>NC_082719.1:81291668-82491668 GCF_030144855.1 Hypanus sabinus
TTGTCCATCAACTTCCTCTTTCTGAAGTCCACAATCAATTCTCTGGTCTTACTGATTGATGCACCATCAATAACTCTCGGAGATGTGAGGCGAGAGATAGGCTTTTATTAGCTGGAAGAAAGCACTGTCAGCAGCAAGAGACCATCACACAACATCCAGGAGACTGAGGGAGGAGCAGTGCCTCCAATCGCCTTTATACAGGGGTCTGTGGAGGAGCCACAGGAGCAGTCAGCAGGGGGGCATGTCCAGACAGGTATATGTAGTTCACCACACTGATGTTGAGCTCAAGGTCGTTGTTGACATCACTCAGCCAGCTGATCTATCACTCCTGTTCACCACCTCATCACTATCTGACATTCTGCCAACAATAGTTGTGTCATTGGCAAATTCTTTGATGGCACCAGATGCACAGTCGTGGGTGTAGAGAGAGTAGAACAGTGAACTAAGCACACATCCTTGAGGTGCACCAGTGTTGATTGTCAGTGAGGAGGAGATGTTATTTCCAATCTGCACTTACTGTGGTCTTCCAGTCAAGGATCCATTTGCAGAGGCAGGTAGAGAGGACCATGTTTTGGAGCTTGTTGATTAGAGCTGATGGTATAATTTATTAACCACTGAACTGTAATCAATAAGCAGCTGCCTGATGTATGTATTACTATTGTCCAGGTGATCCAAGGCTGAGTGTGGAGCTAGTGAGGCAGCATCCACTAATGTGGCAATAGGCAAAATGCAGCCGGTCAAGGTTTTTGCTTCGGCTGGAGTTGATGTTCGCCATACCAACCTCACAAAGCACTTCAGCACGGTAGATGTGAGCACCAGTGGGTGATAGTCATTGAGGCAGTTCACCCTTGTTGGACACTGGTATGATCGTTGCCCTTTTGAAGCAGGTGGAAACTTACGACTGCAGCTGAGAGAGATTGAAGATGTCCTTGAACAATCCCACCAGTTGGTTGGTACAAGTTTTCAGAGCCCTACCAGGTACACCATCAGGATCTGACACCTTGAAAGGGTTCACCCTCTTGAAAGATGCTCTGACGTTGGTCTCCAAGACAGAAATCACGGGGTCACCAGATGCCGCAGGGATTCACAGAGCTGTAGTTTCATTCTCCCTTTCACAGAGTGTATAAAAGGCATTTAATTCATCTGGGAGTGAAGCATCACAGCCACTCATGATGTTAGGTTTTGCTTTGTCAGAAGTATTGACTGTAAACACTGCCAAGCTAAAATGCATCCAATTCCATCTCTAACGTCAATCGGAATTGATTTTTTAGCTCTTTAAATAGCCTTCCATAAGTCGTACCTGGACTTCTTGTATAGTTTTGGATCACCAGTCTTGAATGCCGCAGAGCTAGACCTCAACAGACTATGAATCTCCTGGTTCATTCACAGCTTTTGCTTTGGGTATGTTTGGCATGTTCTCATCCACACAAGTCTTGCTGAAGTCAGTGATAACTGAAGTGTGTTCATTCAGAGTTTCTGAACGCTTTCCAGTCCCCTAACTCAAAGCAGTCCTCTGCCTCCATTGACCATACTTTCTTTATCTTCACCACTGGTGTTGCAGTCTTTAGTCTCTGTTTATATGCTAAGAGTAGAAGTACAGCCAGATGATCAGACTTTCCAAAGTGTGGACATGGGATGGTACAGTAAGCATTCTTGATGTTAGTATTACAGTTTGTTTCTTTGTTTCCTCAGGTGATATTTTGATGGTAGTTGTTCAGAGAGTTTTTCAAGCTGGCCTGGTGGAAATACCCCACAATAATTGAAAAGGCATCCGGGTGCACCGTTTCGTGGCTGAGTTCATGTCCTCCAGTGCCTGCCTGACTTTGGCCTGAGGTGGGATGTACCCCACTACCAGGATGATGGTGGAAAACTCCCTCAGTAGGTAAAAGGATGACTTTTGACCACTAGATGTTCTAGGTCCGTGAACAGGACTGAGATAAAACCACCACATCTGTGCACCATGCTGAGTTAATCATAAAGCTTACCCCACCTCCTCTACCTTTAAAAGACTGAGCTGTGCTATCTTTATGGAGAATGATTATGCCATCGGGCTGCAACACTGCTTTTGAAATGGCAGGGGTTAGCCATGTTTCCGTGAAGCTAAGTACACAGCAGTCCCTGATGTCCCTCTGTACAACAGGCTTGCCCTGGGGGGGATGTCACGTGATGACGTAGAATCGAGACGTGGAAATCCAGCTCTCCCGTAAAAAAACTAATAAATTAATGTTTAAGTGAAGAAAAGTTCGTAAATATTTTCTAAAAACTATGTCTAAACTGCTCAGGATTTTCCTTAGATATGCCTCCTAAACAGACAAAGAAGAAAACTACTACTTTGAAGACAGCACAAGCTGGGCCGGCCGAAACAATGAAGAAGCCTCGGACTCAAGTGCATCTCACCTCCAGCAATACAGAACAGGAATTGGTGACAACATCAACAGTCTCCAAGAAGAAACAACAGGAACTGCGCATGCGCGCAGGAAAGGGCATGTGCAAACATGAGCAATTTGAACTACAAATCCCAGCTACAATTGGAAATGGAAGTGAAAATGAACCCAAGGTGGATTCGGATTCTCTGGAACATGCAGAAGGTAAAAGAAGAACAACAGGAAGAGGTTGGAGGTGGAAGATATTCTGGAGACATAAGAGAAGCTTTGGCGCAAATAGTGCATGAATTAAAAGAATTCAAAACATTAAAAATAATAAAAGAAGATATTAAAAATATGAAGATTATGTTTGATAAAATGGTGAAAAAACAGGAGAAAATGGACAAGAAAGTTAAAAAGTTGGAAGAAATAATGGGAGACACTATTGATAGAGTGAATAAAATGGAAGATAATATTCTTGCCTGGACATCAGAAAGAAAACTACTGTTGGAAAAAATAGACGTGCTTGAAAATTTTAGTAGATGAAATAATATTAAAATTGTTGGTCTTAAAGAAGGGATAAAGCCTTCAATCAGACGAATGATTGCTTTTGTAACATTAATGGCCAGAAGGCCTATATTACAAAATTGGAAAGAAGTAAACCCTCCTACCACGTCTCAGTGGCTTTTTCAAACTATTTCTTATCTGAGTTTGGAAAAAATTAGAAGCACTATTTTTGACTCGTCAATTAAATTTGAAGAAACTTGGGGACCGTTCATCCGACATTTTCATATGAATTAATTTGGCCTTTCCCAGACCTTCTCTCTGTTTATTCTTGTTCAGGTATGGAGTTCCGGAGTTCTTTGACACTATCATATACTTATAAACTGTTATTATTGCCCATGTTAGTTTTAGTTTAGTGTTTGTTTCATATATATATTTTCTTTCACACATCTCTAATTTTTTTTTTCTTTTTCTTTTGATGATTAGTTTTGTTTTTTTTTCATATATAATTATATAGACTTGATTGATTAATGTACTTTTTTGTTGTTGATGTTTAATAGGATATCATTATCCTATTATTAATGTAATCTTAAGTCTATTGTATTCATAACTTAGTCATTATTATGTTATTTTTTTATATTTATATGAAACTCAATAAAAAGATTGAAAAAGAAAGAAAGAAGGGATAAAGGGAGAGGATCCAATAAATTTTTTTCAAAAATAGATCCCGGAAAATTTGGAAATAGAAGAGGGAACACAGTTGATTGAAATCGTAAGAGTCCACAGAGCCTTAAGATCAAAACCTCAACCTGATCAAAACCCACGACCAATTTTGATAAAATGCTTAAGATATCACGATAAAGAAAAGATCCTGAAGGCTGCTGCCCAATGTGCCAGAAAGAGAAATGAGCCATTGATGATAGAAGGGAAAGCAGTTCTTTTCTATCCTGATATAAATTATGACCTTTTGAAGAGAAAGAAGAATCTAATCCAGCAAAAAAAGTTTAATGGGAAAAGTGTTATAAATTTATATTGCACCACCCGGCAACACTGATCATTTTTTTGGATGACGGAAAAAGAAGATTTTTTACTGATCATCAGGATGCAGAGGAGTTTGCACAAGAATTCCCAAATATTCGCTAGACACAGTAAAGTTTTAAAAATGAAACAGATTAAAGATGAAGACGGGGACAGTGAAGTGAATTGATGGACATTAAGGACAGAAGAATATTTAAATATACTTTTAATTATATGATACAGGGGGAGAAAGGTAAAAATTTAAGAAATATTAATCGAGAATAGTGATATTATTTTTCTTCTCTTATATATACTTTTTTCATGTTAGGGGGAGCTGGGGGAATTTCAGATCGATCGCTGCAGGATTCACATGTGTAATCATGGCGATTGCCATGACCCCATACAACGGAGGGGGGTAATGTTGTGTTTTTTTTCATTCACAACATTAGCGTGGGGGGGGTTGTTTTTTTCTTTATAATCTATTTTTCTTTTATCTTTCTTTCTTAACCTGGATGATTGGAGGGGAGACACATAGCAGCATGGAGAATTTTAAAATAATTCCCCAAGGTACTATGAGAGTTGAAATATTATGTATTATTATAGACTGGAGTAACCCCATTAAAAATAATGACTAATTTACTGAATTTTTTAAGTTTTAATGTTAATGGGCTTAACGGACTGGTGAAAAGAAAAAGAATTTGAACATACATTAAGAAAATGGAAATAGATATAGCTTTTATACAAGAAATACATTTAACAGAGATAGAACATCAGAAATTAAAGAGAGACTGGGTCGGAAATGTTATAGCAGCTTCATTTAATTCAAAAGCGAGGGGAGTTGCAATTTTGGTCAACAAAACTTTACCAATTAAAATACAAAATATATTAATTAATTCTGCGGGAAGATATGTAATTATACATTGTCAAATCTCTTCAGAACTATGGACTCTTATGAATATTTATGTACCAAATGAAAACTATGTAAAATTTATACAAGAGGCTTTTTTGAATTTGGCTGATGCACACAATAAAATATTAATAGGTGGAGACTTTAACTTTTGTCTAGACCAGTTTTAGATAGGTCAACAAAGGTTGTTACAAAACCAAAAGTAGCAAAATTAACTTCATCATTGATGAAAGATTTAAATTTGATTGATATATGGAGAAGAATTAACCCAAGAGAAAGAGATTATTCATTTTATTCAAATAGACATAAAACTTATTCAAGGATAGATTTTTTTCCTACTATCAGCAAATATTCAAGTGAAAAATATGGAATATAAAGCAAGAATATTGTCAGATCATTCCCCTTGATAATTACAATGATAATGATAGATAAGGAGGAATCGATTTACAGATGGAGATTTAATTCAATATTATTAAAACATCAAGATTTTTGTGATTTTATGAAAAAACAGATTCAGTTTTTTTTTGGATACAAACTCACATTCAGTTGAAGATAAATTTATATTATGGGAAGTGATGAAGGCATATTTGAGAGGCCAGATAATAAGTTATACTTCTAAAATTAAGAAGGAATATATAGTGGAAATAGATCAATTGGAAAAAGAGAATTAGAAAATGGAAAATTAGAAAAAGAATCTGAAAGATATATGACAGAAGAAAAACAAAGACAACTTGTTAATAAGAAGCTACAATATAATACACTTCAGACATACTGAACAGAAAAAGCAATTATGAGAACTGAACAGAGATATTATGAACTAGATGAAAGATCACACAAGATTCTTGCTTGGCAGTTAAAAACAGACCAGGCTTCCAAAATGATAAATGCAATTAGAACAAGTATAAATAAAATTACTTATAACCTTTAGAAATCAATGAAACTTTAAAAAAAAATTATTCTGAACTGTATCAATCAGAATCACAAAATGATATTGTTGAGATAGAAAGGTTTTTATCACAAATAACTCTCCCAAAATTCAAGAGTTAAATAAATGTGTGAGGAAATTCTTTGGAAAGGTAAGATGTCAAGAATATCATTGGAAAAATTGACATGGAAATTTGACCTAGGAGGGTTACAATTACCAAGTTTTAAGAATTATTACAAAGCAAATCAACAGATTTATTGCATCTTTTTTTGATGAAGATAAAACTGGCATGGATTAGAATAGAATTAGATAAAATAGGAGAAAATATACCAGAAGATTTTATATATAAATGGGAATCTAAATGGATACGGGAAAAGAAAGAATATCCTATACTAAAACATTTGATTGGTTTATGGAATAAGATAAATGTTGATGATGAGATAAAGAAATCTTTATTAGCAAAGAGACCTTTAATTCAAAATAAACTTATCCCTTTTACAATGGATAATCAACTTTTATATAACTGGTTTCACAAAAGGATTAGATACATAGGAGACTGTTTTGAAGGAGGTATATTAATGTCATTTGACCAATTAAAGAATAAATATAAAATATCATATAACACTCTTTTCTGTTATTTCCAATTAAGGGCTTATTTAAGAGATAAACTGGGTCAAACAATGTTATTGCCAAAACCTAATGAAATAGAAATTTTATTTCATAAATTAAAAATTAAAAAAATTATTTCTGGTATGTATAGTTTGATTCAAAAACAGGCAATTAAACAAGGAATTCATAAATCAAGACACAAATGGGAAACCGATTTGAATATTAAAATTGATGAAACAAGTTGGTCATGTCTTGATAGTATGACAAATACAATAAATGTTCGACTAAGATTAGTACAATATAACTTTTTACATCAGATATATATTACACCACAAAAAATAAATAGATTAAACTCAAATTTATCTGATCAATGTTTTTGATGTAATCAAGAAATTGGTACTTTTTTACACTCTACTTGTTCTAAAATTGAACCTTTCTGGACAAATTTAAGAGTTTTACTGGAACAAATTATTGGAATACAACTTCCACATAATCCAACATTATTTTTACTAGGCGATATTGAAGGGATAAAATCGAAATCCAAATTGAATAAATATCAGAAAGAATTTATAAAAATTGCATTGGCAGTAGCCAAAAAGGCTATTGCAGTTACTTGGAAATCGGATTCATACTTAAGTATAGATCGTTGAAAGAATGAAATTTCCAGCTGCATTCCACTTGAAAAAACTACATATAATTTAAGAGATAAATATGAAATATTTTTGAAAATTTGGCACCCTTATTTACAAAAGAAAGGATTAACTATATAAGTGCTCCGAAGATAAAATTATTGGTTATCTGGGGAAAGAATTAAATATACATATTAAAGCTATTATGAACTCCATGGAGCATGTGGGGATCTTCCGATATCCAGGCATTCCTTCTTTCTCTCTTTTTTTCTTTCTTTTTTCTTCTCTTTTTTTTCTATAGGGATATGTTTGGGGGGATGGGTTAAGGGGAGGGGGAAGGGTAGACAATTTTTTTTCCTTCTATAATCTATTTGAAAATTCAATAAAAAAAAATTTTAAAACAGGCTTGCTCTGCAGTCTTCAATTTTATTTTTCAGAGTGTGCACTCAACGGAAGGATAATCAGGAGTGAGGATCTAAAGCCTTTGTGTTTCAATCGTACCCATAAACCACTGCGCTATCCCTGCTTCTGTTTTTTTTAAAGGAGAACTGCACTCTCAACCTGAGTCTGCTGTCCGTCATTCATCAATTTTGAGTATCAACAGAATTTTTTAACTTTACTTTACTTTATTGTCACCAAACAATTGATACCAGAGCGTACAATCATCACAGTGATATTTGATTCTGCACTTCGCGCTCCCTGAAGTACAAATCAAAGTAAAGTTTGCAGAGCATATTTGTGCAGAGTCTTGGATATAACATCTCAGTGTTTTGGAAGCCAGCAACATGACACTGGAGCTGAATCTGCAGTGATGAAGTATTTACTTGGATTCATTGAGAGAGATAAATCAAGAATCGAGTCAGGCAGTGTGCAGTGCAGAATCATGTGTGCAAAACATCGAGCTTTAAAAACAGGAGAAAATCTGCAGATGCTGGAAAACCAAGCAACACACACAAAATGCTGGAGGAACTCAGCAGGCCAGGCAGCATTTGTGGAAAATCGATGTTTCGGGCTGAAACCTGACTACTCTTTTCCATTGATGCTACCTGGCCTGCTGAGTTCCTCCAGCATTTTGTGTGTGTTGTGTTGAATTTTGATCTCACTTCAGAGTTAATAGACCAGAATGTTAGCAGGCAGTTCCACATTGCAGCCCAATGGTGCAGAACTGCTGCTTTATAATTCCAGTCTTGACCCCCAGTGTGATCCGTGTGAAGTTTGAACATTCTCTCTCTGACTGCATGATAGTTTGGCTCTCCTCTGGGAGTTCTGGTTTCCTCCCTTAGCCCAGAGACATGCAGAGTGATAGTTTAAATGACTACTGTAAACTGTCCCTACTGGTAGTACTACGGTTGATGGATACAGTTTAAGTCAGAAGTTTACATACTCCTTAGCCAAATACATTTAAACTCAGTTTTTCACAATTCTTGACATTTAATCCTAGAAAACATTACCCTATCTGAGGTCAGTTAGGATCACTAATTTATTTTAAGAATGTGTAATGTCAGAATAATAGTAGAGAGAATGATTTATTTCAGCTTTTATTTCTTCCATCACATTCCCAGTGGGTTAGAAGTTTACATACACTTTGCTAGTATTTGGTATCATTGCTTTTAAGTTGTTTAAATTGGGTCAAGCATTTTGGGTCGCCTTCCACAAGCTTCTCACAGTAAGTTGCTGGAATTTTGTTCCATTCCTCCAGACAGAACTGGTGTAATTGAGTCAGGTTTGTAGGCCCCCTTGCTCGCACACGCTTTTTCAGTTCTGCCCACAAATTTTCAATTGGATTGAGGTCAGGGCTTTGTGATGGCCACACCAATACCTTGACTTTGTTGACCTTAAGCAATTTTGCCACAAGTTTGGAGTTATGCTAGGGGTCATTGTCCATTTGGAAAACCCATTTGCAACTGAGCTTTAACTTCCTAGCTGATGTCTTAGGATGTTGTTTCAATATATCCACATAATTTTCCTTCCTCATGATGCCATCTACAAAGTTTGTATTTTGTGAAGTGCACCAGTCCCTCCTGCAGCAAATCACCCCCACAACATGATGCTGCCACCCCCATGCTTCACGGTTGGGATGATGTTCTTTGGCTTGCAAGCCTCACCCTTTTTCCACCAAACATAACAATGGTCATTATGGCCAAACAATTCAATTTTTCATCAGACCAGAAGACGTTTCGCCAAAAGTAAGATCTTTGTCCCCATGTGCACTTGCAAACTGTAGTCTGGCTTTTTTACTGCGGTTTTGGAGCAGTGGCTTCTTCCTTGCTGAGCAGCCTTTCAGGTTATGCTGATATAGGACTCGTTTTACAGTGGATATAGATACTTGTCTACCTGTTTCCTCCAGCATCTTCACAAGGTCCTTTACTGGTGTTCTGGGATTGATTTGCACTTTTCATGCCAAAGTACGTTCATCCCTAGGAGACAGAATGCGTCTCCGTCCCGAGCGGTATGACGGCTGCGTGGTCCCATGGTGTTTATACTTGCGTGCTATTGTCTGTATAGATGACCATGATACCTTCAGACGTTTGGAAATTGCTCCCAAGGGTGAACCAGACTTGTGGAGGTCCACAATTTTTTTTTTTTGTGAGGTCTGGGCTGATTTCTTTTGACTTTGTTTGTAAACTTCTGACCCACTGGAATTGTGATATAGTGAATTAAAAGTGAAATATTCTGTCTGTAAACAATTGTTGGAAACATTACTCGTGTCATGCACAAAGTAGATGTCCTCAACATCTTGCCAAAAGTATATTTCACTAATATGAAATCCGTGGAGTGGTTAAAAATAAATTTTAATGACTTCAACCTAAGAGTATGTAAACTTCTGACTTCAACTGTATGTGAAGAAAATAAACAGGATTACTGTAAGTAATGGGTCAGCACAGACTCAGATGAATGAAGGGCCAGTCTCCATGATGTTTAAACTCTGACTTGAGAAGCTATTGGTTGGTTTATTATTGTCACATGTACCAAGTTACAGTGAACAACTTCTCTTGCTTACCATTCATACCAATCAATTCATTACAACAATGCATTGAGTAAGTACAAAGTAAAACAATAACAATGTGGAATAAAGTGTAAAAAGTACCGAAAAAGAGTAGGTAAATGATAAAGGGCATGATCATAATGAGGTAGATTGTGAGGTCAAGGGTCCATTTTAACATACTAGAGCACCGTTCAATAATCTTATATCAGAGGGATAGAAGCTGTCCTTGAGCCTGGTGGTACATGCTTTCATGATTTTGCATCTTCTGCCCGATGGGAGGGAGGGAAAGAGAAAATGTCCAGGGTGGTGAGATCTTTGATTATGCTGGCTGTTTTGCTGAAGCAGTGGGAGGTGTAGACAGAGTCCATGGTGGGGGGGGGGGGGGGGGGAGGCTGGTTTCTATTGCGTGCTGAGCTGAGTCCACAACTCTCCGCAGCGTCTAGAGGTCGCAGACAGAGCAGTTGCCTTACCAAGCGACGAGGCATCCAGATAAGATGCTTTCTGCCGTGCATTGATAAAAATTTGTCAAGATTCGAAGTTGTACGTGCCAAACGTCTTTAGCCTCTTGGGGCAAGAGAGCCTTCATGCTATGGTGTCAATGTGGTTGGACCAGGATGGGCTGCTGGTGACATTCACTCCTAAGAACGTGAAGCTCTCAACCTGAATACCATTAACGTAGCAGGAGCCCCCACCCCAGCTTTCTGAAGTTAATGAACAGTGAGGGAAAGGCTGTTGTCATGACACCAGGTCGTTAGGCTCTCTAGCTCCTACCTGTATTCTGAATTGTCATTATCTTGTATTCACAGGTCAGTTGGCCTCCAATTTCCTGAACATGGAAGTCAAGGTAGAGCAAAGGATCTGACACTGGCCATTCATGTTGATTCCTGTCAAGCCACAGAAAGCACGAGTCAAAGTAATGTGCCACAATCAGGGGGAGCATCATTAACTCCTTGGCCTAGGATCACCTTGTGGAAACTAAATTGTTAGGAGTTTGCAGAGCGTTAATCTGGATCTGGGGGAGGTGATAGCACATTTGAAGGCCTAGGAATAGAAAGGGAGACAGGAGTTGTAGCTATGAAGCAGGTATAGAATTCTCTGCCACCTGGAGCAATTGAAATCAACCGTTAACAGCACTGAATTAGCACATGCTATGGTTCGTTAAGGTTGCTACAGCCAGGGGTCGTAGTGAGGTTAAGCTCCTTCTACCTATTAAATTCTCCCAATGGTGTGTTTCTCAAATATCCTCAGACAACCAAGTCCAGCTCCTTCCCTTCACATGTGGCTTAGCGGCTAAGCCCCGCAGAACCATTTCTACTAATAGAAGAAGGGGCAAAGGAGGGTTACTGGTGCCTTTCAATCAGTCGCTTCGGGCAAAGGGAGCTCATCAGCTGTGGTTGGCAGCTCATCAAGGAGAAGGAAAACTCTGATCTCAAACCTCCGCTCCCTTGTGGCTATACCCGCTCAGAGGGAAAGCTTCAGGAGTAAACGCCGAGGAAAACTGGAGCTGGAGTCCCTAAGGCAGCCCTATGTTAAGTGCAATGCTCACTGGCAACTCCTGCAATGTTGCTGGTGCCAAACTGTATCGGTCTCTGCTATTCCCACAGATTCATCAGCTGTGTGGGAAGGGGGAGCCTGCTCCCTGGCAGCAGTTTGCTCTGCATAACATACTGCTCTGGTTTGTGTATCAGATAGCAGCTAGATTGCAATATCCATGTTCGAATCTGACCAATGGAGGGCCTCAACAAAATAGAAAAAACATCAAGCAGAAATCAAATATATAAAAAGAACAAAACGTTAACACCAAAAGAGTCTGTTCATAAAATTAAAAATTTCCTCTTGCCAATTCAACATATTCACCAGCAGTACTGGGAAAATATGTCATGCAATACATTTCTTTTTAGTTCCCAGAACAAGTAACTGTGCTTTCCCCAAAGTCCCTGCTGAGTTAAACCTACCATAAAAAAGATGAGCAAATTGAATTGGTACCATTAGGCTAACAAAATCCAAATGTTCTGCAGAATGGTTTGTTTTCCCATCACAACAACACAATCCACACTAGATCAGACAGCTATTTAGCTGTCTGTGATTTTAAGACATTTCCTGTTTCATTGTATTAAATTTGTGTTGTGCACTATTAGATTAAATTATCAACATCTGCCAAAGCAATAAGTCTCTGCATATTAACTCCACTGTATATCATCTTCTGAAGGTTCTGTTAGTTAGCTGAACCAAATAAGCCAGGAACACCTTGGATATTTAAGTCTGATCAACCAAAAGCAATCCACACTAGGCATCAAAATCCTTTTAATTCATGTGATTTTTCCTGATTACCTGTGTGGATTTTGATCAGAGACAGAGTCATGGTTATGTTATCCCCTCACAATCAAACAACTAACCGTCTTTCACCAACAGAGTTAAGATATAATGAAGAACCATTTGGGTAGGCAGGGGTTCGGCTCATCCTTCCCACTGGTCTCTCTCCTGGTTCTTACTATCTTCTCTCTTTAATCCCCCCCCCCTCCAGCCACACACCCACCTTCCTCCTTGCCTAGTCTCACCTACCACCTGCCAGCTTGTACTCTTTCCCCTCCTCCCATGTTTTTATTCTGACTTCTTCCCTGTTCCTTTCCTGTCCCGATGAAGGGCCTCAGCCTGAAATGTTGACTGTTTTTCCCCCACCATATTTGCTGCTTGATCTGCTGACTTCCCCCAACATCTTGTGTGTGTTGCTCTGGGCTTCTAGCATCTGCAGATTTTTTTGTGTTTATGGGTTGAAATCAAGCTCTCCATATAACTCAGTTTGCCATGTTAACAAAATCAAGCTTACTTAGAAACATTAACCACCTTTAAAATTAGGAATGTAATCCAACTGTGTTGATATATTTGGTGATACACTTCTGCAGTTCCACTCATTTGGATGTTGTAATTAATCTATCAAAACGTACAACAAAAGAAAACCATTAAGGAATTACTTTCAGCAGTTTATCTTATGTTAAGATACGGATTCGAATTGACACATGAGGATGATTTACATTCCACACACTCCCCACCCTACAAACATATCACCATTTATAATAAAATTAGTTCCTGTTGCTTGCTAATGAGGCCCCAGCCATTTTTCTAGCCAGCACTGTAATTAGTTAAATCGCCTAATAACTGATCAGAAAGAAAGAAGTTAATTAAGATTATAAACTCTACTTAAAGCCACTTTCAGCTCTCACTGTTAACTTTGATTGAGATCAACTATCCAAATTTCATATTAAGAGAATTATTGATGCACACTGTAATATGCTGAATATATGTTGCTGCACGATGGCATAGAGGTTAGCACAGCACCTTCCAATACCAGCAACCCGGGTTCAATTCCTACTGCAGCTTATTTGTATGTTCTCCCTGTGACCGCATGGGTTTCCTCCGGGTGCTTCCGTTTCCCCCCCACAATTCAAAGACGTACCAGTCAATAGATAAGTGGTCATTGTAAGTTCTCCCGTAATTAGGCTAGGATTAAATTGGGAGATTGCTGGGCAGTGTGGCTTAAAGGGCTAGAAGCCCCTATTGCACACTGTATGCCAATAAATAAAATAAGTAAATAAGTTTTGCTAAGATTACTATTAAAATCTTTCTGGAAAGTTTCCAGGGAGGTTATCAGAAAGATCTGAGGTCGCATTGAAAGAATCTCATTACATAGCCAGAGAGCAAAGCCTATGGCAGTCAAGCTCACTGAAGCACCTGATTTTAACTCTACATTCAGCTTCCAGGTTCTCATACCTTTTATCACAATCCCCTGGGGTTATCTACATTGCGAAGTGTAACCATTTCACGTCACTTAAGCCACAAAGAAAGGCAATACCAACAGGACTGTGATCTTACCGATCTTTAAGGAAACAGCAAGGCCACAAGTTGCTGTGGAGTGTAAGGTGGTTCACTTTGGCAAGTCAAATATGATGGCAGAATATAGTATTGGTGGTAAGAGTCTTGGCTATGTGGAGGACAGAGGGATCTTGGGGTCTGAGTCCATAGGATATGCAAAGCTGCTGCGCTGGTTGACTCTGTGGTTAAGAAGGCATAAGGGGTGTTGGCCTTCATCAACCATGGAAATGAATTTAGGAGCCAAGAGGTAATGTTACAGCTCTAAAGGACCCTGGTCAGACCCCATGTGGAGTACTGTGCTAGTTCTGGTTACCTCACTACAGGAAGGATGTGGAAGCTATAGAAACGGTGCAGAGGAGATTTACAGGGATGTAGCCTGGATTGGGGAGCATGCCTTATGAGAATAGGTTGAATGAACTCAGAGGATGAGAGGTGACCTGATAGAAGAGTATAAGATGATGGAGGGGCTTTGATTGTGTGGATAGTCAGAGGCTTTTTCCCAGGGCTGAAATGGGTAACACAGGATGGCATAGTTTTAAGGTGCTTGGATGAAGGTACAGAGGAGATGTCGGGGTAAGTTCTTTATGCACAGAGTGGTAAGTGCGTGGAATGGGCTGCCGGTGGCGGTGGTGGAGAAGGAAACGATAGGGTCTTTTAAGAGACTCCTGGATAGGTACATGGAGCTCAGAAAAATAGAGGACTATGGGTAACCCTAGGTAATTTCTAAAGTAGGTACATGTTCAGCACAGCATTGTGGGCCGAAGGGCCTGAATTGTGCTGTAGGTTTTCTATGTTTCTATGTAAATGCACAGAGACATTGTTAGTATTAAAGATTATTCTGGAGCTATGACAATATGGATAATTTAATTACAGATTAACTAAAATGCGAACCAGTCTTCAGGAAATAAAACCTGGACACAATTTAACTTTCACATGACACTTTGGAGCTTATGAAGCCAATCATTGAGTGTGGGACTTTTCAGATTGTTAAAGTGTATTTGTGTCACTTAATGCACAGTTCAGGACAGATCTGTTTTGTCCCTTAACCTTCTGTTGGTTGTATAATCATGGACTCAACACTGTAACAGAAGGTGTATATTTTATGTGCCTTGCTTTTGGAACAAACACCGATACTGAATGTTCCTACTAGTTGGAATGTGCCACATTGTAAATGTGTAATTCTGTGCATTTATCTCACTGGTATAAGATTTTCTTGAATGGTATAGGATTTTCAGGTATTTTTTCCAAACAGAAATGTTAAGTAATTGCCATAATTTCATATTCTGTAATTGGATTTGTGAGGAATCCACCATCACAAGTTCAATTCATGTTCAAGTTCTATTGATTTTCATTCAACCGTAAACACGTACACCATCAAATGAAACAATGTTCCTCCAGACCAAGGTGCACAACACAGTACATATAAATCACACAAATAACACATAAAGTAATATTACCACAAATAAATTAACAAATGTGCTTTCTTGGCCAAGGAGGTAGTGTTGAAGGACCAGGTGAGATCATCTATTACCGTACAGTTGGTAAAATGCTTTCCAAGCACAGCTAGTAAATAAAAGACTCGCATAATCAATCAAATATCCACAGACTATTAGGTAAGGAAATACCAATCTTTTCATTCAGAACTACTAGCATTTCCTCTCAAGATACCGGCCAAAAATACATTTTTTGTGGAAATTGCTCATTTCTGCCTGTTACAAAAATTATTATTCTTCAGAAACTCTCTACTTCAGTAAGTATTTGAAAATTGGGAAACGTGACATAAATGGCTTTGATGGCCAGACACTTAAAACGTCAACTCCTCTTTCCCTTTCCATAGCTGATACGTGATCTGCTGAGTATTTCAACAATTACCTGGTTTATCACAGTTTTCCAGGATCAGCTGCTTTAGAGATTGTCTTAATTTTTGCTTAATTGAATGCAGCGCACAGAGTCTGTATATTCTCTAGGACAGGGTTGCTTAACCCTTACTCCCACATCTAAAATATGTGTTGGTTGATAAGTTAATTGGCTACAATAAATTACCAGCCAATAGTGACTGTATTAGAATGAAGTATTTGAAGTCTTATTAAAATAAGTAAATATGTTTTAATTTGACAGTGCAATAAAGCCAATTTTACACAATTAATATCCTTTAATGATACCAAGAATTCTTGAAAGTACTATTCTAGGAAAAAGAAAACAAACACACACAACACTGTATTGCAACAAGTATTAAGTAAACAGCACTGAGATGTTGCTTCACTTAATTGCATTTTGTTTGGTCTTTCGACCTGACCTATGTAATGAAATTATTTGAGGTCAAAGTATCATGAGTTGGATTTGAAAAATGTATTTTGAACTTAAAAATAACTATTTATAAAACGGCCTATGAAACAGTATTTGAATTTACAATGCATAAATGAAGTCATGTGAGTATTTTTTCATGTACATACAGTTTGCTATTTTCATTACATAATATGCATTTTCTGAAAAGTAATTGCTAAATCTGACTTGCATTTCATATGCAGGAAAACCGTATTCTCTAACAAATAAATTGTAAAATCAGATCTTATTAGTTGTGTTTGTACTCTTTCAAGTTTTAGTTGTTAAATGGCTATTAAATTAAGTTTCTATCTAACGATGTATAGTTCATTATGTTACTTACAAAAAAAAAGGACCCCTGAAACAATGGGACATAGCCCTAAGGTTAGGAAACAATTTAAATATTTTTTAAGACTGAAAACACCGAATTCAAAGGTGATGGTTCTGCTGGGATTGGGATGAGAGAGAAGTAAATAAGTTAAAAATTATAGATTAGGCACAATGAACAATACAACAACTAAGTTTGAAAGGTCTTCTATTCTTGTTACTAGTAAACCTCTGATCCTCTCTGAACAATGTAAGTAACTTATGCTGTAGTGTTTTGTTCTTACATTTATTGAGTTATGTTTTTCACAAGCAACCCTAATATTTTAATGTCTTGCATCAAAATCCCTGAAGGAGGGAGTTCCTGATAATGAATGCAACGTACCATCTTTCTCAACATTTACATTGGATTCCTTATAATTGTTAACTGAATGAAATCTTCTATCCAACAAATAAATTGGCTTCAGAGTAGGATCAGATCCAATTGCAAGGGGAATATAACATTAAATTTGAGATGATTATACCCAGAATGACTCTAACTTTTTGGGTAGTGCAGGAAGTAGTTCTGCTCATTTTGGGATTTATAAAATTACTGGAACCAGAGATACTTTGTAGATGCCAAATGCACAATGTACTCTGTAGTAACAATTGGATCAGCCTCATCATTTCTTTATATATAGTCTCCTTCTGTGACTTGCTCTTCAAGTGGGGAATAATGGACTGAGAATCATAGTTTAATAGCCTTTGGTTACTCAGTCTGCAATGCATTACATTTAAGAAATAAAGGAAGATTGCAATCACTTCCACTGAAGATATCTCCCAGTAATCTAGCTTCATCTCTGTTAGATGCATGTTGGTAACGTTGAACACAATTCTGTCTATAAGAGGATGCAGTTAACACATCATCTACACTAATGAAGGGAGAGATAGAAAAACAGACTTTATTGACAAGAACTGTAAGACTATGTCCACACTACATCGGATAAATCTGGAACTGAAGCTTTTTTTCTTCGTTTTTACCATCCGTCCACACTAAAACAGCGTTTTCGTCCCCTGAAACCAGAGCTTTTCAGAAACGTTTTCCAGGGTGGGTATTTTTGAAAACACTGCTTGGGCAGATCAGTGTGGACGGGGTAACCAGAGAAATCTGAAAATACTATCAGACAGCAGCGCGCTATTTCATTGTTTTCTTGAAAGCAACCTAACAATTTCAGAACAGACAGCAACGAGACTGAAGCCAGAGGTGTTAGAAATATACTCACCAAATACTTTGACCCTT
This sequence comes from Hypanus sabinus, assembly GCF_030144855.1. NCBI lineage: Eukaryota > Metazoa > Chordata > Chondrichthyes > Myliobatiformes > Dasyatidae > Hypanus > Hypanus sabinus. Next base: position 81,309,404 of record NC_082719.1, read on the forward strand.
AACTTACTGAATTAATAAGTATACTCACTTTGCCCTGTTTTCTGTCCTTGCTCGTATGAAGGTGGTTTACCTACTTATGCAAGTACTTCTCTGACAATAGATGTGTAACAGCCTAATGTAACATTGTATGGAAATACAAGATAACACTGACGCAGACATGTTTTACACATTTAACAAGGTGCTTTATTAATGCCACAGAGTTAGTCAGTTTTTCAATGTTCGTCATCAGCCGGATCAACCTGTCCTTGAACTCCCTGTCGGTTGCCCCTGTATGCTCAAGTATTTGTTTTTTTTTACTTTTAAGTTCTCCTGCTCAAGAGCCAACAGCTGACCGTCGTTTTAAGTTTTTCTAGCGTGTAACTACACAAATGCGCACTTTTATGGCGAGATTCAACACTAAACACGTCACTTGTTTTCAGAAGATGTGTCCTGCACATGTGCAGTAGGAGGAGATTCACCGAAATCTCCGTTTCAATGTGGATAGAGATATTTTCAAAAACGCATAGTGTGGATGCCTATCATTTTTATGCGAAACCGGCATTTTCAAAATTATCCGGTCTAGTGTGGATGTAGCCTAAGTTTTAGTAAATAATACCTGAACAAGGGTATAATATTAGCAGCATAAAAGACAGCCTCCACATTTTGACTGTTCCAGCAGAATGATAAAATGAGCTTGAATTTGATTGATTCTGCATCCACAGATTTGAAATGAACCAGCTCTTATTTTGCCCAACATGGAAATACTGTGTAAATTCAGCTTCTGTGGAACTAATTCCGATAAATTCATGACATTCAATTTCAATAGAATTGCAAGTTTTGAAAAAAGCAGCAGGATATCAATATATCTATTTCTTCCATTTTGATTCTGTGCCTCAGAACCATTGTACTGAAGCAGAAAAAATTGTACACCAAATTCATGCAGAGGCGGCAGGTTTCTGTGATTTGCTGAGCTGTGTCCACCATTCTCTGTTTTTATTTGTGTTTTTGAGCCAATCCAAGCTGTGAAGCATCGGGAGAGTTTGCTTCCTGTGGTGCGAAAATTGATGAGGGTCAAAGGAGACGTGCAAAATTTCTTTAGCCTCCTGAGGAAGTACAGGCACAAGCAAGCTTCCTTGGCCATGCTGTCTTCGTGATGGGACAAGGACAGACGATTGATGATGTCCTAGGCCCCTGTATAAAGGAGATCTGCGGCCTGACGCTCGGCCTCAGTCTCCAAGACATTGTATGATAGACACTCACTCCTGGTTCCTTCTTCCAGTCAATAAAAGCCGATATCTCGCCTTACGTCTCAGTGTGAGTTATTGATGGTGCATCACTAGGAACTTGAAGCTTGGACCTGTTTCGTCTCAGCACAGTTGATGTGAAGAGAAACATGTGCAGCACCACTCTTCCTGAAGTCAATGACCAGATCTCTAGTTTTGCTGACTTTGTCATGACTCCATATTACTAGGTTCTCTGTCTCCTCACTGTTTGAGATTCAGCCCACTGGAGTTAAAGCAGAATTTGGTCACATAATTGTCAGTGTAAAGGGAGTAGAGTAGATGGCTGGGGAGCACTGTTGTGAGGCATTGTGAGGTATTGAGACTTATTGTGTAGAAGTGTTGTTATCCTTTCTAATTGTGGTTTATTAGTCAGTAAGTCAAGGATCCAGTTGAAAAGGGAGGTACTGAGTTCCAGGTCTAGAAGTTTGGAGACAAATTTGCTTATAATTATAGTACTGAAGGCAGAACTGTGGTCAATGAACATAATCCAGCATAGGTCCCTTTACTGTTCAGATACTACAGAGGTGAGTGTAGGGCCAGGGAGATAGTGTCCACTATGGAACTAAGAAATGCAGTGGGTTGTGATTGTAGTATACGCCATGACCAGCCTCTCAAATATATTGAAAAGGAGGTATCATGCTGAAAGAAAAAGACATTACTGAACAGAGAATATGGCACTTCTGCTAAAAAAAATTGTAAGAATCAAACATTTTCATATACTTATATCATCTCTAACAATACTGTACTAATACAATACTGTACTAAATGATATGTGTATTATGTTGTACTCCAAGAATACTGTGTCTCTTCTTAATTCAGAAATACCTACAATTGCCATTTACAAATTTTTGTATTCTCCATAGAATTATTTATGTAAGTATGGGTTGTAGTAAATTAATATTCTAGCAACACTCCTTTACCTTTCATATTAAGCAATAAAGCAACTAAAAATATTCTGCCAGAGGATTTAGTTATTTAGACTGATTTTTCAATCATTGCCTGATTTACATTTTTTACAAAAGTCAGAAAAAATGGAGAAGTTGATCTCAGCATGTTGAAAAAGAATTGTAATTAATGTCTGGAAAAAAGAAGTCAGAATCTATCCATAAATTTAAAAAAAAATAGATCTTGTACATCAATGGCTGAGAGGCAGGGCGTGTTTTCACCATGCAGTCTCATATTTTATTCAAGAATGCCTATCCTCTGTAAAATCCAACATGCAGCCTGCAACCTTTAAACACCATTTACAAGAAGTGAGAAAGTAGTCTGTCAATTTAACAGAAGGTTTACTTCGGACATGACGTCAATAAAATAGATTCTTAATTAGTGAGGCCTGCACTAAAGAAAATGTCAAAGCTGTGCACAAAAAAAAATCAAGAGTCACTCATAGCACAGAACAGTTGCACGTGCTAAGCCTGCCTCCAACAGGCTATTGACAGTATATTTACAATTTTATAATTTTATTTTCTGTCCAATTCAATGGGCTCAAATATTAAAATATATTTCTACAGTTCTAAATCAAAGAAGATCTCAAAGATTCAATACAGATTATATAATCAATACTCCCAGCCTACTTGATATCAGGGACATATAACAGAAAGGTGCCAGTAAAAAGAAAACCAATATCATGAAGGATCCCACCCTCCCTGATTATGGACTGTTTCTCCCACTCCCATCAGGGAAGAGGCTATGCAGCATCCATTCCTGGGCTACTAGACTCAGAAACAATCATCTCCCCCAAGCCATAAACACACCACACTACCCCACACCCACCACCACCACCACTACATACACATCACCAGGCATCTCTTTATGTACGGTACAATCAGTTAATGTATAAACCACTGTGCCTCATGCAATTGCTTATATATATATATATCTCAAATCGTGAATGGAAGACGGTGTGTTTACTTCTACTGTGCAATTGACAATTTCCATCCCATTTCTAATTATATGTTCTTCTAGATGTAGCTTGGACATCTGCAGGTAAATTCAAAATAAAAGCAGAAAATGCTGGAAACATTCAGCTAGTCAGGAAAGGTTTTCCATTTCTGATGAAAGGTCTTCAATCTGAAGCATTAACTCTTTCTCTTTCCACAGATGCTCTTAGATCTGCTGAGAAAATCCAACATTTGCTGCTTTGGTGCAGACTTCCAGCACCTACAGATCTTTTTATTTGGATCTTCAGTAGAAAATCCAATTTGACAACAACCTTTGAAGAGCTACCATTATGCAAGATGAAAAAAAAAGACATAGCATAATTTCCAAAGCATTTCATAGCAGCCATAACAAAGAAAGAAAAATGATGTTAATATTCAGGAGCCTACAGAATGGTGGTAGAAAAGTAGAAGTGATGTGAGGAAACTGCAGAATTGGACCCTAAGCAGCTAAAGGCAGAGTTGCTGATGATGTTATGATTAAATGTAGGTTGATCAGTGGAAGGCCTCATTTCTCAGAGAAGTGTATTGTAACCAGGGAACAGAACAAGAGAAGGGCAGATCGGAAAACAACTTTGAGAAGTTTTAAACAGGCTTTTGTTTAATCCAGAGCTAATGTTAGTCATTGAGCACAAATGCTGATGGGTGAATGGGATCCGGGCACAGGCAGAGTATTTTATATGCTTTCAAGTCATAAGGGAAGAATCAGGGAAACTATCCAGGTAATGAAGAAATAATCAGGTCTAGAATAAACAGAAGTGTGGATGAGAGTATGAGCAATAGATGAGCTGAGGAAAGAAATATGAGTATGAATGTAGAAAATTAATTCAGGGTCAGTTACTATGACACGGGCCTTTCTGATTATGAATTCCCCCATCCCTCTGAGATCTTGTATTTCTCACTTTAAGTATAACACCTGACTTTTCTTGTCACATGAGACCATAGACCGTAAGACTGTAAGACGCCGGGAGCAGAGTTAAGCTCTTTGGTCCATTGAATCCACTCTGTCATTTGAGCATGATTACCTATTTCCCTCTCAACCCCATTCTCTTCTCTTTTCCCTATAATCTTTCATGCCCTGTGTTCCTTAATTAAAGCCAGTGACCTGGGTTGCACTGCCAGCTGTGGCAACAAATTCCACAGATTTACCACTCTCTAGTTAAAAAAAATTTATCCTCATCTCTATTCCTAGATACCCCTACCATCTGTAACATCCTCTCCACATCCATTCTATCTAGGTCCTTCAACATTCAATAGGTTTCAATGAGATTTCCCTCTCATTCTTCTAAATTGCAGTCAGAATAGGCCTTGAGCCAACAAACACTCTTCATATGATAAGCCTCTCATCCCCTGAATAATTTTCATAAACCTCCTTGGAACCCACTCCAATGTCAGCACATCCTTTCTTAGATAAAACTGTTCACAACATTTCAAGTGAAGCCTCACCAGTGCCTTATAAAGCCTCCGCAATACGTCCTAGTGGTCCTCTCGAAATGAATGCTAACGTTGCATTTGCCTTCTTCACTATCGACTCCACCTGTAAGTTAAACCTTTAGGGAATCCTGTATGAGGACTCATAGGGCCCTTTGCATCTCAGAATTTTGAATTTTCTTCCTGTTTAGAAAATAGCCTACACTTACATTCCTTCTACCAAAGTGCATGACTACACTCTTCCCGACACTGCATTCCATCTGCCATTTCTTTGCCTGTTTAACCTTAATCTGTTTAAGTCCTTCTGAAACTTCCATGCTTCCTCAACTCTACCTGCCCCTCCATCGTACGCACACTTGGTCATAAATCCATCAATTCTGTCATCTAAATCATTGACGTACAACATAACAAGAAGTGTTCCCAATGCCTACCCTTGCAGAACACCACTAGTCACCAGCAGTCAATCAGAAAAGATTCCCTTTATTCCCACTCTTTGCCTCCTGCCAATCAATGAATGCTCTATCCATGCTAGAATACTTCCTGTAATACCATGGACTCTTATCTTCTTAAGCAGCTTCATGTGAAGTACCTTGTCAAAGGACTTCTGAAAATCCAAGTATACAACATCAACCGATTCTTCTTTGTCTATCCTGTTTGTTATTTCCTCAAAGAATTCTAACAGATGTGTCAGGCAAGATTTTCCCTTAAGGAAACCATACTGACTTTAGTCTATTTTATCATGGACCTCCAAGTACCCCAAACCTTCATTCTAAAGAATTGACTCTGAAAATCTTCCTAGCCACTGAGGTCAAACTAACTGCCCTATAATTTCTATTGTCTCCCTCTCTTCTTGAAGAATGGAGTGACATTTCCAATTTTCTAGTCCTCCAAAACCATGCCAGAATCTACAAATTCTTGAAAGATCATTACTAATGCATCCATAATCTCTTCAGCTACCACTTTCAGAAGTCTGGAGCGTAGTCCATCTGGTCCAGGTGACTTATCCACCTTCAGACCTTTCAACTTCCCTGGCACCTCCTCCCGAGTAAAAGTAACTGCACACACTTCTGCTCCCCGACACTCTCGAACTTCTAACATACTACTACTACTACTGTCTTCCACAGTGAAGACTGATGCAAAATACTTGCAATTCACACAAAATGCTAGAGGAGCTCAGCAGGCAGGGTATTTTGGCATTTTCTTTGATATTACTGGTGAGCTTACCTTCATATTTCATCTTTTCTTGCCTTTTGGCTTCTTTCTTTGCCTTCAGTTGGTTTTTAAATCTTCCCAGTTTTTTAACTTCCCACTAATTTTTGCTCTACTATATTCCCCTTTATTACTTTTTTGTTGTCTTTGACTTCCCTTGTCATCCATAGTGCATCAACCTGTCCTTGGAATGCTTCTTCTTTTATGGGAATTGTCAATCCTGCGCCTTCCAAATTGCTCTCAAAAACTCCAGCCATTGGTACTCTGGCATCATTCCTTTTAGTCCTTCCAATCAACTTTGGCCAGCCCTCTCTCATGCATCTTTAATTCCCTTTACTCCACTGTAATACTGATACATTTAACTTTAGCTTCTCCCTCTCAAGCTGCAGGGTGAATTCTATCATGTTATGTTCACTGTGTCCTAAGGGTTCCTTTACCTTAAGTTCCATAATTAAATCCAGTTCATTACACAACACCCAAACCAGAATAGCTAATCAGGGACTTTTTAGCCTTGCAGTTCATTAACTCTACCCACAATGTTTCTATATATTCCAATCCTATGTCACCCATTTCTAAGGATTTGATTTCACGTTTTACACAGAACCATGCTAGCTGCTTATCTATTCAATACAAAGTGTATCCTTGGATGTTAAGCTCCCAGCTCTAATCTTCTTTCAGCCACGACTCAGTGATGCCCACAACATCAAACCTGCCAATCTCTAACTGCACTATAAGATCATCTACCTTATTCCATATACTGCCTGCACTCAAATATAACAACTTCAGTTCTGTATTTGTCACCCTTTTCAATTTTGTCCTCTGTTACACTGCAACTCATCCCACTGACTGCAGTTTTGCCCTATCACCTGCCTGTCCTTCCTGACAGTCTCACTACATAACTGCCTCTGCTTGTATACCAACTGCCCAATCCTCAGCCTTGTCCCTCAGTATCCTAGATCTTTGCTAAAGTAGTTTAAACCCTCCCCTCCCCTGTCCTAATGAAGGGTCTCAGCCCAAAATGCCAACAGTGCTTGTCCCTATAGATGCTGCCTGGCCTGCTGTGTTCCACCAGCATTTTGTGTGTGTTGCTTTAAACCCTCCCCAACAGGTCTAGCAAGCTTACCCTCAAGGATATTGGTACCTCTTGGGTTCAGGTGTAACCCGTCCCCTGAGGAGATCGCAATGATCCATAAATCTGAAACCCTGCCTCTGTACCAGTTCCTCAGCCACACGTTCATTTGCCAAATTATCCTATTCTTACCATAATTTGAGTGCAACACAGGCAGCAATCCAGAGATTACTACCCTGGAGGTCCTGCTTTTCAGCTTTCTACCTAGCTCCTTAAATTCTCTCTTCAGGACCTCCTCCCTATTCTTACCTGTGCCCTTGATGTCAATATATACCAAGGCTTTGGGGTGGTCACCATCCCCCTTTAAAATGGCATGGACCCTGGCAATTTGGAGGCAAAATACCATCCAGGTGCCTCTATCACTTTCACAGAATTTCATGTCTACTCCTCTAACTATGAAGTCCCCTATCAGTACTGCATTCCTCTTCGTCCCCTTCCCTTCTGAGTTACAGTGCCAGAGAGGTCACTGAAGCTTCCCCTTGTCAGTCCCCCTTCTACCTAAAATGGCATACTTATTATTGAAGGGAATGGCCGCAGCAGTGTTCTGTACTAGCTGCCCATTTCCTTTCCCTCTCCTGATAGTCACCCAGGTTCCTGCCTCCTACAGCTTAGGGTTGACTACATCACTGAAGCTCCTATCTATCATCTCCTCAGTATCTCATATCAACGTGCTGCAGTTCCAGTTCCTTAACATGTTCTCTGCGAAGTTGCTGCTTGGTGCATCGAGTGCAGATATGGTTATCGAGGAGGGTGGAGGTCTCCCCGAATTCCCACAAACCACACACAAAGAACACAACACAACCCCTGGAGCCATCCTCATTGCCCTAACTATGTGCGAACAGATGAAGAATGAAGAAAAAGACTCACCAAATACTTCACTCCCCCAAGGCTATTCTCACCGGAGCCTGATCAGCTAAAGCCTCCACACTGGTCCACCCATACACTGGCCACTCTAACAAGGGCTGCTCCGCTTCTTCCTGCCTCATTTTTATTTTTCCTTGCTAATGAATTGTGACTTGATTAGTCCACCAGAAAACACTGAAAGCCCACAAACACATTTTAAATCTCACTCACAGACCTGTCAGTCACTTCCTCTTTCATTTGGGCCACCGGAAAATTGCCCAAGAATGCTCCTTTTAAACAAAAGGGTTAACTATAATCATAGTTTGAAAACATTTATGGTATGAAATACTGTGGACCTAAAATAGGACAAAGTCTCAAGGATCAAATGTGAAGGGCTGATTCAGAAGTATAAAAAATACACAATCATAGATAAGGGATGGAGATAACACGAGTGAAATTGGATAATAGGGAAGTTAAAATTTGATAAGGGACAGAATAAGATTCAGAATAGTTACCAAAATCTCACATAATTAAAAGTGCAAGCATCCAGCCATTCTCAAACTTTTTTCCTTTTATGTTGTAAACAACAGACTGATAAAAAGAAGCCAAGAGACATGACACCGGGAATTTTCTAACAACACTTACAAGGGAAACTTTGTCTATTAAGAACATAAAATGAAAATTCCAGACTGATGACTGTAATATTCTGACTCAAATGATTAAAAGCTATACACATCAGGAATTCACACTTCTGACGTGCACGCAGACGTAATGATGTTCCTTGACAGGTTAGAATCAGAAAATCAATCCCATGGAGATCTCTTCAAGATAATATGATTCCCAGTATTGATTTTAAAAAAGGAGATCAAACCCACGGCAATCTTATTTGTGAATATGGTATGTCATTTTTCACAGAGCATTCTCTCTTATGTTAGATTTAAAGTCTAATGATCATTGTTTCAATTAAAACCCCACGCAATGAGTGACGGAATTGAATGTCATTAATCTGGCAGCTCTTGGATTAGTACCAGACAAAATCATGGTGAGAATCATCAGGCAGGCAAAATGACATTTCAATAGTCTGTTTCAAGTAACTCTATTCTCACATTTTGCAATTGACCTTTGAACTCTCAATAACTACCGTCCAGTAGCACTTACATCCACAGTAATGAGAGGACGGTGATGAAACATATCAACTCCTGCCAGAGAAGTGATTTAGATCCATGCTGATTTTCCTACCAGAACAACAGGTCCACGGTAGATGCCATTTCATTGGCTAGTCACTCAATCTTGTAACATCTGGATAGTAAAGATACATACATTAAGATGCTCTTTTATCAACTACAGCTCTTCAAAACTAATCAATAGCTCCCAAGTCCTTGGCCTCAATGCATCCATGTGCAATTGGATCTTCAATTTTCTCATTTGCAGATCCCAGTCAGTTCGGATTTCCATCAGCACAGGAGCACCACAAGGCAGTGTGCTTAGCCCCCTGTTCTACTTGCTTTACACTTATATGACAGTGTGGCTAGGCACAGTTCCAATACATGTTCAAGTTTGCTGATAACAGTACTGTAGGCTGAATAAAAGGAGATAACGAATCAGCATTTCGGAGGTGATTGAAAATCTGGCTGAGTGTTACCACAGCAACAACTTCTTACACAATGTCAGCAAGTCCAAGGAGCTGATCATTGACTTCCGGAGGAGGGAACTGGAAGTCCATGAGCCAGTCCTCATCAAGAAATCAGAGATGGAGTTGGTCAACAACTTTAAATTCCTCAGTGCTATGATTTTGGAAGATCTGTCCTGGGCCCAGCACCTAAGTGCAATTATGAAGAAAACACAGCAGTGCCTCTACATCCATAAGAGGTTGCAAAGATTCAGCATGACATCTAAAACTTTGACAAACTTTTATAGATGCGTAGTGAATAGTATATTAAATAGCTGCATCACTGCCTAGTATTGAGGCACCAGTGCTATTGAATGGAAAATCCAACAAAAAGTAATGGATACGGCCCAGCCAATCACAGGTAAAGCCCTGTCTCCCATTGAGTAAATCTACAGGGAGTGTTGTTGCAGGAAAGTGGCATCCATGTTCAAGGACCCCACCACCATCCAGTACATGCTCTCTTCTCGCTGCTGTCATCAGGAAGGTTCAGAAGTTTCAGGATTTACACCACCAGGTTCAGGAGCAGTAAGTAACCCTCAAACATCAGAGTCTTGAACGAAAGGGATAACTTCACTCAACTTCCCTTACCCATCATTGAACTGTTTCCACAACCTATGGACTCATTTTCAAGGACTCTTCACCTCATGTTCTCAATATTTATTGCTTATTCGCTTATTAGTATTATTTCTTTCTTTTAGTCTTTGCAGAGTTTCTTGTCTTTTACACACTGGTTAAGTGCCCAAGTTGTGTGGTCTTTCCTTGATTCTGTTATGGTTATTATTCTATTATGGAGTCATTGAGTATGCCCACAGGAAAATTAATCTTTAGGTTGTATATGGTGACAGACTGTGTGCACTTTGATAATATATTTACCTTGAACTTCAGAGTTCACAATGCCTTAATGTGAATGTGGGGAGGTATAAGTTCATAGATGACATAAAAATTGGTGTTGTTGATAGTGAGGAAGCTTACTGTCCATTAGAGATTGACACTGAGCAGTTGGTAAGATAGACAGAGAAGTGGTAGATGGAATTTAATCCTAAAAAAATGTGAGGTGTTGCGTGTTTGGAAGAGTATAAGTCCAGGATATTTTGGAGAACTCCAGGAGGTATTAAAGAACAGAATAACCTTAGTATATACGTTGAAAGATCCCAAAAGGCAGTAGCACAGGAAAATGAGGTGGTTGTGAAGGTGTGAATTACTTGCCTTCATTATTTGAGGCATAGCATAGATTAAGCTACAACTATACCAAACATTATTCAGACTACACTGTGAGTACAAGTATTGAGCGTTATTCTAGTTGCTGCCTTGTAGGATGCATGTGATTGCACTAGAGGGGTTGCAGACATTCATCAGGATGTTGCCTTTTGTGGAGCATGCGGTGGGACTAGAACGGCTATATTAGTTTACCTTGAAGTCATAAGATCGTAAGATATAGGAATACAATTAAACCATTTGACCGATCGAGTCTGCTCTGCCATTCCATCATGGCTGATCCAATTTTCTTCTCAGCCCCAATCTCCTGCCTTCTCTCCATATTCTTTCATGCCCTGACCAGTCAAGAATCAATCAACCTTAGCCTTAAATATACATAAAGACTTGGCCTCCACAGCCGCCTGTGTCAAAGAATTCTACAGGCTTTTCACACTCCAGCTAAAGAAATCATCTGCATTCTAAAAGGCTGTGTCCTCTGGTCTTGACTCTTCCACCTTAGGAAACATCCCCTCGACATCTACTCTATCTTTCACCATTCAGAAGGTTTCAGTGAGGTCACCCCTCATTCTTCCAAATTGTAGTGAATGCAGGCCCAGAGCTATCAAACATTCTGCATATGACAAGCCATCCAAACCTGGAATAATTTTTGTGAACTTTCTTTGAACCCTCTCCAAGCACGTAATTAAGCGATACATAATTAAAAGGGGTATAGATGGTGAGAAAGTGTTCTTTGCCAGTGGGGGAGGGGGGGGATTGTTGCTTGTTGCTGCTTCTGCGTGGGAGGGAGGGGAGCTGGGGGGACTTTGGGGTTCTAACATTTAACTGTCATTCATTCTTGAGGCACTGCTCTGTTTTCATGGATGGTTACAAAGAACAAGCATTTCAGGATGTGTATTGTATACGTCTCTCTAACATTATATTGGACCTTTGAACCATTGAAGCTTTGATAGTAATAGTGCCTATAATCAGAGGGCATAGTAAGGGGTATGAGAGGAAAATCAAGGGAACAGACTGTCACCCAGAGCATGGCTGAAATCTTGAATGCATTGTCTAAGGTGATGTGGAGGCTGATAGTCACGTCATGAAAGAAGTATTTACACGATCAGTTGAAATACCACGGCACAGAGGCAGTGAGTTGACTGCTGAAAAATGAGAAAATCATCAATACATTCCTGGTGATTGGAAAGAAATGATTGGCCATTGGACTTGTTTCAGCGCTCTGTATCTCTATAACAGATGAGAAATGAATATTGTCTTGCAGGTGTCAACTAAATCCCAAGCACTAAAATATAATTCCCTTAGAATCATAAAGTCATACAATATGGAAATAGGCCTTCAGCACAACTGGCTCATGCTGACCAAGATTCCCACCCGTGGTATAGTAGTACCACAGTAGTGTAGAGGCTAGCGCCACGTTTCACAGTGCCAGCCGTAAGCTCATGGTCAGTTGTTGAGGACATTCACTGCTGAGAACAACAGATGATCTATTATTCACCTGGTAATAGAGAAGCTGTCAATAGACAGCACAGCAAGTCTGTGGGGAAATTCAGGGAATTTCCAGGCTCCAGGCCACACCTTGGACATGGGCTCCATATCTCAGCTACACAAATCACTTGACCCAGGCAGCAAAGCAAAGAAGGGCTTTCTTTCTGTATTTTTATCTTAATTTCTATGCATTAGACTTTGACACATTGTTTCTGGCAGAACAAAAATGTTTCCAATTCCAAATTTTTTATAACTAATAAATTCTTGATTAGGGGTTCCCAACATGTTTAGTGCCCTGGACCAATACCATTAAGCAAGAGTTCTATGGACCCCAGATTGGGAACCCCTAGTCAAGATGAAAGCCTAGATGATAAACTTCAGATGCAGAACAACATTAAACATAAAACTATCAAAATTAGAGAGTGACTCAAAGTAATGAATCAGCTTGACTATAAAATATGTGCCAGGAAGTTCTGGGAATGAATGAGTTAAGATGGAAATGCACCAGGTCATGATCTGAATGTCACAGTGGAGCAGGAAGAAAAAAAATATCAAAATGGGGCAGATTTAAAGTGGCCTAAGTTTTGTCTGTACCCTTCCCCTTAGCCTTTTTTTCTATTAAAACTGATCTGAAAATAAAGCAAAATATGAATCTTGTCTCTATATATGAGAAAAGTCATGATGAAAATGTAAAACTGTGAATATCCAGGTCTAATCAAGGTTGATAAGGAGCTTGTTGCCAAGACACCATAGAGAAGGTTAAAAGGTAAAAATTGGACTCCACCTTCAAAGCCCAATAAACAAAGCATTGACTAAAAGGCTGAAACAAAAAGTTGCATGTCTGCTCAGTAAACAGGTAAAATACACTGCTAACTGAGGATATTCAGTTTAAAATGATGGTCAAAAGCAAATTTGTTATCAAAGTACATACTGTATATGTCACTATACACAACCCAGATTCATTTTCTTCAGGGCCTGCTTAATAAATCCAATAACCATAATAGAATAAATAAAAGACTCCACCAACAGGGTGACAACTAGTGTACAAAGGATGACAATCTATGCAAATACAAAAAGAAAGATTGAAAAAAGAAAAATAATAATAATAAGGATAAGTATTGAGAACTTCACATGAGCAGTCCTTGAAAGTGAGTCCATGGGTTGTGGGAACAGTTCAGTGACGTGGCAAATGAAATTGAGTGAAGTTACCACCTCTGGTTCAAAAGCCTGATGGTTGAGGAATAATAACTGTTCCTGAACCTAGTGGTGTGAGTCCTGATGCTCCAGTACCTTCTTCCTGATGGCAGCAGTGAGAAAAGAGCATCCTAAAACTGTAGAGCTCTCTCCAAGCAGTCAGGAGCCATGCAGGCATTTGCAGTTCATTGTGTCAAACCTCACGCTACTCAGGCTACTTGGCAAAATGGAAAGAACCACTGTGGGTCTGAGAACCAGATTATATTATTTGCACATCATCTTCTCATATGTACAAAACAGTAAAACACTAGGATAAAAATGAACCTGTAATTGATCAATGTAAATAAAGCTTGTATAAAAAATATTTCACCGAAATTACAAGAAGATATATTATCATCAAATAAACAATAATTTCTTTCCGCTGTGGTCATGGGATAATCCATCAGTACTCAACATGTGATTCTTCTCTTTTAAGTATTGGAACATAGAACATTACAACACAGTGAGGCCTTTCAGCCCATTATGTTTGCCAACCTATATAAGCATATTCCACAATCAATACAACCCTTCCATCCTACATAGTACATAACCCTTCATGTTTCTATCATCCATGTGCCAATCTGACTCTTTTAAATGCCTTAACGTATCAGCCTTTTGCACGATCCCCAGCAGTGCATCCCAGATACTTACTGCTCTCTGTGTTAAAACCTGCCTCTGACATCTCCCTTCAACTTTCCTCTACTCACTTTAAATGGATGGTCTCTGATAGTTGCCATTGCCACCCAGGGGAAAAAGGTGATGACTGCCCACTCTATCTACATCTCTAGAGATGATATGCATCTTTATCAATTAGCATCTTATCCTAATTCACCCCACAAAGAAAAGACCTGACTCACCAATCTTTCCTCATAAAACATATTCTCAATTTTGGCTGCAGTCTTGAAAATGCCCTTTGCACCTTTCTAAAACTTGGATTTCTTTTCCATAGTGAGGCAACCAGAAATGAAAACAATACTCTAACTGTGGGCTAGCAGAATTTTATTGAACTACAACATTACCTAGAACTCAATTCCCCAAATAATATATACCAACACACTATATACCTAACCATTCTATCAACTTGTGCAGAAACTTTGAGGTAATCAATGGGTTTGGACCCTGAGATCCCTCTGTTTCTGCCATTAACCTTGTCCACTGTCTTCAACTTTGATCTTCCAAAGTGAATCACATCACACTTCTCCTCACTGAACTCCATCTGTCACTTCTCCACCCAACTCTACCCAACTCCTGTAGTAAACTACAACAAACTTCTACACTGTCCGCAGCACCTCCAACCTTTGTGTCATCTGCACACTTATTAATCCACCGTTCTAGTACCTTATCCAAATCATTTATAAAAGTTATGAAGAGCAGGGGTCCTAGAACAGCTCTCTGAGGAGCACCAATAGTCATTAATCTCCAAGAAGATTATGCCTCATCTATTACCACCCTCTGCCTTTCGTAGACAAGTCAATTCTGTATTCACACAGCCAAGTTTCCTTGGATCCTGTGGTATTATTTTCCAGATAAGGCTATTATGTGAAACCTTGTCAAATGCCTTACTAAAATCTATACGCAACACAACCACTGCTCTACCTTCATCAATCTGAGTCACCATCTCTTGACTATGTCCTCAATAATAGGGACAGTTTTGCCCATGATGGAGCTGAATGAGTCTGCAGCCTCTGGTGATCCTGTGCATTGAAACCTCCATACCAGACTGTGATGCAACCAGGCACAATGCTCTCTACTGTACAAACTTGCAAGAGGCTTTGGTAACATACCGAATTTCCTCAAACTCCTAATGAAGACAAGTTGCTGAGTTGCTGATGTGCCTTCATCAATGTGTTGGGGACGAGGTGGTTGCCCTGAGATGTTCATGCCTAGCATGCCATATACTGTATATATATATACTGTATATACCCTTTCAATGGACAATCTTGTAGGAAGATCATCAAAAGATTTCATCCTGAGGTTGGAGGCTTGTGGGGACAGTGACAGCTGGGAAAGAGTACCATCAAATGGAAAGGGAAAATAAATGCGCTGTCAAATTGGAATTGGTTCTGCAATCACCTACCACTGGGCTCAAGGACAGCCACTGTCCCGTTGTTTCACATTGTGAGCGTGGAGTGAGCTGCCAGTGCAATTGGTGAATGCATGTTTGGTTTCAACATTTAAGAGAAACTTGGATAGGATGAGAAGGCTCTGGTGACCCTGAGTGCAGGTCAATGGGACTAAGCATGGTTCGGCTTGGACCAGATGAGCTGAAGGGCCTCTTTCTGTGCTGCAGTGTTCTATCACTGTTCCTTAGGTAATTTTAATATTCCAATTCCAAAGAAAATACAGGCATTTATTGTTCTTAAAAGCTTTACTTACTTCCTAAACCAGAAACTGACATCAGCCATGGAATGTGTTTTATATTTGCTGTATAAATGCACACTTTATTTTGCGATTCTTGCTTTAACAACACAGAAGCAGAAAGTTTTTATTCATGACAAACTAAATTACAGAAAATGAACTCAAATGAATTGGGTGGGTGGAACTCCATTTAATCACGGGTTCTGTTTTGTCTCATTAGCCATACACAGCATGTTAAACACAGAAAACAATTGCAAACATAATGTGCTGCATGCTATTCCTAACCTTATGACCTGTGGCTGATAAAGTTTGTGTTTCATTGGCTAATGCAAAATAATAATAATACAATTTTCCAGTTATGAAAATACATAAGGGGACCAGTTTTACAACAGGAAGCATAACCTGCCAACAATTTATAGCTAGAAATTACATGCACGCTGCCCGCAATTTCCTAGCAAAGATAAAACAGTATGAATATTGTTTTATTCAGTTCCTCAAGGCACGCCTCTGATTTGTAAAACCAATAGCACACATTTAGAAAACTGACCCTTAAATGTCAGTTAGAAAATAACTTCTGCAGAATCATCACAGGTGTGCAAAAATGGAGAAGAAACGCATGAGTGCCTTTGTGATCCTTTATTGATCCTTTCTCAATTGGGAGGGCAAGTCATTATATTTAAATATTAAATGAAAAACAGTGTGATAAGTGGTGGCTTTCTCAAAGATTTTAATTTATTAACTTCTTCTTAACGTTGCAATCTATAGGGAAAAAAGGTTAATGTTGCATACCCACTACAGGAGTCTTGGCTCCCAAACATGGACAGTTTAGAGTGGAGACTGCAGTTAAAAGGCTATAATACCAAAGCAGCAAACCTTCTTCCATTTTAACAGGGAGAGTGGGAAAAAAAGCAAGCCATTAGCCTTCAAGATGCCACATAGTCATTTAAATATGTATACAAGAAGTTGCCTGATTCCATTTTAACACTCACTCTATTTTTAGGTCATGTTGGCTGTGTTTCACTAGGTTGGGAAGCTCTCAGCTGTGAGGAGATAAGAAAGGACTGAATCACATGATCACTGCCTTTTCAACAAACCTTCTAAACCAGAAGCAGAAGTGCTCCACTGGGTAAAATATTCAAATATTCCCAGACATAGATATCTAACTGAGGTCATGGAGAGTAAATGCGCCTTCATTAAGCTGTTACACAGTGAGACATTCAGTGATGTGGACACACCTCCAAACATGTGGCATTAATTTTGTGCAAACTACAATGACTGATGTGAATGTGGAAATCCCAAAGTTACAGTCAGCTGCTTGCTGACAAGAGTCCAGTAAGGGAATGCAGAGCTGTGATAGATCCCTCACACTCACAGTAAGGGGTTAACCTACACATCCGTACCAAGTTGAAAGGAGTGGGAGTCCGTAGGAGGAGAATATCTGTGAATGTCTGTGGAAGATCATTGGTATATTGTTTATTGCATATTGTTAAAAGATTAAGCCATTTTAATACAGTGGATCCAGATCAATTGGGTCACATTGAGACTAGTGCATTTTGGCCCTATTAGGCAGCTACCCTATTTAGCCAAAGTTTCAAGAAAATTGTTAAAAAGGTATAAAAAAGACAAACTATCATTTAACTGAGTAATAAATTATGTATTTAAATGAAATACAGAACAAATTATAACACTATCAATTCTACTACAGCATTATATTATTGTGTATTAGTTCCTAATCATTATCAATGGAGGAATTTATCCGGTGTACTCTGCTGTGTTCTTTTGATTGACTGTAAATGAACAAAATCAGCGCAGACACCTAGTGCAGATAATGAAGTGGCTTCATACAATGCTTTTGATGACTACATCCTCCAAATCTTCATTTCAATGTAATATTCAAGGTGATTGTCCAAACTTTCAAATTCCTAACTCTTGAAATAGTGAAATAATTTCATTTTCATTCACAGCTGTTTCTGTCATCTCCAGACCTGAATGCTTGAGATAACAGTGAACAAAATGGTTCCAAATTGTCTTACTGCTTATTTCTTGGCATATTAGTGACAAAAATCACTGCTTTTGAATGAACAAACACACACAAAATACTGGAGGAACTCAGCAGGCAAGACAGCATCTATGGAAAAGAGTAAGCACTCAATGTTTCGGGCGAAAACCCTTCATCATCCTGATTCTGTATATGGTGCTTTGGATTTCCAGCATTTGCAGATTTTCTCATGTTTTTGAAACATAAAACGGATGCTATTTAAAAACAGTTCGTTCTCAGCATGGTGTTTAACGGCCACAGGTGTAACTGATGCTAGCTAGAAACTGTTCGGCAACGGTCTTCTGCGTCAATTAAGTGGCATAATGTCCCAAATAAACAAAGGAAATCCTAGCTATTTTCTTGATCAGTTTTTGTTCTTTAGGAGTTGTCCCAAACAAATGGCTGCCCCAGTTTGGAGTCGACCATACTTTTAAATGCTTTATGTGATTCTTGAAGTGTTCTTATTTTAAAATATTTTTAGTTGCTTTAATAGCATCTTGATAAATCTAAAGCTTCCACATCTTTCCTATAATGAGGCAACAGCTCTGAACACAATATTCCAAGATTTTGTAAATCATTTGCAACTAAGATTGTTTCCAAACTGTTAATCCAAATGGTCTTTGATGTGTTGATTAAGAAATAATTACAACTTCATCTTAAATGGAATGTATCCAGGAGTGTTAATGGATTAAGAACGTGGCACAAATTTTATGTTTGGATTGCTTGGGTAGTACTAAAAGAAGAAATTTCATTCCTTCAGTGTGACCAGGCACAACGCTATTAGCATCATATCAACAATGAGAAAGTACAGGCACTTACTGTAATGGAAATTATTTGAGATCATTCCATAAAAGGCGATCTATACTTAACAGGTCTGTGGGACCTTATGAAATATAACAGCACCTGCTTTAACTTTCTGGAAGCATTGAATATGGACCTTTATTTCAAAAAGAAATTATGCCACACAATACGTTCATTCAGCTTCAGCATTTATCAGTCATACTCTATCCTCAACAACCAGGAATGCAGTTTTCTTGCTCAATTGAAAATGTCTCTGCCAAAACAACAGTCTCAGAACTTACAGGGATAATATTCCTGATATTTAAGGATACCTGGACTGAATTTTCATCCCGACACACTGTGAGTAAATAAGTCAGGTATTTCACCTCAGTAAAATTAAGTGATTAGTCATTCTGATTATCAGTACCAACAAAATAGTACAAATTAATAAATTCAGTTAAATAAGGCACATCTCATTCTATAAACAAAGTATGTTTATAGGATCAGCTGTAACTCATCAATCATAAAGGCAACTGAGAGCAGTTTTCCGAGATTGTTCTACCATTACGGAGTCTTCAGAGCCTGCTGGATAGTTCAAGTAATTAAGGTACAATGATTTTTCATTCATTAAAAGTTAAGGGAAGGAAATAGCCTGAAGTGGGCATGCTTGGTCATAAAATAATTCTCTTCATGGAAAGCCGAAACAAAAGAAGTCTGCCAAATCTTGAGATTCCATTGAGTGTTTTTGCCAATAAGTAATTCATTACACTTATACAATATTAACATAAAAAATGAGTATTGGGCAGAGATGGGCTTTGGGACAGCTCGGGTATATAAATGTTGTTTATGTGTTATTGTGTGAACAAGCAAACACTAAGATTAGGGTAGGAGACACTTGTACCAGATTTGCTGTCAGAACTTGGATCAAATTATGAAACAAAGGATAGTACTGTGCAAAAGTCTTAGGCATATCTATATATAACAATAGCGCCTAAAAAGTCTGCACAGTACTGACATAATTTTCTGCACTGCACTGTACAGCTGCTACAAAAAAAAAATCATGTTGCCTCATATCCTAATGACTATGGTTCAGTCCTAACCTCCAGTGACTGCGATCATTTCTCCTGGGTTCTCCTGTTTCCTCACACATCCCCAGGATGAGTTGGTTGATGGAAGAATTGGTCATTGAAAATTCCCTCTAGTGTGTAGGCAAATTCTACGATCTGGAAGAGTTGATGAAAATGTGAGAAAAATATAAGAGGATTAGTCCACTGGGCGCTTGATTGTCGATGTGAACCCAACAGGATCAAGAATATGTTTCAATCCTGTATTGTTCTACTAAGAAAATTACATCCAATTAACACCAGCCTCATCATCGAGAATCATTTCACCCGTAAGAATTTAACCCTTTATCTTTAATTTGGTTTAACCTGCTATCATCATCTCATAGAGATATCAGAATGTTCAGGATCAAAAGAACTGCAGCCCAATGCATCACAGGCACGTTATTCCCCATCATTGAAAGTATCTATATGAGGAACTGTCACAAGAACACATCTATTATCAAAGATGCACCATCCAGGCCATGCCATCTTCTTGCAGCTACCATCCTGTGGAATCTGCAGAAACCTGAAGCTCCATGCCACCAGAATCAAGAGCAGCTACTTCCCTTCAGTTCTTGAATCAACCTTCAGAACCCCAGTCACTGCATCAATATAGCAACACTATGAGCAACTTGACTACTTTGCACCACAATGGATTTTGTCTATTTTGTTCAAATTGTGTTTTCTTGTTTAATTCCACATAGTTCATGTTTACTTTGGCTTTTTCTTGTGTATGTTGCATTTGTGATTGCCCTTGCATATGACAATGAACTAGAATTTGACTTTGATATTAAATCTTTGAAAAATGTACACTTCTAAACATTTTTAAATATTATCTTTGTCATGAATCAGTCAATTAAGATACAACATACAGCAGTGATCTGAAATAAGGAATAATTTTTGTAAGACCTGACATAGTACATCTCTAAAAAGGATAAAAAGCAGATTTTAATAGAGCTCTTTTGCTAACAGTTTAAAGCTGGTCCATATAATAAGTTAACATTTGTTTAAAAAGATGCAAAAGATTATGCTTCCCTCAAGATTCCAAGGATCTGAAGGAAATATAATTTTGTTGTTTGAAAATAAATTTTGCTCACTGACAAAACTGTAATTTCAAAGGTGCTGTTTTCATTAATTTATTCAAACAGGGTAAGATTAATTGAATATATTAAAAATAGATTTACTTAAGATTCACAAGTGTAAGCGATAGTGCCCAGGAGAGTGAATGATCACTGGTATATCAACCACAGGTTTGATTTATCATCTGTTTCTACAAATGGATTGCCTTTTTGGAGAAGTATAGATCAGAAGATAGTTATTGTTCTATTTGTGTTCTGTGAAAAGCCATAGCATTTAATCTATATAACAGGGCATTGCTAATGATGTGTTAATTAGAATTTAGAAGGAAATAAAAATAGAAACTGATAGAAATACACAAAAGTGTACTTCAGGCAGAAGATGTGGAAAAAAACCTGAAATAATATTCTGGATGTGAGCCTAGCTTTTGTTTCAGATTTTCAACTGCGACCGTGTTTCTTTAACTTTATGTTCACAAAATTTAAAATAAAAAGATATCAAGAAGTGATGATCTGGTGAATCCAGGCTGGATCTTAAAAGCTTGAAAAACTGCAGAAAAAAATGAAAGATAGAAAGATGTTTTGAAATGTTGGAGAAATATATTTACGCAAGTTTGATGTTTAACTTAATGATAATGCATAAAAGTAGATGAAAGACAGCATATATCAAAGTTAGGAAGGAAATATATCAGACAAATGCTGACCAATCTATAAAGAATGAAGCAGAAATAAGAAGCAATGAATAATATTTTGTGTCCTTTGCTAATGCGTATCACCACAGTTAGCACAATGCTATTATAGCTTGAGGGCATTTGAGTGTGGCATCATTTGACATCAATTCAGGTATCGTCTGTAAGGAGTCTGTATGTCCTCCACGTGGACTGTGTGAGCTTCCTCCAGGAGCCTGAGTTTTCTCCCACAGCCAAAGACAAACTGGCTAGTAGGTAAATTGGTCATTACAAATTGTCCTGCAACTAGGCTAAGTTTGAATCGGGGTGGAAGGGGGGCTTGCTGGGAACATGGCTTGAAGGACCAGAAGGGCTTATTCTGCACTGTATCTCAATAATTAAATAGATAGATAGATAGATAGATAGATAGATAGATAGATAGATAGACAGATAGCTAAATAAGTAGATGAATGGATGGATGAATGAATGAAGCACCGCTAGAAAATTAACACGCTTTGAAATCAAATGAAGTTCCAAATTTATTTCTTAAAAAATCAAAACAAGGGAGCTAAAAAATAAGCAGAAATATTAACTGTTAAGTCACATTTAACTTGCAGCTTATGATGTCATACAAGTGCCCCTAATCTGATATCAGCCTCTGATTACTTCCTGAATATCCATTAGACTCCATTTATTTTGTTTGTTAAAGGTAAATTGGCAATATTGTAAGTCCTTATCTATAATGTAATTAAAATTAATGATATTCTTTGTCTGACAGTCCGCACTAATTCTAGCTTGAAGCTATATCCACAATCAGACGCAAAGCAGTCAAACAACCAGACTGCAACAGAAAGGAAGGTAACCAATTTTAAATGATTTTCATGTCAGTCATGGTTTAGTTTGAAAAAGTCTTAGTATCACTGTCATAACAATAAGAAATATAATTTTAAAATAAATTAAGTTTGTACTGTAAAAAGAGCAAAAATAATGAGATGGCATTCATGAGTAGTTTCATTGTCCATTCAGAAATCTGATAGCTGATACCAAAATGCTGAGTGAGTGTCTTCAGGATCCTGGAGGATCAGAGGGATCTTGGGGTCCAAGTCCATAGGACATTCAAAGCTGCTATGCAGGTTGACTTTGTGGTTAAGAAGACATACAGTGCATTGACTTGCATCAATTGTGGGATTGAGTTTAAGAGCTGAGAGGTGACTTTACAGCTATAATAACACCCTGGTCAGACCCCACTTGGAGTACTGTGCTCAGTTCTGGTTGCCTCACTACAGGAAGGATGTGGAAACCATAGAAAGGGTGCAGAAGATATTTACAAGGATGTTGCCTGGATTGGAAAGCATGCCTTAAGAGAATAGGTTGAGTGAACTCAGCCTTTTCCCCTTGGAGCGATGGAGGATGAGAGATGACCTGATAGAGGTGTACAAGATAATGAGAGGTATTGATCGTGTGGATAATCAAGGCTTTTCCCCAAGACTGAAATGGTTAGCACAAAAAGGCATAGTTTTAAGGTGTTTGGAAGTAGGTATAGAGGAGATATCAGGGGTAGTTTTTTATGCAGAGAGTGGTGAGTCCTTGGAATGGGCTGCCTGCAGTGGTGGTGGAGGCAGAAACGATAGGGTCTTTTAAGAGACTCTTGGATGGCTATATGGAGTTTAGAAAAATAGAGGGCTATGGGTAAAGCCTAGGTAGTTCTAAGGTAGGGACATGTTCGGCACAGTTTTGTGGGTCGAAGGGCCTGTATAGTGCTATATGTTTTCTATGTTCTACCTCCTCTCTGATGGTAGTAATAAGAAGAGAGCTTGAGCTGGGTGATTGGGGTGAAGGGGTATCCTTAAAGACAGACGTCATCTTTTTGAGGCATCAACTATTAAAGAAGTCCTCAATGTTGTGAAGGAGCTGGATTGGGGAGCATGCCTTAAGAGAATAGGTTGAGTGAACTTGGCCTTTTCCCCTTGGAGTGATGGAGTGATGACCTGATAGAGGTGTACAAGATAACGAGAGGCATTGATCGTGTGGCCAGTGATGGAGCTGCCTAAGTTTGCGACCCTCTGCAGCTTTTTTCCCAATTCTGTGTAGTGCCCCCTCCAAACTAGACAATAATGATGCAACCAGTTAGAATGCTCTCCATGGTACATCTATAGAAATTTGCTAGAATCTTGGGTGCCATATACAAATCTCCTCAAATCTCTAATGAAGTATAGTCACTGATGTGCCTTCTTTGTAAACACATCAATATGTTTGGCACAGGATAGATCTTCAAAAATATTGACACCCAGGAATTTGAAACTGTTCAGCCTTTCTACTGCTGATCTCTCAATGACGACTGGTACATGTTCCATGAACATCCCCTTCCTGAAGTCCACAATCACTTCCTGGGCATTACTGATGCAGAGTTCAAAATTGTTTTTGCAACATCATTTAACCAGCCGATCTATTTCACTCTTGGATACATTCTCATTACCATCTGCAAGAGTCCTCTCTGTTCTTTCAGGGTGATTAACATTATCTGAAATAGGAAGTTATTCTAGCCAATACTGATCCCTTAGTCTACATAATAAAGCAGATAGGAAACACAAGAGACAGAAGATGCTAAAGTCTGGAGCAAAAAATACCAAACCACTGGAGGAATTCAGAAAGCACATGCAGAGGGTAATGGATGGTTGCTGTTTCAGGTACAGGTCCTTCATATGAACTGCAAATTAAAGGATAAAACTGATAATTTAATCACAATCATATTGGAACATTTGTGGTGCTGCTGTATTTCCTCTTCTTCGCCGGTCACTCGGGGTTCAAGAACGTCTTGTTTCCATACTAGTTTGTTGATTCTAAGAGATCTGATGAGGCCACTATGGGACTAGAGACTCTTCCACAGGTAAAGCAGGAAATGCCTGACTGTACACAATGACCAGGTTTCAAAATCATTAACTGTAAAACACTCTGGGCTAATCAGGGGCAGCACACACAAATCAGGGACTGTGAAATACAATCCTACTCAAATTCAGTTAAAAGCAGTGATCCAATGTGAGAGAAATGTATGCTGTAATTTCACTGAAGTCAATTGAATCATCCCGGTCCTTTGATCAGAAAAAGTGTATTCTGCCTTATTTCCACATGAAATAGTCAGTTATCCATGTTCTACACATGGTGTGTCACGCAGTTACAGATCAATGTTTGGAAATTGAATCAATTCACTTTTATTCTCTTTTTGTTGTTAATTCACCTTTTGCCACACTTAAATGTAAATATTTATGATGTCTTTGATCAGTGCCTATGGAAAGCTGTTCAAATTTTTCTTTATTAATTTTTTTCAATAATATCTAGACAGATTGGTTCTGTATTGTTTAATATCAGTTTGCTTGTATAGTTTAAAAGTATACATTTTAACATGATATATACTTATATACTTTAAGTTCAATGAATCTTTCAATAACTAACCCATCCAGGGCTATCACAAAACAAAAGATTAGTTGACATATTGTGAAGAAATTATTCCGATTGAAGGAATTGTTAATCATTATTTTTATTACAATTTCCCATGCACACTAAGTAACAACTCAGCATGCCAAATCACTTAATGCAATCACTGAATTGAGAAATCCTTCTTAATTAAAATCTGAAATAAATAACGAAAGAGGTAAATAGATCGATATTTCGAATGACAAGCATGGGAGTAACTTGATATATATTTAAGGATGGAGCCAGCTCAGGTAGTTTTGTTCAGCAATTATAAGCATACCATTTGACCATAAAACCATAAGATATAGGAGCAGAATTAGGCCATTTGACCTATCGCATCTGCTCCACTATTTCATCATGGCTGATCCATTTTCCACTCAGCCCCAATCTCCAGCCTTCTCCCTATAAACCTTCATGCTCTGACTAATCAAGAATCTATCAATTGCTGCCTTAAATTTACTTGGCTTCCACAACTGTCTGTGACAAAAAATTCCATAGATTCATCACTCTCTGGCTAAAGAAATTCCTTCTCAACATCATTCTAATTGGACGTCCCTCTATTCTGAGGCTGTATCCTCTGGACTTGGGCTCCCCCACCATAGGAAACATCCTCTCCACATCCACTCTATTAAAGCCTTTCAAGATTCAATAGGATTCAATGAGATCCCCCCCTCACTCATCTGAATTCTAGTGAGTACAGGCCCAGAACCATCAAACTCACCTAATATGATAAACCTTTCAATCCTGGGATCACTTTCATGAACCTCCTTTTCTCCCCCCTCCAATGTCAGCACATCCTTTCTTAGACAAGGGGCCCAAAACTGCTCCCAGTACTCCAAGTGAGGCCTCACCAGTGTATTATAAAGATTCAACATTACATCCTTGATTTAATGTTCTAGCCCTCTCAAAATTAATGCTAAGATCACATTTGCCTTCCTCACCACCGACTCAACGTGCAAATTAACCTTTAGGGAATCCTGCATAAGGACTTCCAAGGCTTTTTGCATCTCAGGTGTTTAAATTTTTGTTCCACCTAGAAAATAGTCTATGCTTCTGTTTCTTCTATCAAAGTGCATGGCAATACATTTCCTGACACTATATTCTAACTGCCATTTCTTTGCCCATTCTCTTAATTTTTCTAAGTCCTTCTGTAGCCTCTCTGCTTCCTCAACATTTCCTACCCCTCCAAATATCTTTGTGTTGTCCACAAACTTGGCCACAAAGCCATCAATTCTGTCATCCATACCACTGACATATAAAGCAAAATGTAGCAATTGCAACACAGATCCCTGCGGAACACCACTAGTCACTGGCAGCCAACTAGAAAAGGCTCCCTTTATTTTCACTCTTTCCCTCCTGACAATCAGCCACTGCTGTATCCATGCTAGTATCTTTCCTTAATGCCATGCATTCATAGCTTGTTAAGCAGCCTCATGTGTGGCACCTTGTTAACATCTATCGATTCTCCTTTGTCTATCCTGCTTAGTGCTCCCTCAAAGAGTTTCAACAGAATCATCAGGCAAGATTTTCTCTTAAAGAAATCATGTTGACTTTGGTCTATTTTATCATGCACCTCCAAGAACCCGAGGCCTCATCCTTAACAATCAACTCCAACACCTTCTCAACCACTGGCCTATGATTTTCTTTTTTCTGCCTCTCTCCCTTTTTGAAGAGTGGAGTGACATAAAGCAATCATGAGCTGCTTTAAAAAAAAACATCTTGTAGCCATTCAAAAATTCCCCTTCTTTGGATCCAGCACCAACCTGATTTTTCCTATCAGGTTGGAAAAGCATTTGCTAAAACACTTCTTGAGAGATAAATCATGGAAAGTTAAATCTTTCCCTGTTTGCTCATTAAATGTAGCACTTAACTGTGGAAATTCACAGTGATCACCTTTTATGACAACCTCCTGTCAGGTAACTTATGGCTGTAAAAGCTAAGCCCCAGGAAAAAAAGCCAAAGCTCAAACAACACAAGAAATTACTGCAAAATGTTGAAGGATGATAACGTCACAAATAATTCAAACTAAATGTATCTGATGTGGAGATGAGTAACTAAAAGTACCTACTCCCGGAATATAAAGATATTAATCTTAAAGAAAAGAAAAACAATTAATACCCTATCATTGGAATCATTGGAGTCTACCTGAGTAACATTATTGGTGGGATGGAAATCTTTAATAAAAGAAATAAATAGCAAATTAGTCAGCATCTGGTGAAGGAAGAAGAGATCAATAGTTCAAAAAATTACGATGTTTATTCCTTAGAGGATTGGAAATCTTGATACAATCAAGGGTTAGTATGCCAATAAAGGCTAGCTGGGGGAGGAAGAATTCTAACAAGATTAAGGATGAGATGCATGTCAAGGATGCCAAATGTCAGGCTTGAGCAATAAATAAATATTGCTGTGACACACAAACTGGACAATTGTGCCTTACGAAGTCCAAAGTAAAGTTCCAAATAAAATTTATTATCTGAGTACAAACATCCACATACAACCCTGAGATTCTTTTTCTTGCAGGCATACTTAGCAAATCTATAGAACAGTAACTGTAAACAGGATGAATGAACATCAAGCTGTACAAATGTAAATATAAGTAAAGATAAATATAAATGAAGATTAAATATAGAATATAACGGAATTGGAAAATGTCTGTTTATGAAGATTAAACATATATATGTTATATGATAGGGGATTATCTATTAATGAGGATTAAACATATCTTTGTATTATATATACAATTGGTAGTATGGGTCTTAATAATCTCTCCCTGCCAGTACATAGCCTCTCTACAGCAAACCTCATGAGGTTTCTACTAGCTGGTGACATACAGAAACTGAACTCCTTTTGGATTCAAGCTGAACTACAGAGGATGGGGAGGAGGTCTGGCCCTGCACATGCAGCACACAGGCCCACTGGTATGTGGACACGCCCTGGTGCTCATTTACCAGATCTCCAACTATGGGTAACTAGCCCTTATGGGTAGCCTCAGGAAAGACAAAGGCTACAAGTGTAAACTCTGACAGCAAATACAGAGTGGAACCCCTAAGTCAGCTGGATGTCACTGAACATCTTTCCAGCAGCTCCTGCAACCAAGCTGGTGCCAAACATATTGCTTCATAAGTTTTCCTTTGGGCTACACTGGTGAGGCTGAGAGGGGGATCTTCATGACTGGGCATCTCAGGATCTCCATACCTTCTGCCCAGGCTTGTGATGATGATGATCATCACCCATTGTCCTTTGAGACAGACAAGGACAACTGATAATTAAAATATTAATCTGACCAACTCGCAGCTAAAGGCAAGCCAGTCATTTATTAACTGTTTTTTCAGAAAGTAGTTCAGTGAAAATCTTGGCTTTTGGAGCCAAGGATGAGGGTTTGACCCCCT
This sequence comes from Hypanus sabinus, assembly GCF_030144855.1. Lineage (NCBI taxonomy): Eukaryota > Metazoa > Chordata > Chondrichthyes > Myliobatiformes > Dasyatidae > Hypanus > Hypanus sabinus. The sequence goes on from NC_082719.1 coordinate 81,337,700, forward strand.
CTATCCTGAAAAGTGATTTACATCTCCAACCCTCAGTTTACAAGATTGATACCTTAAATAGCTGGGCTATCAAAACATAGGTTTGAAAGGTCTAATATTTTATTTTCCTTTCAACCAGCAATGAGTAGTAGGACAAGGAAGAAAGGATAAATAGATGTTTGAGGAGATTTGGTCAATAATGATGTAGGGTTGTACTAGCTTCTCCTCCAATTCATGTTAAGGTAAATGGTATTAGCTACTAGGAATCAGAAAATGCATTATGTAATTGGTAAACATGAGGAAATCTGCAGATGCTGGAAATTCAAGCAACACACACAAAATGCTGGTGGAACGCAGCAGGTCAGGCAGCATCTATAGGGAGAAGCACTGTTGACGTTTCTGTGGTAAACTATGTATAACTGTCTGGACACGCCCCTCTGCTGACTGCTCCTGTGGCTCCTCCCACAGACCCCTGTATAAAGGCGATTGGAGGCACTGCTCCCCCCTCAGTCTCCGAGATGCTGTGCTCGGTTTTGCTGCTAATAAAAGCCTATCGTTCGCATCCCATCTCCGAGAGTTATTGATGGTGCATCAGTTTCGGGCCAAGACCCTTCATCAGGACTAATTGAAAGGAAAGATAGTAAGAGATTTGAAAATAAGAGGGGGAGGGGAAAATGTGAAATGATAGGAGAAGATAGGAGGGGGTGGGTTGAAGCTGAGAGCCGGAAAGGTGATTAGCAAACGGGATACAGAGCTAGAGAAGGGAAAGGATCATGGGGCGGGAGGCCTAGGGAGAAAGAAAGGGGGAGGGGAGCACCAGAGGGAGATGGAGAACAGGCAGAGTAATGGGCAGAAAGAGGCCTCCTCTACTGTCAAGATGAAGCCACACTCAGGTTGGAGGAACAACACCTTATATACCGGCTGGGTAGCCTCCAACCTGATGACATGAATATCTTCTCTAACTTCCATTAATGCCCCTCCTCCCCTTCTTACCCCATCCCTGATATATTTAGCTTTTCTCCCCCCCTTTTTTTTTCTCTCTTTCTGCCCATCACTCTGCCTGTTCTCCATCTCCCACTGGTGCTCCCCTCCCTCTTTCTTTCTCCCGAGGCCTCCCGTCCCATGATCCTTTCCCTTCTCTCGCTCTGTATCCCTTTCGCCAATCACCTTTCCAACTCTCAGCTTCACCCCACTCCCTCCGGTCTTCTCCTATCAATTCACATTTTCCCCTCCCCCTCCTACTTTCAAATCTCTTACTATCTTTCCTTTCAGTTAGTCCTGACGAAGGGTCTCGGCCCGAAACGTCGACAGTGCTTCTCCCTATGGATGCTGACTGGCCTGCTGCGTTCCACCAGCATTTTGTGTGGGTTGCTTGTGTAATTGGTGCAAGGTTAGGCTACACTGTTTGGAGGTGTGGATAATTGGAATTAATAAGAGAATAAAAATAGAAAAGATTAGAGCTAGAACTCCTGATAATTGATGAAAAGCTTTACACTGATAGAAATGACATGTTATTGCCATTGGAAACCAATACAAAAGCATGATTTCAGTTTTGATAGTTTGCTTTTTCTTCAGAGCACTTCTTTATGTGACCAAAAAATTGCCTGGAAGGGAGATACTATAACTGCAAAAAATCAAAGAACTAATGATTCCATGAAATTAACCGATAACTTTTGTTCTGGTGGTTTTGGTGGCATTTTCAAATCTTTCATCAACACCACGTTTTGTAGTGTTCATAAATATAAAAATGTAAGCTGAATAAAGTAAAATATTGTGGTTGCTGGAAAACAAAGAATAAAAGCAGGATATGTTGGAACTACTTCACCGAAGAGGCTGCAACTGTAGAGAAATAAATCAAGTGAATGCTTTATCGTGATGACTTTCCATTAGAACAGAAAATTAGGTTAGCGTTCAGATGAAAGCTTTAAGTTACCTGAATTTTGCTCCGTGTTGCAATACTGACCTCAGAATTTAACATTATTTCAAGCCTTACAGATTAAATTATCACAAACTAAACACAAGATGTCAGGCAGCATTTATGAACAGAGAACTAGACTTAACATTTCTCTTCAAATAACTTATGAACACCTACCCAGAAGGAGTATTTTCTATTTTCAATTTACTTTGCTTTGCATTTTCAGTTCATGCAATACTTTGATTTAGATGAAATGATCAAACTTTTTATATCTTCAGTATACTTTAACATCATTCATATGATTGCTAAAAATTCCTGAATATTGTCTGTCCGCTAGATTTCACCACAGTTATAGATAGTACAAGGGGCAGACTGCCAAGGCATGTACACAAATGATTAAATCAATTGGAAGGCCACCTTAAACGGATGCATACAGTACATATCTGTGCATTCATCCTTGATGTATTAAAAAATTATTGTGCCTCAGCCACCCATCATACAACATACCCCTCCTGAACCACTCTACCCACATCACTGATTCCACAGCATGGCAGCCCTATCTGGTAGTTTAAGCAATAGTGACATCTGGTGACAATCAGTTGTAAATGCATGTTTCTGCTCTGTTCATTTAATGGTAGAGGCCACACATAACACTGGAGGAGCTCAGCAAGTCAAGCAGCACCTATGGAGGTGAATAAGAGTCAATGTTTTGGGCTGAGACCCTTCATCAGTACTCACAAATTAAGGCTCAAGGATCAAAGGTCTTAGCCCGAAATGTCAACTGTTTATTTCCTTCCGTAGAAGCTCACTGATTTGCTGAGCTCCTCCAATATTGTGTGTGTGTGTGTGTGTGTGTGTGTGCGTTGCTCAAGAATTTCAGCATCTGCAGAATCTCATGTTTAGTGTTAGAAATTGCCTTTCTATGTCAATTTGTCATGTTGAGTTCCTTTTGATTATGGATTCTCCATTACTCCTCAACTGCATTACCTGTGCTTAGTGGTCAATGATGAGATGCTGAAATATTATCTGTTGTCATATATGTTAAATAAACAATTAGTCTAAGAGTAAGCTTTACATAGATAGGACGATATAAAGGTCCCAGTAAGTGTTTAAAGGCTGGAGCAGATCACAAAATTGACCAAACTCCATAGATTTAGCAGATGAAGTCATGCTGAGAATGTTCTACGAGGCTGTGGTGGCCAGTGCTATCATGTTTGCTGTTGTGTGCTGGGGCAGCAGGCTGAGGGTAGCAGACACCAACAGAATCAACAAACTCATTTGTAAGGCCAGTGATGTTGTGGTGGTGGAACTGGACTCTCTGACGGTGGTGTCTGAAAAGAGGATGCTGTCCAAGTTGCATGCCATCTTGGACAATGTCTCCCATCCACTCCATAATGTACTGGTTAGGCACAGAAGTACATTCAGCCAGACACTCATTCCACCGAGATGTAACACTGAGTGTCATATGAAGTCATTCCTACCTGTGGCCATCAAACTTTACAACTCCTCCCTCGGAGCGTCAGACACCCTGAGCCAATAGGCTGGTCCTGGACTTATTTCCACTTGACATGATTAACTTATTATTATTTAATTATTTATGGTTAAATATTGTTATATTTCTTCACTGTTCTTGGTTGGTGTGGCTGTAACGAAACCCAGTTTCCTTCAGGATCAATTAAGTATGTCTGTCTTCTTCTTGTTTCTGTGGACAGCTTGCAAGTCCTTGTCACCAGCAGAAGCTGCAGTGTATATAGTACGTGCAAGTGATTTGAATAGCATGACTCTAATAGGGGATGTTAACAACATGAGGCCCAAAATAGTCTCAATCTAAACAATTGCATAGCATTGGCAATGCCCAGCTGACAATTTATAATTTCCACCTTTCACAGTTAACATTTATTTTGCTGTAAAGCCATGATCCGTGAATGTTCACAGTGTCAGGGAATAGGGTTATTTAAAGCAATCTCAAGTGTGGATGAGGAGGTCTTAAAGCTCCTTGACACCAGAAGAAGCCATAGTATAAATGTTGGACCCTTAGAAAATGAGATTCACGAAAGTTTAGTTTAAATAGCATGTCTCTGATGGAAGATGTTAACAAAATGAGGCCCAAGGTCATTGAAATATAGAACAGTACTACACAGAACAGGCCCTTTGGCCCTCAATGTTGTGCCAACCTTTTAACTTACTCCAAATTCAATATAATGGTTCCCTCTTGCATAGGCCTCCATTTTTCTTTCATCCGTGGTGCCTATCTCAGAGTCTCTTAAATATCCCCAATATACCTTCCTCTACTACCCACCACCCTGGCAGCTCATTTCATGCACCAACCACTCTCTGTGTGAAAAACCTACCTCTGACAGCTCCCCTATACTTTCCTCCAATCACCTTTCATATTAGCCTTTTGTGTCCTGGGGAAAAAGCCACTGGCTGTCTCCTCTATCAAGGCCTCTTATCATCTTATACACCTCTATCAAGTCACCTCTCATCTTCCTTTGGTCCAAGGAGAAAAGGCTGAGCTCACTCAACCTTTCCTCACAAAACATGCTCTCTAATCCAGTCAGCAACCTGGTGAATCTTCTTCGCCCCCTTTCTAAATCTTCATATTCTTCCTCTAATGAGACGACCAGAACTCAATACAATGCTACAAATGTAGCTCTTTAAGGTTGTCATTGCCAGGGGTGTGGGGTAGTGGGGACAAGTACCCCTGAATCCCATGCCTCCTGACTTTCTGAATGAGCCCACCATGGAAACCGTGATGAATGTCTTACTCAAATCCATAAACACTGCACCCACTGCCCTACCGTCATCATTTTATTTTGTCACTTCCTAGAAGAATTCAACCAGGCTCATGAGGTAAGATCTGCCCCCCACAAAGCCGTATTGACTATCCTAATCAGATGATGTTTCACCAAGTGCTTGTAAATCCTGTCATATTTAGTAAAATCACTCAAATCCAGTATCCAGCTCTGCTCAATACCTCAAAATTAGATGTTATTCTGCCCACTAAAATTTCCAGCAACTTACGAAAAAATTAGTAAACCAGGTGCATAATGGCTACAAGGTGTTCAATTTTCTGCTTAAGCAGGCACTGAGCTGTGGTCTTCATTAAGATCCTGGTTCAAACTTAGTTGATTTTTAGGTTTGTATGAATAGTTCTGGGACAGAGCAGGGAGCTAGGGAGTTAAGTCTTTTGGCATCTTCCCCCTTCTTTTCCAATCCTGATGAAGGGTCTCAGCCCAAAACATTGGCTTTTTATTCATTTTCACAGATGCTGCCTGACCCGCTGAGTTCCTCCAGGATTTTGTGTGTATTGTTCAAGGAGTCAGTGTCAGGTTAGGGTTTAGGGACAGGGATGTGTGGGCATTAGAAGTCTGAGCATTCCATTCATCAAAGGTCAAACATCCCAGTGAAAGAATGTTGAGTGATCAAGCGCTGTGGACAAAGACCAGTGAGTCCCAATCTGGCAAGACCCTCTCCACACCAGTTGACAGGTCCATGCGGGCAGGGGGCATGAAGGCCGGTGACCCTCTACGTCAGTAAGTTGGGAGTTCAAGGCCTGAAGTGTGCGGTCCCATCATTGGCAAGTCCTGGGGTGAATGCTGGAGATCAAAGCCCAAAGGTCAAAGACCAAGTTGGCAAGTCTGGAAATCAACCCTGGTGGTTGAATCCCTGGGTCTGTGAGTGCAGTGGGGAAGTTAGAGGCCTGATGTCTGTAAGTCCATGAGTCCACAGGAAGCTGGAGGACCAGAGCTGATCCGTTCTGGGGTTGGAGGCCTGTCCTTACATGTGGCAGAGAGGCTGGTTCACCAGCATAAGGTATGAGATAACAATTTCATTTAAAATAGAAAATATCAAACAGTAAATATTTATCCAGAAGGATTAAAAAACAAAAACACCAATGTAAATGTCTGAACAAGCATTGTTTCAACATCTGATTACAAACTAAATAGGGAAAAAAATGCTTCAGATAATTCACTGAAGTGAATTTCACTCACTTGAATGCCAATTAAGTCTCTCAAGGTCATTTTATTGTAAAATAGACAATAAGATAATTTGACCAGTTAAGCATGAATGTTCCACTTCAAGAATTTAGCAACCAAAACAAATAATTTCTGTTAACTCTGAATAACACCATGAATTTAACATTAACCACTGACAGTTTTTTAACGACCCGATAAGATAATTGACTGCAAAAACAAAACATCTTTAAGACTAGTAAATCATGATTAGTAAGTGTATGTATTAAGATTTAAGCACCCCTCTAAACATTAAATTATCATTTTACATCTACTAAGTCTAGATATACAGAAAATAAGGTGAATCAAAATTGATACATGATTTAAATAAGCTCTTGGAATTCCAAATTATTTTTTTCCCTTTTGACTTAAAATAATTAAGTAATTATAAATGTTCATATCACTGTCCACTGTTTCCTTTTTGTGCCAATTCTATCTCCCTCTCTTTCCCATTCTTCTGATTTAATTCAAACTTTAAATTTGGCATTGTGGATAAAAAGACTTTATAACAGGCAAATACCAGAATAATTCTAGCCTCTAGACCTAATCTGTCCATTAGTTCTACATTAGGTGCAGGTTCATTTTCTGCTCGCTATTACACCCATATACGGTGAACTTGCTTGTTGGCTGGACAATATACTGTCATCTTGGTTTATACAGCAGTTGTCAAGTTAGAAATAAATTTTAAAATAAATGGGATACAAGGCAGCATTGTGTGTAATAAGCTGTCTTTCTCCTCTAGAGCCTGGGGTTTTAACCCTGCTAAAAACAGAAGGATGTTTGCTGACTGTGGTGATCCTGCATGAAAGGAATTTAGATATCTCAACTCAATCCCAGAAGAGAAATTAAATATTCCTTCTCTACTTTGGTGAGACGGAGCACAGACCTGTCTACCATTTCTCAGAACACCTATGTTCAGTCCAAATGGCCATCCCAAGCTGCAGATAATTTCAACTCCCCTCCCCATTCCCACACTGAGCTGTCCATCCTTGACCTCCTATGTTGTCGGGGTGAAGCCCATCGCAGATAGGAGGAGCAACACCTTATAATCTGCCTGAGTCATCCCAACAATGGCATAATTATTGAGTTTTCCAACTCATCCCTGGCCCTTTTCTGCCCCCCTCACCTCTCCTTCTTGATCTCTTGTCCTCCCTTTTATATCCTCCTCCCTTTCTACATTCCTCCAGCCCCATCCTTCACCCATCTTTGTCCCCTTCACCCACTTCAAACATCGGTTTCCCCCAGATGCTGCTTGACAAAACCTCACATCCTTCTTTGTATTACCACCTGCAATATTTATACATCAGTTTTCTGGTCAGTTACACTTAGTTTAAAGAATTCTGACCTTAAACCATTCACACTTTATCATGTCAGCTAAAACGTTGTTCACACTTGAAAACCTATTGATTTATAGTTCAACATCAATAGTGGGTATCTTGCACTACAAACAGCAGTTGAAAGTGATGCAGATAACAAAATAACAATTAGATTAACATTCAGTGGAAGCACTAAGGGGCTATGATTTTAAGCCAAGGAATTATCCTGCCAGGGTAATCATTCATGAGACTCCAATGAGGTTCATTTTAGGTCATATCTGATGTGTTTAAGAAAACTGATTTCTTGGAAAGGAATTACAGAGTGCTGAAGAGAAATTATTATCTTCTAAAAATAGAAAGAGCTCCCACTGCTATCTGTAAAGAATTTGTACTTTCTCCCTATTACCAGCTAGGTTTCCTCACATTGCTCTGTTTTCCTTCCACATTCTAAAGGTGTATGGACTACTAAATTGATAGCAAGCTATGTTGATGCCAGAAACATGGCAACATCTGTGGGCTGCTCCCAGCCACATCTTCAGACTGTGTTGGCCATTGGTACAAATGTCCCATTTCACTATGTTTCAATGTGCCTGTGACAAATAAAGCTTATCTTTTGATACAAAGGAACTGCTTGCTAAACCACTTCAGAGATCATTTTAAAAGGCAGCCATAGTGGGAGTTCACTGGGTTTTAGCAATCCTTCCAAATATCCCTTTAGTTCACCCGCTCCATCAACTCTTTTCCCTTTGTTGTCATTTACTGAAAGTACTCAGGACACCAGCACAGCCCGTAATAAATCAATTGCTGACCTGCTAAGAACACAGGCCAGAAGTAAATACATTATTCCAGCAAACCTAAATCAACAAGAAGGAATAAAAGTGAAATAGAAATCTATATATTGTTGTGTATGCTCTGTCAGATTTCCATCATCTGCAGAATTTCTTGTTCCATCAGCTCAATCCATGAAAGAGGGTACACTCCCAAATGTGATCTTAAGAAACACATTAGAACTCTCAAACCAAAGTAAGGTAAATCATTCATGATCATCAGGAACACTAAGATGACATAATAATACCATAATCAGTTAGACAGGAAATTTTCAAACTTCATTTTAAACAGCATCAAGTGCTAGTTAAGTATTTCATGCTGTATTAGGTTTGCAAGGAAATATTTTTTCCACACATCTATCAACATTTGCAATACAGATTATTTAAAAACACGCAAATGTGCAAAATTGAACACTCCACCAGTTAGCCTCAAGTTCAAGTGCTTAATATTCAGTAGGAAAGTATTTATTACCTAATGGTGTTTAATCATGTGACCGTCCTTGATGATGGATGCTGCTTTCCTGCGACAGCATATGCCTTCTCCAAAATGTCTTTTTTTGCGTAGATAGTGCAGGTAGCTCTGCTACAACACAGTATCCATAAAGCGAATTGGATATATTGCCATTAAAAAGTTACTTGGGAAATAGACAAGCAGAGAAAAAGATTTGACTGAGTTACTTCAAGTCAGGTAATTTATTTCAGTTAGTTGAGGGGAGAAACTGCAAATTTGTAAAAGTGAGAAGTTTTACAGTGAAATAAAAGGTTACCTTAAGATTTAAACCTTAATCGGCCTCTGGTGAAAATTTGAGCAATATCTGACTGATCCCAGAGTGATTCCAGAAAGTAACAAAATATCCACGTATTTGCTGAGAATGAAGCTCTTCCTGTGTTAGAAAAGTATTGCTGCCAATACTTGAACTGTAGTGAGCACAAAGAGTGAAAAGGATTCACAAATTATCAAAACATATACAGAGGAGTATTTATTTTTATTTTCAGAGTAAGGTACATACTGAAACAGGTTACATATTCCAACCAAAAAAAAAATAGCTGGCAGATATACAAGTCACAGAGAATGAATTGCTTGTCTTCCTCTGCTGAGCCAGTGTGTGTTCGGAGCTCTAATATTTGTTCAGCTTTCTGTTTATTTAACTCATTTGAGATAATAATATCACTACATCAAACAGCTGTTTGCCAATAACACTTCAGGCTATAATATTTTAGATTAAAAACTGTTCTTTTATAATCAGTCCCTCTTGCTTAAATGGGTTGCAATTTCATTTTACATTTTTAATCAAACTTTCTTTGCTGAAGTGAAATTAATTTGGCAAGACATGATTTTAATTATATTAAAATATTTGTTGAGGATTATATCAGTAAAGATAATAGAAAAAAAATCAAATGATCATTCTTGTTGTTTCCTTATTTACATCTCGCATGCAAGTGTGTCATAGTGCTCGTCATTTGAACTATGTTATGCATATAACATAATTTTTCATAATTTTTCAGCTTTGTGGATCGTGTCTTGCAAAAGCATAAATGTCATAAGCTATATCCATGGAGCCTTGACCACTTCTGTGTGCAGATAAAATAAACTTTGATCCTAATTTATTGTAATTAAGACTTGTAGAAACTTTTTATATACTGATGTTTAAGTGTGATATAAGTTCAAAGATTTTTTTATCCTGAGTTCTGTGCTGTAGAACTTTGGAACAGAATAAATGAAACATGAAAACAAAATAGATTGCAGTTACTGAACAAAAATACAGAATACCAGAAGAATTCAGCAAGCCAAGCAGCATCTGTGGGGAGGGGGGAAGCTGAAAGTTGACATTTTGGTTCGAGGAACATGCTTATGTTGTTATGTGATGTGATGGTGTTGGGTTTGCTGACTGCAAAGGTTCTAAATTCAAACAAAGATCTTAAGCTGCATTTGATATAAGTAGTTACAAATATTGCCACTGAAGTGAGATAATACTGTAACTACCCAATCTTCAAAGACTAGCTTCCTTTCCTGTTTATTCTCCTCAGCAAGTTTTAGCTGCCAATACCCACTGTTTGAGCAGAGGGACCCTCCTGCCTACCAAGGAGAAGATAACAAACTTCCAGCTAACAAAGTAGTTTAAAACACAAATATGAGAAAATCTGCAGATGCTGGAAATCCAAAGGAACATACACAAAATGCTGGAGGATCGCAGCAGACCAGGAAACATCTATGGAAAAGAGTGAACAGTCAACGTTTCGGTTCAAAACCCTTCAACACAACTGGAAAGAAAGGAACGTGAGCTTAAGACTTAAGATACAATTTGTTTATTTGAAACAACCCAAAGGAAACAAAGGAATATAACATTTTATGCTTCGTGGAGACCTGGCTGAACGAGGAGACGAGGAGACACTGGACCATGCCATCGAGCCCTCTGGGTTCTCCCTGTTCCAGGCAGACAGGTTAAAAGACCTCTCTGGGAAGAGTAAAGGAGGTGGGGTATGCTTCATGGTCAATAATGTTTGGTGCAACCCCTGGAATGTGCTTGCCCTCAAATCCTTTTGTTCCTCGGATCTGGAGTACCTTGTGCTGCTGTGTAGACATTTCTGGCTGCCCAGCGAGTTCATGACTGTTATTATCACAGCCATGTATATTCCACCACAGGCTGATACTGACCTGGCTCTCAAGGAACTGTACAAGACCATCAGCACCTTGGAGTCTACACATCCAGAGGCTGTCTTCATCATTGCTGGATACTTTAATAGAGCATCACTGTCTAGAATCTCTCTGAAGTTTTGTTAAACATCCAGGTGAGCACATGGGGAGATAGCATACTCGACCACTGCTACTCTCCCTTACGCAATGCTTGCAAGGTGCTCCTTCACCTGCCGTTTGGAAAGTCAGATCACTCCTCCTTCTTGCTGCTGCCGAGGTACAGGCAGAAGCTGATACAAGAGGTAGCCAGAGTTAAAACCATTTCAAGACATCAAGTCAGTCCTGCAGCTCTGTTGGTCTGACCTAACGGCCTCCATGCTACAGGACCGCCTTGATGACATCAATTGGAATGCCTTTCATGATAAAGATGTCTCCAAGATAACAGAAGGGGTCACGAGTTTTATCCGGAAGTGCATCGAAGATGTTGTTCCCCCAGAAATTAGTCAGGGTCTACCCAAACCAGAAATCCTGGATCAACAGTTCCGTGCGAACAGCACTGAGAGTGCGACACAGAGCTTACGTTGCTGGTGACCAACAGGAGCTCAAGAAATGCTTTACGATCTTCACAAAGTCATCAAGCCAACAAAGCAACACCACAAGGACAAGATCCAGACACAACTCTCCACCAACAACACAGCAGCTTATGGCAAAGTCTGCACACCATCGCAGACTTCAAAGCTAAACACAGTGGAGTTTCCAACACTGCTGCCTCTCTCCCAGATGAGCAAAATCTTTTTTGTGCTCAATTCGATGTTGCTAACACTGACCTCTGAGGAGAGCCACTGATGTGACCTGCAGCTTGGCCATCTCTGAGGCTGAAGTATTCAGATGTTTCCAATGCATGGACAGTCACAAGGCTGCTGGACCGGACAGCATCCCAGGGTGTGTACTCAGGATGTGTGCGGCACATCCAGCAGGTGTTTGCAGACATTTTTAATCTCTCTCTCTCTCCCAGTGTAGAGTGCCCTCCTGCTTCAAAACATCCATCATTGTCCCTGCACTTAAAAAGACCAAGGTAACATGTCTGAATGACTGGTGTCCTGTCGCACTCACCTCAGTAATAAGCAAATGCTTTGAGAGGCTGGTCAAGGACTACATCTGCAGCTTGCTACTACCGAAACTGGACCCCTGCAATTCACCTACCGACATAACCGATCGACAGATGATGCAATAGCCACAGCTCTTCACACCATCCTTTCACAGCTGGAGAAGAGGGATGCTTATTTAAGAATGCTGTTCTTGGACTATAGTTCAGCATTCAACACCATAATTACCTCCATTCTCAAGAAGAAGCTCAGGGATCTCGGCCTTTGCCCTGTCTTGTGAAGCTGGATCCTGGACTTCCTGTCAGATCACCAGCAGATGGTAAATTGGGCTCCCTTGCCTCTGCCCCTCTGACCCTCAACACAGGTGCCCCTCAGGGCTGTGTACTAAGCCCCCTCTTTTGCTCTCTGTATAACCATTGCTGCATCACCACCCACAGCTCCAATTTGCTAATTAAATTTGCTGACGATACTACACTGATTGACCTAATCGCAAATATTCATGAGGCAGCCTACAGAGAATCAGTCATCACCCTGACACAGTGGTGTCAAGAAAACAAACTCTCCCTCAATGTCGCAAAAAAAAGGACCTGGTTGCAGACTACAGGAGGAATGGAGACAGGGTAACCCCTATTAATGTCAATGGATCTGGGGTTGAGAAGATGAACAGCTTTAAGTTCCTGGGCATACACATCACCGAGGATCTCACGTGGTCTGTACATACCAGCTGTGTGGTGAGAAAAAGCACAACAGCACCTCTTTCACCTCAGACGTTTGAAGAAGTTTGGTATGGACCCCCAAATCCTAAGGACTTTCTACAGGGGCACAACTGAGAGCATCCTGACTGGCTGTGTCACTGCCTGGTATGGGAACTGTACTTCCCTCAATTGCAGGACTCTGCAAGGAGTGGTGCGGACAGCCCAGTGGATCTGTAGTTGTGAACTTCCCATGATTCAGGATATTTACAAAGTCAGGTGTGCAAAAAGGGCCCAAAGGATCATTGGGGACCCGAGTCAATCCAACCACCATCTATTCCAGCTGCTCCCATCCGGGAAACGGTACCGCAGCATAAAAGCCAGGACCAATAGGCTCCAGGACAGCTTTTTCCACCAGGCCATCAGACTGATGAACTCACGCTGATACAATTATATTCCTATGTTATATTGATTATCCTGTTATACATACTGTTGATTACAAATTACTATAAATTGGACATTGCACATTTAGAAGAAGAAGTAATGAAAAGATTTTTACTCCTCATGTGTATGAAGAATGTAAGTAATAAAGTCAATTCAAATTAAATAACCCATTGTCTTATATTGCACCTTGAGCAGTAATTATGCAGGTGAAGTGAGATTCGGGGTTACTTCTCCCAGACATAAAGACTACTATCCATAAAACTTTTTCGTAAAGTTCAGCTTTAGATAATACTTGTTTTAACCTCAGGTGATTAGTACTTGTTATTTGCATTTCAAGAACTGAAGGCTACTTTCCCTTTATGAGCATAAATCAAACAACTGTTAGTTGGAAGTTTACATAAATGACTGTCAGATGCTGTGTTTAGAAACCAATATTAGCAAACAGCCAAGAAAGAGGAAGAGGTCTACTGGCCAAGAATTGAATACCCATCATGTGAGTGGAACTAAAATGTATTGCCTAAACGTTCTGAATTATCAGAACAAGATCATGATGCCTCTACAATTACTGGTTCCGAAACAGAAAATGACTACAGAAAAAATGACATGGTGCCAAGAAAATTGAAATGATATCCTGTAACCACGCATCTGGCTAATGCCAAGAAGAGGTCTAATAATAGAAAATATTGTGGATGGTTCAATCTGAAATAAAACAGAAAAATACAGTTAGGCATTACTGATGGATAATGAAACAGACTTGATGTTTCAGATTAAGAACCTTTCATCAGAACTTTTGTTTTTAGCTCACTGTGGATGCCTAAACTGGCATTCCTTCTTTCTAGAGGTTTGACAAGTGTTTGTACATGTATACATAACAACATCATCATTTCAACAGATCCAATTGCTTCTGAAGTATTGCAGCAGATCACTTCTGTTTTCCACAGCAATGTTTGACAATCAAATTTCCAACTTCCAAATGTGGTTCCGCATTCATGGGCTTCTCATTGATACAAATGTTTATTCACTTCAAATATTAAAGTGTAGGGTATTTACAAAGAAGACCTTCAACCTAAAAACATTGATACTCTGCTTCTGCTCCCACAGATGTGGCCTGACCTGTTAGGTATTTCAGATTTCTGTAGTTTTTATTTTTAATTGGCCCTTCGAAAAAAGAACACTCGTATCCAACAATATAATTCTGTAACTGTACAATAATGCAACAATGAAACTCTAGTTAAACACAGTCACAACTGCATTTTAGAGACATAGTTATACAGCACAGACATAGGCCCTTTGGCCCAACAAGTTCTGGCCAACCAAGACTACCATTTAAAATTGCCTCAGCAGTCTTTTAGAAGTTGTAATAGTACCTGTCTCAGCCACTTCTACTGGCAGCACCTTTCACAAATGTTCAGCATTCAAAGTAAGGTTATTATCAAAGTACATCTAACTCACCATATACAACCCTGAGGTTTGTTTTCTTGTGGGCATACCCAGACAATCCGAGAAACATTGTAGAATCAACAGAAGACCACAACCAACAGGAGAAACAGCCAATGTGCAAAAGACATCAAACTGTGTAAATACAAAAAAAGAGAGAAAAAAGAAATAATAACAACAGTAACAATAATAAATAAATAAGCAATGACTATTGAGAACATGGTATGAAAAATCCTTGAAATTGAGTCCATAGGATGTTGGAACAATTCAGTGATGGGCCAAGTGGGGTGAATTATTCCTCACTGGCTCAAGAGCCTGATGGTTGAGGGGTAATAACTATTCCTGAACCTGGTGGTACAGGTCCTGAGAGTCCTGTACCTTATTCCTGATTGGAAGCAGCAAGGGAGTCATTGATGATGGATGCTGCTTTCCTCTGACTGTGCTCTGTGTCGATTTGCTCAATGAAGGGGAGGGCTTCACCCAATATGGACGGGGCTGTATCCACTACTTTTCATAGGCTTTTCCATTCAAGCGCATTGATGTTCTATACCAGGCCATTATGCAACCCATCAATATACTCTCTACCAGACTCCTATAGAAGTTTGTCAAAGCTTTAGATGTCATGCTGAATCTTCAAAAACTTCTAAGGAAGTAGAGGTGTTGCTGTGCTTTCTTTGTAGAAGCACTTATGTGCTGGGCCCTGGAAAGATCCTCTGAAATGATAATACTGAAGAATTTAAAGTTGCTGAACCTCTCTTCCTCTGATCCCCCAATGGGAACTGGCTCATGGATCCCTATTTTCTGCCTCCTGAAGTCAAGAATCAGCTCCTTGGTCTTGCTGACATTCAGTGAGAGGTTATTGTTGTGGCACCACTCAGCTAGATTTTCAATCTCCCTCCTGTAAGTTGATTCATCACCCTTTTGATTCAGCTGATGACAGTGGTGTCATCAGCAAACTTTAATATGGCATTGGAGCTTCACTTAGCCTCACAGTCAAGTATAAAGCGAGTAGAGCAGGGGCCTAAACACACAAACTTGTGGTGCACTGGTGCTGATGGAGATTGTGGAGGAGATGTGTTCTGTCTGTGCAACTACATATCAATTAAATAAAAGCACACATGCAAGAGATGGCTTTAACAGAGAGAGAGAGAGAGCAGGTCAATGCACATAGGTAAGTTATCAGACCACATGTTACACTTCCCCCCTCTTTAAATGAATGTAACATAAAACTGTAAACATACAAAATATTCTATTTCCTATTCACAAACCATATTCCAAATAAACATGCTTTCATAATAACGGTCCATAACTAACTTCACAATACTGAAGGTTCAATCTTTTGGGCGTGTTACGAGTGTGATGCAACTCTGAGGGGCCCAAGGGTACAAAGTCGCCCCCTCCTTTTTGAGAATTGCAAGATCATAATTAATTCGGGTCTGGGACCCAGGAAATGAGAGAGAATCCACAATGTGTCCTGCCCTCAGCGAAACGGAACCACTGGTAACGGCTATTGTCTCCTGGAGACGGAATTGTGTATTGAGTACTGTACTATTCATTGAAACCCCTCAGGGGACAACCAGAGTGGTCTGGTTGAGGGATTGCATCATCCCAACCTGATTGACATCTGAGACCCCGTGAGTAAGGATAAAAGAGGGTCTGGAGAACAACCCCTTCAGATGCACCAGGAGAAATGCTAGAGATCCCGTGACAGCGTTTAATAGCGACAGCCAGTGGGGGCTCATGTGCGTCCTCCCTTGCCTGGATGGCAGGCTCATCATGGAAGAATGGATTAGCTAAAGGAGAGGCCACAAGTGAACGGCCACACCAACGAGACTCCGACGGATCGAAATCATAAAAGGAAAGCCGGCAAGTTTTTCTCCAAATCTTTCTCTCTCTCCAACCATTGCAACCCAGCAGTCCCCAAAGGCAGCAGCCTGCATGAACTGAGTGAACTTTATATTTCCATCGGACAATACATTTCCCCTAGACAATGATAGATCTTATTTCTTATTGATTATTATTATACCCGCACTTTTAGATTTAGTATTGATGACGTATATTATCTGTATATTTGCATTGATATTATTTTTGTGTATTTTTACTAATAAATACTGTTAAAATAGTATCATCAGACTTCAACGGACCTCTCTATCTTTGCTGGTAAGTGACCCAGTTACGGGGTTCATAACAGGCGGCACTCAGTTTCCTTCAGTATAGTGCCTCTGGACCTGTGGGGTGACATAAGGTTTGGCAACTCTCTTGTCGAAGACAATATTCTCATAGTGCCTCTGGACCTAAGGAATGGCATCAGGTTTAGCAGGTGTCTTGTCAAAGACAATGTTCTTGGTTGCCGGTGTCACATTGCTGTCAATGACATGATTATCACTGAGAGGTAAGTCCAGTGACTGTAATGTATCCATCTTGTTGGATTCAATTGACTTAGGTGTGTTCTTCAGCTGAGTATCCAGCATCTGGTCTACATGATGTCTCCATGTATGATCTCCAACATCCACTGTGTACATCAGTGGTCCAGTTCTTGTAGCTAACCTACCAGGTGTCCATCTGTCATCTTGGTAATCATATGCTAGGACTTCCTGTCCAACCTCAAAGCTCCTTGCTGCTTCACTTGGCAACTGGCTGAACTGTTTATTCTGCACTTCTCTGCACAGGTCTGGTTTCAGAAGGTCTATTCAAGATCTCAGATTCCTGGTCATGAACAGCACTGTAGGTGTTTGATTTGTCATCACATGACCAGAGTTAGAATACACAAAAATGAAGTTGTCCACCTTGTGCTGTAGAGAAATGTCCTCCATGTCCATCGCTTTAATAGATATCTTGAATGTTTGGATAAACCTTTCAGTTAACCTTTTCATTGTTGAGTGATGAGAAGATGACTTGAAATGCCTGATGCCATTTTTCTTCATGAATAGTCTAAACTTTTCTGACATGTATTATGGTTCGTAGTCACTCATAATTTGTTCAGGTAAGTTGCTTCTAGAGAAGATAGTCCTCAGAGCGGAAACAGTTTTTGCTAATGTGGTTGACTTCATTGTCCTGACCTCCGACCACTTCAAACGAGCATCCACAGCAATCAGAAACATGGACTCCTTAAATGGCCCTGCAAAGTCAATATGTACTCTGCCATGGGGATGGCAGCCACTCCCATGGGTGTAACGACACCTGTGGGAGGATATTTTAAACTTTTTGGCATCTCAAACAGCTTTTGGTTGCCTTCAATCTGTCTATCTATTCCTGGGCACCGCACATAACTCCGGATGAGACTCTTCAACTTGACTGTACCCAGGTGTCCTTCATGCAGTTGGGCTGCAGTTGCCTTTTGATGACATAGAAACATAAGAAAGAGGAGCAGGAACAGGCCATCTGGCCTGTTGAGCCTACACTGCCATTCAAATAAGATCTTTGCTGATCTGGCCATGGACTCATCTCCACCTACCTGCTTTTTCCCCACAACCCTTAATTCTCCTACTATGCAAAAATCTATCCAACCTTGTAAATATATTTACTGAGGCAGCCTTCAATACTTCATTGGGCAGAGAATTCCACAGATTCACCACTCTCTGGGAAAAGCAGTTCCTTCTCACCTCCATCCTAAATCTACTCCCACGAATCCCTGGTTTCCCCTACCAGTGTTACAAATCTGAACTGACCGGGGTCTGCAAGTGAGGAAATTGAAGATCCAAATGTAAAAGAAGGTATTAAGGGCAAAGTTTTGAAGAATATTGATTAGTTTTGAGGTGATGGTAGTATTGAATGCAAAGCTATAGTCAATAAACAGCATCCTGATGGATGCATCTTTGCTGTCCAGTGTTCCAGGGTTGACAAATCAGCAGATAAAATGGCATCTGCAGTGCACCTATGGTAGCCAAACTAGAGTGGATCCAAGTTGTTTCTCAAGCAGGATTTGATATGTTTCATCACCAATCTCTCAAAGCACTTCATCACTGTGGATGTAAGAGCTACTGAACGATAATCATTGAGGAAAGTGACCACTCTCTTCTTAGGCAGTGGTATAATTGAAGCCTGCTTTGTGTACCACCCATTATGTAAAAAAAAATCACCCCTTAAGACCTTATTAAATCTTTCCCCCCTCACCTTCAGCCTATGCCCTCTTGTCCTTAATTATCCCAACCCTGGAAGGATTTCATCCTATTTAATCCCTCCATGATCGAATACACCTCTATAAGATCACTTCTTTCTCAACTCGGTCCCTCAAGTTCTGACAATATCGTTGTAAAACTTTTCTGAACTCTTTCCAGTTTAATAATTTTTTTGTTATATCTAGGGGCCAAAATTAAACAAAAATTCCAGATACAAAGTCAATTATTGCCTTCAACAACTATACCATGTCCTCTGAACTTCTATCCTGATGAAGGCCAGCATGACAAAAGCCTTCTTTTCCACACATGTATTTATAATCCAAGATCCCTCTGTTCTTCAATACTCTGCAGGACCTTGTCTTTCACTCTCAAAGTCATATCTTGATCTGACTCTCCAAAACAAAAACCTTCCAAATTCTGCAAATTATAACACATTATAACACATCAAAAACAACCAATTAAGGAAAATCACAATGAGGACACAGCAGCAGCTTTACTTCATTAAGCAACTTGAATTTCTGGAAGCAATTCGGAAGGCATGGGATATGTACATCCCAAAGAGGAAGAAATATTCTAAAGGAAAGATGAAACAACTGTGGCTAACACGAGAAGTCCAAGCCAACATATAAGCCAAAAAGAGGATAGATAATAGAGCAAAAATTAGTGTGGTGAGATGATTGAGAAGCTTTTAAAAAATCAACAGAAGGAATCTAAAAAAGTAATTAAGAAGGTAAAGGTAGGTTACAAAAGTAAGCTAGGCAATAATATTAAAGAGGATACTAAAACTTTCCTCAGAAACATCAAATGTAAAAGAGAGGCGAGTGTGGATATTGGACCGTTGGAAAATGATGCAGGAGAGTAGTAATGGGGGCAAGAAAATGGCAGATGAACTTAAGCATTTTACATCAGTCCTCACCTCACTGTGGAACACATGAGCAGTACGGTGGAAGTTTCAGAGAGTCGGGTGTCAGAAGCGTGTGAAGTTACCATTTCTACAGGGAAGGTAGATAAGTCACCTGGACTAGATGCTGTACACCCTAGAGGTCTGAAATCTGAGGGCTCAAGAGATTGTGGAGGCTTTCAAGAATCACTAGTGTAACACGCTGTAAGGTTTCATTGCTAATGTAATGGCTTCTCTGTAATGTTCTGCTGCTGAGATAATGGTTTTTCTGCAGCAGCAATGTTTGGGTTATGACTAGAGATAACGGGGCATGTTAGCCGATGAGCAGGACATTGTTCTTTCTTGTGTGTCTGGGAGCTGGGAATTCACGGTCCTTTGCCAGGGAGAGACAAGGAGAGAAGACTTGGGAGTCCTCGTGCAGGATACCCCTAAGGATAACCTCCAGATTGAGTTGATGGTGAAGAAGGTGAATGCAATGTTGACATTCATTTCTAGAAGAATAGAGTATAGGAGCAGGGATGTGATGTTGAAGCTCTATAAGGCACTGGTAAGACCTCACTTGGAACACTGTGCGCAGTTTTGGGCTCCTTATTTAAGAAAGGATGTACTAACATTGGAGAGGGTTCAGAGAAGATTCACGAGAATGATTCAGTGAATGGGAGTGTTAACATATGAGGAATGTTTGAACGCTCTTGGACTGTACTCCTTGGAGTTTACAAGAATGAGGGGGGACCTCATAGAAACATTTTGAATGTTGAAAGGCATAGACAGAGTGGATGTGGCAAAGTTGTTTCCCATGGTGGGGGAGTCTAGTACAAGAGGACATGACTTGAGGATTGAAGGGTGCCCATTCAGAACAGAGATGCCAAAAAAATTTTTAGCCAGAGGGTGGTGAATCTATGGAATTTGTTGCCACAGGTGGCAGTGGAGGCCAAGTCATTGGGTGTATTTAAGGCAGAGATTGTTAGGTATCTGAGTAGTCAGGGCATCAAGGGTTATGGTGAGAAGGCAGGGGAATGGGACTAAAGGGGAGATTGGATCAGCTCATGATTAAATGGCGGAACAGATTCGATGGGCCAAATGGCCGACTTCTGCTCCTTTGTCTTATGGTCTAATACGTGAATGGAGAAAGCTGGTGGACCGCCAGATCGAGTAGACTTGGGGCAAGGATCCGAAGGTCAGCAACAATCGGACGAGGTCAATGGTGGATGAACCGCCTTATCAGTGAGCTCCAACATTGTGCATTAGACTGTTTCATGAGAATGGGCTCTTTTTCTTTTTTTGTTTTTTTAACTAACCATATAGTCAAATTAAGAATTATAAAGCTCAATCACTTAATCACATATTGTGCACTGTTTGTTATTTTGTTGTACTGGTTTGTAACAGGGGACACATCACGCAGCATCCACCCAAACAAGATTTCTTAAGTTTGACTGGGCTGGGAGCGGGTGGGGGTGCTATCATCCCCTATATTAAGCCACTAGCCAAAGCCAGAGTTACACTAGATCCTGGAAAACTGGAAAATTGCAAATGTCACACCACTCTTCAAGAAAAGAGGGAGGATGAAGAAAGGAAATTATTGACCAGTTAGTCTGACCACAAGGGTTGGGAAAATGTTGCAGTCGATTGTTGAGGATGAGATCTCAGGGTACTTGGAGGTACATGATAACTCAAGCCATAGTCAGCATGGTTTCCTCAAGGAAAACTCATTCCTAACAAATCTGTTGGAATAATTTGAAGAAATAACAAACAAGGTAGGCAAAGGAGAATCAGTTGATGTTATGCACTTGGATTTTTGGGAGGCCTTTGACAAGGAGCCAACCATGAGGAGACAAAGAGTGGGAATAAAGGGAGCCTTTTATGGTTGGCTGTGGGTGACTAGTGGTGTTCCACAGGAGTCTGTGTTGGGACCAGTTCTTCTTACGTTATATGTCAATGATCTGGATGACAGAATTGATGACTTTTTTTCAAAGCTTGCAGATGATACAAAGCTAGGTGGAGGGAGAAGTAGTTTTGAGGAAGTAGGGAGGCAATGGAAGGACTTAGACAGATTAGGAGAAGGGGCAAAGAAGTGTCAGATGAAATACAGTGTCAAGAAGTGCATGGTCATAGACTTAAATAGAAAAAAATAAGGATAGACTATTTTGTAAATGGAAAGAAAATGCAAAAAAACAGAGGTGCAAAGGACTTGGAAGTCCTTGTCTGGGATCCCCTAAAGGTTCATTTGCAGGTTGAGTCTGTAGTGAGGAAGTCAGATGCAATGTTAGCATTCCTTTGAAGAGGATTAGAATATACAGTACCAATAAAAACTCCTTGGAATTTGTGTATTAATGCTTTACAACATTGAATCATAGTGGATTTAATTTGGCTTTTTTTGACACTGATCAACAGAAAAAGACCCTTTCATGTTAAAGTGAAAACAGATCTCTACAAAGTGATCTAAATTAATTAGAAATATAAAACAACATAATTGATTGCATAAGTATTCATCCTCTTCAAGTCAGTATTTAGTAGATGCACCTTTGGCAGCAATTACAGCCTTGAGTCTGTGTGGATAGGTCTCTACCAGCTTTGCAAATCTGGACAATGCAATTTTTCCCCATTCTTTTTACAATACTGCTCAAGCTCTGTCAGATTGCATGAGAATCATGAGTGAACAGCCCTTCTCAAGTCCAGCCACAAATTCTCAATTCACTTCAGGTCTAGAATCTGACTTGACCACTCCAGGACATTAACTTCATTGTTTTTAAGCCATTCCTGTGTATCTTTGGTTTTATGCTTGGGGTCAAACAACTCAAGTTGCTGTTCTCTTGCAGACTGCATCAAGATTTTCTCCAGGATTTCCCTGTATTTTGCCACATTCATTTTACCCACTACCTTCACAAGTCTCCCGGGGTCTGCTGCAGTGAAACATCCCCACAGCATGATGCAGCCAGCACCATGCTTAACGGTAATGACGGTGTGTTTTCGATGATGTGCTTATGCCAAACATAGAATTTAGACTGATGGCCAAATAGCTCAATTTTGGTGCCATTGGACCATAAAATCTTCTTCCAGCTGACTTCAACTTGGGAGAATATTTGTTTGACCCCAAGCATAAAGGGAGAATGTTTCATATGGTGGAAGAGTCTGAGAGGAGACGGGCACAGCCACATTCCTTATAGAATGGACATGACGGGGAATTTCTTTAGCCAAAGAATGGTGAATCTGTGGAATTTGTTGCCACAGGCAGCTGTGGAGGCCAGGTCTTTATATATATTTAAGGCAGAGGTTGATATATTCTTGATTGGTTAAGCTATGAAGAGATACAGGAAGAAGGCAGGAAATAGGGGCTCAGAAGAAAACTGGACCAGCCATGGAGGCTCCATTGCACGGCGTTGCAAGACCCTGAAGGGTTGCAGGCTCAGCCAATTTTATCATGGGCACAACCCTCCCCAACATCGAGGACATATTTAAGAGGCAATTCCTCGAGAAAACAGCATCCATTATTGACGATCTCCACTGTCAGAGACATGCCCTCTTCTCAGGGAGGTGGTACAGGAGCCTGGATCCCGAATCTGAATCCGCATTTAAGGAACAGCCTCTTCCTCTCCATCAGATTTGTGAATGTTTTATGAACACTATCTTTATTTTTCTTCTTCTGCACTACTGAGTTGGGTGACATATAGCAATGTTATGCCCTACACCATCACCGTTGCCACAAACAAGATTTCATGACCTGTGTCAGTGATTCAGTGGCCAGCGAGCAGACGAGGGGTCTCGCCCTGAAGCAGCGACTGTATATTCCCCCTCCACAGACGCTGCTCGACCAGCTGAGCGTTCGGGGAGGTGGCGGAGAGCACGTGCGTCGTTTCCGGGGGGGGGGGGAGGGAGAGCGAAGACGTGTTGACGTCACAACTGGAGTCCGCCTGACGTGCGTGCGCGGGGAGGCGGGGTGGCGCGGCGTCACGTTGCGGCGTCGGTGTATGGCAACAATCGGTACTGTGACAACCATTGGGCGGAGGCGGCGAGGTGGCCATCGAGAGCCTGATCCTGTTCAGTGTGGAGTGGCAGCGGGAGCGGGCACCGAGGCGAGCCGCTCGAGGTGCAACCCGGGTCCCTATGCGGGGACGTGTGTGACTCGGTGCTCTTTATCCGTAACGCTGGGAGGAAAGCGGAGTGAGGTAGGACCGGAGCGCTGGAGGCCGGGTCAGCGGGGGCGGGGAAAGGCTCGGCTCGACCTGGGTATCGGCAGCCTGCCTCCAGTGGCCCTTTAAACCGTGATTGTGAGTGACAGCTTTGGTCTAACCCGGCCAGACAGTCGAAATGATTGTACCTTTTTTTTAAACGGATTGTTTGAATGATGTGGAATAATGGCTGTTTTATAATTAAAAATAATCATCGGAAATCAGCGAAGGAATGATTGCACTGTCATTCATCAAGCTAGAATGCAGGGCTGCATTTCGTAGCCCTATATCCTGTACCTATTCCATCCCCTAAGATAAAATACTTGATGCAAACTTCTTTCCCCCCCCCCCCCCCGAAAGAGAAGATTAGATTTTTTTAAATAATAAACTGAATTGTGTATTTTACAAATGTGACCGTTTGCTACACATAAGCACTTAGACATAGCGAAGTAGTCGGAACTATTCATGAAACCATTTAATCTCTGCTTAAAGGACATATCATCTTTAGTTTAACGTTGCAGTGAAGATTAAATTGCTGGATTATTCAATAAGTTGTTCTGGAGAAACATAAGTGTTTCATAATCAAGTTATTATGTTTATTATCAAACATAGAAGTAATTTGCGGGATCCTATTATTATGTTAGCAAGTCTCAGTTCACAAACATACCATCTAATTTTAATAATGAATTTTAGCAATAGATTCAACAATTTATTCATGAAAATGTGTACCCACTTGTGCAAACGATATAGGGAAGTTGTGCAGCTGTGCATGATTATTCAGAAGTAATAGTGTTAGTTTTCTCTTTTGATTACATTTCAGTCATCTGAAAGGTGATGTGACATGTTTTGATGCTGAAATCTATCAAGTTTCAGCTGTTTCATCTCAGCAGGAATCCTGTTTGTTTTGAAAGGCATTTGTCAGTAATTTGATGGATTAAAATGCATATTAATATGTATATATTTAAGTATACTTTATTTTCTATTATCTGTTTTTTCCAAGAAACCTTAAGACCATAAGACAAAGGAGCAGAATTAGGAGATTTGCCCCCATCGAGTCTACTCTGCCATTCCATCTTGGCTGATTTATTATCCCTTGCAACCCGATTCCCCTCCCTTCTTCCCATAATTTTTGATGCCCTTACTAATCAAGAACATATCAACCTCTACTTTAAATGTACCTAATGACTCTGCCTCCACAGTCGTCTGTGGCAATGAATTCAACAGATTCACCACCCTCTGGCTAAATAAACTCCTCCTCATCTCTGTTCCAATGGGATGTTCCTCTATTCTGAGGCAGTGTCTAGACTCCCTCACGATAGGAAACATCCTCTCCACATCCACGTTTTTCAGGCCTTTTGGTATTTAATAGGTTTCAATGAGATACCCCCTAGATTGGGGGTTCACAACCTTTTTATGCCACAGACCAAAACCATTAAGCAACGGGCCCAGGGATCCAGGTTGGAAGCTCCTGTTATAGATGATTGAGATTTTTTTGAATATTGGAAAACCTTTATAATATGAGGGTTACTTTTTGTTTAATAAGCTTTTATGATGTGCATGTGACAATTAGTGAGGGGAATATCACACCCATAATAAACTCTTCTCGGGCTTGCAGCTGGGTATAGCTATTGATTATAACTGACTTTTCGATGATAAACTCTGTCATCTTCATCAGGAATGGTGGAGTTTGTCATCGAAATGTCAGTTATAATCGATAATTGTACTCGGCTAGAAGTCCGAAAAGAGCTTATTCACCATCTACACCAGGAAAGTCCTAGATCATTTATCACACCTGTAAGTTTGAAGATCCTAACAGATATTTAATTCTTGAAAGGCATTGGATAGTACTTGTGATCAAATTTTAAAACATATATGATTGTAAATCATTTTGTTCACTTGAGAAAGAGTACACTGGCTATTTTTTTCACATTCTGCCAAGCTCACAACAAAAAAAAAGATGCGTGGAAGCATGATTGTCTACTTCAGCCTTGATTTCCCATCTGGCTGGATAAAGGCCCTACAGGAGTGCTGGTTGTAGTGCCATGTGCTGGTAGGAGTATAGATGATTAATTTGAAATATGTTCTATATTGGTAATTCTGAAATCCATTACTATACATACACATTTGTAAACTTTTTTTGTGTTACAAGTGTATCATACCATGGTTATTGTCCTAAACTGAATTTCTGTGACTGGAGAGTCTTCTGTCAGCATTTGGGTGCACTAAGTAACTAGCTAAGCAATGGTTTGTTCACCCATATTTCAAGAGGAATGAAATGGTATATACAAGCATATATAATGTGCTATCACAAACAAGAAAAAATCTGCAAATGCTGGAAATCCAAGCAACACACACAAAATGCTGGAGGAACTCAGCAGGCCAAGCAGCATCTGTGGAAAAAGACATTTCGGGCCCAGACCCTTCAGCAGGACTGTAGAGAAAAAGATGAGTAGATTTAAAAGGTGGGAGGAGTAGAGAGAGAAACACAAGGTGATGTGAAACCGGGAGAGAGAGGGGTGAAATAAAGAGCTGGGAAGTTGATTAGTGAAAGAGATATAGGTCTGGAGAAAGAGGAATCTGATAGGGGAGGACGGGAGCCCATGGAAGAAAGAAAAGGACAAGGAGCACCAGAGGGAGCTGATAGGCAGGTAAGTAGATAAGGTGAGAGAGGGGAATGGGAATGGTGTGGGGGTGGGGTTGTAGGGGCTTTACCAGAAGTTTGAGAAATCGATGTTCATGCCATCAGTTTGGAGGTTACCCAGACTGAATATAAGGTATTGTTTCTCCAACCTGAATGTGGCCTCATCATGACAGTAGGGGAGGCCACACTCCCCCTTCTCCAGCTCTATCTCGTTCACTAATCAACTTCCCAGCTCTTTACCTAACCCCCCCCCCCCCGCTCCCCATTTCACCCCCTCCCCAATATCATCTTTTTTTTGCAGGCCTGATGAAGGGTCTCGGCCTGAAAAGTCTACTCTATTCCATAGATGCTGTCTGGCTTGCTGAGTTCCTCTAGCATTTTGTGTGTGTTGTTTATATAATGTGCTGTTTTGTTCTTATATAATAAAGCATAAACTTGAATGTTCCAAAATATGTTCACTAAATTGATTCCTGAAATGAAAGAGTGGTCTAATGAAGGGAAAATAAAGCTCATATTTTCTTAGTAGAACGAGAGGTGATCTTATTGAAATGTTGCATATAGAACAGTTCTTACAGAGATGAATGTTTAAAGAATGTTTTCTTTATTTTGGAAAAATCTACTCTAGATTAAAGGCGTCGGTTCTGGATAAAGGGTCACCTATTTAAGATGTATTTTTGGGGCTATGAAAATTTGGAATACACAAACTCAGTAAGCTGAAAATCAAGTTAATGGGTATATCCAAAATGAAAAGACTTTTGAATTACAGAGGAACCAAGGGTTCTGGTGATCTGATAGGAGAGTGGATTTGAATCCAAGAACGTCAGCTGATATCTCACTGAAAGGAGTTAAAACATAACAGTGGCAACGAGTTATTTTTAAAACAAACCCAACCAAGATGACTGCCTACCTGTTGAAATGCAGCAAGACGTTTGAGTAAAAAAACAGCAGCGCAGCATGTGACCCTTCAGAAGAGCGAGAGAGAAAGTCAAGTTTTTAAATAAAAGGCAGAAAACAGACAATTTCATGAATTCATAAACAGTGAGTACTGGGTGATAATAACAATACATTTTTAAAAGGCCGGAAAGGCCCAATTCAAGATGGCGGTGCGATGCAGTTTGCAGCGGCCTCTCCGGAGTTGATATCTGTTATTTGTCAAGTGGGGTGCCATGCACAATCCTAATCTGATGAAAAACCAAATGTGGGAGCACAGAGGAACATCTGGAAGTCTCCAGGAAGGCCTTCTTCGTTGCTGCTGCTGTTGTGAGGTCTGGGTCTCTGCTGAGAAGAACAGGCCCCCAGTCCTCGGGGTCGTGTTGCCGATGGCCGGTGGTGGGCGCATCATAGTGCGCTTGGCAGAGGATGGTGCTCAGAGAGGCTGTGCCGGAGGGGATGGTCGGAGGCTCGGAGGTTCAACGGACTCGGAGTCTGCTGTGGTCAGGTGGCTTTCATTGTGTGCTGTGTCTGTGAGGCTGGGTTTGACAGAGCTTTCATTGTGTGCTGCGTCTGCGAGGCTGAGTCCGGCAGCGCTGTGGAAGTCCATAGCGGGGGTATTCCCTTCTGCCGCCTGCGTGGGATGACGAGTCTATCGGGACCCTGAGGACTTGTGGAAACTGTGTGGTGATTTCTTTCGAACTTATAGTCTTTTAACATTTTTGGACTATTTTTACTGTGCCCATGGTCTTTTTTTTATCAATAATGGTATTGTTTGCACTTTTGTAACTATATGTTGTAACAATGTGGGTTTGTGTAGGTCTTGTAGCTTTAGTTTTTGGTTTCTTGGGTGGTAGAGTTGGTCTCCTGACTTGGTGTGTCTGGGTAGTCCTGTTTTGTCTGGTGGATTTGGAGCTCCTTTCCGGGGAACGCGCTAAGATGGTAGCGTGATATTAATACGCGGCAGCCTCTCCAGACTCTAGATTTGGGGATTGCCAAACATTATGTGGATTTTCTGGTGTAGTCTATTTTGTCATGTGCTTTTGTGATATCATTCTGGAGGAACGTTGTTTCATTTTTTAACTGCATTGCAGTTGTGGTTTCTAAATGACAGTAAACTGAAATTCAATTCAATTCAAATAGCTGGTTAAATCAGAAAGATAGACATGCTTGATTATACAACAGATAAATGGATGTTGTATATGGAGCAAATTGAGCAGTAATTTAGCCAATGAGAAAGAAGTACCAATTTTGTTGAGTGCATTGGATTTAAAGGCAGACAGTTTGGTTCAAACAAACCAGCAGAAATTAGTAAACACAAAGTACACTGCAGATGCTGTGGTCAAATCAACATGTACAAACAAGCTGGAGGAATTCAGCAGGTCAGTCCGGAACGTTGACTGCTCATTTCAACGGATGCTGCCCGACCTGCTGAGTTCCTCCAGCTTGTTTGTACCAGCAGAAATTAGCTTTGTTGGTATCATGAAAGTATTGCAGGAACATTTAGAACTGTAACCATTGTTGATTGCAGAACAATTTAGGTTTCATAAATGGGATTTAAAGGAAGGGGAGTACGTTTCAGCATACGTGCCTGAATTGAAGAGATTGAGTATTGTCAGTTCGGTAGAAGACTTACTGATGCATTGAGAGACCGTTTAGTTTATGAAATCTGACAAAGCATTCAAAAATGGCACATAACTGAAGCACAACTTACATTTAAAAGAACAGTTGAAATTGCTGATCAATATAAACAGAAGACAGAGACACAATTCAGTTGCATTCAGGAATGAAAGTGAACATGAACAAAATTACATTGTCTAAACAGAAACTGGCATGGCCGAACAAATTGTGTTATCATTGTCGCAGCGGCTCACCTGCACCAGACCAATGCAGATTTAAAAGCGAAACTTGCAGAAAATACAACAATGTAGATCACATACAAAGAACATGTTCGGCAGACAAAAGTAAATGGACTGTACAGAGAGGAGAAAAGGATAAAAAGTCAAGTTCAGTTCTGAAAAGAATACTAATCTGCATACTATTGATAAAAAATCTGATAGAGATGAGAGTGACATAGAATTAAGATTTACAATGTGAAAACTAACAGTAGTCAAGCAAGTGAACAGCAAATTAATTATACTGGAATTGAACACTGGCTTGGCTATTTCAGTCATTCCACAAAATGGCTTTGAATGGCGTTATAAAGATACAGAACTGAAGCCAGCAGATATCCAACTAAAAAGCTATACTGGAGAAAAGATCATTCCTGTTGGAATGACATATGTAATAGTGAAATATAACAACCTCTAAATCATATTGGGATTGTGTGTGATTAGAAACAGGAGGGCCAGCATTGTTGAGGTTGTGAGTGGCCGAGACACCTACAACTTGATTAGAGATCCATCCACCATTTGCATACACATCCTCTATGATAGAGTCAACTAAAAGTAAATTAAAAAGGTAGTGGATGTTGCCATAACTGTCTCCATGTTGTACACCATGAATAGATGCCCAACAGAGGGCAAATAAGTGTTAATGCCAGCCTGTGTACCTCTGGTTGGAAGGCATATTGTGTGTACCAAGAAAGGACCATGCCGCTCAGCAGGATTGTGAATGTGACAAAAGCAGTGATGCAACTACAACAGTTTTTATAGGCAGCATATCTGAAAAGGCTTCTGATATGTTAACCAGGCAGTTACTTGCAAAATGTTGCTTGGTTTTAAGCTGGAGGGGAGTTCAAAGAGCTTCAGGAAAGTTGTAAGCCTTTAGCTTTTGTGAGTATAAAGAACCAGAATCTGCTTTGTGTGCATTATGGTTATTTACATTAACTTCAAGTGGAGACAAAGAACTACTTATAAAAGTAGAAGCAAAGACCACAGCCCAACTGGGTGAACGGAAGGCCAAAAAGAAAGGAAGTCAATGAAGATACGAAAACAGGATTTGTCAGATAATGTTGTGGATAAGGAAACAGAGGAGAAATCAGACTGTAAAGGGAGCAATAGAAGAATTAATAAGATAATACTCCAATGAGTTACATGCATCTTCTCAAGATCAAGATACACAAACTAGAAAGAAGAAAAAGGAAAAGAAAGAGGAGGATGACATAAATGCTTGGGAAATGGGAGGAAAAATGAGACCTAATTCCTAGAAAATGGAGGATGAGATAAAAAGGCAAGATGTTGAAAAAGAGTAAAGCAAGGATCAAAATAGTTACAGTGAGAAAAGCTGAGAAAAGTAGGTGTCCAGAGCTGCTGGAGCCATTTCCTGCAGTCTCAGAGTCAACTCCTACAACCAAGGAGGAGGCCCCTTGGTTTTCACAGCTACAAATCTTATCTGCTAAGCATAATGACCTTCCTTGTTTAAAAAAAGCATTATCCCACAAGAGAAGAAAAATCCTCCATAGCAATTAAATCTTTAAGCCTGAATGGAAGAATTTAAAATTTTCTGTGCTGTGGATTTCTGTACTGTATATAGTAGTTGTAATATATAGTATACTATATATGGAGTGGAGGTGCATTCTCTATTGTGTTAAACTCGCCTTCTTGACTCTCCATTTTTCTTGGAAATTAGTTTTATGTTTTGGAGTTACAAAACAACAATATTGTTTGTACTGGTGGGTTATTTTAGATTATGCGATCAAATTTATAACAGCTACCTGAACTAAACCTCTTCCCACCCTGTTATTTGAAAAAATGCCATCCCCTTGTTGTCTCAATTCCTCATCTCCAATGCATCTGCTCTCAGGATGAGGCTTTTCATTCTAGAACGAAATAGATATCCTCCTTTTTCAAAGAAAGGGGCTTCTCCTCCTTCACCATCAACACTGTCCTCAACCACATTGCTTCTATTTTGTGCACATCTGCCCTCAGCCCATCCTTCCACCTCCCAACCAGGGATAAGGTTCATCTTGTCCCTACCTACCACTCCACCAGCCTCCACCAGTATGCTGGACACACATAATTCTCTGTAATTTCTGCCACCTTCAACGGGATCCCACCACCTAGCACATCTTCCCTTCTCTTTGCCAGCTCCCCCTCCCCCCCGCCACACTTCCTGCTTTCTGCAGGGATCGTTCCCTGTGCAACCCACTTGTCTATTCGTCCCTCCCCACTGATTTCCCTCCTGGCATTTATCCTTGCAAGTGGAGCTAGTCCTACATCTGCCCCAATACCTCATACCTCACTACCATTCATAGCCGCAACCAGCCCTTCCAGGTGCGGCAACACTTCCCTGTGAGTCTGTTGAAGTCATATACTGTGTCCGGTGCTCTTGGTGTGTCCTCCTGTATATCGGTGAGACCCAATGTAGATTGGAAGACCACTTTGCCGAGCACCTACATTCCATCCACCAGAGATAGTAGGATCTCCCAGTGGCCACCCATTTTAATTCTACTTCCCATTCCCATTCTAACATGTCAGTCCATGACCTCCTCTACTGTTACGATGAGGACACACTCAGGTTGGAGGAACAACGCCTTGTATTCCATCTGGGTAGCCTCCAACTGATGGCATGAGCATCGATTTCTTGAACTTGTGGTTATGCCCCCCCCCCAACTTCACCATTTCCCATTCCTTTTTTTCTCATTCACCTTTATCTCTTTACCTGTCAATAAACTCCCTCCGGTGCTCCTACCGCTCTTCTTTCTTCCATGGCCTTCTGTCCTCTCCCTTCTCCAGCCCTGTATCTTTTTCACCAATCAACTTCCCTTCTCTTTACTTCACCTCTCACCCCTCCCAGGTTCACCTATCACATTGTGTTTCTTTCTCCCCTCCCCCACCTTCTTACTCTGACTCCTCGGCTTTTTTTTCCTGTCCCGATGAAGGGTCGGCCCAAGATGGTGTCTATAGTCTTTTCCATAGACGCTGCCTTGCCTGCTGAGATCTTCCAGTATTTTGTGCGTCTTGTATGGGTTTTTACCGTTAAAGTCGGGGTACAGTGTATTCAAAATATTTTACTATCTACTATTCAGGAAATGTTTCAGTTTAGTGGTTTATAATGACCCACAATTTTTGTGAAGATGTCCTAGTTGGTTATCTTCTTGACCACCTTCGCAAATCACTGGCAAATGTTATGAAATTTGTTAACTTTGCAGCAACGGTACGATGTGATACATAATTTTAATAAACCGAATTATAGTGTTTATATACACACACACACACACACATACAAAATAAGTATTGCAAATGTAGAGGAAATAAGTAAGTAGTAGGGTGGTGTTCGTGGGTTCAATGTCCATTCAGAAATCAGTGGGCAGAGGAATAGAAGCTGCTCCTGAATTGTTTAGTGTGTGCCTTCAAGCTTCTGTACCTCTTTCCCAATGGTAGCAATAAGAACAAGGCATGACCTGGGTTAGGGGTCCTTAATGATAGACCCTGCCTTTCTGAGGCATCACTCCTTAAAGATGTCCTGGATGCAACAGAGGCTAGTGCTGAGTAATGTAGTCTTAAATGGATATTCATCTTATTTTGTCTTTTTGTATAAAGTTACAATATACACAATAAATTTCCTTTCTTTAATGCAGCTTTGATTACTGCTAACACTCTTGTTTATTTTGAATGAAGTCAATAAATTACAAATTAAGTAAGAAATCTTGTGATAGCTCTCACACTGTACACTAGCATATAAAATTCACTCCTCAAATAGTTTTTCTGATGCTCTCTAGTTTCTGTTTTAGTGGATGATTCTTCTAGATTTTATATGTTGAACAGGGCAACTTATTGTAGTCTGAGTAACTATATACAGTCACTTTTTCTGAGGTCTTTTGGGGGAAATTCACAGCTGTGTCTCAAGATAGTGTAGATGTACATTTGACCATTATAACGTTTTGCAAAATTATAAATCATTTGTTTTTGTGCATACACAAGATATAGAGATTAATAGTGTATGCCTTCATGCAAATACCATGCTCTGTTACATTAGCTGT
The DNA here is from genome assembly GCF_030144855.1 of Hypanus sabinus. Lineage (NCBI taxonomy): Eukaryota > Metazoa > Chordata > Chondrichthyes > Myliobatiformes > Dasyatidae > Hypanus > Hypanus sabinus. The sequence continues at coordinate 81,370,746 of NC_082719.1, forward strand.
TAATGTAAAAACATTAACATGATATGTTTCCTGATACTTTTAATATATATATTCCTTTTTTTTTAACCTTACATTATACTCTTGGTTGATATAGTCAATATCCCATCAACTAACTGGACATAATTTTACTTATTTTGCTAATGATGTGGTAGGTTTGGGGTTTATTCTCTATTCTTAAAGATTGTAAGTGTTGGTGTGGAATATTTAAGATTATACGGTATCGTGGGTGAACCTGATCCCTCATATCAGATTACTGAATTGCAATCAAAGATTTCAAAATATGACCTTGCAGCCATAAAAAGAAACTCAATATGATATTCAAACGTAATAGAGTAAACAATTTTGGAAAGATGGATCCAGAATATTACATTAAACTAAGTAATGAAAAGAAAGGAAGGATGCACGTCAGTCCATGGCCTCCTCTACTAATATGATGAACCTCTATAGTTGATGTTGCCTTGATGTGGGATGAATGGGGGTGACCAGAAGGTGCACAACACTTACTGCTTTCGTGAAGACTTCATTCCTGGTCTGTATCTGTAGTCTGTAGCACTATTTTTTTATATATGGAAGCTTTAAATTTCTTCCCCCTCCCATCCATTTTGCTATTTAAATAATAATTAAAGTTGTTGTATAATGGATGCATCCTATCCGAACCATGAAATTACTCTGCAATTAAATGTATTGTTTATTGAGCACAAAAGGAAAGAGCGGTTAATTAAAAACCTGAAATGGGTGTTAGAGAGGAAGTGTTTCAGTAAATGCTCCATAACGAATTCAAGGTATTTTGAATAATACTGATTTTAGATTCCTAAGCTGTTCGTCTTTCTCAGCCCTAAATTGTGGGCTCAACACCAAAGCACAAAAAAGTTTCCATTAATAAATACTTGTGATCTGCTGTACTTTTAATATGGGACTGCTTATCAGTAGTTTTGGTTTCTAATCCTGATGGACTGACAATTTGTACCCAGCTACCTGGGTATTTAAATAAATGTATAAATATGTAGCTTTATTATGGGTATTGGCTGGAATTGGCAGTGAAAGTGATGTATTTGGGGATGTAACAGAGTTTAGTAGATTTTCTGTTCGGACAATAGACAATTCAAAGCAATAAACTCAATAATACAAAGCTTTATATAAAGGACACATGACGTGGAAATAAAAGATGAGAAAACTTAAGGAATTAAATAAAATATAATAACAAGTTTAATAATAACAGTAATTAGTTAAAAAGAATGGTTGGACATAAACAAGATTTATTAGAGATCGAGCAGTAGAAACAATGAACTAGAAAGTTCATATTCTTTTCAATCGTAAATGAGACTGCTTATTTCTTGATCAATTTTCTGGAGCTTGTAAAGCACTTTCCCACATTTTACCCATCTTTACTGTTAATTTTTTTGTGCACTTTATGCTGTCCTGTGTAGGTCTGTAGTCTAGTGTAGCTTTCTCTGTGTTGTTTTTTTTATTACGTAGTTCAGTCTAGTTTTTGTACTGAGTCATGTAACACAATGGTCCTGAAAAATGTTGTCTCATTTTTACTATGGACTGTACCAGCAGTTATGGTTGAAATGACAATAAAAGTGACTTGAATTCTTTATCTCTGGTGGTTGCCTTGAATATCAGTTATTCCTAAAATTATCTCAATTTATGAGAGTGATGAGATACAAAGACAGAAGATGACTTTCGTCATTTGTGTCAGGTATTTAAACAAAGAACAATACAGCACAGTATAGACCCTTCAGCCCACAATGTTGTGCCAACCCTTAAACCCTGCCTCCCATATAACCCTCCAACTTAAATTCCTCCACGTACCTGTCTAGTAGTCTCTTAAATTTCACTAGTGTGTCTGCCTCCACCACTGACTCAGGCAGTGCATTCTATGCATCAACCACTCTCTGAGTAAAAAACCTTCCTCTGATATTCCCCTTGAACTTCCCTCCCCTTACCATAAAGCCATGTCCTCTTGTATTGAGCAGTGGTGCCCTGGGGAAGAGGTGCTAGCTATCCACTCTGTCTATTCCTCTTAATATCTTGTATACCTCTGTCAAGTCTCCTCTCATCCTCCTTCTCTCCAAAGAGTAAAGCCCTAGGTCCCTTAATCTCTGATCATAATGCATACCCTCTAAACCAGGCACCATCCTGGTAAATCTCCTCTGTACCCTTTCCAATGCTTCCATATCCTTCCTATAGTGAGGTGACCAGAACTGGACACAGTACTCAAAGTGTGGCCTAACCAGAGTTTTATAGAGCTGCCACATTACCCTGCGACTCTTAAACTCTACCCCTAGATTTATGAAAGCTAACACTCCATAAGCTTTCTTAACTACCTGATCTACCTGTGAGGCAACTTTCAGGGATCTGTGGACATGTATCCCCAGATCCCTCGGCTCCTCCACACTCCCAAGTATCCTGCCATTTACTTTGTACTCTGCCTTGGAATTTGTCCTTCCAAAGTGTACCACCTCACATTTCTCTGGGTTGAACTCCATCTGCCACTTTGCAGCACACTTCTGCATCCTGGCAATGTCTCTGCAATCTTCGACAATCCTCAACACTATCCACAACACCACCAACCTTTGTGTCATCTGCAAACTTGCCAACCCACCCTTCTACCCCCACATCCAGGTCGTTTATTAAAAATCACAAAAAGTGGAGGTCCCAGAACTGATCCTTGTGGGACACCACTAGTCACAACTCTCCAATCTGAATGTACTCCCTCCACCATGACCCTCTGCTTTCTACAGGCAAGCCAATTCTGAATCCACCTGGCCAAACTTCCCTGGATCCCGCACCTTCTGACATTCTGAATAAGCCTACTGTGTGGAACTTTGTCAGATGCCTTACTAAAATCCATGTAGATCACATCCACTACCCTCATCTATATGCCTGGTCACCTCTTCAAAGAACTCTATCAGGCTTGTTAGACACAATCTGCCCTTCACAAATCCATGCTGACTGTCCCTGATCAGACCATGATTCTCTAAATGCCCATAGATTCTATGTCTAAGAATCTTTTCCAACAGCTTTCCCACCACAGACGTAAGGCTCACTGGTATATAATTACCTGGACTCTCACTACTACCTTTTTTGAACAAGGGGACAACATTCGCCTTCCTCCTATCCTCCAGTACCATTCCTGTGGACAACGAGCACATAATGATCCTAGCCAGAGGCTCAGCAATCTCTTCCCTCGCCTTGTGGAGCAGCCTGGGGAATATTCCGTCAAGCCCCGGGGACTTATCCGTCCTAATGTATTTAACAACTCCATCACCTCTTCTCCCTTAAGAACATCAACCACGCTCATATTGTCCTCACCGTCATCAAGTATTTATGTCTGTAATCTAGAATTGTATTGCAAAGTTTATTGAGTCGATTTTCATTTCAAATTTGATATAATTAGAATTTCAACAACTTTTTAATGTTGTGATAGTCTTCAAAAGTCCACAGTTTGTGTGATGAACACAGAGATGAGAGCTCTCATTATCTCCATGTAAACGTAAACCGTAATTAGCTTTGTGTAACTGGTGATATACTCATATTTTCATGTAGGCCAAGCTTAAATAATCACAGTGAGGTCTAAAATTTTAAGAATTAATAGAAACTGAAACTTAGTTTATCTATTACCAAGTAACTGCTGACATGTAGCCAATTTAAAGACCATCTATTATAATCTTAATCTGATCAGAACAGGTGCTTAGTAAGAGTTCATACTTAATTTTCCTCATTCACATAATGCATTGGAGCACCAACTGAAGACACCACAAAAAATGCCAGTTGAATTGTAAAATATAACAAAATTTAACCAGATTTTTGATCTGAGCAGGAATGTTGATGATGTTTGGTTTCCAGAAAATATAACATTAAGGGAGACCTAGGAACAAGCAATAGTCCTCACTACTACAGATGTTGTTTGATTCAGGGAACACTGGAGAGGATCCAAAAATGTTTTGCTTTTACAAATGTTTCACTACTCAAAAAGATATAACGTTTTTAGCCTGTCTAATGCTGGTGTTAACATGATATGTAAAATTAATACCTGGAAGTTACATGTTTCTGGAAGTTTTGACTATAAGTTTAAATCACATCTAAAGCTGAGTCTTGCACACAAGGTTCTTGGCATAATTACTACGGATAATAGCAGAGGTCCAGGCAACACACACAAAATGCTGGAGGAGCTCAGCAGGCAGATAGCATCAATGGAAAAGAGTACAGTCAACATTTCGGGCTGAGAGGAGAGGACAGAAGGCCATGGAAGAAAGAAATGGGGGTAGGAGGGAAGCGATGGGCAGGCAAGGACATAGGTGAGAGAGGGAAAAGGATATGGGGAATGGTGATGTGGAGGGGTGTTACTGGAAGTTTGAGAAATCAGTGTTCATGCTTTTGTGTTGAAGGCTACACAAACAGAATGTAGGGTGATGTTCCTCCTACCTGAGTGTGGCCTCATTATGACAGTAGAGGTGGCCATGGATAGCCATAGTGCAAAGGGAATGGGAAGTGGAATTAAAATCGGTGGCCACTGGGAGATCATGCTTTTTCTGCTGGATGGAGGAAGATGCTTGGCGAAGCGGTCTCCCAATGTATGTTGGGTCTTGTGAATATACAGGAGGCCAGAGCTGAAGCATCAGACACAGTGTATGACCTCAACAGACTCACAGGTGAAGTATCACTTCACCTGGGGCCCTGAATGGTAGTGGAGGAGGAGGTGTTTGAGCAGATGTAGCACTTGTTCCACTTGCGAGGATAAGTGCCAGAAGGGAGGTCAGTGAGGAGGGACGAATGGACAGGGGAGTCACGTCAGGAGCAATCCCTGTGGAAAACAGAAATTGGGGGGAAGGAAAGATGTGCTTGGTGGTGGGATCCCTTTGGAGATGGCAGAAGGCACGGAAAATAATGAGTGGGACTCAGAGGCTGGTGGGGTGGTAGGAGAGGACAAGAGGATGGGGTGAAAGCTATCTCTGGTAGGGTGGTGGGAGGATGGGGTGAAAGCATTGATAGTGAAGGAAGGCAAGCTTCTTACTTTGAAGGAGGAAGACATCTTTGTTCTGGAATGAAAATCCTCATTCTGAGAGCAGATGCAGCAGAGATGGAGGAATTGAGAGAAGAGGATGGCGTTTTTACAAGTAACAGAGTGAGGAGAGGTATAGTCCATGTAACTGTGAGGGTCAGTGGGTTATGATAGACATCAGTAGATGAATTGTCTCCAAAGATAGAGATCAAGAAAGGGGGGGAGGGAGTTGACAGAAATGGACTAGGTAAATTTGAGGGCAGGGTGGAAGTTGGAGGCAAAGTGGATGAAGTCGATGAATTCTGCATGGGTGCATGAAGCAGCACCATTGCAGTAGTCAGTGTAGTGCAGGAAAAGTGCAGGACTCCCACCAGTGTAGGCTTGGAACATAGACTGTTCCACGTAGTCAACAAACCGGCAAGCATAGCTGGGACCCATGCGAGTGCCCATGGCTACATCTTTTCTTTTAAGGAAGTGGGAGGAGCCAAAGGTTCAGAGGTTTAAAAGTCAAATTTAATGTTAGAGAAATGTATATAATGTACATCTTGAAATGCTTTTTCTTCGAACGACAGTAAAGCATGAGAACCCCAAAGTCCCCCCCCAGCTCTCCCCTCCCACGTGTAAGTAGCAGTGAGCAACGATCACCCCTACCCCCACCAGCAAAAAAAAATGTGCATCGGTACCATCACTAAGCCCAAGCGTGTGCTAAGCAATAGCAAAGACACAGAACAAAGTTACCCCAAAAGCTTTGCATTTCATCCAACAATCAACAAACCAAAGGTTCTCTTTCTCCCTGGCAAGAGAGTGGGAGGTGTCTCCCATTTTCACAGCGAGCGGGAGACATAACAACCCACTGGTTTATGATGTTAAAAGTCTATTTCATCGCTTTTTTTGAGCTCTGTGTCCGAAGATCGCAAAGACCTCGGGTCTTTGCCCACAGCAAAAGATTTTCCAGCTTCCCTGATGACACACGAGTCTACTGCCATGACACTGACCCTTGATCCGCCCTTCTTCAGAGCCCTGAGATCTTAGGCTTCTGAACATGGTTGAGAATCTCAGGCCAAAACTCCTGGCGTGTCGAATAACAGCCAGGGGTCGTGAAACCCCGAGAATGGGTCCCATGTAACTCCAGGTCAGGGTCTTCAAAAGAACCCTGAAAGGGAAAAATAAAGATAATAAAGGTAAGAATAGAGCTGTTTCCAAAGATACAAGCAAAGGAGTCACCATTAGGAGAAATTATTAAGAGTGAGGACAAGTTCTGCTAGATGGAGGTGAGTAGGGATTGAGGAGAACTGGTTAGGTCCATAGTCCAGAAAGAAATGGAGAGCTTTGAGACCTTCCTGGTGGCGGTTGAAGGTATATAGGTACTGGACGTTCATAGTTAAAGTAAGATGATGGGAACCAGGGAATTTGAAAAGATCCAGTGTGTGTGAAATGTCATGGATGTAGGTAGGAAGGGACTGAGCTAGGTTGGAATTGGAGAGAGGAGTGTTGAATTCAAGACGGCCGATGTCCTGTTGGCATTTGGTAATGAAAAAGTCCAGAGCAGGCAGAAGACTACGGCAGGATGTCCAGGAAGAGGAGGAGGGTTGAAGATGAGAGTAGGGGTCATCGGTAAGTGGTGGAGAGTCCTTGCTGAAGGCTTGGAGACATAGGCAATGGAAAACTAGCTCAGTGTCATGGTGGGTGCAGAACTCACTAAAGTATGAGTGCAGAAGGACAAAAGTGAGGCCCTTACTGAGAACAGAACGTTCGGCCTCAGGAGAATGTCGGAAGGAATGGTGAAGACCCGGCATGGATGAGCACTGGGATCGGAGGGGGGAAGGGGGTTGGTAGTGTCTGAGGGGAAAGGAGGTTTGGATTGTTTGGAGATGGTGTGGTGAGAGGAAGATGGAGTCTCCAAGGGCCCAAGAGCTAGTAGTAGGACTTGAGAGAGAGAGGGTTACAGAGTGGAGGCGGGGAAGGGCAGACAGCGGCAGCACTTGAAGACCCGGCGTGGAGGTCAGAGTCGGAGTTGGAGGTTGCACAATCTGCCCTTTGGAGGTGTTTGAGGATATTGGAACCTGCATTGATAGCAGTGGAGTCTGGGTTTTGAATCTGCTCTGGATTGTTAAAGCAGTAGATGTTGGTAGCAGCGATTGCAGTCTGGACAAGTCCAGGCCTACGGGCGGTGGAGATGGCAGGTTCTGTGGTTTGTAGATGGGCAGTCTTCCGATGCTTGCATTTTATGTATAAAATGGTATATTACTCAAACAGAGGATGTATTGTGGCATGATTTGACTTATTTGAAACTATGGAGGAGTGATGCAGAGACATCAATGGTTTTAGAACAAGTTGATATAATTCATTGACTAGGCTCAGACTTGTCAAAACAAAAAACAATAAAGTTGTGGTAGGTGATGTAGAGGGGCGAGGTAGTGGGTAGAAGTGTTGATCAGGCTTATTGCTTAGGGAAAGTAACCTTTTCTGAGTCTGGTGGTCCTGCTGTCGATGCTATGTGGCTTCCTCCTTGATGGGAGTGGGACAAACAGTCCATGAGCAGAGTGGATGAGATGCTTTTTGATGTTATTGGACTTTTCCAGCAGCTTTCTGTATATATGTTCTTGATGGTGGGTAGACTGGTGCTGTTGATGCATTGGCAGCTTTGACTATCCATTGTAGAGCCTTCACGTCTTCCACTGTGTGGTTTCTGCACCATGCGGTGATACAGCATGTTAGGATACTCTCTACTGTGGATCCGTAGGATGACATTCTTATCGATATATCTAATCCAGCTCTCTTCAACCTCCTCAGAGGCGTTAATGAGCTTTCCTGATTATATGGAATGTATTCTGGGAGGTTTTTCAAGATGCACACTGCCAGGAGTTTGAAACTGCTCACAGTTTCCACTGCTTTGCTGCTGATATAAAGAGGGGTGTGATAGTTCTAGTTCTTCTGAAGTGGATATTCATCTCCTTTGTCTCATTGACATTGAGGAAGAGATTATTTGTCTGCCACCAGGCCTTGAACTCTTCCGTCCCTCTCTCTGTAGGCCATCTCGTTGTTGATGATGAAACCCACCACTGTTGCATCATCGATGAACTTAACAATGTGATTACTCAGGTGTTTGGCTGTGGAGTCATGTGTGAGCAGTGGGCTCAGCAGACAGCCCTGGCAGGAATCCATGTTGAGGATAACTGGAAGGGAGGAGCAGTTTCTTCTTTTATCATGTTTTGGTGCCTGTTAGAAGATAAAGAAAGTTACTGACACTCTTTTATAATCCTTTCACATTTATTATGTGCTTGGCAAAATGTCTTTACTTGTGTTTTCACTGCAATGTAAGAAGTTTATTCATTTCTGAATATACAGAAACTGAAAGTATTCTGCTTTTTTTAAGCTAATTGATTCAATTACTGAAAAATTATTGAACCTGATATACCATAGTTCAGAGTTTTAAGGTCACTTAGACAGCTGCTCCTCGCTCAGAGCCAATCTGTTACCATATAAAGATCATTACTTGCAACTCAAAGTCTGTTGGTTATCATCTTTTATGTTGTAATAGTTTGCTATTTTTATGGCTGTAATTCAATCAGTCCTGACAGCTGATACCAAATGATTTTCAACTATTTGTACTTTAAAACTGTAGAGGAGATACTAATGAAGTGCATAAATATTCACAGTGATTTGCCACAGACTTGCTGATCTTACTTGCCATATTTAACCAGTGTTAAGTTATTGGCTTGACTTCTTTCGGGGAAAGAAAGGAAATTTAATGTTTGACTCTCCTTATCAACCACCAGTCAGGTCAACAGTGACAGAGATAGAATCTGTAAGCATGTTTGTGTATGCCTTGGGTTTAAAATATTGTGGCATTAGGTAGTAGGTAAGAGATAACTCCCATTCCCATTCCCTTCCAAACATATGGAGCAAAAATCATTCCATGGGAATAAAGTAATAATAAAGAGAAATAGAATGTATTTTCTGGAAACTCTGGAACATCTCTTTAAATGTGTTCAGTTTATCTATAGGTTTATTTTTCAACTTGATTCCAAATTCTGTCCCAGCACTTTGTTTAATATCATGTAGTTATTCAAATTTAAAACTCTAGTTTCAGGTAAGCATATTGTGACTAAACTAAATATGCACACTAATGACACTTCCCAATTGGATCCCTTACCATGAAATTGCTAATTGACCTCGTCTCACTAACCTAATTTCTTATAGGTCCCATGGTGTTCTCTCATTGTTTCTATGGTATAATGCCATGGAAACTGTGTCAAAAAAGTGTTCTATATATTTGTCCTCCAATCTGTTTCAAATTTTAGTTAGGCCTATATTTGATGATTCAATGATGGTATTACTTAAATGTTATTTTTCTTATTAATGGTTAGGTGATTAATATTTCACCTAACAATATGATATCTTTAAGGACCTCCAATTCACTGTACAGATTTTTATTTAATCCCTGCCCATTCTACTTCCACTTCATGATTTTCTAAGTCTTCCTAAATTATCATCCAGTAGTTGGAGGACTAACCAACTTTCCACCCTCTTCCTCGATTCCTCCCTCTATATGGCTTTTCAGTACTCAATGTCTTTTCAAAATGTCTATGTCTCAGAATGTTTAATTTCTGTGGTCACTATGCAATCATATCTCTGATGTCGGTTAAATCTTTTGTCACTGATTTACCACCCATTTATCATTAGTTCCCCTCAAAGACTAATCAGTAAACTCCATGACCTGGTATCAATACACCCTTGTGCAACGGGATCCTTGATTTCCTCACTTGCAAGCCCCAGTCAGTTTGGATTTGCAAAAACATCTCCACCATAATCTCCATCAGCACAGATGCACCACAGGGATGTGTACAACCCCCTGCTCTCCTTACTTCACACCAACCACTTGTTTGGCGAAATACAGCTCCAACACCATATTCAAGTTCACTGATGACACCACTGCTGTGGGCTGTATGAAGTGTGATGAATCAGCAAGTAGGAGGGAGATTGAACATTTGGCTGAGTGGTGTAATAACAACAACTTCTCACTCAATGTCAGCAAGTCCAAGGAAAAGATTGTAGACTTCAGGAGAGGGAATCCAGAGTTCCATGCATTAGTACTCATCAGAGGAGCAGACATGGAGAGCGTCAGTAACTTTAAATTCCTGGGTGTCACTATCTCAGAGGACCTGTCCGGACCCATCATATAAGTGAATTTGCAAAGAAAGCACAACTGCGCCACTACTTCCTCAGGAGTCTGCGGAGATTCAGCATGTCATCAAAAACCTTGACAAACTTCTATTGATGTGTGGTGGAAAATGTATTGACTGGCTGCATATGGCAGATATGGGAACACAGTGCCTTTGAGCAGGAAGTCCTACAAAAGCTACTGGATTCAGCCGAGTACAACACAGGTAAAGCCCTCCCAACCATTGAGCACATCTACACGAGGTGTTGTCGTAAGAGAGCAGCATCCATCATCAGAGATCCTCACCACCCAGGCCGTGTTCTTTTCTCATTGCTGCCATCAGGTAGAAGGTACAAGTGCATCAGAACTCACAGGATCAGGTTCAACAACAGTACTGCCCCTCAACCATCAGGCCCTTGAACAAAAGAGAATAACTACACTCATTCTATTTCTGGTGTTCCCACAACTGATGTCTTCACTTTAAGGACTCTCTTACCTTGTTATTTATTGCTATTTATTAATATTTGCATTTACACAGTTCGTTGTTCATTGATCCTGTTTACAGTTACTGTTCTATAGATTTGCTGGTATGTCCACAGGAAAAAGAATCTTGGGGTTTTATTTGGAGGCATGTATGTATTCAGATAATAAATTTTACTTTGAACTTACTAATTCATCCATCTTGTTAGAAAATGTCTCGATTTCAGATCAAAATTTATCTTTTTAAACTTTCACCTAACTTGACATAACTAACTGATGTAATATTATTAAATTCATATTCCCTTTCCACTCACCCCCGTATTTTTGAAATACTTACTATAGTACACTCATGGAGATTTCTTTTTCTTATCTATAAATTAATGAACTTGCCAGCTGAATCCTATGTCCCACATTCTACTTAAGTTTAATAGCCCATCTACAGCATCACCTGATTTGCCAGGACATTGATCCCAGTTTAATTGAAATCATTTGACTCAACTGAGCAATTCCTGTTCCCTATACTGATGCTCTGTCAGTCAATTCAGGCCCTTGGCACCATCTGCTGCAATTTGAGTCCTGCATTCAGTTCTCTGACCCTGTTGACCTTCCTCCAATTTCTGTGTGGTAAATAATCCAAAGAACATTGCTGATAAGATGCTTTTATTCTTGTCTTTAGCTCTGACTTCCACAATAATAGCTACTTCTCATTTCTACCTGTGCTACTGGTCCCTACTTGAACAATTGCAATTAGATCTTCCCCTTCCTGTACAAAGTTCTCTATGTGTATGGACTTTATTCTTTGTTATTATTTATATAATAAGATAAAGGATTGATTTTTTTTCTAATGCTTTTAAAAACAATGCCTGACATTAAAAGCAAGAAGGAAACTAGTGCTTACAAGCTAATAACTTGTGTGTGGCATCATGCTTCAATTACTTTGCAGTCTGGGATGTGTATCACTACTGCTTTCATTTTGCAATTACCACTTATTTTATGAATCTGCTGCTCTCTTTCGGATTGTTTTATGTCCACAACCTCTTTGGTTTTGCTGCATTGTATCTCTTTATATCTCTGTTCTTTTTGCTTTGTTGCCACTTTATCACCATAACCTCCTTACACTTTCAATTCCCATTCTTGTACTTAAGATCCACATAATCTTGTCACTTCCTGTCATTTTTTTTGCAATTTAATATCCCCTCTACTCTCACTCTTTGTGCTTAATCGCAAACTTCAACATTCTCGTCCTTTTTGTATTTGCTCTCTTTCTCTTGACATTTTATATTTCTGCTTGGCTCTTGCTGTTTATATCCTTGGTACAATTACTCATCTAGGCTCTTCATTTTTGCTTTGTTCATGCTCAACTCAATGATGCAGTGTATCCTTGTTTTAGTTACATTTTATCTTCTCTCATGCTGTGTTTTGTTTTCTCTTCAATTCTCAGTTATCATTCTTCATCTCTTTTCCATTCACATGGTTTATGGTTACTATTTCACAGATTTTTATTTCAGTGCAGCAACAGGTCAGTTTTTGTCTTTTGTTATGCACTTCATCCATTCTGATTTAGCTACACTTAGCTATTTTGCTCTTAGTTTTGTATCCCCACCACTTTTACGTTGCAGTATTTATTTTGAATTTCTAACTAAGTCATCAATCAAATATTAATAGAGAAATTGAGATAAATAGTACAAATTTAATTAGGGGAAACTCTGTTTGGATTTGAAAGAGATGAGCCAGCATAAAGGCATTTGAATACAATGGCCTATGCTCTAAACTTAATAGTTTAAAATGAAGTTAAATTGTGTGTTACTTGTTGTCCATGAATTTTCTTATATATAATTAGCTTCTATTGTACAATATAGTAAATAAAGCAGTGAAAATTTTTAAAATGCAGATGCTGGAAATCTTAGATGAAAATAAGATTTTGAAAATGCTTCGAAGATAAGGTAACATCTGTAGAAAGTCAAAATTAAAGCAATTGTTTTTATTAAAATATTGCAAATATTACCATATACTACCTTGAGATACATTTACTTGCAGGCATTTACAGGAGCGTAAAGATATACAATATAATTTATGAAAAAACTGCATAAACAAAGACTAGTAAACAAGTAATGTGCAAAAGAGGACAAATGTGTAAATTTTAAAAAAAATACTGAAAACGTGAGATGTGGAGATCTTGAAAGTGAGCCTGTACATTATGGAATCAGTTCAGAGTTGTGGTGAGTGAAATTATTCACACCGATTCAGGAGCCTGATGGTAGTAGGATAATACCTGTTCCTGAACCCGGTAATGTGGTTAAAGAGAAACGGAGATAAGGTTTCAGGTCAGAGACTCTTCGTCAATATAGCTACTCTTCAGGTATTGTACAGCAAATGAGAGAGGAGCTTACAAAAATATGACTCATTTCTTCCTTTCTTTTTTCAGATCAACAATATAAAATGGTTACATGTCCCACAAATGTAATACTAAAGTGGCTTGAACACCTGAATGGTTCCTGGGCCTTGGAAGACACTGAGTCTACAGCTACAAGAGAAGGTGCCTCTGCATTATATGAAAAGCTCCTCCAGAACAGAGAAGTGGTAGGGATATCTCACCAGGTGCAAAATCTCATAGGTCCAAAATTGCCAGATTTTGAACATGAATCTTCAGCTGTGGAAGAACGTGAACGTTACCTCTCTGCACTCCTTAACTGCCAACAAAACTTGGCCAGGACTGTCTTTGGAAATTCACCTTTTGCTGTTGCCTTACATATGCGTTTGGTGTCCCTTCAGAGGATATTCCATGCACTTTCTACCAAGTACCACGATCGATTTAGGCCAGAGTGTAAAGTACAAAAGCAGAGTTCTGACAGCAGATTAGATCTAGATGATACGCTGGCCAGGAATAAAGGAATAAAATCAGGTGCTGATGTTCTTATAGAAATGGGAGTGAAGACTGCTCTAAGTCTGCTCTTTGCACTAATTCAACAAAATTGGCAACAGTCAAGAATAGATCCAAGCCTGAGCTTGTGCAATGATGTCTTGTGCACAGCCTGCACAATTATAAATTCTCTACCTCCACTTTCTCTAGCAAATGAAAACAAAATCCCACAAGTTGGTTTGGACTGCCTTGCACAAGTTTCAACTTTTTTGAAGAAAATGACTATGCCTAATTCTGGGGCTGACAAAGATGGGCAACGACTGGCTTCAGAACTATTACTGGGTCTTGCGGTACAGCGTGGCTCCTTGAAGTTCCTACTTGAATGGATTGAAGTAGCATTGGCAGCTTCTGCAGCTGCTACAAAAGCACCTTTTGAACCAGAGAAAGAAGTAATGATTGGATATGATAGTGTTTTAAAATCATTGGAGCAACTAAGAAATTCTTCGGTGAGAATGATTTTTCAGAGCTATAATTGCTATTTATTTTTAAATGTGAACAACTATTCATTAATTTTTCAGTCTAGTCATTAATACACAACCTCATGCTTTGTAAAACATATTGCTTTCACATGTTTGGTGTGAAATAAAAATCTTCGAACATTGTAAGTTATGCCTGAGAGGGAAAAAAACATTGACAATTAAAATAGTTCAATGGGATACCAGAGAAGTGTCAGTAATGGTACTCATAAAACTGGTTTGTCATTAAATCATTAATATCCTTCAGGGAAGGATGTATGCCACCTCTAACTAGATTTAATCTGACTCCAGACTCAATGTGGTTCACTCTTAATTGCCCCTGACTTGAGGAATTGAAAAACCTCCATAAACAGTGTAAAATTAAAATTACTATCAAGCTTTTCCTTTACAGCATAACAGTCTGTCACATTCAAAGTTGATCATTTAAAGACTACCGACTTGTCTGATGATTCAAATTAAGTAATTTAAATAATTTAGTGGCCCTTATATAATTTTATTCATGTTGATGCAATTCAAATTCAGGATCTTAAGTACAGAACTGTAAAAAGCCTGAAACAGTTTCATTTTTCACCTGTTGAACATGCTTCAACATTCATTAAAATTGTGATTATCTTCTAACTCAATACCATTTTCCAGCACTATCCCCATTGCCTTTAATTCCAGCAATATTCAGAATATTGCGATGTGGCTAAGCCTCCACATCGCACCATAAATGTGAATTCCACAGTTCACCACCATCTGAGTGAAGTAATTTCTCTCTGTTTCAGTCTTTAAACAAACGAAACCTACCCCATTTCTGAAATTGTGTCCCCTGTCATGAATTCCTCAGTCAGTGGCCTGAAAAGCGCTTTCAGAATTTTGGGTGAGATCTTCTCTAGTTGTTCTGAACACATTGACACTCTGAGCAGTACTTATCCCTTCCTCGTCAGAGTTTATCCAGTTATATTGTGCACACTACCCTGTTTCTAATAGTACTAAAGTTCAAAGTTGGGTTTGAAGGATTGGCTTCAGAATATTCTGGAAGGGAGATGAAAGTCTCTTTATAAATAAAGAATGATTATTAACTTCATTTTCTACAAAGAGTACATATTTTCTCTGTGCTGAATTGAAATAACTTTTTTTTTACATATATTGGCCATGGGTCTTTGTTCAATCACAGGAAAACCCATCTGTAATTAAAAGAAATCATATGTCTATCTGAATCTTCAGCCAAGCCATACAGTCATAAGTGCAGTTTTTTTTCCTGTTTTTTTTTTTCTTTTTGAACTTTTAGAATACAAGTACAGATAATCCACAAAGTCAAGACCTCAAGAAGACTCCAGATGGATTGTGTTCACTATCTCAGGCTGCAGTTTGTCTCTTTGAAGAGGTTTGGGATTGTTTATCCATTTTATAATCTGACAGAATTGCCTTAAAGTATAAGTAAATTGTTTCAATCTTTTGTTTAAAAGAATGATTAATATGATATTTATTATGGTGTACATATTCTGATTTTATTGAGTTTTGCATGCTCATAGATGAATACTTAATTGATAGGGTCCTTCCATGGCTGCCCATTACTGTTTATCACTTGCAGTGAATAATTTGAGATGAGAATCTTGCTATGAAGAAATTGTGAGAAGCAACAAGCTGTGCCATCATATTTGTTGGAATATTAGGAAACCTCCCATCTACCTGCTAACAGCCAGTTATCGGAAATAACGATGAATTGTGTAATTGTATAAGGCGTTGCACTGCGAAGTAAGAAGGTTGTTCAACTCAGCTCTCATCTTGAAGGATGAAGGTTATTTTTTGTCTTTGAAGTGCCCAATTGACCCATTCTTTGTTTTGTTTCACCCTCCCTGTATTTGCATTTCTGAAAATAACTCTAATTGATATATTTTTCTCTTTATAGTTTACATTCCCACTTGCCTACATATCTGTAACATCAATTAATTTTGAAGTGTTTGGTAACTTTTTAAAAAATACTCATTTAGTACTTAACAAACATCCTCACAAAAAAAATTTGCAAGCTCTCAGACTGTTCACATTTTAATTTCATAATATCTTGTAAGTTCCATTTGCTACTTAACCTGTAACAGTATGAAATCTATCTAAAAGAATATTAACCCATACATTCCCCTACTTCCTATGCCATTGCAGTCAATGCAATAACATGCAACACTTGTTGTCAGCTTTGACGTATTGTAGAGTGCCCTTTAAAATTGACATCCTGATATTAATTGACATAGTAAATGGAAGGTATGTGCACTAATTCTGCTGCTTTATTGATACAAAATTTGCTGTTTCTTGTAAATGGAAACATGGGAATTGAGATCCATACTCTCATTTTCTGCTGCACCATCGCAAATCGACATGTGCTGAATTCGTCTGCCAATTCTGAAGCAAAACTTATTTTTAGACAATTTCATCCATAAAAGTGTTTATAATAGAGCAGATTAAACCTTTCCCATTATAGGTGATATTCAGCACTAAGAAATCTTACTGTTTCTGCCTATAGGTAGAAAATACTGTAATGTTATTTTTGAAATTGTATGATGTGGTAAATGCAAAAGATGCTGCAAATGCTAGAAATCCAGAGCAGAACACATGAAACACAGAAGCTCAGCTGGTCATGAAGCATCTATGGAAGGGCCAAACCTGAAACTTTAACCCTTTATTCCTTTCCACAGGTGCCGCCTGACCCACTGAGTTTCACCGGCATTTTGTGTGTGTTGACACAGCTGTGTTATTAGATTTTGTAACTAAATGCTATATTTGGATAATTAGTTCTTCAATGGTTTTTCAGGATCAATTGCAATATTTGGGTAAAAGCAGAGACAGGTGGCAACAATTGGATGCAGATAGAGGGATTTTGGTTGATAGAAGTGAAGATGTGCATGGAACCTACAGAAGTCAGGGTAAAGTTAGATTAAAAAAACGGGTTTAAGGATCTAAAACAGTGAGATATAGTAAAATGTTATTTGGACAGTATGCATTTATGTTACCCAAGGGTGTGATAGGATCGCCGCTTTCCATATCTTAGAATTAGAATCAGATTTATGATCACTGTTTTATATGACATTTGTTTTTTTTGGCAGCAATACCTAAAATTATTATAAATAAAAAAAATAAGTAATTCACTAAAAGAAAGGAATAATGAGGTAGTGTTCATGGACCTTTCAGAAATCAAATGACAGAGAAGTTGGTACTGAGTGTGAGTCTTCAGTTTCCTTTTCCTCCCGTCTGATGGTTGTAATAAGAAAAGGGCATATTATGAATGATGAGGGTCCTTGGTGATTGATGCACTTTCTTGAGATGCTGCTGCTTAAAGATGTAGTGGTGGTGGGGGGTGCGGTGTGCCCTTTAAGGAAATGGCTGAGTTTACTGTCCTCCACAGCCTCTAGTGATGCTGTGCATTGGATGTGATGTGATTCTGTAGAAATTAGCTAGCATTTTTAGTGGCATGTCAAATCTCAACAAACTCCGTCAAATAGAGCTTCTGGTATCCCCTCTTCATGATTACATCAATGTTTT
Organism: Hypanus sabinus; assembly: GCF_030144855.1. Classification (NCBI taxonomy): domain Eukaryota; kingdom Metazoa; phylum Chordata; class Chondrichthyes; order Myliobatiformes; family Dasyatidae; genus Hypanus; species Hypanus sabinus. The sequence continues at coordinate 81,388,310 of NC_082719.1, forward strand.
AGATCCCGGACAGATCCTCCAAGATGTTGACACCAACAACTCACCCTTTCCACTGCTGTCCTCTAATGCAGATTGGCATGTGTTCTCCCACATTTCCCTTTCTGAAGCCCATTATCAATTTCTTGATCTTGCTGAGACAGAGTGTGAGGTTGTTGTTGTAACACCACTCAACCAGCTCATCTGTCTCACTCCTGTATGCCTATTCATCACCATCTGTAATTATGCCAGCAACAGTGGTGTCATCTGCAGATTTATAATGGCTTTTGAGCTGTGTTTAGCTACACTGTCGTGATTGCAGAAAGGGTAGGGCTAAGCATGCATCCTTGAGGTATGTCTGTTAATTGTCAGTGAGAAAATGTTATCTGTACTGAAGGTGGTTCCCTGACGAGGAAGCTGAGGATCTGTTTGCAGTGGGAGGTTCAGAGGCCCAGGTTTAGAAGCTTGCTGATTAATACAGTGGGGATGGTGGTCAGAACAGTGAGCTGTAATTGATAAACAGCAATCCTACAAATGTTTTGTTGTTATCTAAATGCTCTAAAGCAGAATGTAGAGCCAGTAAGAATATGTCCACTATAGATCTGTTACAGTAGTAGGCAATTTGCAGTATGTCTGGGTCCTTGCTCAGCCAGGAGTTAATTATCACTATAAACAGCCTCCTGTAATATTTCATTACAATGGAAATGCTGCTGGGCATTAATCTTTGAGTCAGTTCACCCTTCAGTTCTTGGGCACCTGTATGATTGCTGTCCTTTTGAAGCAGGTAGGAACCTCATACCTTAGTAATGACAAGTTGAAGATGGTCTGTGTTTTCTGTATCTGGCTAAGTGAACTGTCAGGGTCTCATGCCTGAAGTTCTGGTATGATTAGAACAGTAACATTCTTTAAATTCATCAATAATACAAAACTTTGAGATGTGGCAAATTGTTAGGATGATACCAATCAACTACAGCAGGGCACAGCTAGACTGGCAAAATGAGCAGGAAACTGCTCATTTACCAGAAGGAAGTGTGAGGTGGGAAGGGGAAACATGGACTTCAAGGTACAGTTTATGTGTATAGATCTCTGGGGGAGTAGTTATCAAATATATTATAGAGCATATATTGTAGTAAGTATGTAATTTTAATGTGTGTAATCTTATTTACAGATTTGCAGCTTAGCACTAGCCTGCCTTTGTAGTACCAGTTCTCATAACTCTCAAAGTCATGACTGTGAAACAAGAGCTGTGTATGTTTGGGGAAGTAACAGCAGCCATCAATTGGCAGAAGGGACTCTAGAGAAAATCTTGCAGCCCAAATTAGCACATGGATTTGCTAATGCAAAGACGGTAAGAAATGCAAGAATTATTGTCTAGTTTTTGATAAATGTACACTGTAGATCCTCACAAGGTTGCAAAGACACAATTTATGTATAGCATTAGGGAGACCTGTGGGATGGATAAGTGACTGCTGTAGAGCTGTGGTTATCTTCTGTTGGACCTGGCAACTTGATTCATGACTGCATTTCCAACTTGCAAATTGTCTTCCTTACCAAACATTCACAGGAATGGAATCCTAACATTACCTGGGAAATACCTGTGTTGCAATTTGAAAGCTAAACTTAAAGCTGACATGATAATGTATGATTAAGTCATTTATGACTATGTATCATAGTCTTACTGTTAATTAGTGATTTTTTTGCTACATTGGCAATATGCAATATGCTGTATCTCATCTGTTCACATTTATTTAAATTATTGATGTTTGTGCATGTGACTGTTCTACCAATTAATTGCTTTTGACTGTTTGCACTAATGATCTTGTAAATTGTTGTTGTCAGTGATGTCTGTAATGGTATTACCCTGTGCTTTATGCTTAGAACTAAACTGCAATCAATTCTGGAATGTTAATAAAGTGATTCTGATTGTGATTAATTAATTGGTCTTTGTTTTTGGATGTACGAATAAACTGAATCATCTTCTGATGATTTCCATGGTTGATATAAGTAATAAACTACAAATGCAAACTTTGATCACTACTGGCAAGGGTAATTTTTAAGATGGTTTATAAATAACTTTTTTAATACCTGCCCGTAGTTTTATCAAGTTTGTGGAGCTGTACTTTGTTTCTGACTCTATATCTCAGGATTCAATTACCTTGCCTCTTATCCTTCAAATTTTCTATTATATTGCTTATCAATCTTACTCTGTATTTTTGCATACTACAGTCACCTAGTCCCAAAAATTATTGTTATTTTTAAGTTTGTAAATTATTTCTAAAATCAAATCATTGAGACAACTATATGACTGACAGTGGTCTCAGTGAAGGGCAGTATGGATTGTCCTGTGATCTGAATAGTTAACCTTTATACCCCTAATCTTTGCTTTTTCTTTCAGCCAATATGAAATCTATTCAGGAGTTTGACCCCAGTCTATCTTCTAATCTTGGGCATGAGCCTGCCATATGTTGTTTATTTAAACAAAGTTAATTTCATCTTCATAACCATGAACTGATTTTTTTTCAAAATATATTTGTAAAAGGAAAAGAAAAAGCCTTTTGAAGGTCTTGCCAGTTGTCTCTCCATCACTTATATGACGGGAGAGCATGAATTAATGAGTTCAAGCCAAAGCACAGAGGAATCAAATGAATTAATGTGTAACAGTGCATAAAAATGAGCTACAGATGCAGCTGAGAGAAACTATTTAAGCACTTAGGAAAATAACTGTGTAAAGGTTTTATTTGGATGTATTTTCTGATCAAGAGTCACAACTCAATAAATAAGTGAGACACAGGTCTATGTCTACAAGTTAACAAATTATTTATCTAATGCCAAGTTTAGAAAACTATTTTTTCTTCCAGATTGAGGCTGGCCAGTATTGCACATTTACAGTTTCAGAAGATGGCTCTGTGAAAGCTTGTGGAAAAGGTAGCTATGGTAGACTTGGACTGGGTGACTCCAACAATCAGTCAACAGCTAAAAAGCTCACATTTGAACCTTGTCGGAGCATCCGTAAAATATCATCCTCAAAGGGTTCAGATGGACACACGCTAGCAGTAACTACAGAAGGAGAGGTGTTCAGTTGGGGAGATGGCGATTATGGGAAGCTTGGACATGGAAATAGCGCGACCCAGAAGTATCCTAAATTGGTTCATGGACCGTTACTAGGGAAGGTACTAACTGATAGAAAAATATTTTTTATGATTTTTAAATTTGTTCTTCATCTTTTGTTACAAATGTGATTTTGGTTCACCAAGCAAATGGCCGCTCATTTTACACATGTGAAAATTTACATTAAAATTTCAAATGGGCAACCTCTGTCCAGAACTGCAAAATGTGTGAGATGTAATATTTAAGTACAGAGATAAAGAAGTAGTGTGTTCCAAAGTACAAAAAAAGGAGGGTTCTGTGCAATTATAGTGCAGGAGAGATTTAATGTGAGACAGGGTGATGGTGCTAAATAAAATAGCATTACATTGCAGTAGGTAAAGAAGCAAAAAAAATATAGTGATGAAAATGGACAGTTTTGGATTATTATCAGTGCCAATTGACCATCCCACTTTCCCACTCCAAAATTTGGAGACATTGGCTTACTTCCTTAAATTCTTAAAATCAATAAATATTGAATCAGGAAGCCTATATTATCAAATGATGTAGGCTTCTACTAGAACTTGAGCTCATCGGAACTATTATCAGTCAAGAATAGAATCAAGGATAATGGAAAGAATTTTAAAATAAAAGAAATGTTCAAGACATTAGAGGTTTGCTTGGGAAATTAATGGAGAGTTACTTCAATGGTTTGTTTGATGATCTGAGCGTGGAGGAATTAACAGAGTAAACAATATTTGTTATACAATATATGTAAAGTCGTCCAAGTAACTGGCTATTTTAGCTCCCTGGAAAGTTGAAAAGGATAATGTATGTGAGTCATTTAATGTCTTATCGGACTAAAGTAAGGTACTGTAGTTCTTGGCAACAACTTTGGCAAAAGAAACATGAAAATCATGAGTCATTGACCTAAGCAGCTTTGTTTCTCTCTCTCTACTGGTGTGGTCTACTTGCTGAGTGTTTTTAGCATTGTCTGTTTCCTTTAACATAAAAAAGCAAGCCTATCATTTGTATAGCTAGGGTTCATGACATTCGGTGAAGTGCTGTCATAGTAATCATGAAATTATTTGCAATATCAATATTTGTGAGCGACCAGGATCGTCACTAATATCTGCATTTTTTTCTTTTGTAGATTGTAGTCTGTGTGTCAGCAGGATATAGGCACAGTGCATCAGTAACAAGCGATGGAGAACTTTACACCTGGGGAGAGGGAGACTTTGGCAGACTTGGTCAGTACTTACGGTACAGGTTATTCTCATTTTTGTTCTGCAACAGGCTGAGAGATCATCTTAACAAAATTAAGAAGTCCAGTTCAAAACTGGGCAGAAATTCAAAGGTTTCAAAGGTACAGTTATGTCAGACAAATGTATACAATATATATCCTGAAATACTTTTTCTTCACAACCATCCACAAAAACAGAGGAATGCCCCAAAGAATGAATGAGTTAAATGTTAGAACCCCAGCTCCCCCTCCCACGTGTAAGTATACAGTATACCACTAAGTATACAGTCTTTGCAATAAGAATTGAGCTACTCTCAAATATGTTCCTCCTGACTTTCGATTGGAATAAAATGTTACATTTAAAATATAGTTGATCCATGAAGTTGATGTGTAGCTGTCAGAAACATTCTAAGAACAGTAGGGCTTAAATGAAAGCAGCCCCACTATTGTTGCTGCCCTCACTCCATCTCCTCCATTTCTGGAATAACCCTATCTTCCCGCTGCCTTAACAGAGAGTTCCTTTTGTCCTTGCCTATCAACCCATGTGCCTCCACAGCCAACAAATCATTCTCCACAAATCCCATCATCTCCAAGGGATTCCTACCACCAAACATATCTTTATTTCCTGTCCTCTCCACTTTCCATAGAGGTCGCTCCGTGATTCCCTTGTCAATTCATCCCTCCCCACTAATCTCCCTCTTGGCACTTAGCTCTGCAAGTGGCCAAAGTGCTACACCTACCCATTCACTTCCTCCCTCACCCTCTATTTAGGGCTCTGAATAGTCCTTCCTGGTGAGGTAACACTTCACTTGCAAATCTACTGTGATTGTCTGTTGTGTCCAGTGCTTCTGATATGGTCTCTTGTACATTGGTGAGACCCATGGTAAATTGGGTCCCACTTTGTTGAACACCTTTGCTCCATCCGCCAAAAGCAGAACTTCCCGGTGGCCAAAGATTTCAATTCAGATTCCCATTCCCATTCTGACACGTCACCCGCAGGGTGGAGGAGCGACACCTTGTATTCCTTCTGGGTAGCCTCCAACTTGATGGCATAATATCAATTTCTCCTTCCGGTTAAAAGAAATCCCTCCCCTTTTCTTTCATTCCCAACTCTGGCCTCTTATCTCTTCTCACCTGCCTATCATCTCCCCTTGAGTCCCCTCGTTCTTATCTTTCCTACCCACCTGGCTTCTATCACCTTCTAGCTATCCTCCTTCCCCCACTTTGTTATTTCTAGAATTTTCCCCCTTCCTTTCTGGGTCTCCCAAAAGGGTCTCACCAAAGTATCGACTGTTTATTCATTTCCATGGATGTTTCCCGACTTGTTGTGTTCCTCTGGCATTTTGTGTGTGTTACTTTGGATTTCCAGCATCTGCAGAACTTGTTGAGTTTATGTTGAATTCTTGACAGTTTTCAAGTCATTATTTGGAGTCCCAAGTGCATGAATAGGAGCAATTCATTTAAGATTTAAGGTTTGTTCACATTCATTAAGGTCATGGTACATGCATATCCTTGCTCCATAGTGAAAGAAATTAGTACTGTTTCTATTCATTTTGCAAATGATTAGCTTTTTATTGATTTTAAAATTAAGAATAGAGTTGCAAACATAGACCTTTACTTTGTCATTTACACAAAGCACATTTTCATATGATAGTTTTTTGCTAATCTAATTTTAATTTGAAACTTGCTGAATATGACAAGTAAAACTTAAAAGCTACATATCCTATTCTTCTGGGACATAGTTTATCTATTTCTTTCAAATTTTAGGACATAGTGATAGCCATAGTCGCAATCTGCCAGCTCTCGTTAAAGATATCAGTGGCGTTGGGCAAGTAGCTTGTGGCAGTTCTCACACTCTCGCAGTATCTCAGGATGGACGGACAGTTTGGTCATTTGGAGGGGGAGACAATGGTAAGCCTTGTCCACTTTTATTTATTCAACAACAATATCAATTACAGCCAAAGATAAGCAACACCTTAATTTTATACTTATTATCCTGGTTTTCAAATCCATTGGAGGTGATGTCCCTTTCTGTTTCTGTAGTCCCCTTCAGCCCTATGTCCCTTTGAAATAATTGTTTTACTATGATTCTAGCACTTGAGCTTCCTAAACTTAATTGTGTCATGATTTAGGGTCTTTTAGGTAGTTTTGGAATTCATTTTCTAAACCCTACTCTTGTTCCTCTAAGTACCAAGGAAATGGAAGGAGGAGGCCATTTGCAAAATTTTGATATACAGCACTCTATCGATCTTCCTTGATAATCAGCAACTGACTCACCACAGATTCTTTGTTTTGTAAAAAAGGCAAACATTAGCCAGCTTCTAGATGAAGAATTTGTTTTCCATCTCAGTCTTGAATGTTCAACTGCTAATATTGATTCTGTGAACCCTGGTTCTATCCACTGAGGCATGTGGAAATATCACCTTGCATCTAATCTGTCAAACCTAATATTGATTTTGTCCTTGGCATTGTTGATAGTTATATGAGTTTCTCCCATATTGCTGGCTTGTTTAGAAAAATGAAAAAGTTGTGAATGTTTGTAACTGATACTGAGATGTTATACAGACAAATCATCTTTGAAAAAAGCAAGGTAATGTCTGGTTTTCAGATAGTTGATCATCTCACTGCCTCACTATCAATATGTCTTAACAACTGCCAGATTAATACTGCTGTAGATATTGATATTGTTTTACCACAAAATGTCCCTATTATGTGGATTTAATAATTGTACAGGTTGCACGATGTTGTGTTTAATTTTTGTTTGGCCTATTTTCTCTTCCTCACCCATATCTTGAACAATTATTTACTGGATGTCAGCTGTAGACAGATAGGTATTTGCATTCACCTCCAAATCAGATGTTTGCAAATTCTCTCCAGAGACATGAACACAAAGACTGGAGCCTGGAATGTTATCTTTCAGATATGACAAGTAAAATTCCTCTTCACTCTCAGGTGGACATAAAGATCCCATGGCATCAGTTTGAAAAGAAGTTGCATAATCCTGGATGTATTGGCTAATGCTGATTCCTCAACTCTTGATCAATATTATTAAAAGATTTATCTTGCCATTTGTTTCTGGGAACATTTATTCAGCCAGCATGATTCCTGTTTTACTGTATTAATACTTTAAAAGATATGTCAGTGTGTTAGGGCAATTTGAAAGAAATATGTGATAAGAGTACAAGACCTTTTATTGGTTATAGGTAAGCTTGGTCATGGAGATACTAACCGAGTGTACCGGCCAAAGGTAATCGAAAGCTTCCAAGGACTGTATGTAAGGAAGGTTTGTGCTGGAAGTCAGTCTTCACTTGCCTTGACTTCTGCTGGACAGGTAAGAAGCAGTCAGATATGGATAAGAGATAACTTTGTGGCGGACTTAAGTTTAAGATTTATGTTTATGCTGATTCTCTACACATAAAATCAGTGGAGATTACAGTTACTTAGCCAAATTCTGTAGTAAAGGGGGAAAAATCATACTTTAATTTATGTTGATAAAATTAAATCAGTCTGATTTTGATACATAATGAGAAATTGCTTCAGACCTGTACACACGGTAGTCTTATTCAGAAAGTCAAAAGGCATGGGATCCAGGGAAGCTTGGTCAGGTGGATTCAGAATTGGCTTGCCTGCAGAATGCAGAGTCATGGTGGAGAGAGCACATTCGGATTGGAGGGTTGTGACGAGTGGTGTCCCACAAGGATCAGTTCTGGGACCACTACTTTTTGTGATTTTTATTAGCGACCTGGATGTGGGGGTAGAAGGGTGGGTTGTCAAGCTTGCAGACGACACAAAGGTTGGTGGTGTTGTGGATAGTGTAGAGGATTGTCGAAGATTGCAGAGACATTGATAGGATGCAGAAGTGAGCTGAGAAGTGGCAGATGGAGTTCAACCCAGAGAAGTGTGAGGTGGTACACTTTGGAAGGACAAACTCCAAGGCAGAGTACAAAGTAAATGGCAGGATACTTGGTAGAGTAGAGGAGCAGAGGGATCTGGGGGTGCATGTCCACAAATCCCTGAAAGTTGCCTCAGAGGTAGATAGGATAGTTAAGAAAGCTTATGGGATGTTAGCTTTCAAAAGTTGAGGGATAGAGTTTAAGAGTCGCGAGGTAATGATGCAGCTCTATAAAACTCTGGTTAGGCCACACTTGGAATACTGTGTCCCATTCTGGATGCCTCTCTATAGGAAGAAGGTGGAAACATTGGAAAGTGTACAGAGGAGATTTACCAGTATGCTGCCTGATATAGAGAGTATGGATTATGATCAGAGATTAAGGGAGCTAGGGCTTTACTCTTTGGAGAGGAGGATGAGAGGAGACATGATAGAGGTGTACAAGATATTAAGAGGAATGGATAGAGTGGACAGCCACCGTCTCTTCCCCAGGGCACCACTGCTCAGTACAAGAGGTCATGGCTTTAAGGTAAGGGGTGTGAAGTTCAAGGGGGATACTAGAGGAAAGTTTTCTTCTCAGGGAGTGGCTGGTGCGTGGAATGCACTGCCTGAGTCAGTGGTGGAGGCAGATACACTAGTGAAATTTAAGAGACTACTAGACAGGTATAGGGAGGAATTTAAGGTGGGGTGTTATATGGGAGGCAGGGTTTAAGGGTCAGCACAACATTGTGGGCTGAAGGGCTTGTACTGTGCTGTACTGTTGTATGTTTACCTGTACAGGAGTCGTCCCCCCTCCCCTTTTACAAAGGTAGAGTGTTCCTATGAAACCTTTCTTAAGCCAAAATGGCGTAAAGCGAAGAACCATTAATTTATATGGGAAAAATTTTTGTAAAAGCAAAAATCCTCTTTGTAATGTGAAAACAGGTTACTAATGTAGGTCTTTTGTAGAAGCGAGGTGGCGTAAAGTGGGGGACACCTGTACCATATTTTTGAGTTCAGACAAAATGTATTAATTTTTGAATTTATAAAGTTCTTCCTTATTTGATTATGTAAAAGACATAGAGTGGCATAGATGTGTAGAAGATAAAGTAACATTTTACAGCACCAGTGATTGGGTTACAATTCCCACCACTGTCTGTAAGGAGTTTGTATGCTGTCCTCGTGACTGGGCTTTTCTCTGGGTGCTTCAACTACCTCCCAAATTCCAAATCTATGCTGGTTAGGGTTCGTATATTGTGAGCATGTTATGTTCATGCCGGAAGCATGCAGACACTTGCATCATAGCATCGGACTGTGTAGGCATTGAAGCAAGCAACATATTTCACTGTATATTTCGTTGTTTCAATATACATGTGACATAAAAAGCTGATCTTTAATTTTTATCTTTGACATGTTCATAATATGTCACAAATATACATATGTTTCATGCGGTTGATTCTGAAGACTAATTGCATTTGGCTGTTCCTTAGACCTCCCTGGCCTGTTTGGCTTCTTCCTCTGATCTTCTCTGTTCCTGTATGTGCTTTCCTTCTTTTGTTTTTGTGTATCATACTTTTTTTGTGCATCCTCTCTAGCTTATTAGCTCATGGGTAAGAGGCAGAGTCAACTACTTACTGTTGTCCATACTGCACCAGAATAGATGGATCCCTAGTCAGCCTCTAAACCCACCTGAGGACCCACCGATAGACAGCCCCTTAGGGGAATCATCATATTCGACTCAAGTGATTGTACTATGTCTACCACTATTACCTGCATACACTTTTGAAATGCTGTAATTTTAAATAGCTGCTTGATACTTAAAAGCAAGTAAATTTTCTGATTCAAAATGCAGAAAGTGACTTGAATTGTCAATATTTAAAGGTCATCGTCTTTAAGATAGTAGATGAATAATAATCCAGATTATATATTTTCTCACTTCAGGTGTTTGCTTGGGGCTGTGGCTCGTGCCTAGGTAGTGGTTCTTCAGAAACAACAGCTCTCAGGCCACGACTAGTTGAGGAGCTGAATTCAACCAAAATCATCGATATTTCTTGTGGAGATAGCCATTGTTTAGCACTAACTCATGGTAAGATGCCAAATACTACCAAATGCATTTCGTAATGTTGGAGAAAATATCCCACAAAAATTGTGTGTGATTTGATGTTTCATCAACAGAAAAAGAAGAATTCTAGATCTAGCAATAAGCCTGATCAGTAATTGCATCATGGGTGCTAATGTGCCCAGAAACTCCATTTGTGAATTTCTATAACATGCCTTTGGAATTAGAGTTATAAAGCATGGAGCAAGCTCTTTGGCCAAACTTATCCATGCCAGCTGAGGTGCTTTAGTGGTTGAAGCAAAACACATTTACAAATGGGCTAATTGGGTGGTTGAAGAAGACCCTAAGACATAGAAGCAGAATTAAGCCACTTGGCCCATCAGATGCATTCTCCTGCTATTTCCCTGTAATATTTTATTTGAACTTGTATTTTTGTGACAGTGGCAATACATGACCATGGCAATACATAAACACAAGGTTGACAGTTTTCAATTAAATGCTTTTAGTAATGGTAAGTAATATAATTCATGTTGGGTTCAGATACACATTAGTAGAACAGGCTATGGTATCCAGTCTTGTGTTTGAATTTATGCATTAGTTGAAAGTTGTAAAAGTTTGAAGTTAGTTAAAACATTGGTACACTTATTCCTCAGATAACTGATGCAGTTATATTTGACAGGTTCACTTTCATATGTAATTTGAGTAGATCTTTCTTATGGCACTTGAAGTGTGCAACAGAATTAATTTTTCTTATTCCAATAGACAATGAAGTTTATGCTTGGGGTAATAATGCAATGGGTCAGTGTGGACAGGGGCATACATCAACCCCAATTGCTAAACCGAAGAAAGTAATTGGTTTGGAAGGAATACCTATACAACAAATCACTGCAGGAACTTCTCACAGCTTAGCCTGGACAGCTGCTCCAACTGATAGGTAATGAGGTAACTTTACAAGTGTATCATCCATAAAATGATAAATTAACTGAACAACGTTTTATGGTTTTAAATGTGTTTATATTTTTAAAATTTCAATTAGAATAATGTTTTGAATTTGTATTATTAAATACTGAATGAGCAGATCAGGAATAATGTGCACCTATATTTGGGTTTTTAAACTAATGATCATTTTGAATAACTTGTAGTGCTGGGAACAATTACATTTTATTCAACATATGTCATTGCAGTTTTTGAACAGAATTTTCATAATATAATTGAACATTGTTACACTACCTTTTGATTAAAGTCACAGTTAGGTTTCTAGTTTATTAGTAGGTGTTGCATACATTCTTCACATACTATTGTGTACTTATGCTCTTAATGTACATTTTATTTACCTATTATAATAAATCTAATTCTGCTAAACTAATCCTATTGATGATCCATGTGAGGATGTTGTAGTCCTGGTAAAGTCAAGTTTCTGCTCTGCCTACCTGCTTGCAACAAAGTAAGAGAGCCCCATTATGGACATGTAATTTCTCTTTCAGGGTGTCTCAAAACCAGTGCAGTATTTCTGAACTATAATCACGGTTATAATGTTAGAAATACAACTAATATACGTGCACCAGCTCTCACAAACATCATTGTTGTGGTAATAACCAAGCTACCTGATTATTTTTCTTAAATAATGACAAAACCTAATAATGCCGTCCATTATTAGGTACAACAAACCCTCTTCATTTAAGGACCTTGGATGTATTCTATTCTGTTTTTTTTAGCTTTGTAAACTTTCCATTGTTGACCTTCTCATATCCTTCCCCATCCACCATGCCCTTTGCATGTACGAGTTACAAACATGTTAGACACTTCTATTCAATAGCATATAGGTATTAAATGTGTTGTGTATATTTTTGTACAGGAGTAAATGTTATCGCATCTTACATTGTACCCTGATTTCTTGTTATTGAATACCACTCCATTTGGAATGCCCTTTGCAGATTTGCTTCTTCTTGGCATCAGTTCTGTAGCATTTCTTTGTATCCTATTTCATGCATGTGTATGAATTTAACGTTGTGATAACACGAGTAAGTGACAATTCTAGAAGTCGGTGATGGCAATGCATTGTAAAGCTAGAAAGTCTTCAATAGCACATCCTTATTATGCTTAAATAGCGATCAATATTAGTGTTGTGTCTTGACATAAAACTTCATAAATCAGCATTTTTGCAGGTTCAGAGTAAAGCTTCTTTTACTTTACCTGAATGATTTTTTAATCCCTGATGTACCATTGTGAATTCGTTTTCCTTGTACTCATTTCCCTTTTGGTTCCCAGCATATCAGTTTAGGAATCATAGACCTTTGCTTGACTGCAACTATTCTTTATGGCAGCAGTTAGAGGCTCTTATTTAACTTCTGGAAGTTCAAAGTAATTTTATTAACAAAGTATCCAAATCTCAACAAATACTACTCTGATAACACAGACAAAATGCTGGTGGAACACAGCAGGCCAGGCAGCATCTATAAGGAGAAGCACTGTCGATGTTTCGGGCCGAGACGTCGACAGCGCTTCTCCCTATAGATGCTGCCTAGCCTGCTGTGTTCTACCAGCATTTTGTGCATGTTGTTGTTTGTAGTAATAATAATAATAATAATAATAATAATAATAATAATAATAATGATAGAGCTCAATAGTAAAATTGAAACAAAGCTCTGAACACGTTCACTATACCCATATTAACATATTTTTTTGGCATAATATCTTGGTCCAAAACCAATCTGGAAAATTTACAAAGGAAAATGAGAACTGAAGACCTCTTGCCAGAAACAGAGGGGTTCCTTGTGGCAATACAGAACCAGGTGGTTAACACAAAAAATATCAAAAGTACATAATAAAAGACCAACAAATGCAAGATGATAAATACAGAATATGCCACAAGAAACCGTAAACAATCCAACACATTACAGGATCTTGCAGCAGTTTAGCACAATCAGATTACTTACACAGGCACAATCAAGTGGCAAATATCATTCACCAAAATCTTACTTTAAAATACAAACTCAAAAGAGACACCATAGTTTACAAATACATGCCCGATTCAGTTTCAGATTCAGAGTCCTACAAGTTATATTACAAACGATACATTATTACAGATGGGGCAATCCATTTTAACCTTTTGGATATGATATTACAGGATAAACAATAAAGAACAACATAAAAGATATAGCCATTCTAAACACACATAACAAACAGAAATCAATAAGTTAACAATATTAGAAATTAAAAAGGGAAATTGAAAGACTATAAAACATGTACAGGGTATACATTGTCCAAATAGTAATATCTACATCTGGTTTCTTCCCAAAGTCACTATGTAATAGCATTAAACAATTAGACCTACACAGCAATGTTTCCGTAAATAGCTAGAATTCTAGTGACTTACCACTAGAGTAGTCTAAAAGTTCATAGCAATTGAGAAAAAAATGGGCTTGGCTATGTCTGTACCTCAGGTTTTACCAGCTTGAGCTGAGGAAAAAAATAAAAATATATATAATAATAATAATAACTAAGTAATTAAATTATCCTGGGAACCGGCGTTGTAGAGTCCTTGAAAGTGAGTCCTTAGGTTGTGTTCCGTGATCAGTTCAGTGTTGTGGTGAGTGAAGTTGTCCACATTAGTTCAGGAGCCTGATGGTTGATGGGTAATAACTATAAGACCGTAAGATTTAGGAGCAGAATTAGGCCACTTGGCATTGCTCCGCCATTTTAGATGCCATTTGGCATATCAGCAAATACATTCAAAAACTAATATAGTTGTACTGTGGAGAGCATTCTGACAGGCTGCATCACTGTCTGGTATGGAGGGGCTACTGCACAGGACCAAAAGAGGCTGCAGAAGGTTGTAAATCTAGTCAGCTCCATCTTGGGTACTAGCCTACAAAGTACCCAGGACATCTTTAGGGAGCGGTGTCTCAGAAAGGCATTATTATTAAAGACATCCAACCCCCAGCGCATGCCCTTTTCTCACTGTTACCATCAGGTAGGAGGTACAAAAGCCTGAAGGCACACACTCAGCATTCCCCTTCGTTATCCAAAGGGATGGCCATCTGATTGTTAAATGAACACTGAATCTTTGGACACAACCTTACTTTGTTGTAGTATACAATATTTCTATTTTTGCACATTTTTTAATCTAGTCAATATACGTAATTGATTTACTTGATTATTATTTTTTTTCCTCTACCAGGTTAAGTATTGCATTGAAATGCTGCTGCTAAGTTAACAAATTTCACGTCACATGCTGCTGATAATAAAACTGATTTTGATTCTGATCCTGATCCATTTTCTCTCTCAGCCCCAGTCTCCTGCCTTCTCCCCATATCCCTTTATGCCCTAACTAATCAAGAATTTATCAGCCTCTACCTTAAATATACCCAATGGATTGGCCTCCACAGCCAGCAGTGACAATAAGTTCCACAGATTCACCAGTCTCTGGCTAAAGCAGTGCCTCCTCCATTCCATCCTAAAAGGACACCTCACCCCCATTTTTAGACTCCTCCACCATAGGAAACATCCTCTCCACATCCACTTTATCAAGGCTTTTCAGCATTCGATAGGTTTCAAGGAGGTCACCATTCTTCTGAATTCCAGTAAGTAGAGGTGCAGAACCATCAAATGCTCCTCATATGACAAGGTTTTATAGAAACATAGAAAGCCTACAGCACAATACAGGCCCTTCGGCCCATAAAGTTGTGCAGTACATGTCTCTACCTTAGAAATTACTAGGCTTACCCAGAGTCCTCTATTTTACTAAGCTCCATGTATCTATTTAAAACTCTCTTAAAAGACCTTATCATTATCCACCTCCACCACCGTTGCCAGCAGCCCATTCCACACACTCACCACTCTCTGAGTAAAAAACTTACCCCTGACATCTCCTCTGTACCTACTCCCCAGCACCTTAAACCTTTGTCCTCTTGTGGCAACTATTTCAGCCCTGGGGAAAAAGCCTTTGACGATCCACATGATCGATGCCTCTCATCATCTTATGCACCTCTATCTGGTCACCTCTCATCCACCGTCGCTCTGAGGAGTAAAAGGCTGAGTTCACCCAACCTATTCTCATAAGGTATGCTCCCCAATCCAGGCAACATCCTTGTAAATCTCCTCTGCACCCTTTCTATGGCTTCCACTCCCTTCCTGTAGTGAGGTGACCAGAACTGAGCACAGTACTCCAAGTGGGGTCTGAGCAGGGTCCTATATAGCTGCAACATTACCTTTTGGCTCCTAAATTCAGTTCCATGATTGATGAAGACCAATACACCATATGCCTTCTTAGCCACAGAGCCAACCTGCGCAGCTGCTTTGAGTGTCCTATGGACTTGAACCCCAAGATCCTTCTGATACTCCACACTACCAAGAGTCTTACCATTGATACTACATTCTGCTATCATATTTGAATTACCAAAATGAACCACTTCACACTTATCTGGGTTAAATTCCATCTGCCACTTCTCAGCCCAGTTTTGCATCGTATCAATGTCCTGCTGCAACCTCTGACAGCCCTCTATTCCATCCACAACACCCCCAACCTTTGTGTCATCAAATTTACTAACCCATCCCTCCACTTCGTCATCCAGGTCATTTATAAAAATCACGAGGAGTAAGAGTCCCAGAACAGATCCCTGAGGCACACCACTGGTGACCGACCTCCATGCAGAATATGACTTGTCTACGACCACTCTTTGCCTTCTGTGGGCAAGCCAGTTCTGGATCAACAAAGCAATGTCCCCTTGGATCCCATGCCTTATTACTTTCTTAACAAGCCTTGCATGGTACTTTATCAAATCCCTTCCTGAAATCCACGTACACTACATCTACTTGCTCTTCCTCCATCAATGTGTTTAGTCGCATCCTCAAAAAATTCAATCAGGCTCGTAAGGCACGACCTGCCCTTGTCAAAGCCATGCTGACTACTCGTAATCATATTATACCTCTCCAAATGTTCATAAATCCTGCCTCTCAGGATCTTCTCCATCAACTTACCAACCACTGAGGTAAGACTCACTGGTCTTTAATTTCCTGGGCTATATCTACTCCCTTTCTTGAATAAAGGAACAACATCTGCAACCCTCCAATCCTCCGGAACCTCTCCCATCCCCATGATGATGCAAAAATCATTGCCAGATGCTCAGCAGTCTCCTCCCTTGCCTCCCACATTAGCCTAGGGTACATCGCATCCGGTCCCGGTGACTTATCCAACTTGATGCTTTCCAAAAGCTCCAGCACATCCTCTTTCTTAATATTTATATGCTCAAACTTTTCAGTCTGCTGCAAGTCATCACTACAATCACCAAGATCTTTTTCCGTAGTGAATACTGAAGTAAAGTATTCACTAAGTACCTCTGCTATTTCTTCTGGTTCCATACACACTTTCCCACTGTCACACTTGATAGGTCCTATTCTTTCACATCTTATCCTCTTGCTCTTCACATACATGTAGAATGCCTTGGGGTTTTCCTTAATCCTGCCCGCAAAGGCCTTCTCATGGCCCCTTCTGGCTCTTCCTTCTTCAATGGCCCCTTCCTTCTT
Organism: Hypanus sabinus; assembly: GCF_030144855.1. Classification (NCBI taxonomy): domain Eukaryota; kingdom Metazoa; phylum Chordata; class Chondrichthyes; order Myliobatiformes; family Dasyatidae; genus Hypanus; species Hypanus sabinus. The sequence continues at coordinate 81,405,065 of NC_082719.1, forward strand.
AAGTTCCTTCGTGTTAGCCTTATTATCTTCTAGATCTCTAACATTACCTACCTCCCTGAATCTTTTGTAAGCTTTTCTTTTTTTCTTGACTAGATTTATAACAGCCTTTGTACACCACGTTTCCTGTACCCTACCATAACTTCCCTGTCTCATTGGAACGTACCTATACAGAACTCCACACAAATATCCCCTGAATATTTGCCACATTTCTTCCATACTTTTTCCTCTGTTTCCAATTTAAGCCTCCAGTTTCCTGCCTGATAGCCTCATAACTCCCCTTACTCCAATTAAACGCTTTTTTAACTTGTCTGGTCCTATCTCTCTCCAGTGCTATTGTAAAGGAGATAGAATTATGATCACTATCTCCAAAATTCTCTCCCACTGAGAGATCTGACACCTGACCAGGTTCATTTCCCAGTGCTAAATCAAGTAGAGCCTCTGCTCTTGTAGGCTTATCTACATATTGTGATAAGGAACCTTCCAGAACACACCAAACAAACTCCACCCCATCTAAACCTTTTGCTCTGGGGAGATGCCTATCGATATTTGGGAAATTAAAATCTCCCATCACGACAACTCTGTTTTTATTACTTCCAGGATCTCTTTCCCTATCTGCTCCTCAATATCCCTGTTACTATTGGGTGGCCTATAAAAAGCACACAATAAAGTTATTCACCCCTTCCTGTTCATAACCTCCATCCACAGAGACTCCGTAGACAATCCCTCCATGGTGTCCACCTTTTCTGCAGCCATGACACTATCTCTGATGAACAGTAACATGCCCTCACCTCTTTTGCCTCCCTCCCTGTCCTTTCTGAAACACTTAAAACCTGGCACTTGAAGTAACCATTCCTGTCCCTGAGCCATCCAAGTCTCTGTAATGGCCACCACATCATACCTCCAAGTACTGATCCACACTCTAAGCTCATCCACTTTATTCACAACACTCCTTGCGTTAAAATAGACACATCTCAACCTTCGGTCTGAGTGCGTCCCTTCTCTATCACCTGCCTATCCTCCTCTCGCACTGTCTACAAGCTTTCTCAATTTGTGAGCCAACCTCCCCTTCCCCAGTCAGTTCAGTTATGTTCCCACCCCACAACAATTGTAGTTTCAACTCTCCCCAGTATCCTTAGCAAACCTCCCCACCAGGATATTGGTTCCTCTGGGATTCAAATGCCACCCATCCTTTTTGTACAGGTCACGCCTGCCCCAAAAGAGGTCCCAATGATCCAGAAATCTGAATCCCTGCCCCCTGTTCCAATCCCTCAGCCACGCTTTTATCCTCCACCTCATTCTATTCCTATTCTCACTGTCACGTGCTACAGGCAGTAATCCTGAGATTACTACCTTTGCGTTCCTGCTTCTCAACTTCCTTCCCAACTCCCTGTAGTCCTTTTTCAGGAGCCCTTCCCTTTTCCTACTTATGTCATTGGTACCAATATATGTACCACTACCTCAGGTTGTTCTTCCTCCCACCGCTGGATATCTTGGATGCGATCTGAAACATCCTGGATCCTGGCACCTGGGAGGCAAACTACCATACGGGTTTCTTTCCTGCATCCACAAAATCGCCTGTCTGACCCCCTAACTATAGAGTCCCCTATCACTACTTCCCTTCCCTACCCTTCTGAGCCACAGGGCTGGACTCTGGGACCAGGTAGGCTGTTTCCCTCCCCCAACAGTACTCAAACAGGAGTACTTATTGTCAAGGGGTACAGCCACAGGGGTACTCTCTAGTATCTGACTCTTCCCCTTCCCCCTCCTGACTGTGACCCACTTCTCTGTCTCCCGTGGCCCTGGTGTGACCACCTGCCTATAACTCCTTTCTATCACCTCCTCGCTCTCCCTGACCAGGCGAAAGTCATCAAGCTGCATCTCCAGTTCCCTAACTCAGTTCCTCAGAGCTGCAGCTCGACACCAGGTGCAGATATGGCATTCCAGGAGGCTGGGAGACTCCAGGACTTCCCACATCTGACACCGAGCACAGAAAACTGGCCTCACACACATACTTCCTCCTTTCCACAATTAACACAGTTAAACCTACCTCGCCTTATCCTGTTACCGCCTAAGCCTGTTGAGCCAAAGCCCTGTCACTCTGCTGCATGCTGGATAGGACGGTCTTCTTTCTAAACCTTTTGCGCTCTACTGGCTGACATGCACCTGCGCAGTCTCGCCTCTCTTTTACCCCGAATAGTAAGAAACTCCCTTCGCTCAGAAAAATCAGCCATTCACCTGCAGCCTTCTTGCTCCCGGAATCATTTTAATGAATGTTCTTTGAACCTTCTCCAGTGTCAGCACTGTTCCTGAACCTGTTGGTATGGAACCTAAAACTTCTTTACCTCCTTTCTGATCGTAGCAGCAAAAATGTTTCCATAGTTGGTCATGATGCAACCAGTCAGGATAGTCTCTACTGTACAGACATCGAAGTTTGTCAAAGTTTTAGATGACATGCTAAATCTGCACAAACTTCTAAGAAAGTAAAGGAGCTGCTCAGCATTCTTCAAAATGGCATATATGTTCTGGTCACAAGACAGAGCCTCTGATACAATGACAAAGGTTCAAAGGTTCATTTTATTGTCAAAGTATGCATGTACAATACAACTCTGAAATTTATCTCCTCCAGATGGCCAGGAAATACAAAAGACCATGGCAGTTGTTGGAAGGAAAGACATCAACTCTCACCCCCCCCCCCCCCCCGGCATGAAAAAGAAATAAAACTTACAAATCCCAAAATCCCCCACCACCTTCCCTGAAGAAAATACAGCGGCAATAACAATTGCCAACCCCCTCACTTGCAGAAAAGAAACAGTGATGATAGCAACAAATCCCGAACCCCCTCCCCGATGGAATCAAACAATGATGATAACAATCCCCAGCTCCCTCATTCACAAAAAAGAACAGTGACAGTAGCATTAAAATCCCCATCTCCCTTCTCACACACAAAAAATTAACAGGTCACTCACACACCAATCAGCCACAAGAAAGAAAATACCGAAAAACTGAAGGAGAGATATATAAAGTACAGTCCAATAATCACGTCGTCTCAGAATATCAAAAACATCTTTCCATCAGCGTACAAGGAGAGCGGACTTGATGGATGTTGCTGGCCTAGCTGCTGACCATCATCACCCCATTGATAGGCTGCTGACTGTTGTTGCCCCTGTGGCCTCTGATACCACCCAGGAGTTTAAATTTACTCTCTCTAACTCCGATCCACTAATGACCACTGTTTCATGGACCCCTGATTTCTTTATCCTGTAGTCACAAATCAGGTCCTTGGTTTCGCTGATGTTGAGTGAGAAGTGGTGGTGTGACAGTGTAAAATCAGATTTTCTATCTCGCTCTTATGAATTTGCCAGTTTGTCACCACCTTTAACTTAACCAACAGTAGTGGTGTCATCATCAAATTTAAATATTGCATTGGCCTTGTTATCATAATCATAAAGTGAGTAGAACAAGACACTAAGCACACAGTTTTGTGGTGCGCCTGTGCTGATGGTGATTGTGGAGGAGATGTTGTTGCCAATCCATAATCGGTAAGTGAGGAAATTGGGAATCCAGTTGCACAGGAGGTTTTGAGGCTTAGGTCTTGGAGCTTATTGATTAGTTGAGAAGAGATAAACACTGGGATTTAACTATCTGCTCATTTTGCAAATATTGAAAGTGATGATTCATTGATTTCTCTTGTGTTTTATTTTAGTTCATCACTAATCATCTCCAGTTAAACCTTCCCAATCAAATTAATTTAATTTAAAGCTTCCAGCAATAAATTTACACAATTCAGGTTCACTTGAAGAATTAAGTCCCAGCATTGAGGGCCTTGTTGCATTTAACCTGTTACACTGGGCAAGATTATGACATTCACAGAAACACCTGACTCTCAAGCAGGTGCTCCATTCCGGGCTCTCATGAGAAGTGATTACCAAGTAAATGAGTGAAAAAGATTCAATGATGCAGCAAAATGCTATACCCTCTCCCCTGGGACAAAGTAGCTTTTGTGATGCTTTTGAAAACCTCATGGCTGGATGTTTGGAGCACACAGATACCCAGCAAAAGGGGTGGATCTCCTCACAAACTACTCACTTGTCAGCCACCTCCTCCACCCATCTGTGTAAGAGTCTATGGTTCCCACAATAGTTTAATTAACTACCTCAGAACCCATAAAACTGGAGTAGAAATTATTTATCTTTGATCACAGGAACTTCCTAAGATTTTGGTTGGTTGTGCACTATAATGCAAATCATAGTCCAAACATGGATTTTATTCTGTAAGAATGCAAAGCCCTTTCAGAGTTTACTAAATGAACAGTTTCTGAAAAGTCTTGGTGGTGGAAAAGAAGACAACCATAATGACAGATGATGCATTTGAAGAAAATAAGTTAACAATGCCTAGTAAATATTAAATGAGTCATGAGCTATAAATCAGTAATCTTTACAAGAACTGTGCTGAATTTACTTTCTTTGCCGTCATTTGAGGAATGTTGCTGAATAAAAATGTTTTAAGTCATTATTTTTCCAATAATTTATCAATTTTTTTTCCCCCTTTAGACAACTAGTAGCCTGGCACAGACCTTACTGCGTTGATCTGGAAGAAAGTACTTTTAGTTACCTGCAGACCTTTTTGGATAGATATTGCGATGGCATTAACAATGAGATACCTCCACAGCCTTTCTGTTCTCAAAGGTAATGATGCTTAATAAAGCTGCTACAGAAATTTGCAACTTAGTAATTAATGTGGAATGAGTCTTGGATGAATTCTAATAAAGATCCTTTTATAATCCTTTAATCCTGCACTGCATCATCATTAAAAATCTTTGGTATTGTTTCTAATGATTTTTACAGTTTTTTGTTGAATTTCAGTAACAATGCAAACTTGCTTAAATTACCCAAATTTGCCTGACTGAACATGTGTCAGGTAGACCTCATAGCAGCAGAATTAGGCCATTCAGCCCATAGTTCTGTTTTGCCATTCCATCGTGGCTGATTTATTATCTCTGTCAACCCCATTTTCCAGCCTTCTGCCCATAACCTTTGATGCCCTGACTAATCAAGAACCTATAGAAAAGATGGTTTGCACCTGAACTGGAGGGGGACTATTATCTGAGTGGGAATGCTTGCAAGTGCTTCAATGGGATGGTTTGTGTTACAGTTGCAGGGCAATGTAGAGTGGAGAGGTGTGGAGACACATGTTAAGACCTCAGACAAAGTCAGAAATCTAAAGGTTGAGCATGGTGTGACAAATGTTTTGAGCCATATATTTCAGTGCAAGAAGTGCTGTAGGAAAGGCAGATAAGCACAGGGCATGGATCAACACATGGAATTATTACAGGTGGCCCCCGTTCTTTGAACATTTGCTTTACGACAGCTCGCTGTTATAAAAGACCTACATTAGTACCTGTTTTCATTAACCAAAGAGGATTTTCACTTTTACGAGAAAAAGACACCCACTATATACGTGTGTTTACCCCGAGAAAGGCTACAATGACTGTGAAACATTGTGCACGTGCGCGTATGTGCTGATTTTTTTCCCTCCAAACCATTTTGGCTCGTGTCTTCCCAATTTTGATAAGCGATACTATACCATACATACAATATTTCTACTTTATATAGGCTGTATGTTTATATCATTTCTGCTTTTACTATACGTTCGTGTTATTTTAGGTTTTATATGTTATTTGGTATGATTTGGTAGGTTATTTTTTGGGTCTGGGAATGCTCGAACATTTTTCTCATATAAATAAATGGCAATTGCTTCTTTGCTTTACGATATTTCGGCTTACAAACGGTGTCACAGGAACCCTCTACCTTCGGATAGCAGGGGAGACCTGTATATTGTAGCCATTGGTGAGACTTGGTTGCAGGAGGATCAAGACTGGCAGCTCAATATTCTGGGGTTTCATTGTTTTAGAGATGACAGAGCAGGAGGGATTAAAGGGGAAAGAGTGACATTACTAGTCTGGAAAAATGTCACATAAGTGCTCAGTCAGGGTAAACAGGAGAGCTTGTCTAAAATGAATGGAACGAGGAATAAGAATGGTTACGACCTCATTATTGAGGCTGTATTACAGACCACCCAACAGACTGAGGGATTTAGAGGAACAAATCTGTAGAGAGATCACAGACTGTTGTAAGAAACATAAGGTTGTCATAGTAGGTGATTTTAACTTGCCACATATTAACTGGGACTCTTGTACTGTAAAAGGACTAGATGGGATAGCATTTGTCAAATGTGTTCAGGAAAGTTTCTTTAATCAGTACATAGAAGTCCCAATGAGAAAGTGTGCGATATTTAGTCTCCTATTAGGAAATGAGACAGGGCAGGTGACAGAAGTTTGTGTTGGGGAGCAAATTGCCATCATTTGCCATGGTCATTATGCCATTAGTTTCAAAGTAAATATGGAAAAAGATAGATCTGGTTCGCAGGTAGAGAATCTAAATTGGAGAAAGGTCAATTCTGATTGTATCAGAAAGGATCTGGCAAGTGTGGATTGGGATAGGCTGTTTTCTGGCAAATGTTAAGTGGGAAGCCTTCAAAAATGAAATAGTTTGGGTATAAACCTGTCAGAATAAAAGGTAAAGGTAATGGGTGTGGGGAACCTTGGTTTTCAAGAGATATTGAGGCCCTGGTTAAGAAAAAAAAGGAAGTGTATAGGCAGGTAGGTACAAATAAGGTACTTATGAAGCATAAGAAATGTAACAGAACTCAGGAAAGGTAAAAGAAAGAATGAGGTTAATCTAGCAGAAAAGGTGAAGGAGAATCCTGAGGGATTCTGAAGATACATTAGGAGCAAAATGATTGCAGGTGACAAAATTAGTTCTCTGGAAGATCAGAATAGCAATCTATGCATGGAGTCAAAAGAGATGGGGGAAATCTTAAATGGATTTTTTTTTTGCATCTGTGTTTACTTGGGAGACAGACACTGAGTCTGTAGAAGTGAAGAAAAGCAACAGCAGGGTCATGGACCGTATAAAGATTACGAGGAGATGTTTGCTGTTTTGAGACAAATTAGGGTGGATAAAATGCCCAGGGGCTGATGAGGTATTCCCACAGACCTGATGGCAGGCAAATGCAAAAATCGCATGAGCCCTAGCAGAGATATTTAATTCACCCTTTGCGACGGGTAAGTTACCGATGGACTGGTAGATAGTTAATGTTGTTCCACTGTTTAAGAAAAACTGTAAAAATAAACTTGGACATTAAAGGCCGGTGAGCCTGACATCAGTAATGGGAAAGTTATTGGAAGGTATTCCGAGGGACCAGATATGAGTATTTACAGTGCCTATAAAAAAAATTCACTCTCCCCCATTCCCCCCCCCCCGGATTTTTTATTGTTTTACTTACTTTACTTGAGGTACTTAATGAATACTTCAGTATCCACTACGGAAAGGATCTTGGTGATTGTAGTGATGACTTGCAGCAGACTGAAAAGTTTGAGCATGTAGACAGTAAGAAAGAGGATGTGCTGGAGCTTTTGGAAAGCATCAAGTTGGATAAGTCGCCGGGACCAGATGAGGTGCACCTCAGGCTACTGTGGAAGGCGAGGGAGGAGATTGCTGAGCCTTTGGCAATGATCTTTGCATCATCAGCGGGGACAGGAGAGGTTCCAGAGGATCGGAGGGTTGCAGATGTTGTTCCTTTATTCAGGAAAGGGAGTAGAGATAGCCCAGGAAATTATAGACCAATGAGTCTTACCTTAGTGGTTGGTAAATTGATGAAGCAGATCCTGACAGGATTTTGAACATTTGGATAAGTATAATATGATTAGGAATAGTCAGCATGGCTTTGTCAAGTGCAGGTTGTGCCTTACGAGCCTGACTGAATTTTTTGAGACTAAACACATTGATGAAGGAAGAGCAGTAGATGTAGTGTATATGGATTTCAGCAAGGCATTTGATAAGGTACCCCATCCAAGACTTATTGAGAAAGTAATGAGGCATGGGATCCAAGGGGACATTGCTTTGTGGATCCAGAACTGGCTTGCCCACAGAAGGCAAAGAGTGGTTGTAGACAGGTCATATTCTGCATGGAGGTCAGTCACCAGTGGAGTGCCTCAGGGATCTGTTCTGGGACCCTTACTCTTCATGATTTTTATAAATGACCTGGTTGAAGAAGTGGAGGGATGGGTTAGTAAGTTTGCTGATGACACAAAGGTTGAACGTGTTGTGGATAGTGTGGAGGGCTGTCAGAGGTTACAGTGGGACATTGATAGGATGCAAAACTGGGCTGAGAAGCGGCAGATGGAGTTCAGCCCAGATAAGTGTGAAGTGGTTCATTTTGGTAAGTCAAATATGATGGCAGAATATAGTATTAATGGTCAGACTCTTGGCAGTGTGGAGTATCAGAGGGATCTTGGGGTCTGAGTCTATAGGATGCTCAAAGCAGCTGTGGCGATTGGCTCTGTGGTTAAGAAGGCGTACGGCGTATTGGCCTTCATCAATCGTGGAATTGAATTTAGGAGCCGAAAGGTAATGTTGCAGCTATATAGGGCCCTGGTCAGACCCCACTTGGAGTACTGTGCTCAGTTCTGGCTGCCTCACTACAGGAAGGATGTAGAAGCCATAGAAAGGGTGCAGAGGAGATTTACAAGGATGTTGCCTGGTTTGAGGAGCAAGCCTTATGAGAATAGGTTGAGTGAACTTGACCTTATCTCCTTGGAGCAATGGAGGATGAGAGGTGAGACTTGATAGAGGTGTATAAGATGATGAGAGGCATTGATCGTGTGGATAGTCAGAGACCTTTTCCCAGGGCTGAAATGGTTGCTACAAGAGGACACAGGTTTAAGGTGCTGGGGAGTACAGAGGAGATGTCAGGGGTAAGTTTTTTACTCAGAGAGTGGTGAGTACATGAAATGGGATGCCGGCAACGGTGGTAGAGGTGGATACGATAGGGTCTTTTAAGAGACTTTTGGATAGTTACATGGAGCTTAGAAAAATAGAAGGCTATAATTAAGCCTAGTAATTTCTAAGGTAAGGACATGTTCGGCACAACTTTTTGGGCCAAAGGTCCTGTATTGTGCTGCAGGTTTTCTATGTTTCTAACATTAAATCGCAGTGGATTTAATTTGGCTTTTTTGACATTGATCAACAGAAAAAGATTATTTCGTGTCAAAGTGAAAACATCTCTGCAAAGTGATCTAAATGAATTACAAATGTAAAACACAAAATAATTGTTTGCAAAAATATGGCATACCAAATCATCACTGTGTAGCCAATTGGATTTAGATGTCACATACATAATTAGTTAAATGGAGAATACCATCTGCAGTCAAGGTGCTTCAATTGATTGTAGTAAAAATACATCTGTATCTGAAAGGTCCAACTGCTAGTGGTTTGTGGCAAAAACTAAGCATGAAGAGAAAAGAACACTCCACACAACTCCGCAAAAAAGTTATTGAAAAGCAGCTCAAGATGGATACAGGAAAATTTCCAAGTCTCTGAATATACTTTGGAGTTAAGTCAATCATCAAGAAATGGAAAGAATATACCACAGCTGCAAATCTGCCTGGAACATGCCTCCTTACAAACTCAGTGATCGTGCAAGAAGGTGACTAGTGAGGCAGGCCACCAAGAGACCTATGACAACTCTGGAGAAGTTACAAACTTCAGTGGCTGAAATGGGAGAGACTGCGCGTACAACTGTTGCCTGGGTGCTTCACTACTTACAGCTTTATGAAAGAGTGGCAAAGAGAAAGCCACTGTTGGGAAAAAAAAACTCATGGGAGACTATGAAGTCAGCTGGAAGAAGGATTTCTGGTCTGATGAAACCAGAATTGAGCTTTTTGGCCATCAGACTAAACACTGAGTTTGGCGTAAACTAATCAAAAACACACCATCCCAACAGTAAAGCATAGTGGTGGCTGCATCATGCTGTGGGGATGCTTCACTGCAGCAGGCCCTGGAAGGCTTGTGAAGGTAGAGGTAAAAATGAATATAGCAAAATACAGGGAAATCCTGGAGGAAAACCTGATGTAGTCTGCAAGAGAACTGCGATTTGAGAGGAGATTTGTTTTCCAGCAAGACAGTGACCCCAAGCATAAAGCCAAAGCTAACAGGATGGCTTAAAAGCAACAAAATTAATGTCCTGGGGTGGTCATTTCCGAGGCCACACCTCAATCCAATTGAGAATTTCTAGTTGCACTTGCAAAGGGCTGCTCACTCACAATCCCCATGCAATCTGACAGAGCTTGAATAGTTTTATGAAGAAGACTGTTGAAAAATGTGAAAAGCTGATAGAGACCGATCCACACAAACTCAAGGCTGTAATAAATATTGACGTAGAGGGTGAATACTTATGCAATCAATTATTTTGTGTTTTATATTTGTAATCAATTTAGATCACTTGGTAGAAATCTGTTCTCACTTTTCTGTTGGTCAGTGTCAAAAAAAAGCCAAATTAAATCCGCTGTGATTCAGTGTTGTAAAACAATAAAACATGAAAACTTCGAAGAGGGGTGAATACTTTTTATCGGCAATGCAGATAGACAGGGACTAATTAGGGATAGTCAGCACAACTTCATGTGTGGTAGGTCAAGTCTAATGAATCTAATAGATGGTTTTGAAAAAATTACCAAGAAAATTGATGAAGGCAAGGTAGTGGACATCATCTACATGAACTCCAGCAAGGCCTTTGACAAGGTCCTGCATGGGAGGTTGGTCAAGAAGGTTCAGTCACTTGGCATTCAAGATGATCAGGTGATTTGGATTGAGCATTGGCTTTCTGGAAGAAGCCAGAGAGTGCTAGTATACGGTTGTCTCTCTGAGTAAGGCCTCTGACTAGTGAAATGCTGGGTCCATTGTTTGTCATCTATACTAATGATCTGGATGATAATTTGGTTAACTGGATCAGCAAACTTGCAGTTGACAGCAAGATTTGGGGTGTAGTGGCAGAGAGGGAGACCATCACAGCTTACAACAGGATTTGGATTAGCTGGAAAAATATGCTGAAAAAATGTCAGATGGGATTTAATGCAGACGTGCAAGGTGTTGCACTTCAGTAGGACCAAACAGGTTAGGTTTTATATAGAAAAGTAAGCTTTTAGCAAGTCAGCCTTAAATCAAAATATTGAGTAAGGAGATGGGATGTTATATTGAAGTTGTATAAGATGTTAGTGAGGGCTAATTTGGAGTGTTGTATGCAGTTTTAGCCACCTACCTACCTACAGGAAAGATGTAAATAAGGTGGAAAGAGTACAGATAAAATTTACAAGTATATTCCTGGTACTGGAGGACTTGAGTTATAAGGAAAGATTGAATAGGTTAGGACTTTATTCCTTGGAACATAAATAATGCGGGGTGACTTGATAGAGGGATACAAAATTCTGAGGGGTATTGTTAGGGTAAATGCAAGCAGGCTTTTTCCATTGAGGTTGGGTGGGACTATACCTAGAGGTAATGGGTTAAGTTTAAGGGAAACATGAGAGGAAACTTCTTCACTCAGAAGGCTATGAGTGTGGAACGAGCTGCCAGCACAAGTGGTGCAGGCAAGCTTGGTTTCAAAGCTTAAGAGAAATTTGGATACGTACATTTTTGAGGAGGTATGGAGAGCTATGGTCGGGGTGCAGATCTCGATGGACTCAAGTGCCTGTTACTATACTGTACTTTTCTATGACTCAACCTGTCAACCTCTGCTTTAAATGTCTTGGCCTTCCACAGACATAACTACTTTCTGGCTAAAGAAATTTCTCCTCATTTCTGTACTAAATGGACATTCTGTTCTGATCAGTTGATTGCCTAGTAGATTAATATTGATGTGGATTGACTTCCATTCTATTTAATAAGTAACAAATCTATAAAATTCAGATTCCTTTAGAAAATAGTTCTGCCATACCTCAATTGATTTCTCTACTTTTTCCAGTTTTCTTAAAGCAAGTGGCTTGTCCCACAGACAGGCAGAAAGTGAACTGAAGAGTCTCTCCAAAATCTGAAATGAGAGACTTGATTGAGACATAGAAGCAGAATTATGCCATTCAGCTGATTGTGTCTGCTCCACCATTTCCATCAGAGCTGATTTTTTTTATAAATCCTTTTTAACCGCATTCTCCATGTAACTTTTGATGCCCTACCTAACCAAGAACCTATCAACCTCCGTGTTTTGGTCTCCACAGTTCTCTGTGCAATGAATTCCAAAGATTCACTACTCTCTAGCTAAAGAAATTGCTCTTTGTTTCTGCTCTGAATGGATGTCTGTCTTTTCTGTGGCTGTGCCCTCTGGTCCAAGACTCATCTACTATAGGAAACATCCTTTCCACATTCACTCTGTCAATATTCAGTAGGTTTCAATGAAATTCCCTTTCATCCTTCAAAACTCCAGCAAATACTCCTCATCAAATTCTTCTCATGTTAACCCTTTCCTTCCCAGAATTATTCTTGTGAACCTCCTCTGGACCTTCTCCAATGCCAGCAGACTTTTTCTTTTGATAAGGGACCTGAAACTGCTCATGCCACTCCAAATGTGGTCTGACCAGTGCCTTTATAAAGCCTCACAATTAAATCCTTTCTCTTATATTGTAGTTCTTTAGAAAATAATGCTAACATTGCATTTGCCTTCCTTACCACCGACTGAATCTGAAAGTTAGCCTTTTGGGAACCTGCACAAGAAATCCCAAGTACCTTTCCACCTCTAATTTTTGAATTTTCTCCTCATTTAGAAAATAGTCTATACCTTTATTCCTTCAACCAAAGTACATGACCATACACTTCCCTACACTACATTCCATCTGCCAATTCTTTGCCATAAGACATAGGAGCAGAATTAGGCCATTCCGCCCATCGAGTCTGCTCCACCATTCCATCATGGCTGATCCCAGATCCCACTCAACCCTATACATCTGCCTTGTTGACATATCCTTTGATGCCTAACTGATCAGAAAACAATCAAATTCCACCTTAACTATACGCACAGCCTTGGCCTCCACTGTGGCAGAGCATTCCATAGTTTTACTGCTCTCTAAGCTAAAAATAAAATTCCTCCTTACTTCTGTTCTAAAGGGTCACCCCTCAGTTTTGAGGCTGTGCCCTCTAGTTCCGGATGCCCCCACCATAGGAAACAACTTTTCCATATCCACCTTATCTAGTCCTTTCAACATTTGATAGGTTTCAGGGAGATCCCCTTGCATTCTTCTAAATTCCAGTGAGTACAGGCCCAAAGCTGCTAAACACTCCTCAAATGTTAACCCCTTCATTCTTGGAATCATCCTTGTGAGCCTGCTCTAGACCCTCCAATGATAATATATCCTTTCTGAGATGAGAGGCCCAAAACTGTTGACAATACTTAAAGTGTGGCCTGGCTAGGATTGGCCCATGCTCCCAGTCTGCAGACTTAGCCATAAAACTATCAATTCTGTCATCCAAATCATTGACATATAACTTGAAAAGAAGCACTCAGGTCCTAACACCAAGCCTTGAGGAGCACCTCAGAAAAGGCCTCCCTTTTTTCCCATTCTTCGTCTCTTGCCTGTCAGCCAATATTCTATCTATGATAGTAGCTTTCTGTAGTATATTGGGCTGTTTTTAAGCAGGGTCCTGTGCTGCACCTTGCCAAAGCCATTCTGAAATCTAGTGATTCTTAAAAGGTTGCTAATAATGCCTCCACAGTCTCTTTAGCTACTTCTTTAAGAGCTCTGGGGTGTAGTCCGTCTGGTCCAATTGACATATCTACTTTAAGACTTCCAGCTTCTCAAGCACCTTCTCCTTAATAACAGCAACTACATTCACTTCTGCCCTTTGACACTGTTGAATTTCCAGCATACTTCCGTCTTCCACAGTGAAGACTGATGCAAAATACTTATTAATTTTGTTTGCTATTATTTTGTCTCCCATTACTAGCTGCCCAGTGTCATTTTACAGCAGTCCAATATCATCTCTCACCTCTCTTTTAAAATCTGGAAAACTTTTGTTATTCTCTTTTATATTATTCTCATTGCTTTTTTGCGTGCCTTCTGTTGGGTTTTTTTCCAGCTTCCCAATTCTCAAACCTCATTAATTTTTGCTATGTTATGTTCCTTCTTATTTGCTGTCTTTGATGTTCCTTGTCAGGCACGTTTGCATCATCCACCCTTCAGCTACTTCTTAGCTTTGGGATGCATTTATACTGTGCCTTCTGAATTGTCCCTAGAAACTCCAGCCATTGCTATTAAGTCATCATCCCTGCTAGTGTCCCCTTCCAATCAACTTTGACCAGCTCCCCTCTCATGCCTCAGTATAATTCTCTTTACTCTGCTGCAATAATGATACATCTAACTTCATCTTCACCCTCTCAAACTGCAGGGTGAATTCTGTCATATTCTGATCTCAGTTTCCTAAGAGTTCCTCTACCCTAAGCTCCCTATCAAATTTGGTTTATCACCCAACACTCAATCCAGAATTGCCTTTCTCCAAGTAGGCTCAACAACAAGCAATTGTTTGGGATCTGGTACCAACCTGGTTTTTCCAAGCTAGCTGCATATTGAAATCTCACATGACATTGCCCTTTTGACGTGCATTTTCTGTCTCCAGTTGTGATATTTATTCCACATTCTGGTTACTGTTTGGAGACCTGTTTATAACTCCCATTAAGTTCTTTTCACCCTTGCAGTTTCTTAACTACCCACAACGATTCTACATCTTCGGATCCTATGTTAACTCTTTCTAAGGATATGATTTCCATTGTTACCAACAGAACCACCCTACCCCCTCTGCCTACCTGGCTATCCTTTCAATACAGTGTGTATCCTTGGATGTTAAGCTCCCAACTATGATTTTCTTTCAGGCATGCCTCAGTGATGCCCACATCATACCTGCCATTCCCTGACTGCGCTTCGTGATCATCTACCTTATTCTATATACTGCATGCATTCAAATAAAGGATTCTGTATTCATCACAGTTTTTGATTTTGCCCCTGTGTTACACACCAACTCATCCCACTGACTGCAATTTTGCCCTATCATCTGCCTGTCCTTCCTCACAGATTCACTCACACTGCATTGACTTGTATACCAACTGCCCCATCCTCAGCTCTATTATTCTGGTTCCCATAGCACTGCCACCAGTTCTAGAAAGTGTGCCTGCAAGGATATTGGTCCCCCTCAGATTCAGGTGTAAGCTGTCCTTTTTGTGCAGGTTATACTTCCCGAGAAGGGATCTCAGTGATTCAGAAAGCTGAAACCCTGTCCACTGCACTAATTCCTCAGCCAGGTATTCATCTGCCAAATCATCCTATTCTTACGCTCATTGGTGTGTGGCGCATGCAGCAATATCAGATATTACTATCCCAGAGGTTCTGATTTTCAGCTTTCTACCTATCTTCTTAAATTCTCTTTTCAGAATCCCCTCCCTTTTCCTGCCTGTATCATTGGTAACAATATATACCATGAATTCTGGCTGCTCACCCTCTTCTTTAAAAATACCATGGACTCAGTTTGAGACATCCCTGATCCTGGCATCTAGGAGGCAAGATACCATCCAGGCATCCCTTTCACATCCACAGAATGTCCTGTTTGCTCCTCAAACCTTTATTGCTAGAGTCATAGAAAAGCACACCACAGAAATAGGTCCTTGAGCCCATCTAGTCTAAGCCAAACCATTTAAACTGCCTATTGTTATCGATCTGCATTGGGACCATAGGCCTCTGTACTCCTACCATCCATGTACCTATCCAAACTCCTCATAAACGTTGAAATGAAGCTTCCATGCACCCCTTGTGCTGGCAGCTCATTCTGCCTCTGAGTGAAGAAGTTTCCCCTCATGTTCCCCTTAAACTTCTCATCTTTCCAGCTTAACCCATAACCTCTAGTTCTAGTCCCACTCAACCTCAGTGGAAAAAGCCTGCTTGCACTTACCCTATTTAAACCCCCTCATAATTTTGTATACCTCTATCAAGTCTCCTCTCAAACATCTATGTTCTAGAGAATACAGTCCTAGCCTGTTCAATCTTCCCTTCTAACTCCAGTGCTCCAGATCTGCCAACATCTTTGTAGATTTTCTTTGTACTCTTTGAACTTATTTACACTTTCCTGTATGTAGGTGAGCAAACCTGCACACAATACTCCAAATTAGTCCTCATCAATGTCTTGTACAACTTCAACATAACATCCCAAACCTGTACTCAAAACACCCTTAACTCCTGGTGGAATTGACGGGGGACCGTCATGACAAGCTTTTTGCACCGATTTTTGGTGATTGCTCATCATATAGTGTGCCCTAGGCATCTGAAACCTGGCGGAGCCCATCCCTCTCCAGGTTTTTTTTACAAGGTTGAGTTGCTAGGTCGACACTCAACCCAGGCACAGATGGAGAGCATGCAAGGGAGCTGGCCAGATTCGAACACACGACCTCTGGCCCTTAAGCCCAGCGTTGATGCCACTATGCAACCAGCCAGCAATATGCCAACATCTTTCTTTATGACCCTATCTACCTGGGATGCCACTTTAAATACATTATGGAGTTGTATTCCTAGAGCCCTTTGTCCTACCACCCTCCTCAGTTCCCACCTACTGCACTCCTCTTCTCTCCCCATTGCTTCTGAATCACAAAGACAGATTCAACTGCGGATGCTGGTAGTTGATTTCCTTCTCTTCACCACCCCCCCCCCCCCCCGGCCTAAAAAAAGGTATCCTTAGTGGTATACTTAATATTGAAGGGAACAGCCATAGGAGTACTCTGAATTGGCTGCCTTTTCTCTTTCCCTCTCCTGACAATCACCCAGATTCCTGCCTCTTGCATCTTAGGGGTGACTTACCTCCCTGCAGTTCCACTCTGTCATCTCCTCATTCTCCGGTATCTAGTTGTTCCTGCATTTGCACAGGAATAAGCCTTTCATTTGAAAAGAGAGGAGGGGCTTTGATGGGCAAGTGTGAGTAAAAAGTTCTATATCTTTAATTTTCTTTTAATATTGTTAAGTTTTTGTTTGTATTTATGTTTGTCTTTACTAATAATTTTTGATGTTTTTGAAATGAAACATATATATATATAGCACTAATAGATTTCTATTCTATTTTTAATAGGGAGCACCATCACTTTGTGTTACTTTGTTTGAAGTTGCTTTCTACCCATCTTTCCCTGGCTCAAGCTGGAGGAACTGGTGCCACTGTCCTCGGTCAACAGACCAGACCACTAAGAAACTTACTTTTTCAGTTAATAGATTCAGATGTCCCAAAAAATATTGAAGAGGTAAATGGAGAAAATTGACTAGGTTTATCTCTTTGTGATATTATTATTAAATGTCTGTCCCTAAGGGTACAAAATCATTTGATTAACTTACTGAACTAGCTGTCTGAGCTCTTGGTTATTGATCCATCAAATGCTCCTCATACATTAAACTTGTCATTCCTATATCATTCTTGTAAACCTCATGTGGACACACTTCAATGCCAGCAGATTCTTTCTTAGATATGAGGTCCAAAAACTGTTTATACTACTCCAACTGCGGTCTGACTAATGTCTTATGAAGCCTCAACGTTACATCCTTGCCTTTCTGTTCTAGTTCTTTTGAAATGAATGCTAACATTGCATTTACCTTCACCAACCTGCAAGTTACCTTTCATTGACTCTCTGCTTTTTCAACACTACCTGCCCTTCCACCTCTCTTTGTATCATCTGAGAACTTGGCCATCAAGCCATCAATTTTGTCAGCCAGGTGGCCAACCAGAAAAGGCCCCCTTTTATTCCCACTCTGCCTTTGCCAGTCAGCCCATCATCTATCCAAGCTAACAGTTTTTAGGAGATCTAGAGCCATAAGTTATTCTATTCATAATCCTACACCTAATTTTATGAAAAATTAACATTATAATTTTGCATTAAATTGTGTTTATGAAATTGATCTAACCATTATTTTATTTTCTACTACAAGTAACATGAATATATTTTCAAATTCTGCAGCTCATGCTTATTGATTAAAAGCTGTACTTGTGTTACACAGGCAGTTAATGAAACACTTTCGGTTGGTGCATCTTTACTGTTGCCTCCACTCAGGGAACGTACTGAGCTTTTACACAGTCTTCTACCTCAAGGTCCAGAAAGATGGGAAAGTTTATCAAAAGGACAAGTAAGCATCACCATCATTAGGTGCTGATGTGACATTATTAATACTAATATTGACAACATATTCATAAACTCTATTTTATATTCTGTGTAGCTTGATACATTATTATTAACTTGTATAATCTATGAACGAAGATTATTAGTAGGTTACAGACTGTATTGTTCAGATAAAATTATAACTATCCATAAAACTGTTTTAGTTCCTTTGTCATCTGTTTACACTGTATTGAATGACATTTTGTTTAGTGTTTTGCATATTTTAGCCGGCTGGTGGCGTAGTGGCATCAGCGCTGGACTTCGGGGCAAGAGTTCAAATCCAGCCGGCTCCCTTGCAGGCTCTCCATCTGTGCCTGGGTTGAGCGTCGACCTAGCAACTCGACCTCGTAAAAAAAAAAACCTGGACAGGGATGGGCTATGCCAGGTTTCAGATGCCCAAGACACACTGTACGATGAGCAATCACCAAAAAGATCGGTGCAAAAAGCTTGTCATGACGGCACCCCGACAACTCCACCAGGAGTTAAGGGTGCGTGCGTGCGGGCACACACACATTTTAATAGATAATAGAATAATGCACATAAAGAGATTTGCAGCTCTCTGGACATCAGCTTCTTCGAGAATACCCACAACTGAGAGTGGACCTGTCTCTGATTTCTGTGCACGTACATACTGTGTGTTAAAATGCAGAAATTAGGAATGAGCTGGAGTTAAATGACAGCACGAAACTAACGAGCAAATCAGATTATGCCAATCCCAGTCACTGGATTTAGTAGCAAGACTACATTCTTCAGAACCTGGGCATTAACTTTGATTTTAAAATTGGTGAATAATTTTATAGTCATCACAGTTAAAGTGGAAAAACTTTGTTTTGCATGCCATCCAAACATATAATTTCCTCACTTCAATGTACTGGGCTGGTACAACAGGGATTCAATAACAGAATGCAGGATAAAGTAATACAGTTATAAATAAAGAACAGTCCAAGCAGTCAATAAGATGCAAGATAATGATATTGATTGTGAGGTCAAGAATTAATCTTATCATACAATTGAATTGTTCCCTTGTATGATATGGTGAACTTCAGTACAAATACAGTAAATGTTTTTTTCTTTATGTTGATTTCTAGCAGCTCTGGCTACTTAAGGTGAATTTTTAAAGTAATTTTTAAGAAATTACTTAAATCTGCTTGAACTATTTATAAAATTGATCAGTCTATATGGACATCTAAAACATTTGGAAGAAGTATTTGACATCTCTCTGCTTTTGAAAGCCATAGGGCGTTGTGGGCTTCAGTCTCGTGATCTGGTGCCTAGCACCACTTGAAGACCCATTACCTGCAAGTCTATGAGCCAAGAGCTGGGAAGTGGTTTTAACATGTCTCTATTTGAGGAACCTTTGACATGGATGTACTAAATGACCTCTTCCTTTTTAAAAAAAAACACAGCAGCCTGGTGTTATGAAAATGAGTCTTTGAATTTCAACTGGAAGTTAAGTTTGCCCTTAACCTGACACTCAGCAGCTGAAGGCCAGGATTCTTAAAATCACAATAATGTGAAAACATTTCTTAATCTCTTTGCATTATTACGTGATGGGCTATGTCTGGGACATCTTGTTTTTGTTTTAGAACATAGAAAACCTACAGCACAATATAGGCCCGTTGGCCCACAAAGCTGTGCCAAACACGTCCTTACCTTAGAACTACCTAGGCGTACTCATAGCCCTCTATTTTTTTCTAAGCTCCATGTATCCATCCAGGGGTCTCTTAAAAGACCCTATCATTTCCGCCTCCACCACTGCCGCCAGTAGCCCATTCCATGCACTCCCCACTCTGCATTTATAAAAAAAAAACAACAACTTAACTCCTGACATCTCCTCTGTACCTGCTTCCAAGCACTTTAAAACTATGCCCTTTTGTGCTAGCCATTTCAGCCCTGGGAAAAAGCCTCTGACTATCCACAAGATCAATGCCTCTCATTATCTTGTATACCTGTATCAGGTTACCTCTCATCCTCCGTCGCTCCAAAGAGAAAAGGCCGAGTTCACTCAATCTATTCTCATAAGGCTTGCTCCCCAAACCAGGCAACATCCTTGTAAATCTCCTCTGCACCCTTTCTATGGTTTCCACATCCTGTAGTGAGGCAACCAGAATTGTAGTACTCCAAGTGGGGTCTGACCAGGGTCCTATATAGCTGCAACATTACCTCTCAGCTCTTAAACTCAATCCCATGATTGCTAAAGGCCAATGTACTATATGACTTCTTAACCACAGAGTCAAACTGCATAATAGCTTTGAGTGTCCTATGGACTCGGACCCCAAGGTCCCTTTGATCCTCCACACTGCCAAGAGTCTTGCCATTAATGCTATATTCTGCCATCATATTTGACCTACCAAAATGAACCACCTCACACTTATCTGGGTTGGACTCCATCTGGCACTTCTCAGCCCAGTTTTGCATCCTATCAATGTCTTGCTGTAAGCTCTGACAGTCCTCCACACTATCCACCACACCCCTAACCTTTGTGTCATTAGCAAATTTACTAACCCATTCCCCCACTTCCTCATTTATAAAAAAGCACAAAGAGAAGGTATCCCTGAGGCACAGCACTGGTCACCACCGACCTCCATGCAGAATATGACCAGTCTACAACCACTCTTTGCCTTCTGTGGGCAAGCCAGTTCTGGATCCACAAAGCAAAGTCCTCTTGGATCCCATGCCTCCTTACTTTCTCAATAAGCCTTGCATGGGGTACCTTATCAAATGCCTTGCTAAAATCCGTGTACACTACATCTACTGCTCTACCTTTATCAATGTGTTTAGTCACATCCTCAAAAAATTTAATCTGGCTCGTAAGGCTTTGACAAAGCCATGCTGACTATTCCTAATAATATTATTCAAGTCAAGTCACTTTTATTATCATTTTGACCATAACTGCTGGTACAGTGCATAGTAAAAATGAGACAATGTTTTTCAGGACCATGTTGTTACATGACACAGTACAAAAAAACTAGACTGAACTATGTAATTAAAAAAAAAACACACAGAGAAAGCTACACTAGACTACAGGCCTACACAGGACTGCATAAAGTGCACAAAAAAAGTGTAGGCATTTACAATAAATAATAAACAGGACAGTAGGGCAAGGTGTTAGTCCAGGCTCTGGGTATTGAGGAATCTGATAGTTTCTTCCCCCAAGCTGTTACATAGTCTGGTCGTGAGAGCCCGAATGCTTTGGAGCCTTTTCCCAGACGGCAGGAGGGAGAAGAGATTGTATGAAGGATGCATGGGGTCCTTCATAATGCTGTTTCCTTTGCGGATGCAGAGTGTAGTGTAAATGTCTGTGATGGCTGGAGGAGAGACCTCGATGATCTTCTCAGCTGACCTCACTATCTGCTGCAGGGTCTTGCGATCCAAGGTGGTGCAATTTCTGAATCAGGCAGTGATGCAGCCGCGCAGGATGCTCTCAATACAACCCCTGTAGAATGTGATGAGGATGGGGGGTGGGAGATGGACTTTCCTCAGCCTTTGCAGAAAGTAGAGACGCTGCTGGGCTTTCTTTGCTATGGAGCTGGTGTTGAGGGACCAGGTGAGATTCTCCATCAGGCGAACGCCAAGGAATTTGGTGCTCTTTACGATCTGTACCAAAGAGACGTCGATGTTCAGCAGGGAGTGGTCGCTCTGTGCCCTCCTGAAGTCACCAACCATCTCTTTTGTTCACATTAAGAGACAGGTTGTGGGCTCTGCACCAGTCCGTTAGCCGCTGCACCTCCTCTCTGTAAGCTGACTCGTCGTTCTTTCTGATGAGACCCACCACGGTCCTGTCATTGGCGATCTTGATGATATGGTTCGAGCTGTGTGTTGCAGCACAATCGTGGGTCAGCAGAGTGAACAGCAGTGGACTGAGCACGCAACTCTGGGGAGCCCCTGTGCTCAGTGTGATGGTGTTGGAGATGCTGCTCCCAATCTGGACTGACTGAAGTCTAGGATCCAGTTGCAGAGGGGGGTGTTCAGGCTCAGTAGGCTCAGCTTTCCAATCAGTTTCTGAGGGATGATTGTGATTGATTGATTGATTGATTGACTGTGCCTCTCCAAATGTTCAGGATCTTCTCTATCAACTTACCAACCACTGAAGTAAGACTCACTGTTCTATAATTTCCTGGGCTATCCCTACTTCCTTCCTTGAATAAAGGAACAACATCCGCAACCCTCCAATCCTCCAGAACCTCTCCCATCCTCATTGATGATACAAAGATCATCGCCAGAGGCTCAGCAGTCTCCTCCTTCGCTTCCCACAGTAGCCCTGGGTACATCCAGTCCAGTCCTGGTGACTTATCCAACTTGGTGCTTTCCAAAATCTCCAGCACATCCTCTTCCTTAATATCTACAAGCTCAAGTTTTTCAGTCCGCTGCAAGTCATCCCTACAATCACCAAGATCCTTTTCCTTAGTGAATACTGAAGCAAAGTATTCATTATGTACCTCTGCCATCTCCTGCAGTTGCATACACACTTTCCACTGTCACACTTGACAAATCTTGCCTGACAAATCTGTTGGAATTCTTTGGGAAAAAAATAACATGCAGGATAGACAAAGGAGAATCAGTTGATGTTATGTATTTGGATTTTCAGGTGGCCTTTGACAAAGTGCCACACATGGTACTGCATGGGATAAGAGCCCATGGTATTACCGGAACGATTCAAGCATGGAAAAAGCAGTAGCTGATTAGCAGGAGGCAAAGAGTGGGAATAAAGGGAGTCCCTACTGGTTAGCTGCCAGTAACTAGTGGTGTTCCACAGGGGTCTGTGTTGGAACCAATTCTTTTTACATTATATATGAATGCTTTGCATGACGGAATTGATGATTTGTTGCAATATTTGCTGATGATATGAAGATGGGTGGAGTTACAAGTAGTTTTAAGGAAGTGGGGAGGCTACAAAAGGACTTAGATTAGGAGAATGGGCGAAGAAATGGCAGATGGAATACAGTCTTGGAAGGTGTATGGTCATGCACTTTGGTAGAAGAAATAAAAGTGTTAACTATTTTCTAAATGGAGTGAAAATATAAAAAAACTGAGGTTCAGAAGAACTTGGGAGTCTTTGTGCAGGATTCCCTAAACGTTAATTTGTAGATTGAGTCTGTGGTGAGGAAGGCAAATGCAATGTTAGCATTCATTTCAAGAAGACTAGAATAGAAAAGCAAGGATGTAATGTTGAGACTTTTTAAAGCACTGGTGAGGCCTCACTTGGAGTATTGTGAGCAGTTTTGGGCCCCTTAGAAAAGATGTGCTGAAACTGGAGAGGGTTCAACGGAGGTTCAAAAAAAGATTCCAGGATTGAATGGCTTGTCACATGAAGAGCGTTTGATGGCTCTGGGCCCATATTCACTGGAATTCAGAAGAATGAGGGGTGATCTCATTGAAACCTATCGAATGGTGAAAGGCCTTATAGAGTGGACGTGGAGAAGATGTTTCCTATGGTGGGGGAGTCACAGACCAGCAGACACAGCCTCAGAATAGAGGGGTGTCCTTTTAGAATGGAGGTGAGGAGGAATTTCTTTAACCAGAGAGTGGTGAATCTGTGGAATTTGTTGCCACAGGCAGCATTGGTGGCTTAGATGAAATAAAAACAACATTCTTGGCATCTGTTCTATGACTAAATTCCCCTTCTTTTGTTTTTATTAATAATTTCAGTCATTATTTCAAACTGTTGCTTGATTGTTTAGTTTATTTTCTGGCCCAAACTGTTAACCAATTGTTATTGAACAATTAATATTCATGGAGGAAAATGTCTTTGCATGAAATATGTAGATAGCTGTGCCCTCGTCCAATTAACTTATAGCTCTATGAAATATATTATCATAGACATTGAGTAATATATTCAAAATCTATTTTGGTGGAAAGCATTATCTGTGAAATTTAGCTAATTGTCATTTTTTCCTGAAATAGAGAATGCAGTTGGATATCATATTGACTAGCCTTCAGGATCAGAATCACATTGCATCGCTGTTAGGCTACAGCTTACCTGTTGACATGACTGAAAGATTCTCACAGAAGTGCAATTCGGATCAGGACTCATCCAATGCTGGAAATATCGACCACTTTCATTTAGCAGAGATCCTTTTGAAAACTCTATTAAAGAACATCAGCTTCTACACTGTAAGCATTTTATCTTAAACAAAAATTTAATGATTTTTCTCTCAGTTTTCTCAGTTTTTTTTAATTGTCTGTCTCCAAAGGAGCGTGCTTTCGGAGAGCTGGAAAAGAACAGTGATAAGCAACAGATTAACACAAGGCATACAGAAAATGGACCACCTTCCCATGTCCATCAGCTGCTGTCTGCATTACATAAACACCTTCTGGCTCACTGTTACTCAAATTCTACTACTAAGGTAATGTCTGAAATGGGAAAAAATATTGGAATATCAGTTATAAAATAAGGGGAAATCAAACATAACCAAACGGGGCTCAGATAATTTTACAGGTAAACTCAGTTTGGCCTAGAACTGACACTAGTCTCACCAATGTTGGTTCACTCTTAAATAGCCAAGTTGAGGCAATTATGGAGGACAATGAATGCTGGCATTCACATACAGTGAATGAATAAATAATAACTTTCATTTTAATTTATTATTAATATTAAAAATAATAACATCGGGGTCTCTCTTCCACCCATCAGAAATAATTATCAGGAGTGCTGCATAGCAGGGTCCTTAACATTGTCATTGATCCCTCCCTACCATCAGGCAGGTGGCATTAGGGCAAGGGCTGTTAGGATGAGAAATGGCTTCTTCCCCCAGGCTGTAAGACGACTGAACTCCCTGCCACCACCCAGGTCTCATCACACATGATATGCCAGTTGGGTTATACAGTGTACCTTTTAACTTGTGTAAATGCTTCTTATTATTTGTTAATTTACTAGTGGTAAAATTACTTCATGTGTTATGTGTGGGCATTATATGTATTATGGTGTTTCATTTGGCGAAATATGTGTGTATGGTTGAATTTCAGTAACTGAACTTAAACTTTATAACTTTTTGATGCCTTTGCACTTAATGTTGCAGTTGAGAGAACTGATGTGATAAAAATCAAAAGAGTTTGATTTAACTCTGCATTTTTCCCAAGACCAACTACAGAGTAATAAGCCAATTTTGTCATAAGCAAGTTGGGACTTTTGTCACCTGATCTATCTCATCTGTCTTTAGCACTATTGAGAACTAGAAAAGCCATTAATGAGCAACAAGTATCTCTAGTTGCTGGCTCTAATTGTTTTAGTTAGGAACTAGAACTGAAGTGAAGACACAGGTGCATCTGTGGGATTGGACATTTTATGAATGAAGTATGTAGGGAGGCAGCTGCAGCTCAGCTTCAATGGGAACAGGAAGAAAGTGCCAAGAGTTGTCATCAAACAGGCTAGGAGGTGTAAAGACAAAATGCTGGAAAAGCTCAGCAGGCCAGACATAGAAAATCAGTGTTAATACTTAAAGTCAATCCCAGTTTGGGAAGCTCTTCAAGCCAAAACATTAATTTGTTTTTTTTTTTCTCTCTCGGTTGCAACCTGACTGCTGATTGTCTCCAGCATTTTCTGTTTTTCTTTCATCTTCCCAGTTTTCTGTTTTCGTTGCTTAGTAGGAGCAGGCAGGTACTGCAAAAGGAACTCAGCAGGCTGGGCAGCATCTATGGTAAAGAGTAAACAGTCCCCTTCAACAGGTCCCGATGATGGATCTTGGCCCTGAACGTCGACTGTTTACTCTTTTCCATAGATACTGCCTGAGTTCCTCCAGCATTTTGTGTGTGTTACTTGCATTGTCACATCTTCAGATTTTCTCTTCTTGGAGATATTGCAAGTCTGTCTCATTCTCTGCCTGATTTTTCCCTATGGATGCTGTTGGATTAATGGCATTTTAAATCACTACAGCACAAAAACATGCCCTTCAGCCTATCTAGTTCATGCCAATCTGTTTTTTTGCCTAGTTCCATATGCTCACAGCTGGACTATAGCCTTTCATATCCCTCTCATCCATGTTCCTATCCAAACTTCCCTTATGGTTCCTCAAAAAGTGTACATAGAGACATGAGTGTTTCACCATGACTAGTTCAACTGCACAGGAGGAGAGAAGCCTGTTTCTTTGCTGTATTACTCTATGACTAAGGATAAAAATTTCAAAAGGGATTCAAGATGGAGTTCAACAAAGCAGAATGGATAGCTGGAAAGCAGTAAGCAAAATAATGGTAAAACACAAAATCAGTGGATGAAGTTGTTCAAAGATTAGAAATAATGTTTAAAAAAAAAGCCACTAAATTAAAGGCTCACTATTTAAATGCTGGCAAGTTAAGAGAGAGTCATAGAAAAGTATAGCACAGAACCAGGACCTTTGACCCATCTAGTCCATGCAGAACTATTTATACTGTTTAATTCCATTGACATGCGCCCTGACCATAGCCCTCCATGTCTCTCCCTTCCATTTACCTATCCAAACTTAAATGTTGACATCGAGTTGATATGCACCTCTTGCACTAGCAGCAGGTTCCACTTTCCCATAATCCTCTTGAGTAAAGAAATTTCCCCTCATATTCCCCTTAGACTTTTTACCTTTCTCCTTAATCCATGACCTCTAGTTGTAGTCCCCCCCAACCTCAGGGAAAAATCCTGCTTGCATTTACCCTATCTAAACCCATCATAATTTTGTATACTTCTATCAAATCTTCCCTCAATCTTCTATGAACCAAGTAATAAAGTCCTAGCTAATTCAATGTTTCCTTAAAACTCAAGTCCTTCTGTGCCAGCAACACCTTTGTAAATTTTCTCTGTACTCTTTCAACCTTATTTACATCTTTCCTGTAGGTAGATGACCCAAAACTGTACATTATACTCCAAATTGGGCTTCACCAACATCTTATACAAATTCAACATAATATCCCAACTCCTGTATTCAATACATTGATTTATGAAGGCCAGTATGCCAAAAGCTTTCTTTATGACCCTGTGCCGCTGCTTTCAATGAACTATGGATATGTATTTCCTGGTCCTTTTGCTCTACTGCATTCATCAGTGTCCTATTGTTCACTGAGTAAGAATACCCTGGTTGGTCCCACCGAAATGCAACACTTTGCATTTGTCTGCATTAAATTCCATCTACCATTTTTCATCCCACTTTTCCAGCTGGTCCAGATGCTGCTGCAAACTCTGAAAGTCTTTGTCGCTGTCCACCACACCCCCAATCTTGGTGTCATCTGGAAATTTGCTGATCCAGTTAACCACGTTATCATCCAGAACGTTGATATCAATGACAAAAACAACAATGGACTGAGCACCGATCCCTGTGCACTCCCCTAGTCACAGGCCTCCAGTCAGAGGCAACCATCTTCTCCCACAATGTCAAGTTAATAGAAATAAATGAGTATGTTCTAATTAAAAATACTGCAACATGGTTTGAGGATACCCAAAGCTGGTGGTGAAATAACTCGGGGGTATTCAGCATTTACAAAGGACAGGCAAAAGGTACAAACGAGAAAAGAAAACTGTTGATTTGGCACTTGGAGATAGCTTCAAAATGAATTTAATTCCTTTAGGGCACAAAATTAATAGAAAAGTGATTCATCAAAGGAAAATGCATATAAGGCTGCCAAAAATAGCAATAGGCCTCAGGATTGGGAGCATTTTAAGAACCCTGTAAAGAAGGGCCTTGAAATTGATATTGGAGAGCATGATAGAATATGAGGAACATAAAGCTGAATTGTAAAGAGCTTCTATAAGTACACACTAAGAGAAAAGAGAGAATGAGAATTTGGAATAGTGAATGAGGAAATGGCTGATGAATGAAACAATTATTTTACAGTTACCCTTATAAAGGCAAACATGCAAACCAGTCAGGTGTATTAAAAATAAAGATTTTAATGGTATGAAAGAACCAGGTATTAGTCAATAAAACAATATTAAAGAAGTTGGTGAGCTTAAAAGCACAAAGGCAAAGGAAATAAAGATCTGCATTCTAGAGTTTTGAAAGAAATAACTTTAAAGAGGGTTGATGTTCTATTTACATCTTCTTCAGTTCTATCAGTTCTGGATTTTTTTCCCTGTGAATTGGATTGCAGCAAGTGTGACCCCAATTTTAAAGAATGGAACTGTCAAGAAAACAGGTTAGTGAGGGAAATGTATTGATGTGGATAGAGAATTGGTTATCTAAGAGGAGAATGGGCTGAAGTGGATCTACCTACCCCTGTTTCTTAAATCCTTACCATTTTATTGGATGCAATTCCTTTTCAGATCATCAGCATCCTTGAGATCATAGGCTGGTTTGGCACTTAGCATTACAGTAAAAAAAAACTTCACATGTTTAGTTCTCTCTGTCAGAATAAATGTACAAAGCAATGACTAAGTTATAACTTAGTGTCTCTTTCAGGGGAAGAAAATAGCCTCAAGTTGTCTTTTCCACTTCCAGTTATCATTACCCCTGTCTGCTCAGTACTGGTACTGGTGCTTTTAAAATTAAAAGTAAATGGTTAGGTTGTCAAAGGCTGAGCTAATGAGCCTAACTTTGCTGTAGCAGAAGTTTGTAGCCTGATGTTAAATATCTTGAAGGGAGATGTTCTTATTTGTTTGTTTGTAATGTCCCTTGGTGTATGATTTGGGCAATCAAGGTCTATCCATGACTGTGATTGTCCTTGGCAAATTTTTCTATAGAAGTCATTTGCCATTGCTTTCTTCTGGCCAGTGTCTTTACAAGACAGGTGACCCTAGCCATTATGAATACTCTTCAGAGATTGTCTGCCTGGTATCAGCAGTTACATAAGCATTTTATGAACCAGTCTTATAACTTTTTTAATTATAGGACCAGTTAAGCGTGGATTTACTGCATAAGCACTTACAATTGCTGCTGCAGTATGCATCTGATACTTACAGACGATCTGCTGTTCTTCTGAAAGAAAGCTTAGTGGATAAAAGTGTAACGGAAAAATTGCATGGTAAGAATCCTGATTTATTGCTGTACAGTTACAGTTCTTTGTCCTAAAATGAGCAGTTTATTAGCCTCAAGCCCCCAATTATGTACAGTACTTTCACTATGTCTACATTTTTCTTTCAGTTGAATCAGAAAGCATGCAGTCTCTGCATTCTGTTCAACCCCAGGCTGAATGTGTGACTTTCTGTGTCAATACCACTTGTTTCCATGGCTGTAGTAAACCGGTGGCAACACCCTTCGCATGATGCAATGAACCAAGGATCCATATGCCTGCTTGACTGTTTTGAGTGTTTTTGAATAGAGCTACTAAAGGGAGTCACATCATTACAACCAGCAATTAACAGATCTTTGTTCTGTCCATGGCTTGTGGTTGTACTAAATCATTCATCTGCAAAACCCAAAGATCTTCACTACCAATGTCTTTCCCTGACTTTCATGGCAACTTTGCTGCTATTGTTGATAAGGCTGTAAAAGTGAGAATTTTTACATTATTGTTTGCTGTTGGTCAAGTGAACTTGTATGCCAAATGACATCGGATTACGTTTCATGTATTTTCAATCAATTTCTGATTCTTTGGGGAAAGTGGGAATGGACATCGCAGTTCAAGATAACCTAATTCTCCTTGTTTCCAGAACAATTTACTGAAATGTAAGGGGTATTAGCTCTATATTTACTTTGTTCCTAATGAGAACAAGCTGAGAAAGTAATTTCTGAGTTGTCCAGTGAATGAATCTTTTGCAGAAAACACATGTATTTAACAATACTTCTCATGATGAGAAATTTTGGCATAGTTTGACTGCGGTAAGTTATTTTGGCAGTGCTGTAGTGCTTAAATATTCAATTTAATATTTTGTGTCACTTTGAATTTTGAATTAATGATGTAATGTAGTCTTATTTAAGAAAAAGAAAGTAAGCAATTTTATGAAAATTAAAGACAACTTTCTTATTGGTGAGAATTTTATTCTTATTTAAATTATTTCTTTATTTTAGGGATTCTTTTTAACTCTGCAGCTGGAAGTATTTTGTGCCAGGTGATATATTCTCTTCTGCTGTTACCTGCTAGCATTGTGCAACCTGCGCTTGATGGTCTTCTAGATCTTCTTCAACCATTGGATTGTCTAAACAGGCTTTTACCAGCTGCATTGTTATTGGAGGAACAAGAACTTGAATGGGAGATCTATGGTTAGTGTGATTATTCAATTTCTTTCAACCTGTTGAGGTGTTTTTTTTACAGGACATTGTAGCTATTTCAAACAAGCTTGTAAATTTTCCTCTATTGTTATAAACTTTTTTGAATCTATTTGAACTGGAATAAGGACATTTACTTCGAGATGGAGATCATTTTTATTCAGTGTGATGGATGCATGTGCCTTTGTATTCTTAGATTTAATCATGAGTAGCTGCAGTGTGGGTTCCAGACAAGTGGTGCAATAGTCTTCATTGTGTCAGGGGTGGGTGGTTGTTCAGAACTCTGGTTAGGCCACGTTTGGAGTATTACATGCAGTTCTGCTTGCCCACAATAGAAAGAACATTGAGGCTTTGGGGTGGGTGCAGAAGAGGTTTACTAGGATGCTTCCTGGTTAAGAGGGCATGTGCTATCATGAAAGGTTGGTCAAATTTGAGTTTTTTTTCTCTGGAATGGTAGAAGCTGAGAGGGAAATCTGATAGAGGTTTTCGTAAGATGATGAAAAGCATAGATACAGTAGACAGGGAGTATCTTTTTCCTAGGGTAGAAATGTCTAATACCAGAGGGCATGCATTGAAGGTGAGAGTGCAGCTTCTTGCTGACAGTGTTATGAATTTGGATCTGGATGAACTCAAGATCATTCTGGAAGCTGATGGGTTGATCAATAGGTGGTGCAGAGAGGACATTACACCCAAAATGCAGGATATAGGTAACTGAGTGACTATCAGGAGAGGCAAAGGGCATATGCAGCCAATGCAGAGTACCCCTGTGGCTTTCTCCTCAGTAATAGATATACCACTTTGTATTCTATTGAGGGGGATGACCTGGCAGAGGAAAGTGACAGCAGTCAGGTCTCTGGCACCTGAGTCTGGCTCACTTACTCAGAAGGGTAAGTGGGAGAAAGGTGAGCTGTGGTGATAGAGGTAGTGGAACGGACAGGAGTTTCTGTGGATGAGAACGAGGTTCACAGATGATGTGTTGTCTTCAAGGTGCCAGGGTCAGGGACATCTCAGATTGAGTCCACAGCATTCTTAAATGGGAGGGTGAGCAGCTAGAGGCTGTGGTCTGTGTCGGTAGTAATCACAGGGTAGCAAAGGTGTCAAGGTCCTGTAAAGTGAGATCAGAGAATTTGGTGTTCAGTTAAAGGATAGGACGTCCAGGGTTGTGATCTCAGGTTTGCTACCTGTGCCACGTGCTAGTAAGGCCAGAAGTAAGAAGATCTCAGATTTTAATGCATGGCTAAGGAGGTGGTGCAGGAGGGAGGTCTTCAGATTTTTGGAACATTGTGCTCTCTTCCAGGGAAGGTGGGACCTGTACAGAAGGGATGGTTTGCACCTGAACTTGAGGGAGCTAATATCCATAAAGGAAGCCTTGCTAGTGCTGCATGATAGGTAGGTGGCAGGGTGGGGGTGTGTGTGTTTAAATAACAGTTGCAGAGGGATAGGAACCAGAGCACGGAGCAAATAGTGGAGTGGTAATGGGGAATGAAGCTAAGCCTACATACAAAGTCAGGAATCAAAAGGTCGAGTATGATGGGACTAATGTTCTGAGTTGTGTATATTTTAATGTAATGTGTATTGTAGAAAAGGTGAGTTTAGGGCATGGTTCAGCGTGTGGAATTCTGATATTCAAGTCAAGTCACTTTTATTGTCATTTTGACCATATCTGCTGGTACAGTACATAGTAAAAATGAGACAACATTTTTCAGGACCATGGTGTTACATGACACAGTACAAAAACTAGACTGAACTATGTAAAAAAAAACGCAGAGAAAGCTACACTAGACTACAGACCTACACAAGACTGCGTAAAGTGCACAAAAACAGTGCAAGCATTACAATAAATAATAAACAGAACAATAGGGCAAGGTGTCAGTCCAGGATCTGGATATTGAGGAATCTGATAGTTCGTTCCCCCAAGCTGTTACATAGTCTGGTCATGAGAACCCGAATGCTTCGGTGCCTTTTCCCAGACAGCAGGAGGGAGAAGAGATTTTATGAGGGGTGCATGGGGTCCTTCATAATGCTGTTTCCTTTGTGGATGCAGCGTGTAGTGTAAATGTCCGTGATGGCAGGAAGAGAGACCCCGATGATCTTCTCAGCTGACCTCGCAATCCGCTGCAGGATCTTGCGATCTGAGATGGTGGAATTTCCAAACCAGGCAGTGTTGCAGCTGCTCAGGATGCTCTCAATACAACCCCTGTAGAATGTGATGAGGATGGGGGGGTCGGAGATGGACTTACCTCAGCCTTTGCAGAAAGTAGAGATGCTGCTGGGCTTTCTTTGCTATGGAGCTGGTGTTGAGGGACCAGGTGAGATTCTCTGCCAGGTGAACACCAAGAAATTTGGTGCTCTTAACGATCTCTACCGAGGAGCTGCGGGGAGTGGTCGCTCCATGCCCTCCTTTTGTTTTGTTCACATTAAGAGACAGGTTGTTGGCTCTGCACCAGTCCGTTAGCTGCTGCACCTCCTCTCTGTAAGCTTTAAAAGTGAAATTTTGAGGGTACTGAGTTTGTATGTTCCTGGCAGAACAAAAGGTTTAGTGAATCTTGGTTTTTAAGAGATATTGAGCCTGGTTTAAAAGAAAAAGGAGCCGCATAACAGGTAAAGGTAGGAGGATACAGTTGAGGTACTTGAGGAGTATAAGAAATGCAAGAGAGCACTTAAGAAGAAAATCAAGATGGCTGAAAGAGGGCATGAGGGTATTCTGGCAGACAAGGTGAAGGAGAAACCCAATGGCTGTTATAGATACAGTATATTAAGAGCAAAATGATAGCAAGGGACAAAATTGGTCATCTTGAAGATCAGAGTGGTCATTTATGCACGGAGCTGAAAAAAGTAGGGAGTCCTTAAATGGGTTTTGTTTTTTGCCTTCGTATTTACTTGGGAGGTGGATGCAGAGTCTGTAGAAGTAAGGCAAAACAACAGTGAGGTCATGGTCTGTATGAGAAAAATTAGGGTGGATAAATTCCCAGGGACTGACAAAGTGTTCCCTCAGACTTTGTGGGAGGTTAGTGCAGAAATTGCAGGGGCTCTAGCAGAGATATTTAAAATGTCTTAGCAACTGGTGAGATACCAGAGGATTGAAGGATAGCTCATGTTGTTCTGTTGTTTAAGGAAGGCTCTATAAAGAAGCCAGGAAATTATGGGCTGGTGTAACTGATACCAGCTGTGGGTAAGTTATTGGAAGGTATTCTAAGGGACCGGATATATGAATGTTTGAATCAGCAGGAATTGATTAGGGGTAGTTAACATGGCTTTGTGAGTGGTATGTCTTGTCTAACCAATCTTATTGAGTTTTTTGGGGAATATACCAGGAATGTTAATGAAGGCAAGGCAGAGGATATTGCCTATATGGACTTTAGCAAGGCCTTTATCAAGGACCTACAGGAGAGGTGGAAGGTTCAGTCACTTGGCATTCAGGATGAGATAGTTAATTGGATTAGACATTGGCTTCAGGGGAGAAGACAGTAGTAGATAGTTGCCTCTATGACTGGAGGCCTGTGACTAGTGGTGTGCCTCAGGGATCTGTTGTTGTCTGTCATTTATATCAATGATCTGGATGATAATCTTGTAAACTGGATCAGCAAATTTGCTGATGACACCAACATAGTGAGCAGCAAGTGAGGCTATCAAATCTTGCAGTGGGATTTAGATCAGCTGGAAAAATGGGCTCAAAAATTGGCTGATGGAATTTAATGCAGAAAAGTGTGAGGTGCTGCACTTTGGGAGGACAAGCCAGGCTAGGACTTAACACAGTGAGTGGTAGGGCACTGAGGAGTGCAGTAGAACAAAGGGATCTTGGAATACAGGTCTGTAATTTGTTGTAAGTGGCAGCATAGGTAGATAGGATCATAAAGAAAGCTCTTGGCACATTGGCCTTCATAAATCTAAGTATTGAGTACAGGAGTTGGGATGTTATGTTGAAGTTGTATAAGAAATTGGTGAGGCTTATTTATGAGTATTGTGTGCTGTTTGGGTCATCTACCTACAGGAAAGGTATCAATAAGATTTAAAGAGCACAGAGAAAATATTGCTGGACCTTGAGGACCTGAGTTACAGCAAGAGGTTGAATAGGTTAAGACTATTCCCTATAGATAGAATAAATGCAAGCAGGCTTTTTCCTCTGATGTTAGGTGAAACTAGAACAAGAGGTCACGGTTCAAGGGTGAAAAGTGAAATGTTTAAGGGGTACATGAGGGAGAACTACTTCACTCGGAGGTGGTGGGAATGTGGAATGAGCTACCAGTGGAAGTAGTGGATTGAAGTTTGTTTTCAACATTCATGAGAAATTTGGGCAAGTACATTATGGGCCTGAAAATAGATAAGTCCCCTCGTCCTGATGGAATGCATTACTGAAAGAAATGGCAGAAATTATAGTAGAGACTTTGGTGATGATTTAGCAAAATTCTCTGGGCTTTGGGCAAGTTCCCACAGATTGGAAGACAGCGAATGTCATGCCACTGTTCAAAAAAGGATGTAGGCAAAAGGCAGGTCACTGCAGGCCAGTTAGTTTAACATCTGTAGTTGGGAAAATGCTTGAAGCTATCATTAAAGAAATAGTGAGGTACCTGAAAAGAAATGGATCCATCAGGCAGATGCAGCATGGCTTCAGCAAAGGCAAGTCCTGTTTGACAAACTTACTGGAGTTCTTTGAGGATATAACAAGCACAATTCATAGAAGGGAACAGGTGGACGTTGTTTATTTGGATTTCCAGAAAGCATTTGATAAGGTGCCACATAAAAGACATTCATAAGATAAGGATGTATAGATTTTGGGGTGATGTATTAGCATGGATAGAGGATTGGTTAACTAAAAGAAAGCACAAAGTTGGGATACATGAGTGTTACTCTGGTTGGCAATCAGTGGTGAGTGGTGTGCCACCAGGGGTCAGTGTTGGGCCCACAACTGTTAGAATATACGTTAATGATTAGGAAGAGAGGACCGAGTGTAGTGTATCTAAGTTTGCTGACAACACTAAATTGAGTGGAAAAGCAAATTGTGCAGAAGGCACAGAGAGTCTGCAGAGGGGTATAAATAGGTTAAGTGAGTGGGCAAGGGTCTGGCAGATTGAGTACAATGTTGGTAAATGTGAAGTCATTCACTTTAGAAGGAAAATGAAAGGTGGTTATTATTTAAATAGTAAAAAGTTAAATGATAAAAAGACTGTGCAGAGGGACGAGTGTGTGTGCATTCATCACAAAAGTTTGGTTTACTGGTGCAGCAGGCTATCAAGGAGGCAAATGGAATGTTGGCCTTCATTGCTAGAGGGATTGAAATTTAGAGCAGGGAGGTTATGCTGCAACTGTATGGGGTACTGGTAAGGCTGCACCAGGAGTACTGTGTGTTGTTCTGGTCTCCTTACTTGAAGAACGACATACTGGCTTTGGAGGTGGTGCAGAGGAGGTTCACCCAGGTAGGTTCCAGAGATGAGTGGGTTAGACTGTGAGGAGAGATTGAGTCGCCTGGGATTGTACTTGCTGGAACCTTCAAAAGAATGAGAGGAGATCTTATAGAAACATATAAAATTATGAAAGGGATAGATAAGATAGAGGTGGGAAAGTTGTTTCCACTAGCAGGTGAGGCTAGAACTAGGGAACATAGCCTCAAGATTTTGAGGAGTAGATTTAGGACGGAGATGAGAAGGAACTGTATTTCCCAGAGAGTAATGAATCTGTGGAATTGTCTGCCCAATGGAGCAGTGGAGGTTACCTCAGTAAATATATTTAAGGCAAGGTTGAATAGATTTTTGGATAGTATAGAAATTAAGGGTTATGGGGAAAAGGCAGGTAGTTGGAGATGAGTCCACGTCCGGATGCCATGATCTTATTGAATGGTGGAACAGGCCTTCTCCTGCTCCTATTTCTTATGCACATGGATGAGAAGTGTATGGTCTAGGTGTATGTTGATGAGACTAGGCAGATTAATAGTTCCACACAGACTAGATGGGCTAATGGGCCTGTTTCTGTGTTGTCGTATTCTATGACTCTATTACAATCTATCTGCAAAGCAAAGCCAGTTCAATTAATACACTGTTCTCTAAATGATGACAGAATGTCACTTGTGTTTGGCATCAGTACAGATCTAAGTTTAAATTATTTGAGTTTTGTTGTGAAGTTACCAGGATAACATAGATTTTATGTCTGTTGTTATTAAGGAAGATAAATTGTTTATGGGTACTCTGAAATCAGATGAAGTATATGGAACTATAAAGTTCAGTATTATGAGCAGCATTGGTTGCATTGACTTACTCAGCCCATAATGTTTCTGAGGCACTGCCAAAAGCTATATTGAGGAGGTTCCCAATACTGCAGAGTCACTGGCTGCTTATGATCTTTGGGGCAGAACTGACATGCTAAATTCTTTTGGTAATTTAGAAAGTTACCCAAAACTTTTCCAATAAAAGATGAAAATTTTGATTCACAAATTTATAAACAATTCATTTTTAATCCTCTCATTCAGGATTAAGGCACAAAATGAAAATGCAACCTTTTGTAAATTTATAGCAGAGCAAATTATTGCTTAACTATTGTACGCGGTTGCAATATTTATCAAATAATCAACCAATACTGTTTGTCAAAGAATTTATTTTTGGCTTACAAGCAACATTTTCATTGTAAAGTCGTCTGTGTTGTTTACTGAAATGCTGATGTGTATTACCAGAACTGCACAATACTGTATGTCATTATTTGCTTTGCCTGCATATTTTAAAACATCAGTTCTTAAATTTGCCTTTTGCATATTAATGTTTTTTTAAAAAACTTCCCATGGCAAGTTGACAATAGCAAGCTGTTCATTGGATGGTCAGGAAAGCATGCCATCTGCATGTAAGTAAAAAAGGCTTGTATGCTTGATTGGTAGGATTGCAAATTGTGAAACAATACTAGGACTGAGAATGAGCTGCAAGTTAGAATGTGTAAATTAAGTGAAAAAATATGATGGAGAGGGAAAGGTTACCTAAAGAGAGGAAAATGAGTTTAAGAAAAAGTAAACAACACACATAAAATGCTGGAGGAACTCAGCAGGCCAGGCAGCATCTACAGAAAAGAGTATAGTCAATGTTTTGGGCCAAGACCGTTCAGCAGGTCCTGCTGAATTTTGTGTGTGTTGCTTGGATTTCCAGTAACTGTAGATTTTCTCTTGTTTGTGTTAAGAAAAAGTAATATTTCTAAAATATTCAATTATAA
This sequence comes from Hypanus sabinus, assembly GCF_030144855.1. NCBI lineage: Eukaryota > Metazoa > Chordata > Chondrichthyes > Myliobatiformes > Dasyatidae > Hypanus > Hypanus sabinus. Next base: position 81,442,408 of record NC_082719.1, read on the forward strand.
TTAAAATGAAGGAAGAACATTCACCTTTGGAATAATGTTATAATACATATTAATTGTCAGAGAGGTTGACTGGGAATATTAATGAATATATAAAAGGGTATTTACTTGGAAATGGAAAGGCTTAATGTTCTTTGGCTATCTTTGTTCTACAGCTGCTTCAGGTTTCAATGTTCAAGCCAAAATTATGGCACATTTTTCCTTTAACAATCTTTTTATTAAGTAAAAAAAGTACATATATATGTCCACAGATCCCTGAAAGTTTCCTCACAGGTAGATAGGGTAGTTAAGAAAGCTTATGGGGTGTTAGCTTTCATAAGTCGAGGGATAGAGTTTAAGAGATGCGATGTAATGATGCAGCTCTATAAAACTCTGGTTAGGCCACAGTTGGAGTACCGTGTCCAGTTCTGGTAGCCTTACGATAGGAAGGATGTGGAAGCATTGGAAAGGGTACAGAGGAGATTTACCAGGATGCTGCCTGGTTTAGAGTGTATGGATTATGATCAGAGATTAAGGGAGCTAGGGCTTTACTCTTTGGAGAGAAGGAGGATGAGAGGAGACATGATAGAGGTGTACAAGATATTAAGAGGAATAGATAGAGTGGATAGCTAGCACCTCTTCCCCAGGGCACCACTGCTTTAGGGCACCAAGAGGACATGGCTTTAAGGTAAGGGGAGGGAAATTCAAGGGGGATATTAGAGAAAGGTTTTTCATTCAGAGAGTGGTTGGTGCGTGGAATGCACTGCCTGAGTCAGTGGTGGAGGCAGATACACGAGTGAAGTTTAAGAGACCACTAGACAGGTATATGGAGGAATTTAAGGTGGGGGGTAATATGGGAGGCAGGGTTTGAGGGTTGGCACAACATTGTGGGCTGAAGGGCCTGTAATGTGCTGTACTATTTTATTTTTTAATATATATATGTGTATGTATATATATACACACACACACACACACACACACACACACACACACACAAGAGGAGAATTGTCACAAATATCTATATCAATAACAGTTTGAATAAAAGGAAAAATAAACATTATCAAGATCAAACAAAGTATTAATCTAATAGTATATAATAAAGAGAAAGGTAATTGATTCTCCTCTTATCCATAAAAAGAAAAAAAAATAAAGAAACTTTCATAATTGACGTGTACAGGAAAAAACCCAAAACACACAAAAAAACAAAAAAAAACAACAAAAAAAAGAACTGGGCAGCTCAAACTTGAGAGAGAAAGCAAAAAAAAACAAGAAAAAACTTTCTGATCAAATCCAAAACTTCAAAAAGGCCCTTTTTACAAATCTTGAAGGAAAATGCAGATCTGTCCAGCAATTTCTAGATATCTGCATTTATCTGAGTATCTGAACTCTCCAAAAGCTTCTGTAGCAGTTGCACGTTAGTTACATCAAGAAGTGTTAGATTTGCTGTTATTTTCACAGAAAATTCTGGGCCAGTGAATGTTGACATGTGTAGCAATCGCTGTAACTGTAAGTATATCCATATTATAATTCAGTAAAGATAAAGTCTGCATAACTTTTACTTTTATTCCTTAGAACCTGGAAGCAATTTTGAAATATCCATTCCAGCACAGGTGAAATCTTGGATTTGGTTGATTGATATGGAGCGCACCATTTCTTTCACTATTGGGAAATGTCTTGGAGAGATGCTGCAAGGTCCTCTTTGTTCATCAGAAGAAGTAAATTCAGCTTACTGGCTGCAAAGCCAGCTCCTCAGCAATGGCCTTGAAATCGACAGTGAACAGCTTGGTAGGTCAATAATTTTTTATCCCCATTTGTCACTTTAAAATAAAAAGATTTTAAACCAAGATTCTACCTCAATAGAGCAGAATTATTCTGGATTCTATGTAAAGGTCTTTGCACCCTAACTTGCATGTAATATTTATAAATATTATGGCTATCAAAGGATTTTGTTTTCCTCGGTTATCATTTTGAGGCCTGATATCCTCTGGTTTAAGCTGACGTAGTAGCTCAGTTCCCATTGGTAATATCACAACTAAGCAGACTACTTTGCATTATATTTATTTTTTTTGAATCAAGTATTGATTTGTGAACAGTAATAATGAATCATACCAAAAATCCAAACTCCTACATCATAAAAATTTGTGCTTACCTGCCCATTTCACTCCTCATTATTATTATTTTGTTTTGTTTAAGCTATGGGGCGACTGCCTTCTGGGATGTAGATGTTTTCTGCCCTTTCTGTTCTACAGAACTGAGTTGCTTTTGAGTTCCTTATCTTATATGGCCCTTATGGCTAAAGGGATCGGGGGTATTGAGAGAAAGCAGGTACAGGGTTCTGAGTTGGATGATCAGCCATGATCATACTGAATGGTGGTGCAGGCTCGAAGGGCAGAATGGCCTACTCCTGCACCTATTTTCTATGTTTCTATGTTTCCGCTCGGCAAAATGCTTGTTTAAGATTGATAGAATTATATAGTATTTCTGTATGGAAATAAGCCCACAGCCAAATGGACCGTGCCAATCAAAGCATCTTCACTGGAGGTCCTGGATCCTTGCATTTGACCCATAGCTCTCCAAATCCTTGCTCCCATGCCTCTTAAATATTGAAATTGCATCCCCCTCAACCAATACAGTTCATGTATTCACTGCTCTCTCTATATAAAGAAGTTAACCTCTCAGATCTCTTTTAAATCTCTCCCTTCTTATCATGTTTGTATCTGCTTTCTAGTTTAGACTCCCCTACCCTGGTAAAGAGGCAATGACCATCCACTTTATCTATGCCCCTCATTATTTTATATATTTTTGAGGCACTTCCCATTCTCGTACACTCCAAGGAATAAAGATCCAGCATAGCCGACTTCTTCCTATAACTCAAGACCTCCAGTCCAGGCAACATTCGTGTAAAACTTTTCCTCACCCTCTCCAGCTTCACTCTACACTTGACTGTACAACCATTGCAAAATCTTTGATTTTGAAATGTGATTTTGCAAGATGTGAAACAAGTACTTTTTATTATATGAATCTAGAATTTGTTTAAAAAGTACATTTTTAGTACAGTTTCAAAAGATAAAAATTCTTTAAGATAGTTCTCAATGATCTTTGTATTTTCTTTCCAAAGATTCTTACATTAATGGCCTAACTACAAAGGCATTGGCTCATTCTGCGGAAAGGAAGTCATTTGAGTTTCAAGTTTCTGAAAACACTGCTGTACTAATAGACATTGCGCTTGGTGCCATAACAGAGCCAGGGTTCAAAATCTGGAGCAGAATGCAGCACTACGCCATCAGCAACGGTATCTTTCTCCACTTTTTTATGAATGGTTATTTTGTTGTTATCAATTAGAAATCAAGTATTTGGTTATGATTTAAGGAGTAATTGAATATATTATTTTCTTTTAAAAATCTTGGAGGAACTCTTTAGTTTGTTGAAATAATGCAATTGAAAGCACATCAGTTATATACTCTTAGATGGAAGAGATGGGAGTGCAAGCTCCCCCTCTGCACTCATCTTATGAACCCAAAGGAATGGCAGAGATCGATGCAGTTTGCCACCAGCAGCAGCACAGGCCTTGCTAGTCTGAGTTGAACTTAATGTAGGACAGCTTTAGGGAGTCCAGTTCCAGATTTTTCCCTCTGAGTTTACTCCCAAAGCCTTCCCCATGAGTGGGTATAGCCGCAAGACAGCAGAAGTTTGAGATCAGAGTTTTTCTTCTACTAGATGAGCTGCCAACATGGCTGATGAGCCCCATCAGCTCAAAGCAACTGGGCAACTGGTTTTAAGGCACCAGTAACCCACTTTTGCCCCTTATAGTGTCAGTAGAAATGGTTCCACTGAGCTTAGTAACTAAGCTACATGTGAAAGCCAGGAGCTGGACTTTGTCAGAGGCTATTTGAGGTGCACATCATTGAGAGCAATTAATAGATAGTGGGAGCTTATCCCTACTACCACCCCTGGCTACAATAACCTTAAGGAACCCTTAAATATTATAATCACATTGAGTTGCATAAAAATTCCAACATGAAGAAATTTGATTAGCTAATGAGTCCACATAAGATTTGTTCTCAATGAGTGGCAATTGAACCATAGGCGTTCAGTTTACATCGATAGTTCTTTATTCCTTATTGCTTCTTAGCAGCCAGTGCAAGTACTGTCTGGCGTTGGTCTGGTCTCAGATCCAGTTGTTCAACCCATCAACGTTCCATGATCTTGCTCACCCTTAAGTTTACCCTTGCTCAAACTCCAATAAGTGTATAGGCTATTTTCTCTTTACCACATCAAATCATTTATAATCATATCGTTCCATAAAGAGAGGGTGAGAAACTCCTCATTGGAGCAATAGTATATACTTAAAAGCTTGTATTCCTCACTGCATGTCAAATACGTCTCAATTTGAGCTGTAACAGTCCTTTCAGATCTTCCAGTTTACTCTAAAAAGAAACTAACTCACTTCCTATTAAATAGGATTTTTCGCTTCCTATTAAATTACTGCATAATCTCTACAATCTAATATCTCTGAGGACACAATATCTTTCACTAAATTCATCATTATTCCTTGCTGTTCTATATTGAACGCCATTCCACCTTTACTTTCCCTGAAATCATTTCTTCTCTCTAGCTCTTTAATCTAATTATCTCTTCCATTACTTGCCAAGTTCTGGCCACTGCCCAGCCTCACAGAAGCATCTTTTGTAACTAGCTGTGGGTTTAGACATGGCTATCACAAACACGAGAAATCCTGATGAAGGGTCTCGGCCTGAAATGTCAACTATGTACTCTTTTCCATAGATATAGCCTGGCCTGCTGACTTCCTCCTGCATTTTGTGTGTGATAGCCATGGATATCCTTTGCTTTGAAATTTCCTCACCAAACTCCACCACCTCAGTTCCGTTTCTCCTTAAAACCATCCTCTTCAAACAGGCTTTTATTACAGCTTCTGAAAGTAGACTGTATATGTTAAGGGTAATGTAGCAGTCATGAGTTCAAATCCCCTCAAGGCAAAGTGTTATTTAATAAAAGCAGTATTTTGTAAATTGACACCAAAAATTTATTGTGACGCCTGTATGGTTATAAAGATTAAAATTATCCTTTTAAAAAAGAATTCAAGGAATAGAATTTGAAACTCCTATCAAATCTGGACAGTACAATATTTAAGAAAATAATTTATTTTAGATTCTTAATATCTGTTGGGCAATGAGAAATCTTATTCAGATATAAAAAGAACTATTAATAAGCAGCTTTATTAGGAGTAGAGTATGTTTTATCCCCAGAAAAATTATGTAGGTATTCTCCCTTTTGTTTCAGAGTGGGAACACATTTCTAATGGAGACCATTTGCTGAACATTGTCTCAAGATTTGTCCTTGCAGTATTACTTAAACACACAGGATTATTGCAAGAAGCCTGCAAGGATGATTGGTAACTTAATTAAAATTATTTAAAAAGCTATACATATTTTTTTACAAAAGTGAAAATAAACGAAGTGAACTACCTTGTGTTGGAAAGTGTATGCATTTCTCATGTTATTTTATCATTACAATTTACCCTGAACCCCTTTACAATTTATTATTGTTTATGCATGTTAAATAAAACCTATTTTCCAGCACATTTCTTTTTCAATTCTACTTCCTTTGTTTTATATTCAGTTTAGAAAATGATGTTATGCTAGAGCTGATTAGTTGTTGAACATTAAAATATTATGTATCTGGAATGATAGAAGAATTCAAGGTAATTATTGGCTAATTGGAGATAGTTGGTTTCATTGGAACCTAAATAGACGAATGGGGGAGTGCATTGAAACATTGGAAGAAGTTTAGTATTAGAAAGAACATCAGCATTCAAAGTGAAGAAATGAAGATGTAGAATTAAAAATGAAACAGAAAAGGAACAGTGATAATAAACGCCATGTCTGTTTCCTGTAAAGAAGTTGCATAATGTTGACACGGGACTGCAGATGCTGGAAATCTGGGCAATGCCTACAAAATGTTGGAGGAACTCAGCAGGTCATCAGCATCTATGGAGGAAAATAAAAAGCTTGCATTTTGCATCATGCACCATCACCAGGGCTGCCTCATCGGGCAACTTCTTTCTCTTCCATTGCTGCTGCCTAAACTGCTAAGTTCCTCCAGCATGCTATGTGTGTAGCTGAATACATTCACTGCAGAGAACAAAAAAATAGGAGCAAATTATTTTAAAAGAATAGTTTGGCAAGTAACAAAATGGAACATAAACATTATCAGTATAAAGGAAAGATGGCAGCCAAAAGCTATTAAGTAAGCGTTCTGCGTCTGCCTTAACACACCTTAGAACCTTAGGATGCTGTCAATGTCAAGAAAAAAGTAGCAGAAAAATTAGAATAAAAATGAAAGCTAGTTGACAAATCACCAAATAGAAAAGTAACCCAAGGCAGCAAGATTCATTCAAGACCATTGAAGGGGGGGGAGGGGTAAAGATGAAGATAGCAGAAAATCGGGAGACTATCCCCTAAAATGTGTCAAGTATTAAAGATGTCTGTTAAAACCTTTATTAGCTGGGCTGCATAGTCCCTCAGCGGCTGACCAGGTATGTTGTCCGGCACTCCAGCTTTGCATGGGCTTACCCTGGCTAGGGTCCTCCTCACCTCATCTGTGGCTAGACAAGCTGACTGTTCCTCAAGAAGAGAAGTGGCTTTCCTCAATGTCACATCATTCAATTGGTCAAGCCATGCAGAGAAAGCATTCAGACTATCAGGAAAGGAGGGTTTCTGTCATTGATGTGCAGGGTTATGGTTTGTATACACTGTCACCAGGAGTCTGTAACTAAGAGTCTGGAGTCCATAAACAACATTATGCTGGTTTGATGCACTGGCCTTCCAGGTTCCGTGACCCAGGTTGAGTACAAACTTGCAGTGATGTCCGGGTAGAGCAGTTTCTTCTCCCTTTGACCATCTGCTTTTCCTCCAGATGCATTGGGCTTCTCACACATCCAATGTACATATGAGTTGGTGGATTCATTGGCCGTTGTTAATTGCCTTAATTGTGTAGGTAGAATTTGGAGAGTTGATAAGAATGAGGAATAAGTAAAATGTGATTAGTGTAAATGGGAGCTTGTTAGTCAGCACAAATATGCTGGCTCATAGGGTTTTATTTCTGTGATGCATTATGTTAAGAGCTTATTTGGTGTTAAAAATTCTGAGTTTGAACATCTCTGCTTACTTTGAATGCTGATGTTCTTCATAATATTAATGCCATTGAGTGGAAAAGACATTAGGAACCATAACTCCCTATAAATCCCATAATTACCTACTAGAAAGTAGCAATGAGGTACAAAAAGCAGAAGACAAAGTATGTTTGAAAACACATTTTAATCAGTGATCTGTTTCTGTATCAGAAATGGTGCAGGCACATTTTTTTAATAATCATTGTTCTTAAGGCTCCTGGATTTTGGAAGACATTATTTTCCAGATGTTCCACATATTTTACAGCTGCCAGCCCAATGAAAGACTTGTTGAAATATATCAATGTGTCTACAGAGTTAGAAGTGCACTCCTGGCTCAAAAGAATGTGACCCATAATGCTGCAAATGTTCAGCTGTCTGATTGGTCTAGACAGGTAAGAGATTGTACATGAGGTATCGTGTATTCCCAAGAAATGTATTTCTTATGGAACTGTAGGGACTATTAACTCTTATCTTTTTTGATAGCACTTTCAATTTTCCCTTCAAATGATTTCTACCATGTTAAATTCGGCTTGCTTCCATTTGTTAAATACATTGAGATGTTTTTGCATAAATATTTCTTTGTTCCAATTATTAATTTTAATTACTGTATTTCAGTATTCTAATTTATTTATTGCTGGATTATGAATGTTGTTGACAAGGATGGCATTTATTGACCTTACTGAAGGATCTTTGAAACTGTTGTTTGCTAAGCCAGTTCAGAGGACTGTTACAGGTTTCCCCCGCTATCCGAAGGTAGAGCGTTCCTATGAAACCGTTTGTAAGCCGAAATGTTGTAAAGCGAAGAAGCAATTCCCATTAATTTATATGGGAAAATTTTTGAGCGTTCCCAGACCCAAAAAAAACCTACCAAATCAAACCAAATAGCACATAAAACCTAAAATAACACAAACATATAGAAAAAACAGGAATTATATGATAAATATACAGCCTATATAAAATAGAAATATTGTATGTATGATGTAGTTTCACTTATCAAAATCAGGAAGACAGCTAGCCAAAATTGATTTTGAGGAAAAAAATCGGCATGTACACACATACATACATGCCTACACACATGCGCACTCAACTGCCCGCACAAGGCTTCACGGTCATGGTAGTCCTTCTCGGGATAAACACAAGTATAAAGCGGGCGTCTTTCTTTCGTAAAAAGCGAAAATCCTCTTTGGTTAGCGAAAACAGGTACTAATGTATGTCTTTCGTAACGGAGCTGTCATAAAGCGAACATTCGAAAAATGGGAGCCACCTGTATAAGTTAACCTCTTTTGAGGGCCTCCAATGTTGTAAGCTAGATGGCTGAGGTCAGGACATTTCCTTTCCTGCTGGATGACATTATATATTGGATGGAATTACAGAGTTACAGAGGGTTGTAGGGTCAGCCAACTCTATCATGGACACTAGCCTCCTACCATCAATGACATCTTTAATAGGCAATGCCTCAAGAAAGTGGCATTCATCACTGGGGATCCTCACAATCATGCATCATGCCTTTTTCTCATTACTGGAATCGTGGAGGTACAGGAGCTGCAGATGCACACTCAGCATTTCAGGAGCAGCTTCTTCCCCTCCGCCACCAGATTTCTGAATTGCCCATGAACCTATGTACTGCAAAATACTGCTGCTGCAAAATGACATATGTTAGTGATAATAAATCTCATTCTGATTCTGATATGGCAAGTTTGTTTTCATTGGTCATAGCATTGAGCATAAACTTTGGAAGCTCATGTTGCAGTGGTATGGAGTTTTTGTTTAGGCCACATTTGGAGTTTTGCGTGCTGTTAGTTTCTGATGGATTGTGGAGATTTTGGAGAGGGTTCTAAGGATGTTGCCTGGATTAAAGAGAATTAGCTCTTAAGAAAAGCTAGACAAACTTAGATTGTTTTCCCTGGAGTGCTGAATGCTAACCTAATAGAAGCTACAACAGAATAGAGTGTTGGCATCTTTTTCTCCCGGAGTGTAAACGCCAAATACTAGAGCTTTAAGGAGCGAGGCAGAAAGCTTGAAGGAGATATGTGAGACAAGTTTTTTTTAAATATAGTATGGTAGGTGCTTGAAGTGTGCTGCTGGATGGTAAAAGATATGTTTAAGAGGCATTTAGACAGGTATGTGAACTTGCAGGGAATGAAGAGTTATGGTCGTATGCAGGCAGGTGGAATTGATTAATTTTAACATCATGGTCAACACAGACATCATGGGCCAAAGGGCCTTTTTCTGTGCTGTGCTGCACTGTTCTGTGTTATTTAACCAGAATGGGTTTGGAGGCCAAATGACCACTGCCAACCTGTTTCTATGATTCAGAGATAAAGTGGAAGGAATCCGGAGCAAAGTAGATCAAAGAGATTTGTAAAATGCTCTGCTGTTTGTCAATCATCTCATCAGCAGTTCACTCAAAAACACATGATTTGACTGGCTGTTGGCCAAGTGAGACTTCTTGTGACTGCAAATCAATGTAATAAAAGGTTGGACAGCTATATTTTCAAAGACTAATAAATCTGAAATACAGTATTAAATATAATACATTTAATTTTTTTGTATGTTAAGGTCTATTTCTTTTAGTTTTCAGATATCTCAGATGATGTCGAGGATGAGCCACAAGAAAGCTGTAGTACTTCTGCTAAGCCAAATGAGAATAATAGGCAATCAGAAGAACCAAAGTACAATATGGAAAGGGAGATGGTCCTGCTGGATACAGAGGAGTTTCCAAAGATAAGCAGTGTGTAAACAAAGATTGTATTGAATTTTGATAGCTTAAAAATTTGATGTGCAATATCACTGTAAACCTGTGGAAAGGTGTAGCATCTGCACGCTATATTGAAAATATTTACAAAAGGTTTTCTATCAGTTTATTTATCATGTACATAATGAATGAAAATTCAGCCTGTTTCATGATGTTCCTCAGAAACATTGGCCAAGAATTTCTTTGAAGTAGAAAGCCACTCACACTTTCTACCCTCTTACTTCCATTGTCCAACCATCCCGATGCAGATCCTCAGCAGTTCTTACAGAAGCTTTCACAACAATCACATGACCCTTCACATTGGTGGAGCTAAAACAAGTGCCACTTACCAAAATGCAGGAAAAGTATCAGACTAAATTGACTGTGAGTGCTGTCAAAACATATTTTTAAAAAAACTTATATAGTAGTGCTTGAAAAAGTAAATATCAAAAACATTTTAAGTAAGCTTAATTAATTCAGTAGATGTGATTTGTCTGATGCATTTCTTGAAATGAATCCTCAAATTGCCTAACCCAGTGTAGTTTTGGGGAGCATATTTATTTAGCCACACTGGCAGGAAATTAAAACCTATAAGTTCATGTACACTTTTTTTGGATGTCCTGAATTATCCAAGTCTTGATAAAATCCTGACAGTGCTACAGCAACAACATAGGTAAATGCAAGGTATTTGAAACTGTTATATAGAATGTGCTATTAAGTAGAAAGATTCCATAATCTGCTGCAGTAATTTATTTTAAATATGGGGAAATGTACAGAAATTAAGGATAACTTTTTATGAAAAACAAAAATGTACTCAGATGGATGTACTCAGAATCTGTGAAGAGGGAAACAGGTGATAATTTTGTCAATGATCAAGCATCAAATGATCATTATCTTGAATTGTTAATTCTTTCCCCTCCCAGATACCAGCTGACACAGAGTATCACCAGCATTTCTTTTATTATTTTAATTCTTCCACCTACAGTTATTTTGCTTTTCAATTTTTATTTAAAATTTCTGTTGCAAAAAGAAATGTTAAATAATTAGTGTTAATTATCTTTCCCTGTATTGCAGAGGTATTGGAGTGTTTCCTTGCTCGAAAGGCAGCTTGTCATGAAAATGAAACTGTGTATGAATACTCGGGCCTAAGCACCCAGCCCAACAGTACAGGCAGTGTGGAAGTTACAGAAAGTGAGGGTGCTCAGAAAGAGAAAGAAACTGATTCAGAAGACCAATATTCCTCTACTTCCATATGCCACAATGTAATTGTTCGTTGTGCATTCCTTATTCTTGGGGTAAGAGCCATATGGTTAGAAAACGTATGTCAAGAATCAACGTCAGGTAAAGTTAGGTGAGTCACCAAAATTTATTTTCTGTGCTCCTATCACGTTTTTACCTTTTTTCACTTGTTCTTTTTTCATTTGTTTGTGCTTTCTTTAGTTTGTTCTTTAATTGAGAAAGCAAGATCAACACTTTATTTTGGGGAAGCAAGCATAGTTTCCTTGGATCAGTGTGCTCTGACTGTGTCACATCAAACATACTTTACTTTCTCATTCCGATTCGTTTATCTGAATCATGTCAAACTTGTCTTTTATTTTTGTATTACTACTTCCGAGCAAAAATCAAAGTAGAAAGAGGCTTTAAATAGATGTCATCTCTTTAGACTTAGTTTCTGTTTTGTGGCAAACGAATTTTGGTAGGCAGAAGATGTAAATTTGATGTAATTTTACTTTTTCATAGGAAGGCAACTTCTTTCCAAGAGGAACAGTCATTTTGGGCAAGACTGAGACCAAATCAAAGTGATTCTGATGCAAGGAAACAAGTGAATAAAGAAGTAAGTGCGGCATGAATCTAGTAACATACAGACCACTCATCACACAGAACTGCTAATCCGTTGCCAAAGCACACTAATTTACCTGTAGATAAGACTACTTGTACATTCGCTTAGCATCTTTTTTATAACTAGTTTTGCACTTGGATGAACTGTTAGCATCTTCTCTGTATTTAATCAAATTGTATTTACACTTGTGAATCCAAATTGTTGATTTAATATTACTGAAGTAATAATCCTAATGCTGTTTTTAAAAGAAATCTCCAATTCTCTGCTGTACACCATAAGTATTTTTATCCCAACCTTGCACATTCCTATTAGCTATTAAATTTTTTATTGATGATAATTGGCTGGTTCTTCGCTTGTAAAGATCAGGAGGGAAATTGAATCAGAGGGTGATAGTGGAACATTCTCTCTCAGATCGGAGGATTGTAGACCAAGTGGTGTGCTGCAGAAATCAGAGCTAGGCCCTCTTTTATTCATCGTCTTTATTAACGATTTGCATGAGAATACAGTTGGCTTGACTAGTAAGTTTTGTAGATGAACAAGGACCTGGACCCACTGCAATTTGCCTATCGCCACAATAGGTCAACAGCAGATGCAATCCCAATGGCTCTGCACAAGGCTTTAGACCACCTGGACAACACAAACACCTACGTCAGGATGCTGTTCATCGACTATAGCTCAGCATTTAATACCATCATTCCCACAATCCTGATTCAGAAGTTGCAGAACCTGGGCCTCTGTACCTCCCTCTGCAAATGCATCATCAACTTCCTAACTGGAAGGCCACAATCTGTGCAGATTGTTGATAACATATGCTCCTCGCTGACAATCAACACTGTCACACCTCAGGGGTATGTGCTTAGCCCACTGCTCTACTCTCTGTATACACATGAATGTGCAACTAGGCATAGCTCAAACACCATCTACAAACGTATAAATTTGTTGACGATATAACCATTGTTGGTAGAATCTCAGGTGGTGACAAGAGGAGTGAGATATGCCAACTAGTGGACTGTCGCCACAGCAATAACCTGACACTCAACATCAGAAAGATGAAAGAGCTTATTTTGGGCTTCAGGAAGGGTGAGATAAAGGAACACATACCAATCCTCATAGAGGGATCAGAAGTGGAGAGGGTGAGCAGTTTCAAGTTCCTGGGTGTCATAATCTCTGAAGCTCTAACCTGGTCCCAATGTATCGATGTAGTTAATAAAGAAGGCAAGACAGCATCAATACTTTATTAGGAATTCGAAAGGATTTGGCATGTCAACAAATACAGTTGGCCCTCCTTATCCGCAAGTTCTGCATCCGTGAATTCAACTAACTGCAAATCGAGAAAACCTGGAAGTGCTCTTCCAGCTCTTGTTCAAGCATGTTCAGGCTTTTTTTCTTGTCATTATTCCCTAAACAATGCAGTACAACAACTATTTTACATAGTACATTGTATTAGGTATTATAAGTAATCTAGAGATGATTTAAAGTATACGGGAGGATGTGAGTGGATTATCATGGATCGAGATAAAAAAAATCTTAAGTTCTCTTACTAAGTAAATCAAAACAGGTATATCCGGTATTATTTAGTGTCAGTTAGTCAAATGTTTGTCTTAGTATACTGTATATATTTTACCTTTCACCTTTTTCCAATTGCTTTATTATTTCCACTTCATTTTCAATTGTGATCGTGATTATTTTTGTGAAAAACACTGTGGATTCAGAGCTCCGCCACCAGGTCCTAAAGTCCACCACACTGAGACAGATTAAGTAAGGTCTGGGGTTCCGCTGGGTCCTAAGGTCCACTGAATTGAGACAGGTTGAATAAGGGACTTGAGCATCCACGTTTTTTCGTATCCGCAAGGGGTCCCGGAACCAATCCCTCGCGAATAAGGAGGGCTGACTGTACACTCAAAAACTTCTATAGTTGTATCGTGGAGAGCATTCTGACAGGCTGCATCACTGGCTGCATTCAGGGGCTACTGCACAAGACCGAAAGAAGCTGCAGAAAGTTATAAATCTAGTCAGCTCCATCTTGGGTACCAGTCTACAAAGTACACTAGACATCTTCAAGGAGCGGTGTCTCAGAAAGGCAGCGTCTATCATTAAGGACCCCCAGCACCCAGGTCATGCCCTTTTCTCACTGTTACCATCAGGTAGGAGGTACAAAAGCCTGAAGGCACTCATGCAGCAATTCAGGAACAGCTTCTTCCTCTCTGCCATCTGATTCCTGAATGGACATTGAATATTTGGACGCTACCTTGCTTTCTTTTAATATACAGTATTTCCATTGCACGTTTTTAAAAATCTATTCAATATATGTATACCATAATTGATTTACTTTTTTTAATTTTATTTATTTTTTTCTCTGCTAGATTATGTATTATATTGAACTGCTGCTACTAAGTTGACAAATTTCACGTCACATACCAGTGATAATAAACCTGATTCTGATACCAAAACCAGTGGTATAATGGACACTGAAGAATGTTATCTAAAATTATAATAGGAAATCGATCAGCTGGGGAAGTGGGTAGATGGAACTTATCTCACATAATTGCAATGTTTTTCATTTTGGTAAATTGAACAAGTCAGGACTTGCACAATAAATGGCAGGGCCTGGAGAGTGCCGTACAAGAGAAAAACCTAGGGGCATGCACATATAGTTCACTGAGAGTGGCATCACATATCGACAGGATGGTGAAGAGGCATTTGGTATGCAACACACACAAAATGCTGGAGGAACTCAGCAGGCCAGGCAACGTCCGTGAAAAAGAGTGCAGTCAACATTTTGGGCCAAGACCTGTCAGCAGGACGAGCATTTGGTATGCATGCCTGCATTAGTCGGGTACCGAGCACAAGAGTTGGGACATGTTACAGCTGTCCTAGACATTGGTGGGACAACACGGAGTATACTGTACATTTCTGGTCTTTCAGCTATAGGAAAGGTGTTATTAAAATGGAAAGGGTGCAGAAAATACTCAAAAGAATGTTACTACAATGGGAAGGCTTGAGTTATAAGGTGTGACTAGATGGGTTGGGGCTTTTGTTTCTGGAGTATATGAGGCTGAAGGGAGACAATCTTGCTCTTCCAATCTGAAAGTGGCCTTATCCTGGTAGCAGAGAAGGCCATCCATCAACACATTGGAACAGGAGTGAGGGTAGGAATTGAAATGGTTAGCCACCAGCAAGTTTTGTTTTTTTGCAGTTGAAGCTGAGATGCTTGACAAAGCAGTCCCTCAATCTGCATTGGTTGTCACCAGTGTAGAGGAGGCTGCATCAGGAGCACTGAATACAGTAGATGACCCCAACAGATTTACAGAAGTACAGCTTGGGGCTCTGAATGGAGGTGAGGAGCAGGGTGAATGGGTAGGTGTAGCATTTTTGCCACTTTCAAGGATATGTGCCAGGAGGGAGATTAGTGGGGAGGGATGAGTGGCATCCCTCAGGCATCGCTCAGCTCGTTCTCGTCTAGGGGGAGCTGCCTTCGGCCCCGCCAAACCGGGTAATCAGCTGGTGTGGATGCTGTGTGATGTCCCCGCCTAGCCCAAAAACAGACAGTACACCATAAGCGATTAAATGAGTACAATTTATAAGGGTTACTATAACTAAGTGATTAATAACGATACAGTATATATGAAGAGAAAAAATAAAGAAAAGGCGCCAAACTTATCAAAGTCCAAACCACTTCATGCACAACCGTTGGAGCTCAATTACTGAAGTCTTCTGGCCACCATTCGATCCCCTCCGAACTCCTCGACTTACAGCTCAGGACCCTCCAAGTGGTCAACCAAGCACATCTAGCTTCATCCTCCCTCCTCGGAGTACCTCCTGGCCTCGGACCCCCGCTTGGGGTCCATTCCTCGCCCAGTTTACAGCATCGCGTCCTCTCTCTCGACCCCCTCGCGCCGATCTGCCTAAAAGCCCATCAACAAAAGCTTTACAAAGGAATACAATTCTCGTTATCAGTAAATTAGCATTCCTGCTAGTTAACAAAACAAAGAAGCCCTTTTGATTACATACACAGTACCAAAAAAAGAAACCCCCTTTACACTCTCCCCCCCACCAAATAAAAGTCATGTCCTCATGACTATTAAATAACTCGCCACCTTTCCTACCAACACACTGTAATCCAAGCACAAACAGTGACCTCTCCTCCCCACTCAGTAAACCTCACGCCCTGTTCCTCAGGCGCTACTTAGGCCAACTATCTGGGAGTTCCCTAACCCTTCTGAGACCTCCGTACCCCCTCACCAAAACCCTTCAGGCTCGGATACAACTGGGGATATCTTGGGCCCACTACCAACTCCTCTCTCAACCTCTCACTCATGCCCCACACTGCACACAGCTAACCCTCCCCGCTACACCTGACTCAATGGGAGAAGGGCCAAAGGTCTTTTCCTCAATCGAGCGAAAGTCAGCAAAAGGCAGCATGTACCACACATTATCCATCAAAACTGTATTCTTCCTCATTTCTGCGATCGGTAGCTGCTGTTTGATCTTCTCCAAACAGAAACACGTGGCCTGCTCTGCTCCTGTAGTCTCTTCGGCCTCCTGTTCAGTATTCACTGCACTTCTCTTCAGCTTTTTCTTCCTCATGACTTCTTCCAGATCAGCTTTCAGGTTTTGCACTTCATTTGAACTGTCGGTGGTCATCTTCAGGTTCCCTTCAAGCTTCCCCTTCTCTCTTCTGAGATTTGTCTGTAATTTCTTCACCTCTGCAAACTCCCCTCTTCAGGTTCTCAGTTTGCTATTGCCCTCAGTCAGACAACTTTCTTCATTCTCTCCAACTTGTAAGTCTTCCAAATGGTTCCAGATCACTTTCTCCAGTCTCTCCGTCTTCATTTCAAACTTGATTCCGTAGA
The DNA here is from genome assembly GCF_030144855.1 of Hypanus sabinus. Taxonomy (NCBI): domain Eukaryota; kingdom Metazoa; phylum Chordata; class Chondrichthyes; order Myliobatiformes; family Dasyatidae; genus Hypanus; species Hypanus sabinus. The sequence goes on from NC_082719.1 coordinate 81,459,003, forward strand.
GACAGTCACTCACAAGCTGCGACCTTCGCCAGCCCTGGCACGTGTCCAGAAAACACTTTAACTCTGTAGTTCTCATCTGCTCCTGCAACGACCTCACTTCATATTCTCCTGAGGCGAGTCCAAATACCAAGAGATCATCCACATACACCAAAACTCCAAACGCCTCCACATCCCCTATGGTCTTCCACCTGCCCCGCAGGAAGGTTGCAAGGGCTCCAGATATGCCCTGTGGCATGTTTTCGGACCAGAAGACTCCTAGGGAATTTATAACGGCTGTCTTCTCTTTGTCGGCCTCACTCATCGGGATCTGGCAACATTCACTCCTCAGATCCAGCACCTTAAGCCACGTCGCACCACTCAGAGAGGTCATCGTCTCTCCGGCCCTCAGGGCCATATTCTGGTCACTGACAGTGTGCCTCTTCAACGCACTATAATACACACACACGCTGCCTACGTCTTCCACGGCTGTAGGGGCCAGTCGCCGCAACCTCTCTCTCTCCGAGGTGTCTTCAGCAGTCAATTCCCCTCCCTCGTGGTATTTCACAACGTCCACTAAGAGGGTCTCACCCTCAGATACTTCCCCCAGGCCGTACCACCACTGGCTCTCGTTTGAATTCGGTATCGGCCCAATGCTGCTACACATGTCCGCACAAGCAGCTCGAAACTCTGGGTGCATCGACAATGCCTCCAAACAGTGCTCACCCGCCTCCTCTGGGCAGGCCCCCAAACGCACCAGCAGGATATTGGTTCTCTAGAACAGAAACGCTGCCCGTCTCAACAGGGTCCGGACACATCAGCATTAATGATCAATGAACCTCAGCCTCCTCCACATTTGCCTCTAAGAACACCATTTTCACTGACCAACAACCGTCGTCTGGATAATCACCGGCACTGGTACCCCGAATCTCCAGTGCCCTCAATGTCGTCAAGGGTAAATGCTTCTAATAACCGTTATAAAACAAACTGTACAGCAACTTAACTGACACCCCGGTGCCGAGGATGGCTTTAACTTGACTTCCATCCATTCGTAACAATAGCTGTGCGCGTGGCCCCTCTAAGCCTTCAGGAATAGAGTCTGTTCCTTTCAGGAGTTCATTGGTACATTGCTGGGAACGTGCTCCCCCAGAGACCCCAAGCCGTTCCCCCACTGGGCCTCCTCTAAGTTTCCCGACACCTCTCGAATCAACGGAACAACTAATCCCCTTGACAGATCCCCTTGGCGCCACAAGCAATTTATCTGCCCCCCTAGGCAAAAGGAATACCCTAAAAACTTTCCACCAATCTCCTGCCACGGATATGATAAGCCCCCCAGCTGCGGCATTTGACTTCCAGTCGAACCACACGCATTTTCCCACACTTTCCCAGAACTGGCAGCTGTCACTTCGAGGTAATTGAGCCCGACAGTTCTAACAAAGTCACCAGCCCGCCTACTCAAACTTTCAACCCGTCCCTGTCACTTTTCCTCAGCCAAGCACTGCCACTCACCCAACAACTGAGGGGTCCGCTCCGCCCAAGCCTCCACCCCTGAAGGGCTGGACATTATTCCAACAACCGGGCAGAGCTCACCACTCCTGAAACATCCCAACCTGTCACTCCTCACTCTCCAAACAGTACGGACAGCCCATGGTCACACCACCATTTCGTCAGCACTAGTCGGAACTCGAACAACGACCTCCAGGCTACCAACAGCAGCCACCCCACCCAACACACACGCAGTGATAACCAGCAATCGCACACCACAAAGGCACACCAGCTCTTCGCTGCAGACACAATCTAAAGAGGGTGATCACACAGTTTCCACAGAAATCGATCCCAGACGAGCACCTCACAATGTAACCCCCTGGGTCACCTCAGGCATCGCTCAGCTCGTTCTCGTCTAGGGGGAGCTGCCTTCGGCCCCGCCAAACTGGGTAATCAGCTGGTGTGGATGCTGTGTGATGTCCCTGCCTCGCCCAAAAACAGACAGTACACCATAAGCGATTAAATGAGTACAATTTATAAGGGTTACTATAACTAAGTGATTAATAATGATACAGTATATATGAAGAGAAAAAATAAAGAAAAGGCGCCAAACTTATCAAAGTCCAAACCACTTCGTGTACAACTGTTGGAGCTCATCTACTGAAGTCTTCTGGCCACCATTCGATCCCCTCCGAACTCCTCGACTCGCAGCTTAGGACCCTCCAAGTGGTCAACCAAGCACATCTAGCTTCATTCCCCCCCCCCTCCTCGGAGTACCTCCTGACCCTCGGACCCCCGCTTGGGGTCCATTCCTCGCCCAGTTTACAGCATTGCGTCCTCTCTCTCGACCCCCTCGCGCCGATCTGCCCAAAAGCCCGTCAACAAAAGCTTACAGACTCAGAAGAAAGAACATTAATCCCCATTTGGTTTACAAAGGAATACAATTCTCGTTATCAGTAAATTAGCATTCCTGCTAGTTAACAAAACAAAGAAGCCCTTTTGATTACATACACAGTAACAAAGAAAAAAGAAGAAACCCCCTTTACATAGAAATGACAAATTCAGCAGAAGTTATCGAGTGGGGGGAGGGGGAGATAAAATTGTGTTTGGTGTTAGGATCCCATTGAAGCTGGCAGAAATTGTGGATACGGAGGCTCTGGGGTGGTAGGTGAGGACAAGGGGAACTCTATTCCTGTTAAGGCAATGGGAAGATGGGGTGAAGGCAAATATCCAAGAAATGGAGGAGTATCTGATCCCAGATTGAGGGCAGCATCAATGGTAGATGATGGGAAACCCTGTTCTTCGAAGAAAGAGGATATATCTGATGTCCTGAAATGGAAAGTCTCAACCCGGGAACAGATATGGTGGGGACAAAGAAACTGAGAAAAGGTAATGGCATTTTTACAGGAGGCAGGGTGAAAAGAGATATAGTCAAGGAAGCTTTGGATTATAAATTGGACAGTTAGTTTCTAGTGATGAAGGCAGAGAGATCAAGAAAGGGGAGAGTGGTGTCAGAAATGTTCTAAGTGAAAGGGTGGAAGTTGGATGCAAAGTTAATCAAATTGACAAGCTCAGCATGGTGCATGAAACCTAACCAATGCATTCATCAAAGATCGTTTGGGAACATTACCAGAGAAAGCTTGGAACATGGACTGGTCCATGAAACTAATGAAAAGGCAGGCTTAACTGGAGCCCATGTAGGTGCCTGTGGCTACACCTTGAATATGGAGAAAGTGGGAGAAGCCACTATAGGTGATTTATTTTTCATTTTCTTTTGCAGTGGCACCAAACTAATGTTTCAAATTTACAATCAGATTCCAAAAATTACCTCAAACAAAATATAAAAATAAATTTATACTTATACTCCTTGAAGATTTTTTTGAATTTTGTTTAGTTCACTGTCACTCCGCTATCATACTCTCATTTAGTTTCCTTTCATTTAATTTTTCACTTCTCCAGTCTTTTCATTCTTGATTTTCTCCTGTACTCCCAAGTGGCGATCTCAGGAAACACTTACTTTTCTCTCACTCTTTTCCTTGTCAGGCAGCTCTATCTTTGATTGCCCTATCATTCTTTGCTCTGAGAGTATATTTATACTGTACCCAAATCATTTCTTTAATAACTAACACATATTCATTACAATTTACAGATGCCCAGCGCATCTGTAGTTGTGAACTTCCCATGATTCAAGACATTTGCAAAGACAGGTGTGAAAAATGGGCCTGAAGGATCATTGGGGACCCGTGTCACCCCAATCTCAAACTGTTCCAGCTGCTACCATCCGGGAGATGGTACTGCAGCATAAAAGCCAGGACCAACAGGCTCTGGGACAGCTTCTTCCAGCAGGCCATCAGACTGATTAACTCATGCTGATTTGAGTGTATTTCTATGTTACATTGACTGTTCTATTTATTATCAGGTATTATAAATTACTATGATTGCACATTTAGACAGAGACTAAACGTAAAGATTTTTACTCCTCATGTATGTGAAGGATGTAAGAAATAAAGTCAATTCAATTTTGCCTTCTGATGTTTGACTTCAGATTTGTCTTGAGCCTAGTGAAATTAGCCCCCCCCCCCCCTCCTTCAATTAGATATTACATTCTTGTGTTTGTCCCCTGGCAAGTTAAATCCACATTCATGATTAGTGTAATTTTTGGTGTTTACTTGATTATCTGAATATGTTTATGGTAATCAGGGGTATAATACTTGCAATATTGATGAGTAAAATGAGTGGACATCAAATTTGCACTACTGATATTAAACAACTGTTAAAAATTTGTCATCTATTCAAAACAATCAATAGCACTAACTTGTAAATAGAAACACAGTATGAAAAGCCTTATAGTTTATTTTTATTGTAGACTGAGTCCTTGTTTTTAATATGCATCATCATAGTTTTTGTATATGTAAAGATTTTGCTTGAAATATCTACCTGATATCTATTCAGTTGTTTTATATCTGCTCCTGGAACACACACAGTACTTCTGTTAGGATAGAAAAATTGTGATGTTTGAGGATTTATCTCTCCACTTCGACCTGTTATGATGTCTTAATATATTACTTTTCATTTGATTTAATATATTAAATTTGTATTCCAGATTACTGAAGGCCCCACAAGAATACAAACAAGATCATCTGACCAGACTTTAGGTATGGTTTGCAAACACTCATCGACTGTGTCATTTAACGGTGTCATTATTTGTTAAATACTACAATGTAAGTGGGTAGTGGGGTACTTCATTATACAACTTTGCAAATTATCCAAAACCAAATTTGGGGTGCACAGTACAGTTTTTAAGATGCAACTTTCAAAATGATCTTCATTATGTAAATCAAAGCATCAACCAGTAGTATTTAGGCAGGTCTGTTGATTTTAAAACATGTATTGTGAAAAGATAAAACTTACATTGTAAAAATATAATTAAAATCACTGAAGGACAATGTAATCTAGGCTTTTAAAATACAGTAACCTTAAAATAATAATATGTAGCCATAACATTAAAAATGGAAAAAAGTATGCGTCAAATTTGAGCACAAGCAGTTATTTCAGCTGAAGTGCAATTCTCTTGCACTTAACCTGAAATAAATATTTGTACTATCAGAATCAGGTTTATTATTACTGGTATGTGTTATTTGTTAACATTGCAGCAATTCAATACAATACATGATAATATTGAAAGGAGAGAAATAAATAACAGTAAGTATGCATGTATATTGAATAGATTTTTAAAAAGTGCTAAACAAATAATATATTAAAATATGAGATAGTGTTCTTGGGTTTAATATCAATTTAGGCATCATAAAATTATTATTTTACAGATGCTGCTATAAGGTTCATTAAACAAGAACAGGCCTCTATTATACATAGATTAAAATAGATTATTTTTTATTTAATTGTGATTTTTAAGAGATTACCTTGTTTTTATTTCATCAAATTCCTTTACACCTTATATAGGAATGCCCTTGTGTTCACGAGGCATTATGAAGGATGCTTGGCACTTGCTACGACAATGTATTAGTCCAACAGAGAGTACTCAGACCTCTACATTGGCTCCATTGCTGAATGACATCTTTCAATTCCTATGTGGGCATCTTACCCAGACCTCAAATCTGGTTGAACAAGAGACTGGTAAAGAGGCGGATCCTAAAGTGGTTATCACAGCAATGGGTCACCAGCAAAAGCGAGCAGAGGTAGGCATGCTAGTCTGCTTGGCTGCCCAGAATATCTTCCACTGATACCACAAATGTGTATGACTAAATAAATTGAGGAACAGCGGTTGGATTAATTTTGTATAAACAATCAAACGAGTATATTTAACTCACTATTCATTCCAATTTAGTATGTAATTAAAGTAACTAATGAATAACATTTCATTGAATTACAGCAGGAAATGGTTTTTCGCATTTCATAGCTCGACCAGTTTTGTGAAGGTTTTTGCTTTGCAAGTTCTCTCTCTATTTTTCTTTCATTAATATTGATTAGACACCCCATTAAAAGATATTATGACTTATGCTAACATTGCTACCTCAGATAGACCATCTCTGCCTGGAAATTCAGTTAGAATTAGAATACTATTTCTTACAACTATCTCACAATATGAGGGAGTAAAAATCTTTATGTTGCATCTCTGTCGGTATATACAAGCAACAAGGAAGGGAAATGTGAGAGGATGTTACCCAAGCACTAGGATTGTATACATAGTTGTTTTGTATACATGTATGTACAGTCAGATATGCAATCAAATCAATGTGTATTGATGAATCTGATGGCCAAGTGAAAGAAGCTGTCGCAGAGCCTGTCGGTCCTGGCCTTATATCTACTGTACTGTTTGCCAGATAGTAACAGCTAAAACAGTTTGTGGTTGGGACGGCTGGAGCCCCTGATGATCCTCGGGGCACTTTTTATGCACCTGCTGGTGTAAGTGTCCTGAATAGAGGGAAGTTCACTGGGCTGTCCACACTACTCTCTTCAATTGAGGGTAGTACAGTTCCAATACCAGACTGTGACGCAGCCAGTCAGGATGCTCTCAGTGATGCTCCTGTAGAAAGTCCTGAGGATTTGGGGACTCATGCCAAACTTCTTCAGCTGTCTGAGGTGAACGAGGCACTGTTATGCTTTTTTCACCACACAGCCAGTATGTACAGTCCAGGTGGGATCTTCAGTGATGTGTATACCGAGGGACTTGAAACTACTCACCCTCTCAACTACAGTCCCATTGATGTCAATAGGTGCTAGCCTGTCTCCATTCCTTCTGTAATCTACGATCAACTCCTTTGTATTTTTGACATTAAGGGAGAGGTTGTTTTCTTGACACCACTGTGTCAGGGCATTGACATCTCCTGTAGGGTGTCTCATAATTGTTGGAAATAAGGCCTATCAATGCCATGTCATCTGTAAATTTGATCAGCAGACTGGAGCTGTGCGTGGCAACACAGTCGTGCGTGTATAAGGAATAGAGGAGGGGGTTCAGGACACAAGACACAGCCCTGGGGGACTCCTGTGTTGAGGGTCAGAGGGGCCGAGGTGAAGATGCCCATCCTTACCACCTTCTGGCCATCTGATAGGAAGTCTGAGGTCCAGCTGCACGAGGCGGAGTGCAGGCCAAGGTCTCCGAGCTTCTTGGGGAGCCGGTGGGAATTATGGTGTTGAATACTGAACTGTAGTCCAAGAATGGCATCCTAACATAAGCATCCTCTTCTCCAGGTGAGTGAGGATCGTATGAAGAGCTGTGGCTATTGCGTCATCTGTTGATCGGTTGTGTTGGTAGGCAAATTGTAGGGGGTTCAATGTGGGTGGTAGCATGCTGCAGATGTAGTCCTTGACCAGCCTCTCAAAGCATTGCTTATGATTGAGATGAGTGCGACTGGACAGCAGTAGTGCAGACATGCTACCCTGGTTTTCTTTGGTACAGGGACAATTGCATGACATGTGTTTTTTTGTTAGAATCCAAATGAAAATAATATTTAAATTTAAAAAAGGAAATGCAGTAACAATTATTTCTGGTTCTGTTTCATATCACTATGGAAATTCAGCCAGTTACTTCCAAGTATAAGACACTCTTGTGATACTGAAGTAATGACTGTTTCAGAACCACACAGAATGATTTCATTCTTCAATCAGTGCTCCTGTTTGGAAGATTGCAGATGTATTTAGATCACGTTGCCCCAGAAATGCCAGCAATCAATGTTCCCAGAGCATCTAGATCTGTTCAATGCTGTGCTGAAATGGGACCTCTTATCAGTTCAGTGTTTGCTTGAGTTGCAGACTCCCCTTCAGCCTCCAATCCTTTGTTACATATTGTTTCATAATGGTCTTAAACTTAATCCTGATAGTTATAATTGTTCTATTTTGGTTTGAACCCACAGTTCTGAACAGTTATCTAATTTTCTTCTGGTATGGGGCATCATCTTGGACAGTCCCTCTAGGTCGAGGATGCTTTGCTTTCACTCTGCTTCTCTGGATTAAGTCATGGCCAGTGAGGTGAATACGGAGTCCATAGACTTTTTGAGGAGCCAGTAAGGATGATGCTGTGGCGACCCATTTCCTAGCGTATCTGAACCGACTCACAATTAGATAGCCTACGGGGGTTTGCGAGCACAGAGCTTTGGAGCCTCTGCGCCATGGGGGGCCGGTTGACAGAGGCTTAAAAGTGAGGCTGAAGTTTTCGAATAAAGTTTTTTCCTTCGACTGCAGTTACCGACTCCGTGTCGTAATTTTAGCGCTGCGTGTAGCACACCGCTACAATGCATCATTTTAAGGATGTTCTGAGGACATTGTTAAAGAGTTTCCTCTATCCCAGTAGCTCTCTTGCTGAGATGGTGTTCAGACCACCTATTTTTGCATCTGGTGTTAGTCTTCCCTCAGAATTACCTGAGTACAATTAGTGATTTAATGCCTGCATGTTGACAAAGAGTAAAATGTTGATAGCAATTTGGTCCTTCTGTCAGTGGGTTTTAAGGGTCTTTTAGAAATAGCATTGACGATGCCTCTCTGGTGACTTGAAGTACATCTGGAGAACAGGAATTTTAACTGCCTGATGGACCATAAACTTTGAAATCTTAATACTTAATCACTTATTTAACCAGAAAGCCAAATACAATGTTGGTCCATTTAATCCAGTGATAAATTTCATTATTTAGTTCATATTTTATCTTAACTGATTTCTTACTGCTATCTACTAATTTATCTGTTGCTTTGAATTTCAATGACAATCTTGGTTTTGTTGTTTATAGATTCGGCTTGAAGCCCTTTGTCAGATTTCATCCTTTCTCTCTGAAATGGAGAGTAAAAGTGGCATCTCTACAGACACATCCGAAGCACCATTGAAGTCTACTGGTCTTCTATCAACAGTGCAACTGCAATTTCTTACTGGCTGTTTTGATTTAGGAACAACAAAAACAGCAAACATCAAGCGGAATTGTGAAAAGTTCCAACATTACCAGGTTAAGAAAAATCTCAATCCTACAAAAGAGAAAGATGACAAGTGCATAATTTAAATATAAATATTTTCTCCTAGTATTCAATGTTGAATTAAGTTATGGCTACAGTATATATTCACCTCCCATAACAAGCAAGTTCCATTTCGAGAATTAATTCAGTCCAGACTTGTTTGATTACATAATAAGTTAACAGTTGCTGCTTTTTTTTATGAACTCTCTACCTCAGGATGTAACACATGCTGCCTGTGGAAATACACAGAAGGAACTTCGGGCTGCAGCACACAAGCTCTACCAGCAACTGGTTTCAGCGCTGGAAAGGAGACTTGCAACTGGAAAGGAACTCTCAGGTTTAAAATAAATGTATTCATTTGGGGATAATAATGACTTAATAAATTAAAATAACTATCTACTAGTCACTATTAATGGGAAGGCTTTGAACCCATATCATCAAACCTCATAATTCATCTGACTAATCTCACAAAAATGCAAGCAGTGGAAAAAAAATAGGCATGAAAAGCATATTTAATACACTAGGAAATTATGGTTTATTTGATATCTAATTGCAATACAACTACATCTCCACTTTCCCATGCTTTCTGTAAGGTTTTACAGAAATTGCATTTCTACAATTGGTCACCTAGAAAATCCTGTACTTTCTGAAAAGTTGTGTTAAATGTGCAGTATTGTGGGTGATTTTTTTTTAGGTTTAAGGATCCAATGCTGTAAACAATATTAGCAATTAAGGCATCTTCTGAACTTTGAAATAAAACTGTTAAGTCCCATACTGTGGAGAGAGAAGCCAGGCATCGGCAGTGCACAGAAGCCCAGCTTTGATAGGTGAAAAGTAACTGCTCAAGCTACCTACCTGCATGATGCGTCAAGTAATAAAAACTGCCACTTGTGGAGTCTGCAGGTCCCACATCAACCATCTCAGAGTGCTCAGAACTAGAGCTAGAAGCGAGTCATCCACAATTCCAAGGAACTGGTCTGCTACAATATAATAATTGAGCAGATAAAGTATGTTTCTTTAATTTTAAACATTTCCAACTTAGCTTTTCCTGAAATTAAGATGATAGAAAGATTGGCATTTTGCACAACTCAACAGTAAGCCTCTATACAAGAAATGGAAAGGAGTTTGATTGCTAAATTGGTTTATTATTGTCATATGTACTGAGGTTCGGTGAAAAATTTTGCATGCCATCCTTGCAGATGGTTTTGTCACATAAGTGCATTGAAGTGAGGAAAAGCAATAACAGAAGCGGAATAAATGGTCACAGTTACAGAGGACAGATTAAGTCCAGTGCAGCCAGAGAATAAGATGAAAGAAAGGTCATAACAAGGTATATTGTGAGGCCAGGAGTCCATCTTACCATGCTATGGAACTGTTCATTGCTCTTAACAGACAGATAGAAGCTGTCCTTGAGCCTATTAGTGCATGCTTCCAAGGGTTTTTATCTTCTGCCCACTGAGAGGATGGAGAAGAGAGAATATCCAGATGTGAGGCCTTTGATTATACTGGCTACTTTACTGAGGCAATGGAAAGTATTGACCAAGTCCACAGAGGAGAGGCTGACTTCTGCAATGTGCTGAGCTGTATCCACAATGCTCTGCAATTGATTGCAGCATTGGGCAGAGCAGCTGCCATACCAAGCCATATGCATCCAGGTGGGATTGTATATTCAATGAAACTTTTGTTCAAGACATACTTGGAAAATATATCTTGTTCCATTTTCAATTCAAACAAAAATTTGAGTGTTAAAGCCATCTAGTCATCCACAGGTTTTAATTGACATTGCGAATAATTGGCACTTATAGCCATGAGTACATGATTCTAATTCTCAGGAACCATGAGATGATAGAGGTTAGGAAGGGATGGGGATATTAAAGCAGAAAATGTGCATCATTCCTTATTTTAGTTGGAGTTTTCAAATGTGTTTTAGACATTGATAAAAGACAACAAACCCAAGAGGAAAGCTGAAAGAAGGAAGATAGAAAATTCAGCATAGATAGAGCTCCATTTTAATCACTACATGGGGAGGTGGTAAATTGATGATTAAGTTTCCTCTCTTGTTCTCCATCAATTAATTCCTCCACCAATGAGTCATTAAAGTGTGTAGTTACCAAATGTGAACATGATTTTATTTAAACAAGCTTCTTAAAATTAGAATTGCATATTAAATTTTAAGGTTATTAGGCATTAGTGAATTACCTTTAGACTTGATGCTATTTAATGACTTTAAGTGGTTTGATCTTTTTTCCCTGAATTCTATAAAATTGTATTTATTGTTGCAGGAGCCCAGCAGCATTTATTGCTAGCCACCATATTTGCTTTAAATATACGATATCAACCTACTGATATAACAGTGGTCATTAACAGTGGACTTCTAAATGCCCTTTCGAAGCTGACAAACTCCTGCCTTCTGATAAACCAGCGATGGTTGATGGCTTCAGTGTCTGGCCATTCCCAGCTCAATGTGGCATTAAAGCTGGCTGGCGCTCGGCTTCTGCAGATTTTGGCTATCACTACTAGGTAAGTAGCCCATACCTGGTGCTGAAATCTGATGGGGGTTAACCAAAGAACCACTGTATTTGCAAATAAACCATTAACTTAGAATTCTACTTACAAGATTATAGATACAGGTTTGCATTTAATTTTCATGTAGCATATAATTTACCATTTAATATCTACTTTAAATTTTTCTTGGCCTGCTCTGGTTTAATTAGAATAGTAAATTGAACACAGGTTGACCAATTTTCTCAAAGGGAAATTCATTTTATTGCTTGTATTTGTTACATTAATGCAGATTTCATTTTTTAATGCATTTATTTATTAATCTTGCTATAACCTTTAAAGTTGTGTATACCTGTCAGCTACACCAAAGGTTTTACTGCCAAATTTCTGCAGTCTTATCTCTACCTTAAAGAGGCAAGAGAAGTTCTTGGACACGGCCTCATTCTTACCCTTGAATCAAGTTCACACTGATGAGCATCAAGCATTGTCTCCTGTACCATCACAGATCTCATCACATCAGGGAAATGTCCCATCCACAACCTCAAAGTTGATAGTTTCCTTGCCCCATATATCTCTATCTCTTTAACAAGAGGAGATCTCTTCGGTGTCTTCAACAATATCCACAACTTCCATTGTCTTGATAAGCCAATTTTTTTCTGCCTGTTCTTGCACTCTGAACTTGTCTCCTCATAACCCGACCCTTGTCTCATTTTTTCCAATCCCTTCCCACCTATATCTGGACTCCTTGCATACTCTTACCACTTCAACAGCTTTGAATTCCCTGGAATGCTCTGCTTCATTTTCACAAGTCCTTATACATTTCTGTTCCCCATTACAAAAGCCTGAGGACCTTCCGTTCCTTTCTAGTACATTAACTCCCAGTTGCAAGCTATTTCAACTCCTCTCTCCACTCCCACGCTGACTTGACTGGCCTAGGCCTTCACTACTGCCGGAAGAACAGCACCTCATATTCCACATGCCCAAACTCTCCTTGCAACACAGTCCTGGCAATGTTCTTTTAAATCTTCAGGTGCTTGATTGAATGAAAGTATTGAAAATTAAATTGTCTGTAAACTGAATATTTTAAAAATAAAAATATCGTTCAGTAACCTCTGGATTGCTGCCTATACCATGCAGCAGTGAGGGTAAGAAAAAGGACGATTTGGCAGATAAATTGCTGCAACAGGCTGAGTTTCTGATATCTGGATCATTGGGATTTCTTCTGGAGAAGGCATGACCTGTACAGCTTACTCCTGAATCTGAGGGGGACCAATATCTTTGCGGACAAGTTTGCTAGAGCTGTTGCAGAAATTTTAAACTGAATTGGCAGAGGGATGGGAATTGGAGTGATAAGGCTGAAGATTTGGCGGTTGGTATAAAGTAGATGCAGTGTGTAGTGAGATCATGATGAAGGGTAGGCAGGTGATAGTGCAAAATTGAAGTCAGTGGGATGAGCTGAAATGACTGAAGGTGTTATATTTGAATGTACACAGTATACAGAATAAGGTAAGTGATCATGTAGCTCAGTTAGAGATTGGCAGGTATGACATTGTGGGCATCACTGAGTCATGGCTGAAAGAAGATTATTATTGGAAGTTTAACATCCAAGAATACACATTGTATCAAAAGCACAGGCTTCCAAACTACAGAATATAGAAAAGGCTGTAAAAAGAGCAATGTTGCAATAGTGAAGGAGGATTTCAGTATACATGTAGATTGGGAAAATCAGGTTAGTGTGGATCCCAAGAAAAGGAATTTGTAGAATGCCTACAAGATGGCTTTTTAGAGCATCTTGTGGTTAAGCCTACTGGGGAAAATATGTTTCTGTACTGAGTGTTTTGTAATGAACCGCATTTGATCAGGGAGCTTAAGGTAAAGGAACTATTGCAGTGGTCCCCAACCACAGGGTCGTGGACCGGTACCAGGCCGCGAGGAAACAATATGATTTGTTAATATGAAACGATATGAATCAGCTGCACCTTTCCTCATTCCCAGTCACGCCCACAGTTGAACTTGAGCGCATGTGAGGTCATTGTCACCTAAATGCAGTGATGCCCTTGCGCCAGGGATCACTGGTTGGTCTTGGGTAACTGGCCACCTCTTGCGGCCGACGAGAAGTGATATTGCTACTGGCCTGAGTGCGGACAGATGGGCGCTGCCTCTAAACCTGTTTAGCACACTGAATGTTCGTGAGGAACTGGATGCTAAAATATTTGCAGACAACCTAATTCGGGCTAAGGGTTTTGTAAGTAGCAGTGTAGCTGCGATCTACTGAAAATCATCCCTCAAGCCAAACCTTTGTTGGCCAATAGATCCTACCTACCTACAAGAAGGGCGGGCATGCACCCTGTTGCACTCCTCGCTCGGTCGATCGCTCTGTCCAGACTGCGATCGCTGCGGCCCTGGCACAGGGACCACCGGCCCTTACTTTGTCCTCTCACTGGTGTGTTGCAGTAATTTTATATGTTCATATGAGGAAAATATGTGCTGTGTGTTTAATATCCAAACGTTACTTAAAATGTTATGATGCTATTGACTTGTAAGTGAGTTATAATTGACTTATCACTATATTCATGCAAGGAAAATATGCGCTGTCTGTTTAATATTAAATTTGTTAGATAAACCCTTTTAGAAACGAACTTGAGTGTATTAGCCACTTATAAGTGACTTATAAGTGACTTATAGTTGACTTATCACCTATATTCTGGTTGTGATTAACACCCCCCCCCCCCCCCACCACCACCGTTGGCCAGTCTGCAAGAATATTGTCAATATTAAACCTGTCCGTGGTGTAAAAAAAGTTGGTGACCCCTGAACTATTGGGAGCCAGTGATCATAATATGATAGTATTCACCCTGCAGTTTGACACAGAGAAGATAAAATGAAATCTATCAGTATTATAGTGGAGGGAAGGGAGCGACAGAGGTCACAAGAGAAGAGCTGGCCAAAGTTGATTGCAAGTAATCACTAGCAGGGATGACGGCAGAACAGCATTGGCTGTTTCTGGGCCAAATTCAAAAGGTGCAGGACAGGTACATCCCAAAGAAGTAGCAATATTCTAAGAGGGAGGACAAGGCATCTGCTGCTGATAAGGAAGTCAAAGACAATATAAAAACAAAAGAGAGGACTTAGAATATGTCAAAAATTAGTGGGAAGTTAGATGATTGGGAAACTTTTAAAAACCAACAGAAGGAAACTTAAAAAAAGCAATGAAGAGAAAATATGAAATATGAGGGTCAGCTAGCCAATAATATAAAAGAGGATAACAAAAGTTTTTTCCCGATTTTAAAGAAGAGTAAAAGAGAGGTGAGAGAGGATATTGGACTGCTGGAAAATGACGCTGGAGAGCTAGCAAAGGGGAACAAAGTAATGTCAGATGAAAAGTATTTTGGATGAGTCCTCACTGTGGAAAACAGCAGCTGAATGCCAGAAATTTGAGAATGTCAAGGGGCAGGAGTGAATGTAGTTGCTGTTACTAAGGTGAAGGTACTTGAGAAACTGAAAGGTCTGAAGGTACATAAGTCACCTGAACCAGATTGACTACACACCAGAGTTCTTAAATAGGTATCTGACAAGATTGTGGAGGCACTAGTAGTGATCTATTAAGAACCAATAGATTCTGGAATGGTTCTGGAGCAGAGGTCACCAACCTTTTTTGCACCGCAGAAAGGTTTAATATTGGCAATATTCTTGCGGACTGGCTGACCGGGGGGTGGGGGGGTTGTTAATCACAACATAGGTGATAAGTCAACTATGAGTCACTTATAAGTGGCTAATACATTCAATTTTGTTTCTAAAAGGGTTTATCTAACGAATTTAGTATTAAACACACAGCGCATATTTTCCTCATGTGAACATTTAAAATCATTGCACCCGTGAGAGGACAAGGACAGGGCTGGAGGTCCCCGTGCCGGGGCCATGGCAGTTGCAGTCCAGAGAGAGCGACCGAGCGAGCGAAGGTTGCGACAGGGCACGTGTCTGCCCCCTCCCACCCCTGTATGTAGGTAGGATCTATTGGCTGACAAAAAGTTTGGCTTAAGGGATGACTTCCAGTAGATCACAGCTGCTCTGCTACTTACGAATCCCTGAGCTCAAATTAGGTCATCCGCAAATATTTTAGCACCAGGTTCCCCACAAACATTCGGTGTGCTAAACAGGTTTAGAGATGGCACCCATCTGTCCACATTCCAGGCCAGTAATAACGGCACTTCCTGCCGCCCTCATGGGGCGGCCAGTTACCAGAGGCCAACCAGTAATCCCTGGCGCGAGGGTATCACTGTGTTTAGGCAACTGATGACCTCGCGTGGGTAATGACCTTGCGTGCGTTCAAGTTCAACAGTGGGCGTGACTGAGAATGAGGAAAGGTACAGCTGACTCATATCATTTCATATTGCTAAATCATATCGTAACACATGCTTTGTGGCCTGATGGTTGGGGACCACTGTTCTGGAGGACTGGAAAATTGCAAATGTCTTAACTAATCTTTTAAAAAGGGAAGAGGCAGAAAAAGCAAAATTATAAGCCGGTAACTGACTTCAATGGTTGGGAAGATGTTGGAGTGCATTACTATGGATGATGTTTCAGTGTACTTGGAGGCATGTGATGAAATAGGCCAAAGGCAGCATGCTTTCCATAAGGAGAAACCTTGTCTCACAAATCTTTCGAAATTCTTTGAGGAAATAACAGGCAGGATAGACAGTCACTGGATGTTGTTTAATTGTTCAGAAGGCCTTTGACAAGATGCCAAACATGAGGCTATTTAACAAGATAAGAGCCCAAGGTATTACAGGAAAGGTACTGGCATGGATAAAAGATTAGCTGACTGGCAAAAGGCAAAGCATTGGAGTAAAGTAGTCCTTTTCTGGTTGGCCGTAGATGACTAGTGGTGTTCCACAGGGGCTGGTGTTGGGACTGCTTTTCACGTTATATGTCGATGATTTAACTGACAAAATTGAAGGCTTTGTGGTCAATTTTGCAGATGATACAAAGATAATTGAAGGGGCAAGTAGTACTGAGGAAGTGGGGAGTCTGCAGAAGGACTGAGACAGATTAGAAGAATGGCCAAAGAAAGGGCAGATGGAATATAGTGTGGCAAAGTGTATGGTCATTCACTTTAATAGAAGGAATAAAAGTGTAGACTATTTTCTAAATGGGATAAAATTCAAAGAGCAGTGGTGCAAAGAGATGTGAGGGTCCTGTTCGAGGATTTCCTAAAGGTTAACTTGCAGAAGGTGGTAAGGAAGGTAAATACAATGTTAGCATTCATTTCTAGAGGACTAGAATATCAAAGCAAAGATGTAATGCTGAAGCTTTTTGAAGTATTAGTCAGACCCCACGAAATAGTGGAAGCAGTTTGGGAAAGCAGGACTTGGAGAGCCGCCAGCAGAGATGCACAAGAATGGTCCTGGGAATGAAATTGTTAATTATGAGGAGCTTCTGATGGCTCTGGGCCTTTACTAATTGGAGTTTAGAAGAATGGGGGTGGGAGATACTCTTTGATACTTATTGAATATTGAAAAGCCTAGATAGGGTGTATGTGGAGAAGGTGTTTCCTATAGTGGGGTGTCTAGGACTAGAAAACACAGCTTCAACAGAAGGATATCCCTTCAGAACAGAGATGAAGAAGAATTTCTTTACCCAGAGGATGGTAAATTTTTGGAATTTATTACCGCAGACATCTGTGGAGGCCAAGTCATTAGGTATATATTTAGACCATAAGAGCATAAGACAAGGGAGCAGAAGTCGGTCATTCGGCCCATCGAGTCTGCTCCGCCATTTCACCATGAGCTGATCCACTGTCCCCTATAGTCCCATTCACCGCCTTCTCACCATAACCTTTGATGCCCTGACTACTCAGATACCTATCAATATTTGCCTTAAATACACCCAATGACTTAGTCTCTACTGCCACCTGTGGCAAAAAATCCCATAGATTCACCACCCTCTGGCTAAAAGAATTTTTTCGCATCTCTGTTCTGAATGGGCTCCCTTCAATCCTTAAGTCATGCCCTCTTGTACTAGACTCCCCCACCGTGGGAAACAACTTTGCCATATCCACTCTGTCCATGCCTTTCAGCATTCGAAATGTTTCTGTGAGGTCCCCCCTCATTTTTCTAAACTCCAAGGAGTACATTCCTCATGTGTTAACCCTCTCATTCACGGAATCATTCTAGTGAATCTTCTCTGAACCCTCCCCAACGTCAGCACATCCTTTCTTAAATAAGGAGCCCAAAACTGCACACAGTACTCCCAAGTGAGGTCTAACCAGTGCCTTATAGAGCCTCAACATCACATCCCTGCTCCTCTACTTTATTCCTCTAGAAATGAATGCCAACATTGCATTTGCCTTCTTCACCACCGATTCATCCTGGAGGTTAACCTTAAGGGTATCCTGCACGAGGACTCCCAAGTCCTTTTGCATCTCAGAACTTTGAATTCTCTCCCCATTTAAATAATGGTCTTCCCGTTTATTTCTTCTACCAAAGTGCATGACCATACACCTTCCGACATTATAATTCATTTGCCACTTCTTTGCCCATTCCCCCAATCTATCCAAGTCTCTCTGCAGACTCTCTGTTTCCTCAGCACTACCGGCCACTCCACCTATCTTTGTATCATCAGCAAACTTAGCCACAAAGCCATCTATTCCATAATCCAAATCATTCATATACAACGTAAAAAGAAGCGGCCCCAACACGGACCCCTCTGGAACACCACTTGTAACCAGCAGCCAACCAGAATGGGATCCTTTTATTCCCACTCTCTGTTTCCTGCCAATCAACCAATGCTCTATCCATTTATGTAACTTTCCCATAATTCCATGGGCTGTTATCTGTTTAGCAGCCTCATGTGCAGCACCTCGTCAAAGGCCTTCTGAAAATCCAAATACACAACATCCACTGCATCTCCCTTTTCTAACCTACTTGTACTTCCCTCAAAAAATTGCACTAGGTTTGTCAGGCAGGATTTTCCTTTAAGGAAAGCATGCTGAGTTCTGCCTCTCTTGTCATATGCCTCCAGGTACTGTGTAACCTAATCCTTGACAATCGACTTCAACAACTTCCCAACCACCGATGTCAAGCTAACAGGTCTATAATTTCCTTTTTGCTTCCTTGCCCCCTTCTTTAATAGCGGAGTGACATTTGCAATCTTCCAGTCCTCCGGAACCAGGCCAGAATCTATCGACTTTTGAAAGATCTTTGCTAATGCCTCCACAATCGTCCACTGCTACTTCCTTCAGAACACGAGGGTGCATTCCATCTGGTCCAGCAGATTTATCTACCCTTAGACTATTCAGCTTCCTGAGTATTTTCTCTGTTGTAATTGTGACTGCGCAGATTTATTTTCCCTGACACCCTTCAGTGTCTAGTATATTGCTGATGTCTTCCTCAGTGAAGACTGATGCAAAATACTCATTCAGTTCCTCCGCCATCTCCTTATCTCCCGTTACAATTTCTCCAGCATCATTTTCTATCAGTCCTATATCTACTCTCACCTGTTTTTTACTCTTTATATACTTGGAAAGCTTTTAGTATTCTCTTTGATATTATTTGCTAGCTTCCTTTCATAGTTCATCTTTTCCCTCTTAATGACCTTCTTAGTTTCCTTTTGTAAGCTTTTAAAAACTTCCCAGTCCTCTGTCTTTCCACTAATTTTTGCTTCCTTGTATGCCCTCTGCTTTGCTTTTACTTTGGCTTTGACTTCTCTTGTCAGCCACGGTTGCGTCCTTTTTCCATTCGAAAATTTCTTCTTTTTTGGAATATATCTGTCTTGCAGCTTCCTCACTTCTTGCATAAACTCCAGCCACTGCTGCTCTGCTGTCCTTCCCACTAGTGTCCCTTTCCAGTCAACTTTAACCAGTTCCTCTCTCATGTCACTAATTTCCTTTACTCCACTGAAATACCGACACATCGGATATCGGCTTCTCTTTCCCAAATTTCACAGTGAACTCAATTATGTTATGATCACTGCCTCCTCAGGGTTCCTTCACCTCCATCTCTCTAATCACCTCTGGTTCATTACACTATACCCAATCAAGTACAGCCGATCCCCTAGTGGGCTCAACAATAAGCTGTTCTAAAAAGCCATCTCGTAGACATTCTACAGATTCTCTCTCTTGAGATCCAGTGCCGACCTGATTTTCCCAATCCTCTCGTATGTTAAAATCCCCTAAAATTATCATAACACTGCCCTTCTGGCAAGCCTTTTCTATTTCCTGTTGTAATTTGTAGTCCACATTACTGCAGCTGTTTGGAGACCTGTAGATAACTGCCACCAGGGTCCTTTTACCCCTGCGATTTCTTAGCTCAACCCATAAAGATTCTGTACCTTCCGATCCTATGTCAACTCTTTCTAATGATTTAATATCATTTCTTACCATTAAAGCCACGCCACCCCCTCTACCTACCTGCCTATCCTTCCGATACACCATGTATCCTTGGATGTTCAGCTCCCAGAGGCACGTAGCCTTTAGCCACGTCTCAGTGATGGCCACAACATCATACCTGCCAATCTGTAACTGTATGACAAGATCATCCACCTTATTCCTTATGCTGCATGCATTTAAGTATAACACATTAAGTCCAGTATTTGGTACTTTTTGCATTGATTGCACTGCAACTTTATTGCACTTTAACTCATCCCAATGGCTGCAAATTTGCTCCATCACCTGCCTGTCCTTCCTGACATCCTTACTGCTCACTACCTGAGATCTATTTCTGTTTTCCCTCTCCTCCGCTCTATCATTCCGGTTCCCATCCCCCTGCCAAATTAGTTTAAACCCTCCCTAACAGCTCTATTAAACCTTCCCACCAGGATATTTAAAGTGAAGTTTGATAGAATTTTGATTTGTAAGGCCATCAAAGTTGATGGGAAGAAGGCAGGAGAATGGGGTTAAGAGGGATTATAAATCAGCTGTGATGGAATGGCACAACAGACTCGACAGTCCACTTAACATAATTCTGCTCCTATGTCTAATGGCCTTATGGTCTAGATTTATTTTGTGTTTTGTTCACAGTTCCTATGCAGACACTTTGCCCCTGGAAATAGTTCAAGCACCAATGGACGTATTGTGCTGCCAGCTGCAGAATTTTGTGCATGCGGTGTGTGGAAATGCAGAATGTGAGATAACTGGAGACAAATGTAAAGAATCACATGGCTGTGGAGCTAACACCAGATCCGAAAGTAAAGGTGGGACGAAAAGAATAATGTTGAAAATAAAAACGCTATTAAAAATATTCTATCAATGTCATTAGATCTTACCATCAAAAGAGTGGAGGCCTGTTCAGAGGTATTTCATTTTGGTTTAAAGCAGAGTATAGCTAAAGCAAAATAATCAAATGACTTTATTTAACCTTTTTTAAAAGAATTGAAAGTACTACAAATGGACCACTTTATAAGATGTACTTCAGGCATCACTGAGTAGAACAGACCTTAGTCAGTTCCACCAAAGGATCCTTTGCAAAATGTCAGCTTGGGTCTATTGGCTATTGCGTTAGATCCCTGAGGTTTATTTCCCATCCTCAACCACTCACTAGCTTTTAATAAAAGAAAGTGGATTATTATTTGAGAGGAGTTGTGTCTCAAATGTATGCAGATACTGCTAAGATAATATGTCTACAAAACAAAAAACAAAACCAATGGCATGCTCAGCTTTATTTGTAGAATGGAGGAGATAAGACTCTAATTCTGATTAATTTATCTGTGGAACTTATGGTAGATTGTGTATACCATTGTACCACAATGAGCGTTTGATTTTACCTGTGTTTCAGTGTGCTAACTTTCTTCCTATCTATAGACGTCCCGCTAGGCTGATTTAAAAGCAGAACTTAACTGGATGATAAACATGATTTAAGACTATAAAACAGTAGGGTTTTGCTTATTTGAGAGATCTATTGAAGGGGACAGTTCATTCCAGACTCAGCAGGAGGAAGCCAGATTGAAAATAGTATAGAATTCAACTCTTTCTGCAGAAACCCTGAAAGACCATGATGTTGCAGAACAGTGGAAGGAAGAAAGCAAATCAATGATTATAATAAAGCGAGGAGCACTGAGAAACAGAAGGTGGATTGTTATTGTTATATTATGGAACAGCTGAGAACTCCTGTTAATTATTTTTAAATAAAGTTAAATTATAAAAATAAAACTATTGATTTCTTCAAAATTCTTTGAACATAAGTTATGATATGATAGAATTTTTTGTTGGAATAGTGCTGTGTCCTTCTGGGCAAGATTGCCTTTGTTTACAGTCACTGCTCATGAAATATTATTGAAAAATGTAACAAAAATTATTTTATGATTATTGAAAAAAATTTACATTTTGAATTTTAGTGCTCAGTTTTGTCTTGAGGTTTTTAGCAACAATCCAACATTACCAAAGCTGCTGTTCATATTTAAACAGTTATATCTTTAATCAAGGAATCACAATATATAGTTTGAAATAAAGGAGCATAATAATTAAACAGCTCACAATACATGTATAATCAATATTTGGCTTTTTTAATATTCTCTAGAAATCCTGCGTTATTTATACTAAAGATTAAACATGCTCCCTTACCACACACTACTCATTTCTACCTCCTACCCAAGATGCACAAACCTGACTCTCCATGTAGGCCAATTGACTCTGCCTGCTAAACTTGTGTCCACACGAATCCCAACCTTCCTTCCTAGTCCTCAAGAAGGGTGTCAGCCCAAAATATTGACTATTTATTCATTTCTGTAGGTGTTGCCTGACCTGTATTCTTCCAGGATTTTGTGTGTGTTGCTTTGCAGAATCTTGCGTTTTAAAACTATCACCTCTTGCATTATAGCTGGTGAAGTTTTTCCATTAGTTCACTGAATGAGAAAAATCCAAGACCTCTGCTGTTACTGGCAACTCTACCAAAATACAGTTTTGGAATGATAGTGCTATGATGGGAGAAGTCTTCATTCTGACTCCTTAGGTTTGAAATAAACGCAGTTAAATGTGTTTACACCGTTACACCATCTTTACACCAGAAATGGACAGCAACTGATATGAAAATTACAACGCCTTGAATTTATGGAGCAAGTTTTTAAATGTTGGATGTGGGATAATTGAAAAGGTTTGATAAGATTGAAAAGAAATAAACTTCAATCAGGGCCTTTGTTCACTTGTGTATGTATATAATTTTCTTCCCTTTTGATATTACATTTCCATTTTTCCTAATTTCTAATTGATTATATTTTACGTTGCTGTTATTTTTCTGGTAAGGTTGGGATGGTTTCTTGTTAAGGCAGCCTGTGTTTTTCCCCTCTGTGATTGTAAGTTGCTGTCAGCACTGCTTTAGTGGCTGCATTTGTCTTAATTAATCATCTTCAACCTTTTACTAGGCTTCCTCAGCACATACATCATTCACTGGATGTGGATGTGTTTGATTTTATTTTAATCATCAGATTACTATGTGAAGATGAGGGAAATGAAATATAACAGTTACATGCATTCCCAAATAAATTTACTGCTTCTGCTAACTTAAAAAAAGATGCCAGTATCATGATGATTTATCTAGACACTCTGGTACATAGATTTATTCTGTGCTATCAATGCACATCTTTAATTCTGCTTTGATGTAATTATGAGCCCGTTGTATTAAAGTCATTCAAAGTGCTGCACTCTCACAATCATAAAATGCCATAATGCCAGCTTAGGTGCTATATATATTTGTACATGTTTGTTTGGTTGTTTATCCATCAAAACCATCCTCATTATTAATTTCATTACCTGATTTTTAAAATGAAATAAAAGCATCTAGGTAATCAAATCCTTCTATGGTGTCCAGCCACCCCTTCAGCATTTTGTGCACGTTGCTCAAGATTTCTGGCATCTGCAGAATCTGTTGTTTATGATTTGCTTCTCCACTGCAAAGTCTCCTTGAATGAGAGTTCAGTGAGACTCTCTCACTGCTCCCTCTCTGGGATCTCTGCTGCTCTCTGGCTCTTTGGCTATGTGCTCACCCAGACTTACTAATACAGCCATGTGTCCTTCCTGGGTACGTTGCTTCCATCATCTTGTGCCATATGGCCTCCAGCTCTTTTTCTAGACCTCCTGGTTTGGACCAAATGAGAATTCCCAACTACTTGTGTTGAATTAATTGCTTCTCCCTCCAAATTCTACGCACAGCCATCACCACCATGCGGAAATACCTGCTTGCCCTGCCTCTTTCTCTGCTGCAGCTCTGGACTTCACTCTTCTTCGCCAGCCGTGGACCTCTCTGATACTTTATCCTCCACTGCATCCATGCCTTCAACCACTGGTTTTTCTCCATCCTCGCATCAATAAGAAATTTGGAAGCTTGCCCATCAAGCTGAAAACTTAGCCATCTCTGGCTCAGATCTCAGCCTCAGGCTTTGGCATCCCATGGTCCTTGTCACCTCAGACTCTGATCTTGGCCCCAGCCTCTGATAGGCCATGATACCTGCCACCTACAGCTCCATATCTGACTTCAGCCCCAACCACCTCTACACCAAGACCTTTTTTACTGCTACTGGTTCCTAGGTTCCTTTTCATTCATTACAGCCCACCAATCCCACTCTCTCTCAGATTCCCCTCTATCCCTTATCCTTCATTCCTTTGAGCCCCAAGTTTCTCTGAACACCCAAACTCTCCCCCTTCCCTCTGATTCCTCAAACCCTCTATTCTCCTCTAACTCCAGCTGTAATCCCTGCAGGTCTTCACCATCATCTCTGATCTTCCTCTCTTTGAGGCAGAGGTCCCTCTGATCCCATACCTCAGTAAGCTGCACACTTGTCATGACACCAAGCTCTTCACCTCTCTCTCATGGTCTACTTCTTTGGCAAGGATTCCACATCCGATAGTGATGACTCTCTTCTCCTATCTTCAACCCTGCTCTTCTGAAATATCCCACTATGGTCTTCTGTCCGTTCCAGATCTTTTCATCTCTGTCAACAAGACATTAACCATTACTTCTTTAGCACTTCCCTCTCTCGTTTGAACATCATATCCGCTGAATGCACAATCCTCCATTCCATCCACACCATCAAACCCACAGAAGCAAAGCTACTGTTGTAGTCAGTCATATTGACTTCTACCTTGCTGAAGCCAAATAGTATCTCTCAGAACCTCCTTTTACTTGCCCCTTAAACAGGATCCCACTAAGGACCACCACCATCTTCAGCCTCGTCACCTCCAGTGATGCCCCATTCACTGCCTCCATTCTCATAGTTCCTGCAGCACGTACTGTTCATTTCTACCTCCTACCCAAGATATACAAACTTGGTAGGTCCATTATTTCTGTCTTTGAACTATTGTCAGCATACTTCAATTCCATTATGTCCCTCTTTGGCCAATAAGCCAAAAGATTTCTTTATGACTTTATCCAACTGTAATGCCACTTTCAAGAAATTATGGATGTGTATTCCCATATCCCTCTGACCGACTGCACTCCCCAATGCCATACCGTGCATGGTGTAAGTCCCACTGTGGTTTGTCCTCCCAAGTGCAACACTTCACACTTGTCTGCATTATATTCCATCCACCATTTTTCAGCTTATTTTTCCAGCTGGTCAAGATCCCAGTGCAAGCTATGATAGTCTTCCTCGCTGTCCTCCCCCCAATCTTGGTATCATCCACAAATTTAATGATCCAGTTTCCAATCTTACCATCGAGATAATTGATGTAGATGGCAGGAACAGACCCAGCACCAATCCCTGTGGCACACCGTCACAGTCCTCCAATCAGAGAGGAAATCATCCACTACCACTCTCTGTCTTCTCCCGTGATGCCAATGTGTAATCCAATTTACTACCTCATCTTGAATGCCAAGCGTCTGAACCTTTTTGACCAGCCTCCTATGTGGGACTGTCAAAGGCCTTGCTAAAGTCAAGGTTCACTGCCTTGCCGCCTTCAACTTTCCTGGTACCTTTCTCAAAAAACTATAAGATTGTTTAGTCATGACCTACCATGCACAAAGCCACGTTGACTGTCCCTAATCAGTCCCTGTTTATCAAAATACTTTTATATCCCATCCCTTAGAATACCTTCCAGTAACTTTCCCACTACTGATGTCAGGCTCACCAGTTTATAATCTCTGGTTTATTCTTAGAGCCTTTCATAAACAGCAGAATAAAATTAGCTATCCTCCAATTCTTCAGCACTTCGCCCATGGCTAAGGATGTTTTATATATCTCTGCTAGTGCCCTGCAATTTCTCCATTCACCTCCCACAGGGTCTGAGAGAACTCTTTGTCAGGCTGTTAAGGTTTATCCAGCCTAATTTGCCTTGACAGGAAACACCTCTTCCTCTGTAATCTGTATACAGTGCATGACCTCATTTCTCATTTGCCTCACTTCCGTAGACTCTTTGCCTGTCTCTTGTGTAAATAGAGATGCAGAATATCCATTTAAGATCTCTTCCCCCCCCCCCCCCCCAGCTTCTCTTTTGGCTCCAAGCATGGATAACCACTCTGAGCTTCCAGAGGACCAATTTTGTCCTTTGCTTTTACTCTTGGTATATCTGTGTTGGTGTTATTTATTTATTTATTACAACAAATTATTGGTTTAGTTCAGTACCACAAGGACTGGCTCTATTTTGGGCATTGCTATTATATTCAGATGTGTTAGAATAAATGACAGATGGGCAATGGACTTGGTACCTTTCTCCCACCAGAGTTACTTGCTCCACACATATGGTCTGGACCATGACTCTGAGAGGCCCTGGTCAGCATAATTAGGAATGCTGGGAGTATTTTAACTTTTATCAAACCTGTTTTTAGGTATTCTGACATTCAGTCAGATTTTAAAAACTAATGTTGAAGTAAATAAAATTTTAAAATGCTGTTAACTATAGCACACTATTTACAAATGACCAATAAAACAGTAAAACCCAAATATTGCTGCACCTTCTAAAACAAAAGGCTGAGACAAAAGAGACTTCAAATACTGGAATCTGGAATTTTTAAATAACTGATGGAGGAACTCAGTGCATCAAGAACCTGCAGGGTCTGAGCATGAAGCATCGATGTAACTTTTGTTTTCTCAGGTGTTATTTGTCCAACATAGTCTTCCAGTAACTTTAAAGAAAAATATAAACATGAAAAGTTCTGCAAATGCTGGAAATCCAAAGCACATTAATTAAAAATGGTTGCTTCCCCATTGTCTCCAAGCAGTGCACTGCAAACTGCATTTTCAATACCATTAAGTTGTGTTTTCTTCAGCATTATGCTAAGGACTCTGAATAGGATTGGGCTGTTCCAGTGGGCTCCGTTTGCACATTAAAGTGCAAACTCAGGTCTCAATACATCATTATGGACCTGTCTTCCAAGTTTCATAAATTGAAAGGATGAAGTAGCCAGCCATATATGGCATTATTTAATCATTTGTATATTTTGGGCACCATATAATTCATACTTTAATGTCATGTGAAATATTGGTGACATCCACTATGAAAAATAACTGGAAACCAGATATTATCAGGAACACTATAGAATTAGTATCACTTTCCGCTGATAAACCAGTTTTACACTATTTTAGTATTTGCAGGTTAGGGAAGGGACAGTCATTAGAAAGCTCATTTATGGATGTGGCCTTTTTTCTACGTAATCTCCACTTAAGTTATTGGTCAAAAATATGTACCTGCTTCTCATTCTGGTATATCAGGGTATAAAGGTTAGGCAAATATTTCATCCCTACCAACCACTTCCTTTCTCACAGCATTATTCTGAGTAATTGAAGAAGGTACAGCAATTGGCTCTTCACCTAATCCCGACCTACCCTCCAAGTACCCATATAGTTCTTCCAGATGAAGCAATTTTCCATTAGCACTTCCAATCAAATGTGCTATACTTGGTGCTCCCAATGTGGACTCTTCTACACTGAAGAAACTAAATATGGATTGGGTATTGCAGAGCAGCCACACTCATTGCTCATTGCTGACCTAAACTACTTTCTAGCTGCTTTAACTCTGGCTCCCCACACTGAGCTGCACAACTGCTTCCTGCACTGTTGTAATGAGAACAATGTAAGCACCTCATCTTCTGTCAAGACATTTTACCACCTCCAAGCTTCATCAAATTCCATTACCTATTAAGGTGAGACCCTGACTCTAATCCTGATACAGCCATTATTTGATCAAAAATGTCAGCATTTGCAACCCCAAAGGCATAATTATATGGGGCTAATTTTTCAGAAAGGCAATTTGACTTGCATCAGAATCCAGAAAGCGAGATGGTAACCATATCAAAAGCATTCAGCTGCTTGAATGTTCAACCACTCTTGATACAGTGCATCGAAAATCTATCAACAATGTGCTTTATATGGAAATAATGTAAAATGTACAATGGACTGTTTGGAATGGGCTGCTGTGTTATCTGAGCAGTGGGGTGTAGAAAAAGTTGAACAGAGAAACATGGTGATCTGCAAGTCATTTATTTTAAGCATTTATAATTTTCCTTGGAATAGACTTGGAAAGTGTATTTCTGTTTTCATAATTTAGTAGTAAGTTAAATCTTATGCTGTAACCAACTCTGGAAAATGTATTTTGGCTATTTGAAGGTCTCTAGCCCTTTATTCCAGGTGTAACTCTGGAATACGACATATAATCAATTTAACCTACTGGGAAATGTACCCTTTCTTTCTGACCCATACTCATCAAGAAATAGGAAGAATGGAACATGATATATTAATTTATGCAGAGTGAGTCAGCAATGGGAACTTGTGTGCTGATTAATTGCAACTGCATTTGAATCGCATGCTGACATGTGATGCTCCCAGCTCAGAAAAGCAGTCTTTTGTATTCAACCTCAACAGTATGACTTGACCTCAACTTTTCAACAACAGATCCTACAGAATCACTAATTTTCTATTTCATGTTGTCTTTCAGGGTTGCATTAAGCACAGTGTTGTATTTTATTCACGCCCATTGGTAATTGGGCCAATGTTTGTTTTCATTTCCCATTGCTACACAAAGCATACACTTTAGTCGTTAAACTAGGAGATTAAATCAATGCATCCTCTGTCATTCATGTGAAATTTATAATGTGTTTATTCAATAGAAATTATTTTATAAACTAAATCATTCCCTTGTTAGTAACACCCCTATGTTTTCTTTCATTTGAATAGATTTTGTCAATAACAGAAGAATAGTAGAAACCCAGCTGGGAGACTTCCTTGTTTTTTTGCGTCGTGTTATCTCCACCAAAAATATGCAGAATGATATGGTTTCTGTGAAATGGATTGACCCAGTTTTATTGATTGCTTCAGGAATGAGTGCATCAGGTGAGATAGTTAAATTATCCTGATAATTATGCTTCTGATCTTGCAAACTATTGCCCCATTTCCCAAAATTGTTGTTGCCTCCCAAATTTTTACCTAATTTTCCCTAAACTGCTTTGAATTTACTCAAGTAGATTTTTACAACCCTGCCAGTGTACCAAAAGAAGCTCTTAGTTAATTTGGTTAATGACATCCCATTTTCCTTCTCATCTGAACGTTACAACATTAGATTCTATCTCCACAGTCACCAAATTGTTTTGTTGGATGTATGGTACTGAATGAGAAGAAATTTCATTCTCTAAAACATTGGAAAAACTGATACTGTTCCATCACAAGCTCCATTTCCTAGGCTTTGACTCCATCCCTCTCCTCATGTTGGGTACAATTAAACCAGACTGCTTGTGATCTTAGCCTTGTCTGAAAGTGTCATCCAACCATCATCCCTCCTGTGTGTGCTCACTGAAAAAAAAGTTAATCAACAATGTTAAATTACCATTATTCTTAAATACCTACATGGCCTTTCCCTAAACTGCTTGGTTCCAATTGCTTCTCCCAGCACTATAATGCTCCAGGATCTCTGCTCCCTCTGTAATTTCTGTACAATTTATAGGATTGCCTTCAGCTGTAAGGCCTGAAGTTTTAGAACAGCATTCCAAAACTTCTTTGCTAACAACCCTTTCCTTTATGGTGTCTCTTAAATTACATCAATTCGTCAGCTGATTAGCTGCCCTTCTCTCCTCATGGCTACTAATCAAGTTTTGTTTGAAAATACTCGGAAAGAGATGTGTTGTCACATTTTGCTTCTTAAAAACTCTACAAATACAGTTTGTTGTTGTTGGGCAACAATGCAGTATTTTTACAGGAAAATTGTTCATATGAGAACAAAATATTTTGCAATTGTTAGGAATTTTTCTGTGCTAATCTGGAGTCCATTTCCCTTTTACAACAATTGTGCACTATAGATTAGAAGTGTCCATTACATAGTTCCAGAATATCTACAAGTATCAGTATTTTAGAACTGCACCAATGAATAAACTCAAAAATTCAAGAAAATAGCTTGCAAGTAATCATGAAGCTGTGCTTGTCAATGCAACTGCGCTGATCAGCACGATTGCTCTAACCAACAATTCGCTGCATGTTGTGATTCATCAGTTTGAAGCTTTGATTAAATTAAAACAGTTTATCTGAAGGAAGTTGTGCAATGTTCTTTAAAGCCATTTATCAATCTAATATGAAATGTAAGTGTTTATGTTATGTGAGAGTTCATAGAATCATAATAAATTACAGCACAGAAATGGGCCCTTACAACCCACTGATGTACTTGCTGCTTCATTGGTTTAATTGAAACTCATGTTACCTTGTGCATGTTCCTTGACAAATTGGTACATAATAGAACATAGAAATCTACATCACATCACAAGCTCTTCAGCCCACAATGTTGTACAGACTACATAACCTACTCTAGAAACTGCCTCTATTTTTCAAAGTTCCACATACCTATCTAAGAGTTTCTTAAAAGAACCTATTGTATCCGCCTCCACCATCATCACTGGCATTGCATTCCACGCACCCACCAATCTCTGTGTGAAAAACTTACCCCAGATATCCGCTCTGTACCTACTTCCAAGCACCTTAAAACTGTGCCCCCTCATGTTAGCCTTTTCAGTCCTAGGAAAAAGCTTCTGGCTATCCACACAATCGGTGCCTCTCATCATCTTATATACCTCTATCAAGGTCGCCTCTCATCCTCTGTCACTCCAAGGAGAAAAAGCCAAGTTTACTCAACCTATTCTCATAAGGCATGCTCTTCAATCCAGGCAACATCCTTGTAAATCTCCTCTGCACTCTCTCTATAGTATCCACATCCTTTCTTGTAGTAAGGTGACCAGAAATGAACACAGCACTCCAAGTGGGGTCTGACCAAGGTCTTATATAGCTGTAACATTTCCTCATGGCTCTTGAGTTCTTGAATAATTTAAACCTTTATAATTTTGAAATTTATTATTCATGAAGCATCATGACTTCTAATTTCTTAGTGGGTTAATGAGCCAATAATAGAAATTACACAATAACTTTATCCTCCAGGTGTTCCACTTATCCATAATTTACGCACCAGGTTGCTAGCATTACATATTTTGGAGTCACTCTTGCCTGCCTGCTTTGAACCAAACCAAATAAAGGAGGTAAGATTTATTGTACACTTAAACATTCTTGACTGCTCAGAGAAAAAGGACAGATTTCACTCAGATTTTAGAATATACTTTCCTGAATTAAGATTGCAATTGTTGATTAAGTAATCCTTTTCCAGAATAATAAGTAAGAATACCTTATGATGTTTTTCAAATGGGGCCACAGCAGTACAGCTTTGGAATGAAAGGGGATGATCACTTTGCTGGGAGTATATATAATAGGCCTCCATCATTCAGCAGGAGCAGATATATAGACACATCACAGGGAGATGAGATTATAGAGTGATAGTATTATAGTACTAGGAAATTTCAAAATCACAAACATTTACTGGGTTCAAGTTGTAGAGGTGGAGGAATTTTTAAGATGCATCTGGGTGATAGGGACTAATACTACCTTTTTGAAGAAGTATCAACTTAATGGCTCAAGAAGATAGGTCTTCAAAGGGTAGTATAGGGCATAACTTTAGAGAATTTAGCCAAGCATTAGGTTGAAATGACAATGGGATAATCCTTGGAAAAGGTGAGCATAACTCTTAAGTTTTAACCTGCAGTGGTTGTGAAACAGGATGAAGATAATGAGGTAAAGCTGATTTCAATTAGACAGCATCTCACAGAAGTAAAATTGGAGCAGCTACGTGCAAGTAGGTCTGTATCAAGTAAATTGGAGTCATTCAAAAATGAAATAGTGAAAATTCGGGGTAAAAAGTTTGGACAGTCAGCTCACTGAATCCTGATGTCAAAGGGTATAGTGACCATATAAAGTAATTGAAGAAATAATATGACTGGTATAGTGAACTGAGAACAGGGAAGGTGCTTTACAAACACAAAGAGTTGGAGGGAATTCCTTTTATATAAAGAGGAAATTTGGGAGAGCAAAGAGGGAGCATGAAATATTCCATGAGAATAAATTTTATTCCGTATCTCAAACTTTTGGGTGGTAAATTCTGTAAATATAGACTTTTGATACTAGAATGGCTTGCCTGCTGTTCTCATCTGTATTTATGAAGGAAAAGGAGAATGTTAGTGAAGGTTGTGGCAAAGTTCTGGAGCATCTGGGTGAAAAAAGATTTTTAGCCTACAGGTGGATTAGTCTTCAGGATCTGATGCTGTTTCAGAACTGCTGTAGGAGATACAGGAGTAGACTGCTAGGGCTCTGACAGAGTTTTAAAATCTTCTCTGGTTACAGTGACATGCCAGATGACTGGAAAATAACAAATGCAGTTAGCTGTTGTTTTACTGTCATGTAATCTAATAGCAGCAGTAGAGAGAATCTGAGAGAATTAGCTTGCACGAATGAAAGACAGCAAGGTTTTGTTAGTGGAAGATCTTGTCTGACCAGTTTGAAGATCCAATAAAATCTGTTGATGAGGGCAGTGCAATAAATGTATTCTGTATTCTGGACAAACTTTAGTAAGGCCTTTGATAAGGTCTCACACAGGAGACAGGTGAAAAGGCTTAGAGCCCAAGGAATACAGGACAAGTTGATAAATTGGGTGCAAAATTGTCATAGCAATGAGAGGCAGAGGATTATTTTAATAGTTAGAAGCTTATGACCATGGTGTACCACAACTATCAATGCTGAGAACTTCTAGCAATAAAGAAAGTTGTAGGCTGCTAGATGATATGATCTATAAGAATGGCAGAGCATTAACAGATGAAGCTTAATCCTGATAAATAGTAAGTTAAGCACTTTGAGAAGATGAATGATAATAAGACATACAGGCAATACATGGTATATGATTGGTCCTTGGGATGTGTTGAAGAAGAAGGGAAATTTGATGCATAAGTCCCTGAAGATGGCAACATAAGTTGATAAGGTAGTGAAGAGGAGTATGAGATACTTGTCTTTGTTAACCAAGCTATAAAATATACAATGGTTGTTATGTGCATAATTTTGCAAATGCCACAGTAACTGTGTGCAGTTTTTGTCATCACACTGTAAGCAGGATGGTAAAAGGGTGATTTGCTGGGATTTTGTCTGTGATGCATTAAAGTCCATCTGCCTTTGTTACCAAATGATCAACATCATCCTGTAGTCTACCACTTTTTTTTATTGCAAACAGCAACATTATTCTCGTTTGAGCTATTTGTAAGCTTACTAATTATGCAAACTCACCTGTCTCTAGATAATATTTCCCAGGCTCTGGGCTATGTTATTGCCTGGATTGCCCACGTTGCCAAAGCACCACTCTTTATTTCTCCTTAGTCTTTTTCTCTTTCCCACTCCTATCATGTGCATTGGCAACATTGGATGAAATTCATTAGGTTAATCCAGTTACTTGAGTCAAGTATGATGTTCTCCTAAGGAGTTGTCTATTGGTGGGTCCTCAGGTGGGATGTAGGATCCACATATTCTGGTGTAGTGCAGGCAAGAGCAGATGGCGGCTGTGGCTGATAGTGGAGTCTTTTGGTTGTTCAGACTGTCCTTTTGTAGCTATTACTTGTTCTCTGCAGCACAATGGATGTTGTTCTCATGTAGCACAGCTTCCTCTTGAATAGATTTCCTCCACGTGTATCTATTGAGTGCAATGTTGGGATTCATTTCAAGAGGCCTAGAATATAAAAACAAGGATGTAATGCTGAGGCTTTATAAGGCTTTGGTCAGACTGCACTTGGAGTATTGTGAGCAGTTTTGGGCCCCTTATCTGAGAAATGATGTGCTGGCATTGGAGAGGGTCCAGAGGAGGTTCATGAGAATGATTTGTGTAATAAAAGGGTTAATGTACGAGGAGCATTTAGGCTAGTACTGGCTGAAGTTTATAAGAATGAGGGGATCTCATCGAAACCTATTGAAAATCGAAAGGCCAGGCTAGATTGGAATGGAGAGGATGTGCCCTCTATTCCTAGTGCATGAGTCTAGGACCAGAAGGCAGAACCTCAGAAGAGAGAGACATCCATTTAGAACAGAGATGAGGAATTTCCTTAGCCAGAGAGTAGTGAATCTATGGATTTCATAGCCGCAGAAGGCTGTGGAGGCCAAGTTACTGGGTGTATTTTAAGCAGAGGTTTATGGGTTCTTGGTTACTTAGAGTATCAAAGATTACAAGAAGAATAGGGTTGAAAAGCATAATAAATCACCCATGATGGAATGAAGGAGCAGATTCAATGGGCAGAATGTTGTAATTCTGCTCCTATGTCTTAATGGTCTAAAATTATGATACTAATCAAGTCTCTTATTTCAGACTTTGGAGAGACTCTTCAGTTCACTTTCTGCCTATATGTGGGACATGCCATTTGCTTTAAGCAAACTGGAAAAAGTAGAGAAATCAACTGAGGTATGGCAGAACTGTTTTCCAAAGGTATCTGAATTTTATAGAATGCAATTTAATTAAATATTAAATGGAATGGAAGGAAGTTGTAATCAATCAATGTAGATATTAATGTACTAGGCAATCAAATTATTTAAATTGATAAAACACTTGTTCCTGTGTCCCTTGGATGGTTTTTTTCACCTTTAAAAACTGATGTAATTTCCATCTCACTCTAGAAATGAATTTACTGTCTCAACTCATATAGATGTTTGTTTCAAATCTGTGAATTTAATTGGAATTTATAAGCATTATTCTAGACTCACATCTAGTCTATCTCATCCATCCTTAGCGGCAAAAATTATATCATTTGGAATTGCCTCTTCCTAAGGGACTGCATTTTTCAACCTTTGTATATTAATACTTTTCTTATTAAGCAGCATGCTAATAAACTTTCTTTATGCCCTCTCTAAAGATTTCTATAGCATGGAGTCCAGTAGCCCACAGTGCTCTTACAGAGATATGATTAAAGTTCTATGTATGCTGTGACGATTGACCATACATCTTGTGTTAATTTTACAATAAATTTAGACAATAAATTATGTCAGTGAAATCATTTTCTGAGCTGGCTTCCTGGAAATAAGATCATGAAGTACGGGTTGAATACCCCTTGTGCAAAATGCTTGGAGCCGGAACTGATTTTCAGACTTCGGATTTTTTTTGGGTTTTGGAATATATAAGGAGATGGGGTTAAATGGATTCCTTGGGTGATGCTGGAAGGGCCTAATCTGTGCTGTATTGCTAAAATTAAAAAATATTCCAACTCTGAATTACTGTATGTGCTACCAGTCTTTGTCCAACACTTGTTCATCACACATATACAAAATTATTGCATATTATTAATATATCGAAAATATAATGTATACAGGGTAACAAAAGCAGCACCAGGAGAATTCCTGAATCAGCTGTTGAACAACAGCAAACAGGCTTCAGTCTCCAGCTACAATGCCATGTTTTCATCAAAAGGTTACAGTACAGTGTATTTGTATTTTACTTAAGGTTTTATGTGAGATATAAAAGCAATCAGCATTGTCAACTTGTTGTGGTGTTAGATTTTCATCAATGACTATCTTCATGATTAGCAGATATTAGCTTTAATTTTTAAAAAATCTTTAAAATTTAATGCCATGCCTTTTCTTAAATTTCTGCAACTAGACTGCTAAATATTCACATTTACCTTCAATTTTCAGTTTGTCATGTTGCTTGTTTCATGATCAGCATACTGTTAAGTGGCATATGTTCACTCAGACACTGACTAATTCCTTCTTTCAATACACAATCGAGATCTTCATTTTTCACTTATGCAGTGTTTTTCTATTTTTCATTAACTTCTGTTCATTAAATATGTGAGGTCATTCTCAGAAATCTCTGTGATGCACCGAGACCTGCACATCGCACTTCCCAGAACCTTTCGTAATTTTCCATTTGTGATGTCATGACAGCGCTCAAAAAAATTTCAGATTTCAGGGTTTTCAGATTTTGGAATTTCAGATGAAGGATACTCAACCTGTACTTCAAAATTTACATAACAAAGGCTTATTGAACAGTGAATATGGAGCTTATAAGCCTGCACCTGTACATTTAGTGTTTTAGATTGGACTTTCCAAATGTTCCATGTTGTCTCTTTCAACAGAACTTGATTTGAAATTTGACTTCCTTTTGAATTTGTTTCATTCTGTGCAATTACCTTTTATATCTGATAAAGGTTGAAGTAGTTCATTAAGACAATGTATTTAAAACAGTTTCAAGAAATTACTTTCCAATATATTAGAAAATACTGACCACAAAAGGAAAAAATAAATTTTAGTACCAGAACATGATTTCCCTTTGGTGTATTTCTGTTTTTCTTTGTTTCAAACACAGGATAAAGAAAGTGACAACATACCGATTAAAGAATTTTCCTTTGATCCAGAAAAAATGGTTTGCTGTGTAATGGAAGCAGGAAATGTATTATCTCATGGTGCAGGGGGTAAAGGATATGGCTTAGCATCTACAGCCATAACATCGGGATGCTTTCAATGGAAGGCAAGTGTGTAACAAAGTAATTAAATAACAAATTTAAATAAAATGACTGACTATATATTCTAGATTATCAGTTTTACTTGCACTTGGTCTCATCTTTGCTAGTATTCAAATACTTTTAAAATGTATGCCACCAACTTTCTGTTAGTTTCTTTTTCATGAATGGGTTGAGGATGTGATCTTATGAAATGGTACATTTATAAATTACATCAATTAAAACTACTTGACTTAGTTATTTAACCTGCTGCTCGATCTTCAATTTGTATTTGCCATAAATAAGGTGAAATACTGTGTATCAGGGAAGTTAACCAATGCCTCTATTTTCTGACATTGCAGTCTGACAAGACAAGACAGTTGGGCATTGCAGATCTATATTCACGTCCTTCCACAAATGCACATCCTAACATGCTGCACCACTGTATGGTACATAAACAGCACTGTGGCAGACAGGAAGTCTCTACAGTGGGTAGTCAAAACTACCCAGTGAATCACTGGCACCAGCCTACCTACCATCAAGCACATGTATACAGAAAGGTGCCATAAAAAGCCCAGTAACATCGTGAAGGATCCCACCTATCCTGTTCATGGACTGTTTGACCCAATCCCGTCAGGGAGAAGGCTGCATAGCATCCACACCAGGACCACCAGACTTAAATACAGTTACTTTCCCCAAGCAATAGGGTTTCTCAACACCTCCACCTACTAACACACCCGTCCGTACATCCCACCATCAGAGTCAGTTTATGTATAGACACGCCTATGCCTAGTGTCACTTTATGGACATATAATCAATCCATTGTACTGTATATAACCTATCTTATGTTTCTTTTTGTTCCACATTGGATCCAGAGTAACAATTATTTTGTTCTCCTTTACACTTAAGTACTGGAAATGACATTAAACAATCTTAAATAGAATGCTAATTTGCCACTTGAGCCAGATCTATAGTTCAATATTGTGGCTGATACTGGATCCCAGCTTCTCTTATTCTTTATTTCATGAAACTTTTTGCCTTATTAGCCTTCATAAGTGGAAGATGTACTGATCTTTGTGGCGCCATACAAGTGATAACATGCCAAATTGTTTATATCCTATAGATAATCATTTACTAGTGCTGATATAATGCTCAGAAATCATGAGCTATTTCATATAATGGCCCTTTTTTGTAGCACCTTTATGACTACCTTTTGAGAATTCAAATTTTCTGGACCAGAATTCAGACACATATGTGATCCATATGTTCTTGCCCTGATCCAGGCATTAGTCAGACTGCACTTGGAATATTGTGGAGCAGATTTGGGCTGTTTATCTAAGAAAAGATGTGCTGGCATTGGAGAGAGTCCGGAAGAGGTTCACAAGAATGATTCTGGGAATAAAATGGTTAATGTATGAGGAATATTTGATGGCTCTGGGCCTGTATATGTTGAAATTCAGAGGAATGAAGGGGGGAGTCTCATTAAAACCTATCGAATATTGGAAGGCCTAGATAGAGTAGATATGGAGAGGATGTTTCTTACAGTAGGTGAATCTAAGACCAGAAGGGATGGCCTCAGAATAGAAGGGTGCCCATTTAGAACAGAGGTGTGATGGTTTAGCCAGAGGGTGTTGAATCTATGGGAATTATTGCCACAGACAACTGGAGGCCAAGTCATTAAAGTGGAAGTTGATAGTTTCTTGGTTGGACATGGCATCAAAGTTGCAGGAGAATGGGGTTGAGGGGGATAATAAATCAACCATGAAGGATTTGTGGCACAGACTCAATGGGCCAAGTGGCTTCATTCTGCTCATATTTTATGGTCTATGGTCATATGAAAAAATTCTGAATTTGTATTAAGCACTTTCCTGATTTAAAAACGTGAAAAAATGAGGTCAGGATTTGAAATAGTGAGCTTCTACCTCACATAATGTAATAGAGTAACTTGGCCAGTCCAAAACAAACTCCACAAATAAAGCAGCTGAAAACCTTATGACAGCCCTCAGTTTGCCCACCTATAACAGCAGTCAAGATTTTTGAGTTCCTTTCCTAACATGTTGCTGCCATATTGCTAATTGGTAACTGGTTTATTTTTGTCACATGTATCAAGATGCAGGGAAGAATTTTGATTTGCATGCTAATCATGCAGTTCTCTCCAAATCATAAGTACAGTGAGGTGGTAAATTGTAGAATATAGTGTTAAAGTTGCTGTTACAGAGAGAGTGCAGTACGGGTGGAGAATAAGGTACAAGGGCCATAATGAGGTTGATAGTGAGACCAAGGTTTCATCTTATCATAGACAAGGTCTGTTCTAAAGCCTTATAAACAAGGAATAAAAGCCACCTATGTTTTAGGAATGTTTCTGAATGCTTCTCAAGTGTTTAAGGATAGATATTAAAGGTTGTTATGTTATCACAGCCATAATTCAATAGCCAATATGATTTGTCCAAGCTACTGTAACTATAAAAGTTATTTACCACCACCACCCCTGAAGTTTTCATGTTTTATTGTTTTACAACATTGAATCAGAGTGGATTTATTTTGGCTTTTTTGACGTTGATCAATTGGAAAAGGCTCATTCATGTCAAAGTGAAAAAGGATCTCTACAAAGTGATCTAAATTAGTTACAAATATAAAACACAAATTAATTAATTCCATAAGTATTCACAGTTTTTAATATGACACATCAATTTAGAAGTACATAATTAGTTAAATGGAGATCACTGTGTGTAGTCGAGGGTTTTCAATTGATTGTAGTAAAAATACACCTGTATCTGGAAGATCCAACTGCTGGTGAGTCAGTATCCTGGTAAAAACTACACCATGAAGACAAAAGAACACTCCAAGCAACTCCGCAAAAAGGTTATTGAAAAGCACAAGTCAGGAGAAGGATACAAGAAAATGTCCAAGACACTGGATATCCCTTGGATTGCAATTAAGGCAATTATCAAGAAATGGAAAGAATATGGCACAGCTGTAAATCTGCCGAGAGCAGGCCATCCTCAAAAACTGAGTGACTGTGCAAGAAGGTGACTAGTGAGGGAGGCCACCAAGAGACCTACGACAACTCTGGAGGAGTTACAAGCTTCAGTGGCTGAGATGGGAGAGACTGCACATACAATAACTGCTGCCCTGGTGCTTCAGTCACAGCTTTATGGGAGAGTGGCAAAGAGAAAGCCACTGTTGGAAAAAAAAAACTCACATGAAGTCTAGGGTAGAGTTTGTGGGAGACTCTGAAGTCAGCTGGGAGAAGGTTCTATGGTCTGATGAAACCAAAATTGAGCTTTTTGGCCATCAGACAAAGTGCAATGTTTGGCATAAGCCAAAGATCGTACATCATCAAAAACACACCATCCCTACTGTGAAGCATGGTGGTAGTTGCATCATGCTGCAGGGATGCTTCACTACAGCAGGCCCTGGAAAGCTTGTGAATGTAGAGGGTAAAATGAATACAGCAAAATACAGGGAAATGTGGAGGAAAACCTGATGTAGTCTGCAAGAGAACTGTGACTTGGAGAGGATTTGTTTTCCAGCAAGACAATGATCTCAAGCATAAAGCCAAAGCTACACAGGAATGGTTTAAAACCAACAAAGTTAATGATCTGCAGTGGCCAAGTCAAAGTCCAGAACTCAATCCAATTGGGAATTTGTGGCTGGAATTGAAAAGGGCTGTTCACTCACAATCCCCAAGCAATATGACAGAGCTTGAGCTGTTTTGAAAAGAAGAACGGGAAAAAATTGCAGTGTCCAGATGTGCAGAGCTGATAGAGACCTAACCACACAGACTCATGGCGTGTGTTTGCTACCAAAAGTGCATCAACTAAATCTTGTCTTGAAGAAGGTGAATACTTCTGCAATCAATTATTTTGTGTTTTATACTTGTAATTAATTTAAGATCACTTTGTAGAGATCTGTTTTCACTTTGACATGAAAGAGTTGTTTTCTTTTGTTGATCTGTGTCAAAAAAAGCAAATTAAATCCACTGTGATTTAATGCTGCAAAACAATAAAACATGAAACCTCCATAGCGGGGTTGAATACTTTTTATAGCCCCTCAATTACTATTATAAGATGGATGTTCTTGATTAATACTGTTTAATAGTAGAATTGTTGAGATGTCAGTAAACCACTCCCATAGAAGTCTACATTCTGTTTTCATTAATTTGTGTGCAGTTTTACATAACCAGGGAAAATAAAGGTAATGAAGGTACATGCGTTGGAGTCTCACAGTGGCCGGTCAGAGATTTCAATCATCGTACAACATCAGATATGTGGCTCTACAGAGCTTATAGTGGGAATCTCTACCACAACGGGGAGCAAGGCTGCACTCTACCTAGCTACACACAAGGAGATTGTATAACTTGTGTCCTGGATGTGGAAGCAAGAACAATTTCATTTGGAAAGAATGATGAGGTAAGGTATACGTTGAGAGATTGCTTAATATGTCTAACAATGAAACTGCTATTATATATGTTTCTTCATGTAGCATTTTTCTACTGATGCATAAATGTGATGACAGTATATTGCAAAATCTGAGCACGAGAACAAAGTTTTGTTTAAAATGCTCCTCATGTAACTAATCATTGAAATAATGTATTTTTAGGTTCAAATACAATATATGTTTTGTGATTTCATGTTACAGAATTTTTAGTCCATAAAAATGGTATGATATATATTATAATTGAAGCTTCACATGCTAATTTCATTAGATGTAAGTGATTGACACAATAATGTTTGATTCATTATCACATTATTGGGCCAAATGATAACATTACTATTACTAGATTTGTAATTTGTAATCAATATTTGTTGATTCTGTATGCAATCAAGCAATCTGTTTCTGCACACTATGCGTTTAATGGTTGTTTAGACTTCACAATTCTAAATGCTCTCTCTTCATGAACAATGCCTGAAACACCTTCTCTTGATGATGGGAATGCCAATCCAATTACCTGGTCTGAGGAAGGTACAATCATGAGTTCACCACAAACTTCATGCATTTTTCCAGCGTTTTTGATGCAGTTCATGTCTGTCTCTCCTCACCTTTCCCACAGCTCGGAGATGAATTAACCTGAAATTTTTATTACTTTTATTAGCAAAAATGCAAATATGGCTTTAATTTGGATTTATTGCATTGAAAACGGATGGGGAAACAGTTGTATGTTGTGCCCTTGTTGATTTTTGAGGTATGCCTGCTATTGTTAGTAAAGGTGATTGTTTTCTTATTTATCTAAGGAACCAAAATTAGCTTTTGAAGATGTTGATGCAACTGAGCTGTATCCTTGTGTGATGTTTTATAGCAGTAATCCTGGAGAAAAGGTAATTATCTATTTCATATATTCAAGTAATTTCAGAAATATAAACAATGCCTTAAGCAATAGCTTAACAGACTTGAGGTATTCCAAAGGTCCAAATCCATAATGTTATTGTGGATGAGTGTGCACATATTGTGGCCTTAACAGAAACATTAATGGTGGGTGATGACATTTTCCCCAAAACTGTAGGCTTCACAAAAGGCTATGCATTCCAAACTTGCCCTGCTCAAGCCTTTGCAGCAATAGTGTGGTACATACCTGCAAATCTGGTTATCATTTCATTTTGCTTATGACATAGAAGAAGCCATCAGGTGTATTGAGTTTATTGCAGCTCAGAGCAATCTTATTCCTTCACAACCTGTTCTCTCACTGTGCAAATAATAATAATGCTAACAAAGCTAGGCTTTATTTACAAAAGTCAAATTAACCTGCCACCAACATGTCCCTGGGATGTGGGAGAAAACCAAAGAAACCATGCATATGGGAAAAAAAACATTAAAATTCCACATAGACTGTGCTAGTGTTGCTGGAACTTTTGGATTGCCTTTTGAGATTGCAGTACCATTTGTCATCACTAGCATTGCTTTCCTGCTGCTCTGACACTTTACCCTTTTCCAAGCACCTTACCTGGTTTCAACCTATTCTTTTAAAGTCAAAATCATTATTGTAAGGAGTTTGTATGTTCCCCCCCCCCCCCTTAACCATATGGATTTGCTGTGGTCCTCCAGTTTCTTCCCATACTCCCAACAACATATGGGTTAGGGTTCGTGAGTTGTGGGCATGCTATATCGGCACCGAAAGCATGATGACACTTACAAGCAGTCCCCCCCCCCCCCCCGCACATATTCTGTCTGTTGGGCGTTGACACAAACGATACATTTTATTGTATGTTTCGATTGACAAATAAAACTAATATCCACTACCCAGCCAATTACAGTGAGAAAATTATATCCTCCAAACTGCCAGCAGTGTTTTCCTCTTTCAACCACTGCACCATGTAACAACTTAAACCTTAAAATGTTCTCGATCCTCATTCCTCTCCGGTCTCACTTCCTTTTTCTACCAAAATTCACTTCCAGTTCCAATTTCAATACTTAAGCTGGTGAATCTTTGAATTTTCATCTGCTCTGTCATGTCTGCAGAAAATGGGCTTCATCTTTCATGCACAGTCCCATTTAAAAACATTACCCTCACTGTCTGGTAACTCACATTAATTGATAGCTCACCTCTAATCAAATGTTATAAGAGATGCAGACCACTGATTGTTACGGATACCCTGCTACCCTGACAGGAATCCATAAAGCTCTATTAGACCTTGCTCTTCTCAAACAAACCTAATAAATATTCCCAGCTGCTACTTCCCTGCTCCAGAAAGCTATTTTGTACAGCTTTCTCTTATCATTTTCATTCCCCCTCCCAGCCACATCCAACAATAATATGGAAGAATCACTGATTTCTTGTCATTAAACTTGAGATCATCTTGCTCTTCTGCCCCTTATTAACTCCTTTCCTTCCCAGATCAAGCCACAAGCTTGTATCTTCCATGAATTTGATACCTTAGTTTTGTTTAGTACCACACAGTCTGACCTTCTATGTATTTCCACTATGTTTTTTGTTTCAAATTCCCAGCATTCACAATGCTTTTTCTTATTATTTGTTTGTAATTTAGTTGTCCAGCACAAATTCTAGAGATTTTCATAATGGAAATTTTAACTTATATAAATCTATGTTTTTAGCTATTCATGACAAGTTATCATTGTTTATACTCTGGTCCATAAATGTTGCATCTGTGAAGCTTAAAACAGTTCTGTGGCCTTGCTTAGGTATTAACATAGTGTTTGCATATTTCAGTGTGTTATGTAATTCTGAAGATTAAGTCTTAATTATTCAAAATAATAAACATGCTAAATTGCACTTTACATCTAGTGGCATTTTCAACATTTTGCTTTAAGGATGATGGCTTAGAAATTCAGTGAATTATTGGTGATAGTAGGTATTTATGAGAGAGTGTTGTACATTTTCATAATTGAAGTGGCATCTAGGACTAAGGGTTAATACAGTAAGAGAATTTATAGACTTCAGTCCAATCTTTGTCTTGGATTGTGTTGACAAGCATAGTAAATGTCCAGGGAATCTGATGGGTCAGGGAGGGTGGTTTCCAAGGAGATTTGGGTATGCATCTGATCTGCTTATTGGGGAAATCTGTGGTCTGTAGAAGGACAAGTAGATATTAGGTAAGTAATTGAGGGTAGTTCAGGTTGCTGAGAGGTCATCATTGGTTGGAAAACAAGTGATGAAAAGGAATCTTGGCCTGTAAGGTTTGGGGGCAGAGTATCAGCTTAAAGAGGGAGAATGGTGGGTTGAATGGGTGGGTTGGTTATAAGTTGTTCTGGGGTGAAGATGGATCTAAAATTATTTGAGATATGCCTTATAGTCCAATTCAGTGCTATGTTAATAACATGAAGTTGTCCACGAAATGCCACTTCACCAACTTGATAAGTTCTCCATGACAGTCCACAAGAGAAATAATGTCATCTAGTATGTGACTGTTGCAGAAATTAATTCAGGCATGCAAGTATGTGAAAAGAGTAATGGAGTTGGACAGCACAGAAACTGTTTTTTCAGCTCACTGTGTCAGTGCCTATCTTTTTTCCTTATTTACACTAACCCCATTTACCCAACTTAATTTCTGGAAGTACTTGATCAAGTTGATAGAGAGAAGTGAATTTAACTAGAGATTGTAATCATGTTTTTCTCCAAGTGAATTTTCAGTCACGCTGATCTTTAAAAATCATTAGCTTTAACACAGTTGAATTTCTAGGATTATAATCTTCATCCTGTACTTAGTTCACAGTCCAGGTATACAGGCTTTTAAATTTACCCACTGTCATGAGTGCAATAATTTTAAAGGATTTTTTTTTTTTACGAAGTCTTGATATTTTCCATTTCTTTCAGGTAGCACTTTGTGACATGCAAATGCGTGGAATGCCTCAGGACCTCCTACCTGGTGAACCGTTTTGCAGTCCTCTTATGACTGCCTTGTCAGAGGCAACTATACAGTTGATCCGAAAACTCCATTGCAATGACAATTGGATGCCTGCAGTTAACCACTATATGCTTTGTAGGCTAGAGTTGATTGGTTCCATTATGAAAGAAGCAAAAATATTGAAACTGAATAAAGTTCTGAGTAAATATTCCATGAAGAAAAGCACCCTTGAGGAAAAAAAGTTGAAAGGGCAAGAGGACAACCTATTAAAGGATGAAGATAAGATCGAGTGCATCACAGACTTAGCTGAACTACAACTCCAAATGCTGTGCCGAGAAGTCTGGCCTGTTCTGGCAGTTGTTGGTGGAATAGATGGTGGCCTTCGAGTTGGTGGTCAATGCTTGCACAGGCCTTC
This sequence comes from Hypanus sabinus, assembly GCF_030144855.1. Taxonomy (NCBI): domain Eukaryota; kingdom Metazoa; phylum Chordata; class Chondrichthyes; order Myliobatiformes; family Dasyatidae; genus Hypanus; species Hypanus sabinus. The sequence continues at coordinate 81,503,876 of NC_082719.1, forward strand.
AGGTCGCAAAGCAACCCTTTTGGGAATTACAAAAGCAGGAGGCACCTTTGCAAGACTACAATGGGAAGATGTGGAAATTACCATCAGGTATAAATGTCATATCAATTTAAAAATGAATGTTTCTGGATTTGGAATGTATTCTATAACCCAAGATACACCAAGGAGGTGGCCTTTTAGTTCCACTGTCTGTCCTGAAAAGGTAGAGCCTCAGTGGGATGTGGAAGGGATGGATTAATTGATGTCAGATTGTGGTATATGAGGGAACTGGAGGGAACTTTAAATATTTATGCACATTGTTCCACATTTGTTTGGAAATAAATTCAGAAAATGCTGTGAAGAGGGAAACAGAATAAATTAGTTCCAACAGTCATCATCAGTCTGAATCACTTGTGGCTAGCCAGCAGGTTCTGCTTTTATTGCTTTCATTCTTCACTGTTCTTTAGATCCCACATAGAAACAGGAATTGTCATCATCTCAGGAAGGAAAATAATCAAATATTCAAAGTTCAAAGGAAAATAATCTGATGTTCCTTTCCAGTTCAGTAAAAATAACATTGTGTAAAGTTTTTGGACAAGAGAAGTTGTATGCAATATTTAAGTGTTTGCTTTTAGCAGTAATCTTATGAGGGTCATCTCACAGGGCTGGAAGTGTTAATTACAAGATTGTTTGAAAAACTGCTTTTTGATTTAGGAAAAATTTAGTTTGAGAGGAGATTTAATTGCAGCTTATAAAATTAACATGGTGAACAGAAGAATGGTTAGTGGGGACACGTCTAAAGTCATTGGTAAAAGGATTAAAGGGTTTGTGATGCAAAGAAGTTTTTCTCAAAAAATTTTGGAGCATGAAGTAGTATCTACAACTCATAGCCTGAAAGTTCCATCCTTTATCATGCTATTGTATTTAAACAGTAAATGAACAAGAGGTGGAATTTGCCCATTGATTTTTAGCCAGAGAAGATGTGGTAAGCAGAGCCTTTGATACCATGATTTTTTTCATTAAATATTATGAGGCAAAAGATGAAAAGTGTTAGACTGATGAGCATTATGAATGTTGTTTCTATGTAATTTTCAACTGTTCTATCTGTATCCATTTTTTCCACTCTGGTGATTATCTATTTTCCTCCCTCTTCATTTTTCTTAATTTTAACTTTTTGCTTTTAAATCGGTAAAATTATTATTGTCACGTGCATTAATGTACAGTGAAAAACTTGCCTTGCTTACTGTTCATACAGAGCAATTAATTACAAATGAGTATTGAGGTAAAGCAGAGTGCAGAATAAAGTGTTGCAGTTACAGAAAAAGTGCAGTGCAAGCAGACAAAATGTCATAACGAGGCAGATTTTGAGGTCAAGTTTTTATTCTCATTTCTTCATTGTACTGTAATTTATGCTAACAAAGTTTTCTGATTTCTGGCTCTCCAAGTGATGCATTGCTCTCCTCACTGGAACCCTGCAAGTCATATTGCTTCGACATGACAAGATTCCATGGTCTGAAGCCATCCATGTTATTAGACCTGACCTACTTGACTGGAGTACGTGAAGAGCCTGAAATGTACAATAAGATGACACAAAATAAAGACCCACCTGAGAAAACTGTCAAGAATGAACTGGAAACATCACTGGATGAAGAAATTGCAAAATTTATGGTTGCTGATGACCACAAAGATCCCTCTAGCATACAAAATCAAGAATCTTTGAATGTTCTTTCTAAAAATTTACAGGATCATAATGAAGAAAACGAGGCTCAAAAAGATTGTACTACAAAAGGGAGTACTGAATTAAATGAAACTTCCCCAAAGTCATATGATAGAACTGTACAAAAATACGAATTATTCTTAACTGAACTGCGAGCTGTGCAACTTTCATACTTGTCTGTTGGGGCCATGAAAACACTCAGTGTTATACTGAGTTACAGCAAGTATGCGGACTTGCTTCTTATTCCCAAAATCACTGCAAACAGCTCATGTACTTCAGATAATGCTAAAGCCACTGCTGGCTCTGCAGAGAATGCTGAAATTAGAATGGTGCTCCAATATATAATGAGGTGCATGGTGAAGTGGGCAGTGCGGCCATGTCCAATTAAGCGGGTAGTTTCACTAGCTGATCTAGAGCGTGCCCATATCATGGTATTCAAATCTGCATTGGATTCTTTGGTGGAAGATTATGGAACCAAAGAGGATAAAGGTAAGAAAGATTTAACTAGAGTTATCTCCATGCAGTACCCAGTTCCTGATGTGGCATTTCCTTTATGATTTTCTAATTTTCTAATAGACTGTTATTGTGGTCATCTTGTTCACTTAGTTCCAAATGCCTTTCCTAAATGCATTCATGCTTTTTACATTGCATAATGGGCAGAAGGAGTACGTAGTCTGTGACTTCCAGGAGCTCATGAACCTGCTTATCACCTCCTCCTTCCCTTCCTCCAATGGTCCACTCTCCTCTCCTATCAGATTCCTTCCTCTCCAGCCCTTTAGCTTTCCTGCCCACTTGGCTTCATCTATCACCTTCTAACTATCCTCCGTCCTCTCCCCTCCTCAGCTTTTTTATTCTGGCATCTTTCCCCTTCCTTTCCAGTCCTGACGAAGGGACTCAGCCTGAAATGTTGACTGTTTATTCATTTCCATAGATACTGCCTGGCCTGCTGAGTTCCTCCAGCATTTTGTGTATGCTGCTTTATACCATTAAGTGTGTTTTTTTTTAATATGTGTACACTAAAAAGAATATTTAGGTTAACAACATCCAAAGTTACAGTAGACCTTATATTATCAAAGCTCAGTCTTTTGTATAATAATAATGCATGTTTGGTCACAGTTCACATCTCAGAGGTTTCTTAAGTTGAATTCATACATAAAAGACAGTATAACATGAAGGTTGATACTTCAGGGCACTCTTGGAGTGCTGGTGGTACTTTTATTTTACATGTGATATTAAACTAAAATCCCTTCTGCCCTTTTAAGTTCAGGATAAACAATCCTGTGGCACTGTTTCAGCAAAGAATAGGGAAATTCTTCCTGTATAAGATATTTATTTTTCATCTAACACTACTAAAAAAGGGTAAGTAATCAATTTTATGTTCCTGCTTGTGGAAGCTTGCCATTTTCATGTTGGTAATCATTTCAGCATTAGCTGTTTTGGAAATACTTAATTAGCAGTTAGAAGTTTTTGTGACATCCTGAAGTCATAAACGGCACAGTATAATTGCAAGCCTTTAATGGTAGTGTATTTGGCTATTTCAGCTTAACTTTATATTTTGAATATTACTGATCAAGAACATAAAACTTATATTTATCCTGTCATTGAACTGGTGTATGGGAATGTTTCCCAGACTAGAAATCGCTTTATCATCTTTTAATTGCCTTATAGCAGCATTGTAAGTGACCCAGATAGTATTTATCACAATTCCATAAAGAACACATACAGTCGGCCCTCCATTATCCTGATGGGGGGTTCTGCATGCGTGGATTCAACCAACCTTGGATCGGGAAAATCCGGAAGTTCTCTCTCCAGCACTTGTTGTTTGAGCATTGTTCACCTCGCAACTCGTTCGGTCGCTACTTTGTTTCTGTGAAAAAATGGCTCCTAAAAAGCAATCAAGTGGTCAAAGTAATTCCTCAAGGCTAAGAGGAAGCGTAAAGTGCTACCTCTCGCCGAAAAAGTAGAAATCTTAGATCTTTTGAAAAGTGGCATGTCACTTGCCAAAGTGGTCCTCAGCCCTCAATCTCCACAGATTCTGACTTTAATGTTATTGAGCCTCCTCCAAAGCATCCTTATTCCCTAAACAATACAGTGTCACAACTACTTACATAGCATTTCCATTTTATTAGGTATTATAAGTACTGTAACCTAGAGATGATTAAAAGTATTATTTGTTGTTTGAGCATTGTTTGCTTCGCGGCTCATTCACTACTTGTGTTATGAGTGAGAGGAAGGAGTTCAAAGCTAGTAAGGTATGGCTGGCTAGATATGTAAAGTGCTACAGCCTCAAGAATTTAAAGATCACGGGGGAATCGAGATTGACTGATGCCGAAGCAGCATCAGTGTTCCCAGAAGAGCTACGATGGTTGCGTCTGTACTGAACATGTACAGACTTTTTTTCTTGTCATTATTCCCTAAACAATACAATATAACAACTATTGACATAGCATTTACATTGTATTAGGTATTATAAGTAATCTAGAGATGATTTAAAGTATACCGGAGTATGTGCGTAGGTTATATGCATATATTACTCCATTTTATATAAGGGACTTGAGCATCCGCGGGAGGTCCAGGACCAATCCCCCGCAGATAAGGAGGGCCAACTGTAATTTGCTAGTTTGTAGAGCAGAGGTTTGGGGTGCCCTGCGAACTACCATGCTCCATTGTTGCAGGGCAGTGTACTCTGTACATTCCATGTAAGTTGTTTGCATCCATGCTGACAATCGTTTGCTCATCTGTCCTAATCCCTTCTACCAGCCCGTGAATCAGCAAGGCTTTCAATTGTTGAGAATACCTGCCTCCCATCACCTCCTGAGCCACCATGTCCCAAACTGCAACCACCCTGACCTCTGATGCCTTCTGTGTGAACGTGTATGATTCCCTTATAATTGTGGTGCTTTTCTTCCAAGTCCCAAAGGCATACAGGTTGCCTATTAATTTTTTTTAATTGTCAAGTACACCTGGTGGCAGTAGAGTAGGTAGCTTAATGTTTTGTTTCTGTTTCATACTTCCAACACCAGCAGCTTCTTGATTTTCAGATTCACTCTATTTAAAAAAAGCTTCTCTCTGGCAAAATTAATCTTAAGTTACACTATTGAGTCATAATGTTAAAAAAGAGCTGGACAATTCAATGATATTTCTAATTATGGTGATGTTACTGAAAATTAAGTGGAGTTTTTTTTCTATACATTACAATATACTGAAAAACATAGAACATAGAAATCTACAACACATTACAGGCCCACCATTTTAAGTTGACCATGTAACCTACTCTAGAAACTGCCTAGAATTTACCTAGTGCATAGCCCTCTATTTTTCTAATCTCCATGTACCTGTCTAAGAGGCTCTTAAAAAACCTATTGTAAAGAAAATGGCTAGATCACACCATATTTCATAATTTTGTGAGACAGCCTTACGTTAATTTACAGAAAGTATTTTGGCAAAGGAGACACTAAACTTGTTAGAAGACTTTAGTATAAGATGTTATAGTTTAATAGGGGGCATACATAAAATTAACAGTAGCAAATGTTTCATAAGCATTATCTACTACTAGAGATTTGAAGCCAATTAGTCAACTTAATTTTTTGTACTTTAATGTGTAAAACTATATGCATCATTTGCTTAACTGAAGTACTGATTCAAATGTTTTCTTTTGAAATTCTAACTTCAGATGCACCATCGACAGAAAATTCAAAACTTCACTCTCAAACAGCATCAATTTCATCTAGTACAGTTTCACTGTACAGTCACTCTTCTGAGGAAAGCACAGGCATTCCCAACTCATTGTCAGCTTCAAATTCTTCTTCAGCCACTAATTTGGGTTCTTTAGCTTCTTCAAATGGATTGGAAAATTTTAATCCTTACTTGCCTGTCAATGTCTTACAGTGAGTAAAAACATTGGTAATACATTTTATACTGTGAATCTTATACTGATCAATAGAAAACATTTAGCCTGATCAGTGTGTCACTTAAATGATCCTATTGATTTATTTTTAAGATTGCAGACCCATTTCTAAACTTAAGTATTACCATAGATGTAAATACTGCTGATAAAATTCAGAATGTCTACATGATTCCTTAATAAAAAAATGTTGTGTGTTTTGGAACATGCAACTGAATTATGCTTTAACTGAGGGCACAGTAATAGCCTAGTTTATTTCTGACACACAAAAAGTACTGGTTAAACTCAGCAGGTCAGGCAACATCCGTGGAGAGGAATAAAGAGCTGATGCTTCAGGCCAATGCCCTTCATCAGGATTCCTTTAATGGCCCAAAATTTTGGCTCTTTATTCCTCTCCATAGATGCTGCCTGAGCAGCTGAATTCCTCCAGCATTTTATATGTATTTTGGATTTCCAGCATCTGCAGAATCTCTTGTGTTTATTACTTCCAGAATGGTTCATCCTCATTTGTAACCTATTAACAGAACTTCCCAAATTGTCAGCTTGGTTTTAGTTTCAACATTTTCCCATAGGTCTATGAATCCAGTGTCATCTGAGGCAACTCAACTAGTGAGGTCAGAGGCAATAGTGCAAAACAATAGCTTTATATTACTGTCTAAACTTATTTTTAAATGGTTTAAATTTTGTATTTTATACAAGGTGTCAGCAGATTCATTAACAGTGATAACTTGATATCATTGACCAGTACTGAGTTACAGTGGTGATAGGGGCTTCAGTTTTCAATAATTAGAAATGCTTTTGAAAATGAGATTGCACAATGACCATTTTTAAAAATCTCAGAGTTCAGTTCAGTATAATTCATATTTTGATTAACCTATTCTGATAATTAGACAATTTGGTTTTCAACAAATTTAGCTTTGAATTATAGAGAGGAAAGAAGTTGCCATAATTGCCTTTTTGATGTTCTGAATTCCTTGGGGAGGAAAATCAGGATAACAGTAATATTAGAGCTGACCTAACAGCCTCCAGTCATCTACTTTAAAGCATTGTAACAGTGCATGGGTGTTGGTTTATAAAATTGACTCCATAATTGAATGTTAGAAAAAGTATACAGTGGATTCTGGTTAATTGAGACACATCTGGACCAGTACATTTTGGCCCATTTCAGCAGCTGTCCCAGTTAGCTGAAGTTTCATGGAAATAGTTAAAAAGGTATTTTAAAAAAAAAGACAAACTACCTTTTAAGTAGTGATTTATGTATTTAAAATAAATACTTAACAAACTAGAACCCTACCAATGCCTCTGCAGTTTTATAAAGCTGTGTATTAGTTCCTAATAGTTATTGACGAAGTAATTCATTGACTGTACACTGTAGCGGTGTGCTACACGCAGCGCTAAAATAACGACACGGAGTCGGTAAACTGCAGTCAAAGATAATTATATTCGAACTTCACAGCCTTGCTTTAAAGCCTCCCTCATCCCGCCCTCCCCGGGCGCGGATGCTCCAAGAGACACGTACTCACAAACCCCCGCAGGCTTTTCTCCCTTTGTTGCAGACCTGACCTTTGTGCCTGCACGCTGGCTATTTGTGAGCCGGTTCGAGTGTGCTAGGAAGTGGGTCGCCACAACACTGCCATATTCTTTTCATTAGCAGTAATTACCAAAACCAGCGCAGGCACTTAGTGCAGATGATGGATTGCCTTCATACAATGCTTTTTGAGGATTGCGTCCTCTAAATCTTCATCTGGATTGTAACATTCAAGATGATTGTTGATATCTTCAAATTTTTTGTAGTTCTTAACCTGTTGAAGTAGTGGAATCATTTCATTTTCACTTCTGGCTGTTTCTGGCATCTCCAAGCCTGAACGGTTGAAACCGCAGTAAGCAAGTCAGTTCCGAATTGTCTTACTGCTTATTTCTCACCAACTATCAGTCACAAAATCACTGCTTTTTGAACAGAAACATATGTAGCTAGCACTATTTAAAAACTATTTGTTCCTAGTACAGTATAGTGCCACAGTTAGACATTGTTTGACAAGTCTCCTGCCCCAATTAAGTGGCATTGTGTCCCAAATAAACAAAGGGAATCCAGGCTATTATCTCAATTAAGTTTTTGTTCTTTAAGAGTTGTCCCAAAATAGTGGTTGTCTCGATTAACCAATAGCCCAATTAATCAGAATCCACTGTGTATCAATCAATATGCTGCATGAGCACACACCATGTTAGACTATCTTTAAATTTTTGGCAACTTCAAGTCCTCTGACCTTTTAATGGAAAAGTCAAGAAATTTAAGCTTACACAAAACTTCTAAGTGCCTGTATGTTCTATGTGCTTGTATATTAAACCTGAATTATTTTTGATTTGTTTTTTATATAGACAAATGGTTGTAGTCAGATTTCCTTCACTCTCTGGATTGATTAACAATCCTTTGTTACTTCCTGGATTGAATCTGGTACCTGCTATTTCAGATGATGGGGAGCAAAGGAATTATTTTTCATTTCCTTCTGTTTCTAATGGACAGTGCAGTTCCCCTGGTAAGTCACAACAGTCATATTAAAAAATAGTTGTATGTCTCCTATCATGTTTTCATTTTGATATATTTTGGTATCTCTGAATATTCAGTATACTTTTCTGTGCATTTTCCTTTCTCCTCATTTCTTATAACAGTTGTGTTGTCTCTTGAATTAATTTATACTGGCAATAAGTAGAGATTACCTGACTAACAGGAATAAAATTGACTTGGGCAAAGGTGATAATGTGAAAATGTGGAAATCAGTAGCATTGCATCATGCATTACTTTTAATCCACCTCAGTTATTTTCTACTAATTAGTGAGTCTTTATTCTTTAACTTATCTTTACATGTTGATCTCAGGTCACAGGCCTTGCAGTTGTTTGCTTCTGACTTAAATATCCAATGACTCAGCCATTCCTCAGATCATAGTTTGCGTTGCAGTCATATCTCTAAAAATTTTAAATCAATGTAATTAAGCTATATGGGCAGTCAATGGTAGAGTGGCTAGTTTTCCCTGGCCTAAGGGATTATTTTACCAAGATATTTAGTAAAATCACAATAATACAAAACCCAAGAATGCAGGCAATTTATTACTTGAACCTGACTAGCTCTACTATCATTTCAACTCCACTTTGGAAATAAAATACAATAAGATTTTTGAGCAAGCTGTATTATATAAGGAACATTCACAATTTTTTGTCAGGGCCTTGGACATCTTCAGTTATAAGTGACAAAACTTTAATTGAGTTTTAATTCTAATCTATAATTTCTCCTTCACTTTAGTAGATTCTAGAAGTGATCTTCCTGAGCATTCACCACCTGTTGCTGTTCCTTTGCTAGAAATGGGTTTTTCCTTGAGGCACATTTGCAAAGCAGTTGATGCTTCAGGTACAGCCAATCAGTTTGAGATGGTGATACTATTGATGATTTTACACATTTGTATTGGTGGTAAATAAACCTTCTAAAGTAATGTGCATTTATTATTCTTGCATATTCAGTAATTCTTCACCCTTATATTGATCACATTTTATTATGCATTATTTTTGACATAACTATAAATTTCAAATATTATTTAATCCCAGAAAAACAGTGCTAGCAGTACAGCAGTAAAAACTTCTATTGGTATTCTGCACTCGCAGTTGATGAAAAAGAATAGATATATCAATATGCATTATATCTTGTGTAGCTATATTTCTACATAGTGTTGTCAGGTTTTCATACTTAGTTTAGTATATATGTTCCTCAAGGATGGTATGACATTTATTTACCTCTCTTCAGTATAAAAAGATCTGCTAAAGGAAAATAAATTGAGGAACAAAGAATAAGAATTTAGTAAAAAGGGTTGATTTTAAGTGATGGTTAAAGAGACTGAACGGGAATTTCCAGACGGGGTCTAAAATGGTAAAACTATAACTGTCAATGGTGGAGGAACAAAAGGAGGGATATACTGTACAAAAGAGAAAGATCAAGTGAACAGAGATTATGTTGGTCTGTATGTTATTTGAGAAAAATAAGGTTATGGAAGCACAAAAGTTAGAGTTAAGTTTTTTTTTCCCAGTGAGTGATAGTTGCATGGAAGATGCTGCCAGGGGTAAGGTAGGGGCCGATATATTAAGAACATTTAAGCGACTCTTGACATCAATGAAAGAAAAATCAAGGTCTATTTGAGATAGAAGGGTTAGGTTAATCTTGTTGTTGTTGAATGTCGACCCTATGAATAGTGTAGTTGTCCATATGGAGTTCGTGGCAAGATATGGAAGTAGATTGCTAGGCCTTTCTTCCACACACACACACACACACTACTGCTGCCCAGGTTGGAACCCAGCCGGATTCAAACTCGGGACCATTCACCTCGAAGTCCAGTGCTGATGTCACTACACCACTGGCCAGTCCAGGTTGATCTTAGAATAGTTTAAAAGGCCGGCATGACATCCTGGGTCGAAGGGCTTGTATTATGCAGTACTGTTCTATGGTCTGAGTTTATTTAAACATGAGAAAGAGAGCTTTTATTTTTGGTATTGACACAGAGGAGTCAGTAAGTATGACGGGTCATGAGTGCACTTCACAGAGCTGGATTCTGACTGACAGTAGAGTTTTGAATAAACTTAAGCAGGTTAGAGGACAAAAGAACCAGCAAAACATTTGTTTATTTTGGGACTTAAAACATGAATGAGATTTCAGTGAAATTAATGTGGAAAAGAGAAACAGGCAGGTGCCAGAAGGTGGATTATGAGGAAAGAAAGGGGAACATTTGTAGATAGCTCTGTTTAGGATCAAAAGTATAAAAAAGTTAGGATAATGTCATTTGGCCTATAATGGCCAAGGAAAAGGTTAGAATTCAGGTAATGTCAGTGCAGAGCTTGTTTTTTTTCTTGTGTTCTGCAATGGAATTGTTTCTAAAATAAATAAAATGTTTCAGGAAATTAGAACTAGAAGGCATAACCTTGAGACAAAAGACAAATATATGGAAGAATTTCTTCTATCGGAGTGAAGGTTTGGGAACTTCTGCCTAAGGAAATGTGTCATTAAGTATATTCCAGGATGAGGGAGATGTCTTGGCTATTCCGAAATCCAGTGAACTGAGCTAATATTCTCAAAATGCAACAATTACTTCTCTTGCTGATCCCTACCATGCCCCTCTCAACCCTCGAAGTGATGGAGTGATGAGCAAACTGCTGGAGAAATTTGTAATATTGGCTGAGAGTTGCAGCCTGAGTACCAGAGCTGGGTTCTTCCAGCAGTTTTTGTTTTGCTTCGTTCCCCAGAATCTACAGTCTCTTGTATCTCCAGGGTGGGAATGGGGTTGAATGTAGTGCTGAATAGAATACAGAGGTTGAAGGAAAGAAGAGAAAAGTAGAGATTATCATATCTATCAGCGGTGTACTTGGCAGTGCAGATGCAAGTACAGAATAAAGGCATGTCACCATTTGGCAGGCACTGAATCATGTAGGATAGTGGGGATACAAAGCACCAGGCTACTCTATAACGGATCAGTGGGACACAAGTTCATGGAGGAATTAAGGAACCCCACCAAATCACAGACATCTGGTGAGGCAACAAAGGCGAGGTGGACTTAAACATCAACCTAGCCTAATGATTCCACTTCTCCAATCCTCTGAGTTTAATTTTTGTATCAAGGCTAGATGGTTCATAAGTTCTTAACAGTCAGGCCAGAAGTTACAGTAAGCTTATTTTTTACTAGACTGGAAATATGAATGCAGTAAAGATTCAGACATGTATGCTATTCATCTGAATCACTATCTGTGCTAATAGTGGGCCTTTTTAACCAGTGTGCATAGATTTAAGTGATCTTTGTTGATTCCCTTTTCTACAGGAGTTTCTGGAGATGCAGACCCACAATCAATTGAGCAATTAGCCAGCTGGATGCTAGAACATCCACTCGCAGAAGAACAAGAACTAATTGTCTATTCCTCAGCAAATACTGGCAATGATTTGAACGCACCTGTGGAGTCTGAGGTTATAGTGCACAATGAATTAACTACGCCCGAGTCTCCTGACACTGTCAACAGGGAAGATGTAGTTGAAGGGTAAGCATCAATGTTTAAAAGTTGGTATTTGAGCAAATATCAGCCCCAGCCACTTGTTCAAATATTGTTCAAAGTTCGAAGTAAATTTGCTATCAAAGTACATGCCTGAGATTCATTTTCTTGTGGGCATACTCAATAAATCCAAGAACCACATTAGAATCACTGTAAAACCGCACCCAACAGGATGGACAAACAGCATGTAAAAGACACCAAATTCTGCAAATACAAAAGAAGAAAAAAATAATAAGACAAACATTACTGTACAAAAGTCTTAGGCACATATGTGATGCCTAAGAGTGCCTAGGGCTTGTGCACAGTACTGTATTTGTCTAGGTGGATTGGAGAACTAGTTTGTAAATCTGGTGGGAGCAAAGAATATTGGGAAAGGCATGAGTGGAGCACCATGGGAAGGGTGTGGGACAGGTAGCAGAGAAAGAGTGCCAAGGTGGTGGGTAGCATGACTGTAGACACACCCAGCCCTGAGACTCAAGGAAAGGTCATTTGATTCCAAACAATTGGTTTATTGACCATTACAGAATATCTCTGGTGCTTCTCGCTTTCTTCCATTTCCCTTCCCCTTTTCCCAAACATGTTTTGTATCTCCCTGCCCTCTTCCTATTCTCAGTGTACAATAGAGACCCATATCAGAGTTGGGTTGATCATCACTTACATATGTCATGACCCTCTCCAGCTCTGACCCCCCCCCCCCCCACCCCCATGAGGACTGGCTCATGAACCAGTTTTCTCTTCCTCATTTTATTATGATAAAATAAAACTTTCCATTTAACAATTTGAAATTAACAGTTAAAACAGTTTAGGTTGCAAGCAAAGGTAAAGGAATAAAGAAAAATGTATAAGAAAAACTTGAGTTACGTTAGTAAACTAAACCATCAATCCTTTTTACCACAACAACACACTCAAAATGCTGGTGCAACACAGCAGGCCAGGCAGCATCTATAGGGAGAAGCGCTGTTCCCAGAGGAAATTCAACTACCAACAAGAATACTGAAATATTTGGGTTAATTCTTTTTAAAATGTTACTGCATGAATTACCCTGTAAAATTAAAATGCAAAAGCAAGATAACTTGTAAATGACAAATGCCTGGAAAAATGTTCTAAAGGGTAGGAGAGTAAAACTGAAGTAGGGATGTCCTTTAGAATCTGACACCTTATAATTTATACCTAAGTGGACTAGAATATTAAAAAAATCTTACTAAACATATATACTTAGTCTTTTTTTAAAACTAAATCAATGGCAAAAACTTTTCTGTGTGAATTGCAGGCCTTCTGCAGTGATGCACACTGGATTGTAAAACAGCAAACAAACAATTAGTTGTCACTAAGCTATTTCTGTTTATCCTCTGGATAATTGTTTACTTAAAGTTTAAAATAAAAGTTTCTTTCCAAGTGATCACATTTCGATTTCCTTATGCAAAAACTTATTAGTAAATCAACATATTTAGCCACTTTTGTGATTAACTTCTGTGTATGTCAAATATACTTTGATGTGATGATTAGGTATATTTTAAAAAAATTTAAATTAACTTTATTTGGCACATGCGTTTGCATCAAATCAAATCAGCGAGGATTGTGCTGAGCAGCCTGCAAGAGTTGCCATGCTTACGAAGCCAGCGTAGTATATTCACAACTTACTAACCTTAACTCATATGGAATGTGGGAGGAAACCCACACAGTTACAGGGAATTGAACCCCGATTGGTGAGCACCACTGCTAACTGCTATGTTACCATGCCATTCAAATTGATAGCAAACAAAAATAATGCCAACATTAGAGACAAAATAGATAGTTTAAAATTTACAAAGGAAGTTGATAGGCTTTGCAGTTAGGGAATCACATGACACATATTTAAAGTTGCATAGGTGGGATCAAAAAAGATGACATAGATGTCCAACATGTGGAACACAAAGGTTTACGAGTAGTAATCAGCACATCAGTAGCGTCCACATTGTGAGCAAAGTTAAGTTTTTAAAAATGTAGGAATATATAAAAGAGTAAAACACATTTACACTGTCAGACTAAAACTTTGCAAAAACAATTGGTTTAGATTTTAAACATAAGATTCTGCAGATGCTAGTGCAACCCACACAAAATGCTGGAGGAACTCAGCAATTCAGGCAGCATCTGTGGAAATGAATAAACAGTCAATGTTTTGGGCTGAGACCTTCTTCAGTTTAGATTTTGTTAGTCACTATACCAAAGTGCAATCAGCTTTAGTTAGAAACAGTGTTTAGCAAACAGGGTTCCAGATATAAAGGAGATAAATTGTGAGGAAGAAATAAGGAAATGTAAGCCAACTGGAGGTTTTGGGAGCATCATATAGGTGTTAAGTAGATAAATGAAGTAAATTCAACGAAGTACAGGAATGTAACTGAAATGTTTGCCTTTTAATACTTGAATAATTTTAAGCAAGGTAACCAGCATTGAACTTCAATAATTTGGAATAGTATCATGTACCAGCTTAGACATAAATAGGGATAATGGCTTTCACTTATGTGATTTTTTTTTTGGAGACATAGACTATAAGACCATAAGAGAGAAGCAGAATTAAGCCATTCAAATCATGAGGTGTGTTCCACCATTCCATCATGGCTGATTTATTGTCCTTCTCAACCTCATTCTCCTACCTTTTCCCTGTAACCTTGGACATCCTAAATAATCAAGAACCTGTCAACCTCTGCCTTCCAAGATTCGATGAGATCCCCTTTCAGTCTTTGAAACACCAGCAAGTACAGGCCCAGAACCATCAAATGCTCCTCGTATGTTAACCTTTCATTGTTGTGATTATTCTATTGCCACACATCTTTTCTTAGGTAAGGGGCCCAAAACTGTTCACAAAGTTCCACGTGTGGTCTGACCGATGCCTTATAAAACCTTAGCATTTCATCCATGCCTTTGTATGCTAGGCCCCTCAAAATGAATGCTAATATTGCATTTGCCTTCCTTACCACCAACTCAGCCTGCAAGTTAACCCTTTGCAATTAAGAGCCAATTGTCCTTTCTTCATATGATCCTTAAATCATTTTTCTTAAGTAAACTTTCCAAATTAGAGAAATTTGAAGGCTACAAAAGGTACTAATAGTTTATACCAATACAGAAGTTGCTGTTTTAATGTCACAAAGTTTATTTATTGACTTTATGTTTCAAACCTGTCTCTCTTCACATTTAACTCCCTATCATCATCAAACAGAAATACTGATGGTTTGGATCAGATAGAAAGGGGAAACTTTATTGATGTGCATCTGACTAGAAATAGGCCTCCACCAGCTCGAAGACACAGAACAAGCCAAGGACAGCGACCCACTTTCAGGAGAGCTGGTAAGATTTGTTTATCAAAACAAGTAGTGTAACTTGTGATTCTACTGTTGTTTTTGTTATTATAATTGGAAGTCTGTGTATCTAATTTCAAAAGTGCAAAGACTGCCTACAACGCAACAAGTTGAGTAATAGCAGATAATCACTTTAAATGCAGAAATTCATGGTTTTGATCAAAGATTTTCATCCTGGAATTTGGTTTTTAACTATAGACTGGATGATTAGATTGAAGTTCTGTCTAACAGAGCAAGTAGAACTACCTCTCTAAAGGGAATATTCCATGGTGGTCAGCAGAAACACAAACATAAATGAGGAAGAGAATTAGGGTTAGGGTTAGGAAGAGAATAAACATAAAGATGTTAATTTAATGAAAATGTTAAATAAGAAGTAAAGAACTTGAGGCAATGGATTTAGGGAGGAATTTACAAAGAACGTAAAAAATGTTATGAGGAAGCAATCTTTCCAAGAGTTGCACCAGTTCTCTACATAGGTACCAAATTTCATCGATACTTTGACTAGGATTCTAAGAAGTAAATTAATTTCTGCACAAGTTCTTTCAGACAAAATATCAATTGGTTGTGCATTAATGTTCTGTTCCAATATGGTTGGTTGATGTTTGGGGAATTAAATTTTATATATATCATTAATTAATCCTACAATGACTTGACTAATATAAAATTCTTGATAAGCAAATGTATCAAATATTTATGTCTTATAAAGGATCCAGATCTCCTCCAATAGCGCGGTCATCACTACGAAGGGAGCCTGAAAGTGCAAGATGGCAGGAAACTGATGCGATGTCTGATCGCAATCTGGATGGAGAGTTGGAGCTCTGTTTTTCTGAGGATCCACTATCTGAAGGTTCTGTTGATGATATGTTTCCATCTGAATGTGGTACTGAAAATGAAGCACAAGGCATTTGGTTATCTGAGATGATGGATTGGCCAAACATGGTAAAATTACAATACTTTTATTATGAAGTTTAATTCTCGTTCCTTTCGAATAACTAGTCAGGATATCTGTATCCATTGTTACACATAAAGAACATCTTTACTGCTATCCATGCAATTAAAAAAAGGAAAATCGTGTTTTTTGTTTTGTACATGAAAAGGACGGATAATTCCAAGTGCTGGTTATATGAAGTTTATCTAAGAAGGATCTACTGTATTGCAGCTCTTTATTGGTGATCCTTTGTCTTCCTTCTTTGTTTGGATTACAGAATTAGATTAATTAATTACAGAATCCAGCCTTTTTTTTTCTC
The DNA here is from genome assembly GCF_030144855.1 of Hypanus sabinus. NCBI lineage: Eukaryota > Metazoa > Chordata > Chondrichthyes > Myliobatiformes > Dasyatidae > Hypanus > Hypanus sabinus. The sequence goes on from NC_082719.1 coordinate 81,520,128, forward strand.
TTAGACTTTTATCTTAAACATCATATTTTCTTTCTTGACCTGTTTCTTATTTCTCTTGACTTTCATTATGAGAGTCAGATTTATATTTTAAAAATGCATTTTCCAGGCTGACTGTTGTTTCTTTCCCCTTCTCGTTGAAAGAATGTCCACATTGGCAGATCAAGCAACAATTTCTCCAATTAGGAAGCTGCCTACTGAATCTTACTTATTAGCAGCTCAAAGTCATTTTTCTGTGGTTCAGAGAAATGTAATTTACTGCAATGCAGAGTAGTGTTTAAATAGTATGCTGTCAAGAGTTCCCATGAACATGTGATGTTCATTATTGGCTATAAGATATCGCCTAATTTATTACCTAGCAATTCAGCAGATCAGAAGGTCCACAGCTCTATTGTTCAACTGTTAAGTTAGCTGGTCCTTACCGGAAAATATAAATATTAGCCAAGGAAAGATTACAGTCAATCTACATTACCCTTCATTGTCGTGGCTGCTTATGTATAGTGCCTACATGTGGTAAGTGTTATTTTAGCAGTACTAGCTAGCTTTCATTGACACTGCACAGTGGATTTCTTCACTATCATTATTAAAAACTATGACCAAACTAATTAATGATCTCTTCTTCTTTCTTTTTCAATCTTTTTATTAATTTTTATTAAAAAAAACATAACATAGTATTATATTAAATAGGTTATGAATACATTAGACTTAGAATTAAATTAGTAACAAGATAACAATATCTTATTAAGCTATCAGGAAAAAAAGATCGTGCAATAATCAATCTAATCTATATTGATTATACATGAAAAAGATTAAAAATAATCATCAAAAGAAAAAAAAGTATAAAATACAAGAAAAAATGTATATTTAAGGAAATAAAAAAAAATAAACCTAAACTAACATGGGCAATAATAATAGTTTATATGTATATGATAGTGTCAAAAACTCCGGAACTCCATACCAGAACAAGAATAAAAAGAGTAAAGGTCTGGAAGAAGCCAAATTAATTCATATGAAAGTGTCGAATGAACGGTCCCCAAGTTTCTTCAAATTTAATTGATGAATCAAAAACAGTACTTCTAATTATTTCTAAACTTAAACAAGAAATAGTTTGAGAGAACCACTGAAATGTGGTAGGAGGATTTACTTCTTTCCAATTTTGTAATATAGATCTCCTGGCCATTAATGTTACAAAGGCAATCATTCGTCTAATTGAAGGGGAGAATCGACTATCATCTTCATTTGGTATACCAAAAATTGCAGTGATAAAATGAGATTGTAAATCAATATTCCAAATTGAGGAAATGGTAGCAAATATGTCCTTCCAATAATTATGTAAGGTAGGACATGACCAAAACATGTGGGTCAATGAAGCCACATCTAAATGACATCTGTCACATTGAGGATTAACATGAGAATAAAACCGAGCAAGCTTATCTTTAGACATATGAGCTCTATGTACGACCTTAAATTGTATTAGAGCATGTTTAGCACATATAGAAGAAGAATTAACCAATTGTAAAATTTTTTCCCATTTTTCCGTTGAAATATTGAATGATCTCTTAAAGTTTTCTGTTTGGTGTCTTCTTATAAAACAAAATACAGTAAAATACCGTTAAGTTATGTGGATGTTTATTCCATGTTTTTTTTTAATTACTGTGTTATTTCTGTATAAAATGACTGGAATTGTTTGGGGGCATTTTATTAGTAATATTTCCTAAATTAAGTGTAAATTTGTATTGAAATTTCTACACAAAAATGGAATACATTAAAACATTTTCATAGAATTTCTTTATTTTATTTTAAAGAAGTTCATGTTGCTTTGTGCATTCAATTAGTGTCAGGATAGCTCAGAGGCAGAGGAAGTTGTGATTTGTGAACTGTGTGATACTCGTACAATGCAATTCAACAATCACATGAAACAGCATCACCCCGGTTGTGGAGAGAGTGCAGGCCACATGGGATACCGAAGTAATGGAGACTACGTTGATGGTTGGTTTGGGGGAGAGTGTGGCACAGGGAGCCCATACTATCTGATGTGCAACAGTTGCCATGGAAAATACTTGGCTGAGAAACCAAGACACAAGCAAACCAAATCAAGTCGGTGAGTATTATTTAAAAAAAAAACGATTCTAATTTTTTTTTTGAGTTCTTTAAATTGTTTAACCCAGTTAACAGGAGCATAAAAGACAGCATTCTAAACCTTACAGAAGTCAGTATTATTGTCATAATTGATTAAAAACATCAGAAATGAAAAATGAGTTCTTGAATTAACTATTAACATTTTGTAGAGATCTTTGTAAGTTGCAAAATACTAGAATAAAGTGTGACTATTTTTATATTTTAAAAATTGTTATCGTTAGGTGACTGATCAGCAACTTTGTCTGATGTTGTTATCAGAATAAATAATTCATTGAATCTGTTCGTTACTAATGAGTTTACCTAGAGAAAGTGCTGTAGGTTTCAAAGTGACAAAGTAAAGTCTTTTTGCAACAAAGAGTGTAGTCTGCTTGAACAAGTGTTAGTTAAATATGTAATTGATATTCTGTATGTAAAGGGTACAGCAAGGCATTTGATAAGGTACCCCATGCAAGGCTTATTGAGAAAGTACAGAGACATGGGATCCAAGGGGATGTTGCTCTGTGGATCCAGAACTGGTTTGTCCACAGAAGTCAAAGAGTGGTTGTAGACAGGTCATATTCTGCATGGAGGTTGGTTGCCAGTGGAGTGCTTCAGGGATCTGTTCTGGGACTCTTACTCTTCATGATTTTTATAAATGACCTGGATGAGGAAGTGGAGGGATGAGTTAGTAAGTTTGCTGATGACACAAAGGTTGGAGGTGTTGTGGATAGTGTGGAGGGCTGTCAGAGGTTACAGCGGGACATTGATAGGATGCAAAACTGGGCTGAGAAGTGGCAGATGGAGTTCAACCCAGATAAGTGTGAAGTGGTTCATTTTGGTAGATCAAATTCGATGGCCGAATATAGTATTAATGATAAGACTCTTGACAGTGTCGAGGATCGGAGGGATCTTGGGGTCCGAGTCCATAGGACACTCAAAGCAGCTGCACAGGTTGACTCTGTGGTTAAGAAGACATCCGGTGTATTGGCCTTCATCAATCATGGAATTGAATTTAGGAGCCGAGAGATAATGTTGCAGCTATATAGCACCCTGGTCAGACCTCAATTGGAGAACTGTGCTCAGTTCTGGTTGCCTCACTACAGGAAGAATGTGGAAGTCATAGACAGGGTGCAGAGGAGATTTACAAGGATGTTTCCTGGATTGGTGAGCATGCCTTATGAGAACAGGTCGAGTGAACTTGGCCTTTTCTCCTTGGAGCGAAGGAGGATGAGAGGTGACCTGATAAAGATGATGATGATGATGAGAGGTATTGATCGTGTGGATGGTCAGAGTCTTTTTCCCAGGGATGAAATGGTTGCCATGAGAGGACACAGGTTCAAGGTCCTGGGGAGTAGGTACAGAGGAGATGTCGGGTAAGTTTTTTACTCAGGGAGTGGTGAGTGCGTGGAATGGGCTGCCGGTGACGGTGGTGGTGGTGGAGGCAGATACGATAGGGTCTTTTAAGAGACTTTTGGATAGGTACATTGAGCTTAGTAAAATAGAGGGCTATAGGTAAGCCTAGTCAATTCTAAGGTAGGGACGTATTCGGAACATCTTTGTGGGCCGAAGGGCCTGTACTGTGCTGTAGGTTTTCTATGTTTCTAGTATTATTTCAGAGTTCCCTGAGACCACTGCACAGTGAAATGTGAAGCATCTCTACCAAAATGATAATGAATTTGCTGTGGTTATACAAATATCTCAATTAAAAAAAATAGATTGATAAATTGGTTTATTATTGTCACAGCTATGAAGGTGTAGTGAAAAACTTGTTTTGCATACCATTCATACAGATCAATTCATTACAACTGTACATGAGGCAATACAGCTTAAGGTAAAATAATAACAGATTGCAGAATTAAATGTTTACAGACTTAAATGTATATCCAGGGAGACATTAAGGTGCAAGGTCATTACAAGGTAGATTCTGAGGTCAAGCATCCATCTTATTGTACTAGGTGACAGTTCAATAGTCTTAGAACAGTGGTAGACAATTGTCCTTGTGCTTCGTGGTATGTGCTTTCAGGCTGTTTTTATCTTCTGCCAAATGAGAGAAGAGAGAATGTCTGGGCTGGGTGGGGTCTTTGATTATGCTGGCTGCTTTACTGAGGCAACAAGAAGAGTCCAAAGAGTCTGTGATGTACTGAGCTGTGTACACCATTCTGCGGTTTCTTGCAGTCGTGAGCAGAACAGTACCACGCTGTGATGCATCTGGATAGGATGCAATCTATGGTGCAGTAATAAAAATCGGAGAACGTCAAAGGGAGCAATGCCACTTGATTTTTTAGCCTACTGAGGAAGTGGAGGTACTGGTGAGCTGTCTCGGTCATGGTGTCTATGTGGTTCAGCCAGGAAAGGCCATCTGTGATGTGCAGTTCCAGGAACCTGAAGCTGTCAACCAGAATCTGGTCAAGCAGTTGCAAGTATTCAGGGATTAGAGTGGGGGGGGGGGGGGGCGCTGAGGACACGGCTGTGTGGGGCGCCAGTGTTTCAGCTAACCGCGGTGGAGATGTTGCTGCTTATCCTTACTGATTACAGTCTTTTGGTCAGGAAGTCAAGGATTTAGTTGCAAAGAGAGATGTTGAGTTCCACATTTAGGAATTTGGAAATGATTTTTTTTTGGAATTAGGATATTTAAGGTGGAGCTGTTGTCAGTAAACAATAGTTTAACACTGTTGTCTTTATGATGCATCAAAGGTGAGAGTAGGGCCAGGAATTTAACATCTGCCATTGAGCTGTTTTAGCAGTAGGCAAATTGCATTGGGTTGAGGTAGTCTGGGAGTTAAAGCCAACTACCAGTCTCTCAAAGCACTTCATGATGATGGATGTCAAAGCCACCCCTGGACAGTACTTAAGCATCACAGAAAATAGATGCAAGAGTAAGCCATTCACCTCCTCATACTTAATGTTCTATTCAGTGGCATCATTTTTGACCTTTCACCTCAGCACCTCTCTCCTAAAATAATCCCATGTATCAAATATCTAAACAAAATTATTGATCTGTGTCTTTATTATACTTGCTACTAAAACCTGAACAGCCTTATGAGAACAGTTCCAAAGATTCACTACTTTCTACGTGAGAATATTTCTTCTCATCTGACCTGAATTTTGCTTTGATTAGTATATTTGAAAGACTAATAGTTTTTTTTAATAATGAAGTAGTGCCAGGTCTGTATGGATAGAAGCTCTACTAGCAGTTCCTTTTCTGTAGTTCTACTTTTAAACCGTCATTGCTACTTGCCTGTTCTACTGAAAATTATATTTTGTTCATAAGCAAGGATGTTGAGTGTGAAGTCAGAATATCAAACTAATGAAGATCAAAAAATAAAAATACAAAATGCTGGCAGAACTCAGCAGGCCAGACAGCATCTATGGGAGGAGGTAGTGATGACATTTCAGGCCGAAACCCTTCATCCGGAGTTCTGCCAGCATTTTGTGTTTTTATTTATTTCCAGCATCTGCAGATTCACTCGTGTGCCTTTGAAGATCAAAAAAATAGAAGTTTGAATCTTTCCAGCATTTTCTATTCATCATTCTCGATTATTTTAATTACACTTTGTCCTAGTGGAATTTGATTAAAATCTAAACTATTAGAAATATGTGCAGTGCTTTTTGTGCATTAGTCTGCTTACTGCTTGACTTTGGATTGATATTAATTAGCCTGTAGAAGTTGTTGTCATTACCTTTAGTTGGAACAGCTGTTGAAAGCACTAAACTCAAATGAAGTAATCTATACTTCCCTGAAAAAAGTTTTAAGTTAGTATTTATGCATCTTATTCTGATACATACATTCTCTTTAAAAACAAAATTGTATTAATCTGGATAAATTCTGCAGTAGTTCAATTTTTTCATGAAATATGAAATTTCCTACAGTGTGAGCAGTTCCACAAAGGCACTTTAAGAGACATTTACCAGAAATGATGTAGTAGAAATAGAATAATGGTTAGTAATTAGTATTCCCTATTTATTTTGTAAAGGATTTTATAAATTGCATTTTCATTAAGAGCCTTCTCAGAGGCTATATTCAGCCCATTGAATCTATGCTAGCTCTCAGATTAATCCTCTCATTTCCATTGTCCCATTTATTTCAATGCAGTCTATTATCCCCACACATGCCCATCAATTGTCTCCTCCTCCCACCCTTGATTCTCCTACTAATTTACTTTAGTCAATTCATCTGCTGTAATGTCTGTGATGTATGTGAGTGAGTGATACTGGAGCACCTGGGAGAGACTCATATGGTCACAAAGAGAATGTGCCAACTTCACACAAACAGTACCAGAGATCAGGGTTGAACTTTAATCGCTGCAGCTATGAGCCAGCAGAGATAATCACTGCGTTCCTGTGCCACCCTTTTTAAAACTACTAGAATTGAAGTAAATAATAATTTTAATGTTTTATAAGTAAATTACACTAAGCATATGAATGTGGAAGGATTAAAAAAAAACAAAATAATTTATAAAAGCACTTAACTGGTGTGTCCTTTCAAAATCAGATTTAATATCTCTGACATATGCCATGCAATGTATTGCTTTGAGCAGCAATGCAGTGCAAACATATAAAAATCAAATGATTACAAAAATAATAAATAATGCAAAAGTGGAATATTAAGGTCGTGTTCATAGGTTCATTGACCATTCTGAAATCTGATGGCAGAGGGGGAGAAACTGTTCTTAAATCATTAAGTGTGTGTCTTCAAGTTCCTATAACTCCTCCCTGATGATGGTCACAAGAAGACCATGGTGAGGGTCTTTAACAATGAACACCTGAAATTCCCTTTGAGCTCATTGGGGCATCAGACCTATGCTTGATTGAGGTTGAGGATCAGAGAGGCAGTTTTCCTTCCCCTCCCCCTCACGCCACCAACCATTCCTCTGAGTAATGCTGGGAAATCGCAGCAAGCAGATCTCTGCCACTGAGCTTCATACCGCATCCAACGGAGCAGCTGATTGGTGTGACTCTACCAGTAGTCAGTCATAAAGTCTTCAACTTTGTTGAAGAGGTTGAATTATTGGAATTGGTGACTAGCCAAAAAGCATCATCTAAGATACTTTGTAGTACTTCTGTATTCATTTAAAGTAATTGTGACAGAAAGAAATATTCACTGAAGTCATACATTGCTCTTTGAATATTCATGAAACATGTATAACCAAATATAATCAAGTTCCTAACATGTTTTCATTTCCTCCTTTCATCCCTATCCCCACACCAGCAGAGCAAAAGGATTAGCGCCTGACTTAATCAACAAGAATGAAAATACGCATGAAGGTATGTAGAACACTGAAGAATTGACTGCATGTATTTATAAGCAAAAATAAAAAGAATAAAATAAGTCCTCTTCATCTCAGTTCTGACTGTCTTGCCTATTGTACAAGTTGATTAGGGAGTTAACATTGGCATGTGCTAAAGGTAATGCAGTCGTTATGGGAGATTTCAACATGCAGGTGAACTGGGAGAATCAGGTAGGTGCTGGACCCCAGGATAGGGAGTTTGTGGAGAGTCTAAGGGATGTATTTTTGGAACAGCTTGTGCTTGAGCCAACCAGGAACGAGGCTATTTTGGACTTGGTGATGTGTAATGAAGAATTGTTAAGTGATCTTGAAGTAAAGGAGCCATTAGGAAGTAGTGATCATAACATGATAAGTTTTTATCTACAATTTGAGAGGGATAAGGGCAGATCAGAGGTGTCAGTGTTGCAATTAAATAAAGGAGACTACGGAGCCATGAGGGAAGAGCTGGCCAAAGTTAAATGGGCGGATGCCCTGGCAGGAAAGACAGTAGATCAGCAGTGGCAGATATTCTTGGGCATAATACAAAAGATGCAAAAGCAGTTCATTCCAATGAGAAGGAAAGATTCAAAGAGGGGGAAGGGGCCACAGTGGTTGACAAAGGAAGTCAGAGATTGTATAGCATTAAAGAAAAAGAAGTATGACAGGGCTAAGATGAGTGGGAATACAGATGATTGGGAAAGTTTTAAGGAACAGCAGATCTTAACTAAAAAAGCAATACGGAGAGAAAAAATCAGGTATGAGCTCAGTCTAGCCAGGAATATAAAAGGGGATAGCAAAAGCTTTTTTAGCTATGTGAAGAGAAAGAAGATAGTTAAGAACAATGTTGGCCCCTTGAAGAATGAATTGGAAGAAATTGTTATGGGAAACAGGGAAATGGCAACAGAATTTAATGCGTACTTTAGATCTGTCTTCACCAGGGAGGACACAAGCAATCTCCCAGATGTATGGATGGGCCAGGGTCATAAGATATCAGAGGAATTGAGACAGATTGACATTAGGAAAGAAACTGTGATGAGCAGACTGGTAGGACTGAAGGCTAATAAATCCCCGGGTCCAGATGGTCTGCATCCAAGGGTTCTAAAAGAGGTGGCTCAGGAAATTGCAGATGCATTGGTAATCATTTTCCAATGTTCCTTAGATTCAGGATCAGTTCCTGAAGATTGGAGAGTGGCTAATGTTATCCCACTTTTCAAGAAGGGAGGGAAGGAGAAAACGGAGAACTATCGCCCTGTTAGCCGAACGTCAGTCGTGGGGAAGATGCTTGAGTCCATTATTAAGGACGAAATAGTGGCACGTCTTGATGGCAGAAATAGGATTAGGCCGAGCCAGCATGGATTTACCAAGGGCAAATCATGCTTGACTAATCTGTTGGAGTTTTTTGAGGGTGTAACAAGGATGTTAGACGAGGGTAAGCCAGTGGATGTTGTGTACCTAGATTTTCAGAAGGCATTCGATAAGGTGCCACATAGGAGATTGGTGAGTAAAATCAGAGCTCATGGCATTGGGGGCAGGGTTTCAACATGGATAGAAAACTGGTTGGCAGATAGAAAGCAAAGGGTAGCAGTGAATGGGTGTTTCTCGGACTGGCTGGAGGTGACTAGTGGGGTACCTCAGGGCTCTGTATTGGGACCACAGCTCTTTACGAGTTATGTCAATGATTTAGATGAGGGCATTGAAAACTATATCAGCAAGTTTGCTGACGATACTAAACTGGGTGGCAGTGTGACATGCGAAGAGGACGTTAGGAGAATACAGGGAGACTTGGATAGGCTGGGTGAGTGGGCAGATACTTGGCAGATGTCATTCAATGTGAATAAATGTGAAGTTATCCACTTTGGAAGCAGGAACAAGAGGGCAGAGTATTGTCTGAACGGTGTAGAGTTAGGTAAGGGAGAAATGCAAAGAGACCTAGGAGTCCTAGTTCACCAGTCAATGAAGGTGAATGAGCAGGTGCAACAGGCAGTGAAGAGGGCAAATGGAATGTTGGCCTTTGTTACAAGGGGAATTGAGTACAAGAGCAAGGATGTCCTTTTGCATTTGTACAGGGCCCTGGTGAGATCACACCTGGAATATTGTGTACAGTTTTGGTCTCTAGGTAGGACATTCTGGCAATTGAGGAAGTGCAGCGTAGATTCACTAGGTTGATTCCTGGGATGGCAGGGCTGTCTTATGCAGAGAGATTGGAGAGATTGGGCTTGTACACGCTGGAATTGAGGAGATTGAGAGGGGATCTGATTGAAACGTTTAAGATAATTAAAGGATTTGATAGGATTGAGGAAGGAAATATGTTCCAGATGTTGGGAGAGTCCCGTACCAGAGGGCATGGATTGAGAATAAGAGGTCAGTTATTTAAAACAGAGTTGAGGAAGAGCTTCTTCTCCCAGAGAGTTGTGGAGGTGTGGAATTCACTGCCTCGGAAGACGGTGGAGGCCAATTCTCTGGATGCTTTCAAGAAGAAGCTGGATAGATATCTGATGGATAGGGGAATCAAGGGATATGGGGACAAGGCAGGGACTGGGTATTGATAGTGAATGATCAGCCATGATCTCAGAATGGCGGTGCAGACTTGAGGGGCCGAATGGTCTACTTCTGCACCTATTGTCTATTGTCTATTGTATTGTCTTTTCTATACTCAATTATTACTGAACCTGTGGTAACAACTGTATGTTACTCAATGCATTGTTGAAAGGTTGTGTTTTAGGAATGCTTTCTTTCACATAAGGCATTTAGGTTTTAATTAGAGGTAATTATTTCAGTTTCTTGGAGATTATGAGACTCAGAGTTATACGGCATGGAAATATGTAGTCCACATCACGTCTCATTTGCCTGCAGAATCTTAGCAAGTCAGGCAGCATCTATTGAAGGGAATAATCGGTCAACCATTCCTATTTACCCATTTCATTTCACCTTCCCATTCCCATTCTGACACATCTGTCCATGGCCTCCTCTTCTGCCACAAAGAAGTCACCTCATATTCTGTCTAGGTAGCTTCCAAGCTGATGGCGTGAACATCAATTTCTCTAACGTCCAACAATTTCTCTCACTCTTCCCCCCTCCCCTCTCTCCACTCCCCCTTCCCTTTCCATTCCCCATTCTAGTTCCCTTCTCCCTCCTTTTTCAATGGTCTATTGTCCTCTCCTGTCAGATTCCATCTTCAGCTCCTTTCTTCTTCCAACAAACCTCTCCAGCTTCTTACTTCATACCCCTCCTTTATCCACCCACCTTCCTCTTCACCTAATTTCACCTATCACCTGCCAGCTTTTACCCCCCCCCCCCCACTCCTCTTCCAACACCTTATTCTGTCTTCTGCCCCCTTTCTTTCCATGATGAGGGTCTCAGCCCGAAACTACGACTGTTTATTCCTCTCTGTAGATGCAGCCTCATATGCTGATTTGCACCAGCATTTTTTGTATGTTGTTTGAGATATCCAGCATCTACAGAATCTCGTGTGTTTCATTTGTCTGGGTTTTAGAGCTTTACAATGCATGTAATTGTTAAATGTGTTTTTAACATTTGTAATTGCCTATACAATTTCCTGTGGCAGTTCCTTCCATATACCTACCACCCAATGTGTTGTAAAAGTTGTCTCTCAGGTGCTGCTGACAAATGCCTGCTTCTTTTTTCTGACCAAAACCTCAATATCACTTGTCAACCAGATTTTCCTAATCCTGTCAAACTTACCCTTCACTCTAACTACAATGTGTCACCCTATAACTCTCCTATCTCACTTCTTAAAATCTCCCCACCTGCAAGACAACTCTTTACCTGCATATACTTTCTCCCAGTAAATTTTTTGCAAGTTACTTGTGTCTTCAAAATTTTAGGACTTTAACTTGTGGACCAGTCATATATTTTTACACAATTATTTTAAATTAGTGGAATTATGTTACTGATCCCAATGTGCTCCCTCACTGACACTTCAGTCACTTGCTCTGCCTGAGTTCCAAATCAGAGTCCTCAAGATGGTGCTTCTAAATAGAAGTACCATCCTGAGGATACAAAGGACATTTTTAGGACATTCAATATATTGCAGATCATTGCTGAGTGCTGAGCACGATTTCTGAGCTGATGTATCACTTAGACCATAAGACAAAGGAGCAGAACTGGGCCATTCAGCCCATCGAGTCTGTTCATGGCTGATCCTGGATCCCACTCCTGCCTTCTCACCATATCCTTTGATGTCCTGACTGATCTGGAAATGATCAACTTCCACCTTAAATATATGCACAGACTTGCCTCCACCACAGTCTGTGGCAGAACATTCCACGACTCTTTGGCTAAAAAAAAAATTCCTCCTTACCTCCGCTGTAAGGGTTATCCCTCAATTTTGAGACTGTGCCCTCTAGTTCTACATACCCACACCATAGGAAACATCCTGTCCTCGATCTTATCTAGACCTGTCAACATTCGGTAGGTTTCAATGAGATCCTGTCACATTCTTTTAAATTCCAATGAGTACAGGCCCAAAGCTGCCAAATGCTCCTCATCTGTTAACCCCTTCATTCCCAGAATCATCCTAGTGAGTTTCCTCCGGACTATCTCCAATGACGACGCATCCTTTCTGAGATATGGGGCCCAAAACCTTTGACAATGCTCCAAGTGTGGCCTGTCTGGTGTCTTATAAAGCCTTAGCATTATCTCCTTGCTTTTATATTCTATTCCCCTTGAAATAAATGGCAATATTGCATTTGCCTTCTTTACCACAGACTCACCCTGTAAATTAACCTCCTTGAAGTCTTGCATGAGGACTCCCAAGACCTTTTGCACCTCTGACATTTGAACCTTCTCCCCACTTGGAGAATATTCTGCACTATTGTTCCTTTTACCAAGATGCATTATCATACAATTCCCAATATTGTATTCCATCTGCCACTTCATTGCCCATTCTTTCAATTTGTCTAAGTTCTGTTGCAATCACGTTGCTTCCTCAATACTACCTACCCCTCCACTTATCTTTGTATCTTCTGTAAACTTTGCCACAAAGCCATCAATTCCATTATCTATATCATTGACAAACAATATGAAAAGCAGCGGTCCCAATACTGAACCCTGAGGAACACCACTGGTTACCTGCAGCCAACCAGAAAAGGCTCTTTTTATTCCCACTTGCTGCCTCCCTACTGTCAGCCATTCCACTACCCATGCCAGTACCTTTCTTGTAATGTCATAGGATTTTATCCTGTTAAGCAACCTCATGTGTGACTCCTTATCAAATGCCTTCTGAAAATCCAAGTAAATGACATCCACTGACTCTCCTTTGTCCATCCTGTTTGTTACTTCCTCAAAAAAGTTTAACAAATTTGTCAGGCAAGATTTCCCTTTACAGAAGCCATACTGACTTTGACTTACTTTATCATTAGTTTCCAAGTACCTAAAAACCTCATCCTTAATAATAGAGTCCAACACTTTCCCAGCCACTGAGGTTAGACTAACTGGCCTATAATTTCCTTTCTTATGCCTTCTTCCCTTCTTAAGGAGTGGAATAACAATTGTAATATTCCAATTCTCCAGAACCATGCCAGAATCAAGTGATTCTTGAAAGATCATGACCAGTGCATCCATTATCTCTTCAGCAATCTCTGTCAGGGCTCTGGGATGTAGTCCATCTGGCCCAGGTGACATCCACGTTAAGACCTTTGAGCTTGCTTAGAACTTTTTCTTTTAATAACAATGGCACTCGCTCCTGCTCCCTGACACTCACAGACCTCTGGCACACTGCTAGTGTCTTCCACAGTGAAGAGAAATGCAAAGTACCCATTAGGGTCATCTGCCATTTCTTTGTCCCCCATTACTACCTCACCAGCTTCATTTTCCAGTGGTCCAATATCAACTCTCACCTCCCTTTCACTCTTTATTTAACTGAAAAAGCTTTTGGTATCCTGCTTTATATTATTGGCTAGTCTGCTCACATATTTCATCTTTTCCCTTCTTATATCTTTTTTAGTTGCCTTTTGTTGGATTTTATAAGCTTCCTGATCATCCAGCTTCCCACTTACTTTTGCTACCTTGTATGTCCTTTCCTTGGCTTTTATGTAGTACTTAACTTCCTTTGTCAGCCATGGTTGCCTATCTCTGCCACTTGAGAACTTCTTCCTCTGTGGGACATACCTATCCTGCAGCTTGTGTACTATTCCCAGAAACTTCAACCATCCCTGTACTGCCGTCATTCCTGCCAGTGTCCTCCTCCAGTTCACCTGGGCAAGCTCCTCTCTCATGCCTCTGTAATTCCCTTTATTCCATTGTGATATTGATACATGTGACTTGTGCTTCTTCCTCTCAAGTTGTAGTATGAATATTAGCATATTCTCACCCTGCTCTGCTGGGTAAGAAGCTGACAGTGATGCAGGTGGATGCTTCCCTGGTGTCATGGATTATTGATTACCTGACTGGCAGACCACAGTACGTGCGCTTGCAACACTGTGTGTCAGACAGAGTGGTCAGCAGCACTGGGGCTCCACAGGGGACTGTCCTGTCTCCCTTTCTCTTCACCATCTACACCTCGGACTTCAACTACTGCACAGAGTGTTGCCATCTTCAGAAGTTTTCTGATAACTCTGCCATAGTTGGATGCATCAGCAAGGGAGATGAGGCGGAGTACAAGGCTACGGTGGGAAACTTTGTCACATGGTGCAAGCAGAATCATCTGCAGCTTAATGTGAAAAAGACTAAGGAGCTGGTGGTGGACCTGAGGAGGGCTAAGGCACCAGTGACCCCTGTTTCCATCCAAAGGGTCAGTGTAGACATAGTAGAGGATTACAAATAACTGGGGATACAAATGGACAATAAACTGGACTGGTCAAAGAGCACTGAGGTTATCTACAAAAAGGATCAGAGCCGTCTCTATTTCCTGAGGAGACTGAGGTCCTTTAACATCTGCCGGACGATGCTGAGGATGTTCTACAAGGCTGTGGTGGCCAGTGCTATCATATTTGCAGTTGTGTGCTGGGGCAGCAGGCTGAGGGTAGTAGACACCAACAGAATCAACAAGCTCATTCGTAAGGCCAGTGATGTTGTGGGGGTGGAACTGGACTCTCTGACAGTGGTGTCTGAAAAGAGGATGCTGTCCAAGTTGCATGCCATCTTGGAAAATGACTCCCTTCCACCGAGATGTAACACTGAGCGTCATAGGAAGTCATTCCTACCTGTGGCCGTCAAACTTTACAACTCCTCCCTCAGAGTGTCAGACACCCTGAGCCAATAGGCTGGTCCTGGTCTTATTTCCACTTGGCATGATTAACTTCTTATTATTTAATTATTTATGGTTTTATATTGCTATATTTCTTCACTATTCTTGGTTGGTGCAGCTGTAACGAAACCCAATTTCCCTCGGGATCAATGAAGTATGTCTGTCTGTCTATATTATGATCACTACCTCTTAAGGCTTCCCTTACGTTAAGATAACCCAACACCCTATCTAAGATAGCCTTTCCCTGAGTAGGCTCAAGCACAATCTGCTCTAAAAAGCCATCTCATAGGCATTCAACGAACTCCCTCTCTTATGATCCGACACCAACCTGATTTTCCCAATCCCCTTGCATATTGAAGTCCCCCATTACAATTGTGTCATTACCCTTCTAGCTCCCTTTGCAATCTCAACCCCATATCTTGGCACTATTTGCAGGTCTATATATGATCCCATAATTTGTTTTTTTTTACCCTTGCAAGTTCTTAACTTCACCACAAAGATTCAACATGCTCTGACCCTATATCACCTCTTTGTAAAGATGTAATTCCATTTCTTACCAACAGAGCCACACCACCACCTATGGCTTCCTGCCTGTCCTTTTGATACAAAGTATATCTTTTGATAGCCTTCTTACAGCCACGAATCAGTGATGCCCAATCTCTAATTGCACCAGGAGTTCATCCACCTTATTCAGAATGCAACATGCATTTAAATACAGCACCTTCAGTCCTGCATTCTTTGACCTTTTGAATTTTGCCTCTGTGATACAATTTAACTCTTTACTTTATCTGCATTTGTACCCAATCATTGGCTTGTCTTTCCTTACCTTCATGTTACTCCCAGCAACTCTATTAGATCTGCCTGCAAGAATATTGGTTGCCCTCGGATGCAAGTGCAATCCATTCCTTTGTAAAAGTTCCACCTGTCACAGAAGCAGTCCCAATTATCCAGAAATCTGAATCCCACACATTTATCTGCCACCTCATTCTGTTCCTGTCCTCACTGTTGTGTGGCACAGGCAACAATCCTAAGATTACTACCTTTGAGGTCCTGCTTCTCAGCTTCCTTCCAAACTCTTTATATTTTTTGAAGTCCTCCTCCCTTTTTCTTCCTATGTCGTCAGTACCAATATGTACCACAATTTCTGGCTGCTCACCCTCTCTTTTCAGGATATTCTGGAAGTGTCCAGAAACTTCCAGAAACAGTGCACCTGGGAGGCAGGGTTCCGTGTTTCTTTTTTGCTTCCACAGAATTGTTTATCTGACCCCTGACTACAGAGTCCCCTATTACTGCTGCCATCCTCTTCAGTTCCCTACCCTTCTGAGCCACAGGGCCAGACTCAGTGCAAGAGGCACGGCCGCTGTTCCTTCCCCCAGTAGGTCGTTCCTCTCCCCCCCTCACCCCCAACAGTACTCAAAATGGAGTAGTTATTGTTGAGGGGGATGGCCACAGGGGTGCTCTCCACTATCTGATGCTCCCCCTTCCCTCTCCTGACAGTCACTCATTTATCTGTCTCCTATAGCTTTGGGGTGACTACGTCCTTGTAACTCCTGTCTGTCACCTCTTCACTGTCCCTAACAAGCCGAAGGTTATTGATCTGAAGCTCCAGTTCCCTAACGCGGTGTCTAAGGAGCTGCATCTCGATGCACTTGGCACATATGTGGCCATTGGGTAGCCTGGGAGTCTCCTGGAAATTCTACATCTGACACCCAGAACAGAACATTGGCTCTGTAGACATACCCCCTATTCTGACAAGATTTAAATAAGGAATTAACTTACCTACCTACTTTTTCTCACTGAAGCCTCCGACTACTCTGACAATAACCACTCTCATGATGACCACTCTTCTAGGCAGTTACTCTCTTTTATAGATACTGGATTTCCCGTAAAAAAAACCTTTGTCAAACCTGCACGGGAACGCTCCTGTTGCACCTGCACAGTACTCCAAACAAGGACTTATTTGCTTTACTGTCAAGAAACAAATGTGCAAATGGGTTTCCAATATATATTCTAGCTATTATTAATTAACACATTGATGTATAAGACTTGGGCATTCATTTCTCTTTTTCAGAGGACTGGGATATATTAGATGTTGAAAGAAAGGAGCAACTTACAGGACTGGAAGATTTTGCTTCATTAGCTGGGCCACTTGGTTTAAATGATAGCAAATTGATTCCAGATCCGGTCCAATTTCCAGAACAGGATCCTCTTGGAGCTTCAGTTATGACTGATAATACAGAAGAGGCACTTCTAAAGAAAGGTAATAGAAACTATTTTAATATATCTAAGATACATTTGCCAGTGTCCTTGTGAAGGTCTTAGAGTACAGAAGCACAGTTGCAGCTGCTTATAAATTGCTACGGGTAGTTTAGAAACTTACAAACTCCCTCAATGAAATGCAGTATATACTTGTGGGAAGGCAGGGAGACCTGCAAGAAGTGCATCCAGCTGCAGCTTCTAACAATCTGTGATAAGGAGTTGGAACTGGAACTGGATGAACTCAGGATCATGTGGGAAGCTAAAGCGGTAATGGATAGGACATATAGAGAGCCAATTACACCCAAGGTGCAGGACTCAGGAAACTGGATTACAGTCAGGAAGGGGAAAGGGGTTAAGGAGCCAATGCAGAGAGTCCCAGTGGCCACCCCCTCAACAACAGGTATATCACTTTGGATACTGTTTTGGGGGTGGGGGCAGTGTGAATGATCTAGAAGAGGTAAGTCACTGCAGCTGGGTCTCTGGCACTGAGTCTGCTCAGTGACTCGGAAGAAAGGGGAAGGGAGAAGAGGCACACTGTGGTGATAGGCGATTCATTATTTTGGGGAATGAAAAGGTGGTCCTTTGGACAAGAACGAGGTATGGTGCCTCCTGAGTGACAGGACCCGGGACATCTCAGATCAAGTCCTCAGCATTCTCAAATGGGAGGGTGAACAGCCAGATGTCCTGGTCCACATATGTACCAATGACATGGCTAAGACCTGTGATGAGGTTCTGCAAAGGGAGTTGGGTGCTAAGTTATAAGGCAGGACTTCCAGGGTTTTGATCTCAGTATTGCTTCCTGGTGCCACGTGCTAGTGAGGCCAGAACTAAAAAGATTATGCAGTTTAATACATGGTTAAGGAGTTGATGTAGGGGGAAAGGTATAAGATTTTTGGATTATTGGGCTCTCTTCCAGGGAAGGTGGGACCTTTAAAGAAGAGACTATCCTAGCAGGAAGGTTTGCTAATGCTGGATGGTGAGGTTTAAACTAGAGTTGCAGAGAGATGGAATTCAGAGTGCCAGAACAGTTAGTGAAGAGGCTGCAGGGATAGATGTTGGTAAGACCTCAGACAAAGTCAAGAATCAAAGGATTGAGCAAAGTGTGACTAGTGTCCTAAGCTGTTCATACTTAAATGCAGGAAGTATCATAGGAAAGGCGGATGAGCTCCAAGCATGGATCAACACCTGGAATTATGACATTGCAGCCATTCGTGAGACTTGATTGAAGGAGGGGCAGGCTTGGCAGCTCTATATTCCAGGGTTCTAATGTTTTAGACATGACAGATTGGGAGGGATTAAAGGAGGAGGGGTGGCATTACTAGTCAAGGAAAATGTCATGGCAATGCTCAGTTAGGACAGACTGGAGAACTCATCTGGTGAGGTATTATAGTTGGAACTGAAAATAAGGAAGTGTACTAATGAAGGGTCTCGGCCCAAAAGGTCAACTGAATTCTATCAATGCTGTGACAGGAGATGTACCAGAGGATTGGAGAGTAGCTGTTGTTCTGCTGTTTAAAAAAGGCTCTCAACATAAACCAGGAAATTACAGGTCATGAGTCTGACGCCAACTGTGGGAAAGTTATTGAAAGGTGTTCTAAAGGGGCAGATAAATAAGTATTTGGATGCACAGGGACTGATTAGGAATAGTCAGCATGGCTTGGTGTGTGGTAGGTCATGCATAACCAATCTTAGAGTTTTTCAGGGAAGTTAGCAGGAAAGTGAATGAAGGCATGGCAGTGGATATTGTCTACATGGATTTTATTTTACATGTATTTGACAAGGTCCCACATAGGAGGTTGGTCAAGAAGATTCAGTTGCTTGGCATTCAAGATGAGGCAGTAAATTGATTGAACGTTAGCTTTGTGGGAGAAGCCAGAGAGTTGTAATCGGTTGTTGTCTTGCTGACTCGAGACCTGTGACTAGTGGTGTGCCACAGGGATCAGTGCTGGGTCCTTTGTTGTCTGTTAATGATCAGGATGATAATGTGGTTAACTGGATAAGCAAATTTGAAGACAACATCAAGACTGGAGGTGTAGTGTACAGCGAGGAAGGCTATCGTATTGCAAAGGGATCTGCATCAGCTGGAAAAATGGTAGATGGAATTTAATGCAGACAAGTGTGAGGTTTTGTACTTCAGTAGGACTAACCAAAGTAGATTTTGCACAGTGAATGGGAGGCCACTGAAGGGTATGGTGGAACAAAGGGATCTGGGAATACAGGTCCATAATTCATTGAAAGTGGTGTCACAGGTAGATAGAACCATAAAGAAAGCTTTTGGTACATTGGCCTTCATAAATCAATGTATTGAGTACAGGAGGTAGGATGTTGTGTTGAAGTTGTATAAGATGTTGATGAGGCCTAATTTGGAGTATTGTGGGCAGTTTTGGTCATCTACCTGACGAAAACATGAAAATGAAGTTGAAAGAGTACAGAGAAAATTAATAAGGATGTTGCCGGTACTGGAGGACCTGAGATATAAGGAAAGATTGAATAGGTTAGAATGTAGAAAATGGAGAGGAGATTTGATAGAGGTATACAAAGCTGTGAAGGGTATAGATAGGGTAAATGTAAGCAGGCTTTGCCCACTGAGGTCAGATAGGATTACAACCAGAGGACATGGATTAAGGGTAAAAGGTGAAAAATTTAAGGAGAACACAAGGGGAATTTCTTTACTCAGTGGGCTGTGGCAGTATGGAATAAACTGTCATCACAAATGGTGCTTATGAGCTCAATTTCAACTTTTAAGAGAAGTTTGGATAAGTACCTGAATGGTAGGGGTATGTTGTGCCCAAGATAGAGCTGGCTGATTCTACAGCCCTCAGTTGCCTTTTGTGATACTGTGAATGCCAAGTATTGAAACTAGACAAAATGTTCTCTACCATACACCTATAGAAAGTTTCAAGAGTCTTTGGTAACATACCAAATCTCCTCAAATTCCTGATGAATTAGACCCACTGGGTGCCGTCTTCATGATTCCATCAATGTGATGAGCCCAAGCTAGATCCTTCAAGATGTTGGCACTGTTGGCTTTCTGCACATTTTCAGCACACTTCATCTTAATTGATCGGTTTTCTTCTAAAGTTGACAAAAGAAACAAAGAATATCGGCCTCCCACTGCTTCCTTCCCTGCCAACATCTACAAATTCATATAACCAGAAGATTAAAGAATGTGTTCCTAAGCCAAATAGCTTTCTCTAAACAGATCATGAGGGCTGCATGGAAGTAGTCCAGTAATGAATAGAAATTGAATCTGATTTCAATGTGTGCTGTAGTATTGTCACACAATGTGAAGGCATTTTAACATGTTTCCATTGTTAGGTGTGAACAAGTTTGATGAGAAAGCATATTCTAGACTGACTTTGGGTGAGCAAGCTGCAACGCTTCGAGACACCAAAGAAAGAGTTCTTGCTCTCCAACGTATCACAATGGCAATGCAAATTCTTTTGGCGCACACCATGGTTATGAAAGCTTTATCGCTTGTCTCTGTGAGGTATGTTAGAAACTATACAGTTTCTGAGTGTTTAATGATTACTAATGAAATCTTATTTGATTTATTTTGTAGAAGTCAATTCCATTGAATCAATATTATTGTTGCATTATAAATGTATGAATATTTTATACATTCCAATGAGATCACTCCTACGCTTCTAAGCTCTAAAGGCCCAGTCTGCTTAATTTCTTTTCATAACACACCCTCCATTCCTGAAATTGGTCAAGGCCTACGCTTCCTCTATCACAGAGCGGATCCTTCCTTGGGTAGGGATATCTTATAAATGTGAAGTTTCACAGGGACTCTATCCATATTCTTGTATTCCATTCTAATTGCAATAAAACCCATTTTATTATTTGCTGCCTTAATTGCTTACTAAACCTGCATATTAGTCTTCAGTGAATCATATACAAGGCCATCCAGGTCTTTAGATCCCAGCATTTTTAAAAAATGGTAAAAAGTAATCAACATACTGTGTAGCCTGCCATCTAGGTAAGTGGAGAGAATTCCATCGTACTCCTGATGCATCATTTGCAAATGGAGTCAGGAGATGAACTACACAACATCAAATACCTGTCTCTGACCAGTTACAGCAGTTTGTGGATGGAATAAATTGGTACAGTTAAATCTTCTGCCCATTAGTAATCTCTGCTTTTCTCAGGAAGGCTAATGCTGTGGGAATGAATACATGATAATAGCATTAATTCTTAAGGAAAGATAGACCCTCTCTTACAAAGAAGTTTGTGACACATTTATAATGGGAAGGTTCTTAAGTGTTTACAGAATACCTATAATTAATGTTATCAAGCTGCATGGTTCAGAGAAGTGGAAACTAAATGTTTTATAAGCATGGTAAAGCAAAACCAAGTTTTAAATTTACAGGGCAATATAATCAGTTCAATCCTCCACTGCTACTCAATCTCTTAGAATATATTAAAGTATATAACAGTTGTAACATTTTGGTAAAATCTCTCTTTCAAAATATGCCTTTACAGTGGATCTATATGCAGTCAAACAAGTGGACTGGAAGCTCTTGGATTAACTGACATCCGTATCTTGGTTCGATTGATGTGCCTTGCAGCTGGAGGCAGGGCTCAGTTGGCCAATAGTGGAACAGAACATTTATATTCAAGTGCTCCATTTAGACTTTCAAAAGGAACAACGTGGAGTACAACCTCCTGCTTAACATATATGAGTTCAGCCATTGGCTGTCTAATTGCAAACAGCCCCTCAGCATACAGGGCATTGGTTAATGTCTGTACTCAGGTAATGGGAGGAACAAAACGACCTGTAAATGATAGAACATGCTGCAAGCAATGCAGATCAGGAAACACACAGTCTTAGTTCTTTGTACCTAGGACTGAATCTTTGATTCAGCAGTTTGCCTGTCATCTGCTAAGTGTAGCATTTTCAATTTTTAAATGTAAATACTATTTTGACTTGTTTTATTATAAAATGATCTGTTATACCGTCTAGGTAAAAATTTTTCTTCTAAATTTAATGATAGTCTTGCAATTTACAATTAGTTCGTAATTTCTAGTAATTATATTCAACTACAATATTAAATTTAAATTATTTGTGGTAATGCTATATTTATGCATGCGATCTTTAATGGCAGGTACCACAGTTCTTCTAGTACATGTTATTCAGATTTATAACCAATATTCTTTGAAATTTGGAAGCATTATTTCATTTTTCAGGATGTGATCTTTGTTGGTAGGCCATCATGTATTATCTATCCCACACAGTCGTTGAGCACTTAGTGATAAATAATCTTTTAGATACATTGCAGTTTTCTGGTGAAGATGGGGAGTTTCAGGATTTAGACCCAGCACCTCTGACTAGAATCTCTATTGGACCAATCACATTAATGCTGTGGCTTCAAGAACCCATCAGAGGTTGTGTATCCTGTGGAAAGTAACTAATTTCTGATTTAGTTTGGAAAGTGCTGTTGAAATAGTTTATCAAGTAACTGCATTGTGTCTGTAGTAGATCATAACATACACTGGTCATGGAACAAGTGAACATTCAGAATAATTGGCAAGTGCTGTTCAAGCAAGCTGTAGTACTGGGATTCTGAGTAGTTGTTAGAACTACACTCTTACAGGGAAGTGGAGAGTATTCTATTACACTAACTGATTTCCTGTAAATCATGGAAAGGCTTTATGTTGCCAAAGGTTAGTTATTTGCCACAGGATACCCAACCTCTGACCAGGTGTGTGGCCGCTGTGGTTATCCAGCATGAATGCTGATAACAGTAGTGTTATTCAACATCAAGGCAAAGTTGGTAGATGCTGTCTTGTGTCATGTGGAGATGTTCATTGCCTGGCATTTTCATGGCATGAATGTTACTTGCCACTTAACAGCTCATTCTTAAATGTCATGCAGGCCTTGCTGCCTGTAGGCATGGAATGGTTTATTGTCTGAGGAGTTAGGAGTGTTATTGAATTTTGTGCAATCATTGCTACTGTTGACCCGTTAATGCAGCGGATGAAAATGGTTAGGCCTAAGCGATAGACATGAGGAAACGAGAGGAGAGGGCAATCAGCCCCATGAGTCTGTGCATTATCATGGTTAATCTTCTTGGCTAATCCAGTCCTAGGGAGCATTGTGGTACAGCTGGTAGAGCTGCTGCCTCACGGTTTAGCAACCGAGGTTCAATCCTGGCTTCCAGTACTCTGTGCAGGGAGATTGCACATTCTCCCCTTGAACTTTGGGTGCTCTGGTTTTCTTCCACATCCAAACATGTGTAGGTTGGTAGGTTTATTAAACACAGTAAATTGCTTCTAGTGTGTAGATGGATAGTATAATCTGGATGAAGTAGATAGGAATGCACTTTGAATAAAAATGAACTGTTTAGATGGGTGCCTGGGCTGGATAGGCCTGTTTTCATGCTGTATAACTGACTGAACACAGTACCTTCCTGCTGTGCTCAATTTTATATGCTTGTCAGTCTCTACCTTGATTTAATTTGATGAGTTCCACACCCGCTTCCCCACACACAGCTCTCCAGGATTGAAAAGTATGATTCTGTTGAAAGGAAATTTCTCCTCCTCCCTATTTAAAGTGGATGGCCCCTTATTCTGAAGCTGTGCCCCCAGTTCTAGATACCCCTTCTAGGGGAAATAACATCCCTGTGTCCACCCTGTCAACATCCCTCAGAATCCTCTATTTTACAATAAAATTCAATCTTTTTCACACTTCTCCCCAGGAATTAATCCAATAAATCTTTCATACACTGCCTCCACTGCAAGCTCATCTTTAATAAATGCAAAGATCAGAATTATGCCCAGCGTCCTAGGTGTTGTTTCATCTGCACTCTGTAAAGGTACATCAGAACTTCCTTAGTTTGATACTCTGTAATAGAAGACAACATTCCAGTACCTGTGTTAATTATCTGCTTTGTCAGCTGATTCTGCTTTGCCTGCTGGGGCCTGCAGATCCCTTTGAAATGCAAACTGTTGTATTCTCACTTGATTTAAATAATATCTGACTTTATCATCCTTCCTTCCAAAGTAGATTACTTCACAGTTTACCACTATCTGCCAACATCATGCCTACTTTCTTAGCCTATCAATATTTGTTTCAACACCTATTGCAATGTTTTGGTTTGCAATGTGTGAATGTCATCAAACACCATAGGCTTAATTATAGTAATAAACAATCTACTTAAGAAACTATGGCTACATCTACACTAGACTGGATAATTTTGAAAACGCCAGTTTCACGTAAAAACCATAGGCATCCACACTATACGTTTTTAAAAATATCTCCGTCCACATTGAAATGAAGATTTCAGCGAATCTCCTCCTAATGAGTATGCACAGGACACATCCACCGAAAACAAGCGACATGTTTGGTGTTGAATCTCGCCGTGAAAGACAGTGTGTGTTTGTTCAGTTACAGACTAGAAAAACGTAAACGACAGGCAGCTGTTGGCTCTCGCGCAGGAGGATTTAAAAGTTTTTTTAAAAATACTGAAGTTTACGGAGGCAACCAACAGGGAGTTCACGGACTGTATGACTCGGCTGATGACAAACATTGAAAAACTGACTAACTCTGTTGCATTAATAAGGCCCCTTGTTAAATGTGTAAAACATGTCTGCATCAGTGTTATCCTGTAATTCCATACAGTGTTACATTAGGTTGTTACACATCTATTGTCACAGAAGTATTTGCATAAATAGGTAAACCACCTTCATAGAAGTAAGGACAGAAAACGGTAAAGTGAGTACAGTATACTTATTTGTTCAGTAAGTTATGGGTCAGAGTATTTGGTGAGTACATTTCTAAATCTTCTGGCTTCAGTCTCTTTACTGTCTGTTCTGAAATTGTTAGGTTGCCTTCAAGAAAACAATGAAATGGCGCACTGCTGTCTGACAAGTGTTTTCAGATTTCTCTGGTTACCCCGTCCACACTGATCTGCACGAGCAGCGTTTTCAAAAATACCCACCCTGGAAAGAGTTTCTGAAAAGCTACAGTTTCGCGGGACGAAAATGCCGTTTTAGTGTGGACAGAGGGTAGAAACGAGAAAAAGCTTCGGTTACGGATTTATCCAGTGTAGTGTGGACATAGCCTACCTTTATAAGTAACTATGTTAAATTCTGTGAAGGTTTGTGTTGCTTAGTCATTAAAAGGAATTTAAACATCTCTTTTCTAATTCTTTCTTTCCCAAGGATTTAATTGCTGCTGCATCAGGCCTACATGTAGGCATAATTCGTGATGTGCAGCAAAAGAACAGGGTGCTTCAAGTTTTCTGTAGATCAGCAAAAGGTAAACTTTCTGGCTATCCCAAATTTCTGGTAACCCAAGCCTTGGTAGCATTGCTTACTGAGAAACGTTTTCGACATCAATCCAGTCGTGACAAAGAGGAAGCAGAGTCTAAAGGTAGGGAATGTCAGAGTTCATTGTATTTTGAATTAACTGTAACTAGATATCTTAGTAGCATTCTGCATTTTAGTGATTTCATACCAAGTTCTGTAAGTGATATGTTTTTTAAATGATTTTTTCAGTTTAATACCTGAAGTACTGAAAGCAGTATCAGACAATGAAGCAATATTGTTTTGGTTTCAATCACTGAAGCAAATAATTTAAAAGAAATGTATTAGGTTGGCCTTCACTGCAAAATGTTTTGAGTATAGGAACAAGAATATCTGACCGCAATTATACAAGGTATTAGTGAGAGCATTACTGGAGCATTGTGCACAATTCTGATATCCTCACCTAAGAAAGAATACACCTGCCATAGAAGGAGTGCAGTGACAAATCACCATATGGATATCACATGAGGGGAGATTGATAAATTAGACCTGTATTCACTGGATATAATAGGAATAAAAGAAGATATCATTGAAACTGAGAAAGGAGATATTGCTGGACTTCATTCTGAGGAATTAGAATGATTTAGCTGAGAAAACGTGGAGAACAATCAATGTGTCATAAAATTTTAGAATGGCTATAGAGAAAAGCAGGGAACAATCTAAAGAAAATCCTTTTTAATAGAGGTTGTTTTGCCTTCTGTAAAATGAGCAGTGATCTGACCAATGTAAAGTGAAATCTAAGGTTGGCAATATCATACCACCTGCTTGGCACATTCCCACAAGAGAATCTGAAAGATCGGGGAGCCAAAGCCAGAGCTTCCCGGTTGACAAAGGAAATAGTTTCTACTTTGTACATGGACAACTTGGGCAAAAGAACCTGTTTCCATGTCCTGTAACTCTGAATCATTTGGCTCCTTTCTTTACTGAACAATTTAGAAATTTTATTCAATAATTCTGTGTTGAAGATATTTTTTTAAATCCTTTCCAGATACTCCACCTTCTTCATCTGCATATTCTTACTCATCAACACATATTGGACCCTTGGAACTAGCCAACGCACTTGCAGCGTGTTGCCTGTCTGTGAGACTGAGTTCTGGACATCGTCAGTGGGCCGCACAGCATCTAGTACAGGTCTTATCTACCACTGAAAGGAACAATCAGTTTAGACCTCAAACTTATGCAGACCTGGCAGGGGATCTTCGGAAATGTCCCACTGTTAAGCTGGAAGCTCATGAGAACCGGGTACACTTTCATTTTTGGATATTTTAACATGATTTCTGGTCCAGATTTATGATGCAAAGTAGCACAAATATTGAGGACAATGGGTAACCCTAGGTAATTTCTAAAGTAAGTACATGTTCGGCACAGCATGGTGGTCCAAAGGGCCCATATTTTGCTGTAGGTTTCCTATGTTCTTCTATGTTTCTATGTTCTATGCTAGGTAGTACAGGGAATTGAAAAACTCTTTTTGCATCGAGTACCTAAGTTTGAAGTTTTTTCTTGTTTTTCTTGGAGGTCATAAAAATAATTATTATTAATAAAAAACTTATGAAATAGAGGTTGAGCACCCTGTGATAAAGATCTACCCCTTAGTAACAATGATCAGAGAGGCACAGAGAGAATCTGTATTTACCAACAAGTAATTCTTTATTGGCTTAACTAAAATGCACTTGGGTTCTGTTCTGAAATTGTTAGGTTGCGTTCAATAAAACAATGAAATGGCACCATCTGTTCGGGCACGTCATGACAGCGTCTTTAAATTTCTCCGGTTATCCCGTCCACACTGCTCCAGCCAATCCGGCATTTTCAAATTTACATACCCTGGAGAGCATTTCTGAAGTTCTCTGTTTTCGGTGGTCAAAAATGCCATTTTAGTGGAACAGAGGGTAAAAACGAAGGGAAAAAGCTTTGGTTATGGATTTGTCCGGTGTAGTGTGGACGTAGCCTGAGAATGATGTCAGGCTTGGCAGGTCAATACCTGAAGGTTTCAGGTTATTCCAGTGCAAGAATCAGTTCACAGTTCATAAAATGAGAAACAAAGATAATTAGTTTCTCGTACATCGGATGTACAACTCTGGCAGGGTTTGCAAGATATTACTTCCTACAAAGTGAAACCCAATAACATGAATGGCAGCGATGCTTCACTACCGGATGAACTCAATACCTTCTATGCCCGCTTTGAAAGAGAGAACATAGCTACAGCTGTGAAGATCCCTGCTTCACCTGATGACCGTGTGATCTCTGTCTCAGAGGTCTATGTTAAGCTCTTTTTAAAGAGTGTGAACCCTTGCAAGGCAGAAAGTCCAGATGGAAAACCTGATAAGACTCGGAAAACCTGTACCAACCAACTGGCAGAGTATTCAAGGACATTTTCAACCTCTCACTGCAACGGGCAGAAGTTCCCACTTGCTTCAAAAAGACAATTATACCAGTGCCTAAGAAGAATAATGTGAGCTGCCTTAATTACTATCGCCCAGTAGCACTCACATCTACAGTGATGAAATGCTTTGAGAGGTTGTCAGACAGACAGACATACTTTATTGATCAGGAGGGAAATTGGATTTCATTACAGTCACACCAACCAAGAATAGTGTAGAAGTATAGCAATATAAAACCATAAATAATTAACTAATAATAAGTAAATTATGCCAAGTGGAAATAAGTCCAGGACCAGCCTATTGGCTCAGGGCGTCTGGCACTCTGAGGGAGGAGTGTCATGACCAGTCTGAACTCCTGCCTTAGCAAGGACCCAGACCCATTGCAATTTGCCTTTCGCCACCATAGGTCAATGGCAGATGCCACCTCAATGACACTTCACACAGCTTTAGAGCACCTGGACAACACAAACAGCTACATCAGGCTGCTGTTCATCAACTATAGCTCAGCATTTAATACCATCATTCCCACAATCCTGACGGAGAAGTTGCAAAATCTGGGCCTCTGTACCTCCCTCTGCAATTGGATCCTCGACTTCCTAACTGGAAGACCACAATCTTTTCTTTTTAAATCCTTTTATTAATTTTCAAACAAGCATTAGAAGAAAAACAGCAAATACAGAGAGCTTGGGAGTACATAATTAATAAGGCTGGAATGTGAATACAAACAGTTAATAACCCAAATATAATAACCTCCTAAACTCATAGTGTATTACAAAAATAGAAAAATGGAAAAAAAACAAAAAAAAAAACAGCTAACCTAACTGACATGGGCTATTGTATCATATCAAGTATACATAGTAGTGTCAATAACTCCACACCTCTATCCAAATAACTAAAGGTTTAGGAAAGGTCAGTTTAACTCAAATGAAAATGTTGAATAAATGATCTCCAGTTTTCTTCAAATTTGACCAAATTATAATTTTTTCTAAACTCAAAGAAGATATAGTTTGGGAAAACCATTGAAATGTAGTTGGGGGATTAATTTCTTTCCAGTTCGGTAGAATAGATCTTCTAGCCATTATTGTGACAAATGTAATCATCCGCCGAGCTGAGGGGGATAAACAACTGTTATCCACCACTGGTAAGCCAAAAATTGCAATAATAGGATGAGGTTGCAAGTTAATACTCAGAACTGTTGAAATTATACCAAAAATATCTTTCCAGTATTTTTGCAAGCAAGGGCAAGACCAAAACATGTAAGTCAATGAGGCTACTTCAGAATGGATTAGATTGTCATAGATTGGATTAGCATGAAAATAAAATCAAGCGTGTTTGTCCTTGGACATATGAGCCCTATGTACCACCTTGAATTGTATTAGGGCATATTTGGCACAAATAGAAGAGGAGTTAACTAACTGTAAAATTTTCTCCCATTGCTCTGTGGGTAAGGAACATTCTTTTTCTCATTCATTCTTAATTTTATCTGACATCCCTGGTTGTATTTTCATGATCATATTATAAATGGCGGCTACTAAACCCTTCTGATAGGGATTGAAACCTAGAATTTTTTCTGTAATATCAATTGGGGATGAATTAGGAAAGGACTGTAACATATTATTCAAAAAATTTCTAATTTGTAAGTATCTAAAAAATTGGGCTCTAGACATATATTTATTAGACAGCTGTTCAAAGGACATAAAGCAATTATCTGAAAATAAGTCATGAAAACATGTTATACCCCTCGTTTTCCATAGCACAAAGGCTTGGTGCATAAGAGAGGGCTGAAGAAGAAGGAAGACCACAATCTTTGCGGATTGGTGATAACATATCCCCTTCACTGATGATCAACACTGGTTCACCTCAGGAACATGTGCTTAGTCCACTGCTCTACTCTCGAGATGGATATGACTGTGTGGCTAGGCTTAGCTCAAATACCATCTATAAATTTGCTGATGATACAACCATTGTTGGTAGAATCTCAGGTTGTGATAAGAGGGCATACAGGAGTGAGATATGCCAACTAGCCGAGTGGTGCCACAACAACCACCTGGCACTCAATGTCAGTAAGACAAAGGAGCTGATTTTGGACCTCAGGAAGGGTAAGACACATACCAATCCTCATAGAGGGATTAGAAGTGGAGAGAGTGAGCAGTTTCAAGTTCCTGGGTGTCAAGATCTCTGAGGACCTAACCTGGTCCCAACATATCAATGCAGTTATAAAGAAGGCAAGATAGCGACTATATTTAATTAGGAGTTTGAAAAGATTTGGCATGTCAACAAATACACTCAAAAGCTTCTTTTGATGTACTGTGAAGAGCATTCTGACAGGCTACATTACTGTCTGGTATGGGTGGGCTACTGCACAGGACCGAAAAAAGCTGCAGAGGATTGTAAATTTAGTCGACTCCATCGTGGGTACTAGCCTGCAAAGTACTCAGGAGATCTTCAAGGAGCGGTGTCTCAGAAAGGCAGCATCCATTATTAAGGACCTTAAGCACCCAGGCATGCCCTTTTCTCACTGTTACCATCCAGTAGGAGGTACAGAAGCATGAAGGCACACACTCAGCGATTCAGGAACAGCTTCTTCCCCTCTGCCATCCGATTCCTAAATGGATATTGAACCCTTGAACTTTACGTCACTTTTTTAGTATATATTATTTCTGTTTTTTGCATGATTTTAGTCTATTCAGTATATGTATCCTGTAATTGATTTCTTAATTTATTATTTTTTTCCTCTTTATTATCTATTGCATTGAACTGCTGCTGCTAAGTTAACAAATAAATTTCATAATATATGCGGGTGATAATAAAACCTGATTCTGATTCCCCTGTCCTTGATTCATCTAAATCCACTAATTTGAAACTGTAGTTTTTTTCCACTGTCCTTGAATCATTCAAATCAATTGATTTGTAGAGTGTAGTTCCTTCTGGCCAATACACCCCTTAATCAAAATTCCAAAATCTGAAAACCTCGAAAATCTGATATGTTTTGAGCGCTGACATGACATCACAGATGGGAAACTCTACAAGGTACTGGGAAGGTTCCCAGGCGATGCAGTTATCAGCACACCACAGACAGCTATGAAAGTAATCTCACATATTTAATGTACAGAAGTTAATAAAAAATGAAAAACACTGCATAAAGCAGAAAAATTAAGAATCATCAGTGTTCCAGTGAACATAAACCACTTAACGGTATGCTGATAATGAAACAAGCAAAGATCTATGATGATGAACTGAAAATTGTAGGTAATTGTGAATATTCAGCAGACTGGTTGCAGAAATTTATGAAAAGGCACAGTATTACATTTTAAGAGATTTGTAGTGTTAAAGCACCTGCTGATCACGAAGCAGCAGAGAAGTTAATAGAGCTTGCAGAAGTCATCGCTGATGAAAATCTAATGCTAAACAGCTACATCAGTACATATGTATGATAAACGAGCATATGACAAAGTCTGCTTCCCAGTACACATAAGTTGATAGTCAGGAATGATGGCAATGCCAAACAGCCACTGACTGTTCACCTAGGCAGCCAAGGTCAGAATCAGAATCAGGTTTAATATCAATAGCATATGTTGTGAAATTTCTTAACTTTGTGGTAGCAGTTCAATACATAATAATAGAGGGAAAAAGAACTGTGAATTACAGTAAGTAGATATTTTAAATAGTTGTATTTTAAGTAGTGCAAAAAAAAAGAAATTTAAAAAAAAGTAATGGGATAGTCTTCATGGGTTCAATATCCATTCAGAAATTGGATGGCAGATGGGGAAGAAGCAGTTCCTGAAGCATTCATTTTGTACCTTCAGGCTTCTGTACCTCTTTACTGATGTTAACAGTGAGAAGAGGGCTGTCCTAGATGGCGGAGGTCCTTGAAGATGACCTGGATACTACAGAAATCAGTGCAACTGATAGAGCTGGCTCATTTAAATGTATTATATAAAACTACCTTCAGGGTATATACATAAGCTGTATATGTAATGTAAATGGATTTCATGTTTAGACTTGAGTTCCATCCCAAAGTGTCTCATTATACAGATGCAAATATTCCAAAATCTGAAATACCTCTGGCCCCAAGCATTTCAGATAAAAGGTGCTCAATCTGTAGTAGGTTTTTATGAATGCTGAGTAGTAGTGTACCAAGTACTATGTATTGTTGAGTGCTAAAATAAGAGACATATTCACTTTCTAGCAGAATTTTGCTCTGAGCATAAATTTGTATCTCAAAATACTGAGTTATGAACTGTGCGTCAAGATTTTGAAGTGTGGATGTCTGGGCAGCTGCTGTTGCACTAACAAAATCTCTTCCTCTTCCCCCTCATTCTCTCTACTGTAACCAGTCACAATAAAATTCCAATAGAATTATTTTGTTTTAAGATGCTCTGCAAATCAATATCATTAAATTGGTGAAAAGGAGGAGAGCTTTGGAATAAGATGCTTGTCAATTTGTCCTTTTCCTGATTTACCTGAATGATTTCTGTAGTAAAGCTGAGCTTTATTTTGCACATTATTGATGATTAAAAGTCAAATTGCACTGAAGACTGTATACTTCAGAAGAAGCAAGCTCTTTATACTTTGCCTCAAAGCTTTCATTGATTGTAACACACACAAAATGCTGGAGGAACTCAGCAAGCCAGACAACATATATGGAAAAGAATAAACAGTCACGCTTTGGGCCGATACCCGACACTCAGGCCTTCTGAGTTCCTCCAGCATTTTGTGTTGCTTTCAGTTTCCAGCATCTGCACATTTTCTTGTGTTTTCATTGTAGGTTTCCATAGAAATCAAATAAGGCTTAATCATTTCATACTGAAAACTACTTAATATGTTTTTCTTCAGATAAGCTTCTAAATTAAGATATTGTGAAATAAATGCTAAATAGGATGACATTTTACAAGAGAAAATTTTGCAACAAGGTATTCTTTATGTAGCTTAGGGTAAAATTACTTTTTGTAGAGTACTGAACAATTTATAATCTCTGGTTATTTTAACTTCAATAACAGGTTGCAAGTTCTTCCTGGTCAGTTGCAAAGGGTTTGCTAGCCACAAGTGCCCTGGATAGAACCATTCGCCTGTGGACTTTAACCAAGAATACAGTTGCATTAATACAGACAGTTTGCTTTAAAACTTGGTATGTTTGCAATGTTTGAAAACTTGTAATTTCTTAGTCTCATGATACATACATATTAGAACTATTTTAGAAGATACAAATGTGTAAAATCCTCAAGTTGGGCAGTCACTGTACTTTGCCAAAAAATGAATATGAATGGATAATTGGTTTACCAAATATTCTCTCAACATGAACAGATACATTTTAGTTCAAGCATTAAGCAGAGTTTTGTTCCTAATGCCCCTTCACCAACTCCACTTCCCATCCTGAAAGGTAATACATTCACTGTATTTCTTCCCTCATATGTATTATGTGGAACTGCTCTTTGAACCACAAGAAATGGTTGAGAAGCTGAAACACAAGGGATAAGTATTCAAAATTTCAAAGAAGAAGAGGATTTATTAACCACTCTCTATAAATCCTCTATACTAGCACCCTCTCGGACTTGGTCTGAGCAGGCAAAAGATCTTGGTGTCAGTACTCTAGGTCAGGAAGAGGGTCTTTGATGTACCCTTCACATTATCCCTGAGCACTTTTAAACTAACAAGCATTTAAAATGCTGTAATAAGAGCTTTTTTTTCTGCAGCACACAACAGTGGCATGAAAATCTTCTTTCAGTAATGCTGATTGAAAAGGAACTAGTGGGTGGGTAGGGGCTGTGGTTGGAGATATCTTGTTGGTTATTGATTCAGGTATCTTAGAGAAACTATTGGAATTAGCAAACAGTGATTTTAGTCTGAAGTATTAACAAAATATACCAGAAATTCTTCAAAGATCTGGTAGCACTGGAACTGACAAAATCAACCATGTGTTAAAATTCCAAGCTTGTACTTTTCACTAATGTTTCTTGAGCTGCGATATATTTTGATCAATAATTCAGTCCTTTTCCTTGGCGACTGAGAACGTGCAAACACCACAAATTGCGATTAGCTGAGTTTCCTCCAAAAGCTCCAGTTTCCTTCCACGCCTCAAAGGGATGGTAGGTTCACTGGCCACTGAAAATTGCCCATAGTATGTAGGCAGGCGACCCAATTGAGGGGAACGTGGGGAGAATCAATTATGAGGAAAAAAATGTGCAAATGAGATTTCTCTGCATGTCACTATAGACTCAATAAGCCAAATAACCTCCTCCAATATATTAAAGAAATATAGAGGGGGTAGGATTTGATAAACTTTTCTCCTTAAATGAGGTATATAACCAGAAGTTTAAAGGGTAAAAGATTTCGAAACACTTTACCGAGAGAGTAATTAAAATCTGGATTGCTCTTCCTGAGGAGGTGGTGAAGGCATATCTCTCATGGCACTTAAGTATTTAGATGAATACTTAAGATATGGTATAGAAGGTTATAGGAGTAGTTGAAATGTGTACATAATAATCTTTGCAGACAAGGTGGCCTGTTAGTCCTGTTCTGTATAACCCTACCACCCTATAACTTGCAAAAAAAATCAGCTTATTATCCATAATTAAACTAGTGGGATTAGTCAGGTAAGTAGCATTTTTTGATGTTCAAAATATTTCACTGCAAATTAATGATAGTTATAGTATATTAATAATTAAATAAGTATTGTAACAGGCAGTTTTCACAAATGTTCCCACAAGGAGGAGTGAGATAATTATCAATTATTGTTGCAGTAGAACAATAATTCCCCTGCCATTCTTTAAGTAATGGCATTAAAGATTTTTTCTGTTTAGGTTCTTTGGATATATCTTCAATACCTCAGCTGAAAGACAATATTCAGACAAAGCTTTGGCCTTTCAGATGAAACCTCATTGTACTGGGGTTTCACCTTAACTTAAATAGTACAGTACAGCACAGTACTGGATCTTGATTCAGAGGGCATGTGTCAGATGGATGAATATTCGTTCTGTATTAAATATGTGGTTTTAGATCTTAATGGATATTATTAAAAAAAAGCTAAGAACTTGAATCCCACCCTGCCCTCCTTCTAAACAATTGCAATCTCTTTAGCAAACTCACTTCATCAGAACCTGGAAAGCTCAGTGGGACAAGACAAGGAACACAGTCCCTGGAGACATAATTTTAAAAAGGCACCTGGTGCAGATCTACTCTGCATTTACTCTACTCAAGTCTGACTTAAACCAATAAATGCAGCTTAGCTGGATTCCTCCATACACCTACCGTTCATTTAACCCTAATCCCTCTGCCATTCCAATCTTCTGATTTCCTTTTGGTCCTCCTAGACCATCCCACCAATCTGGTATGTGAATTACAGGAAACTTTGTATGCTTTTAAAACTTCCCATATTAAAAGAAAATTGGCTGATCCTTGATTATAATCATGACATACTACTTTCAAAAAACAAAAAGGCTGTAGAGGCTTGGTCTAAAATCTAGACACCAGCCTCAGTTCCTCAGCATAGGTGGTTCACAGCAGCTACTCAAACTTAGAAGCTCAAAAGGAGTTATTAACCAGGAGCAGCACTGCAGACACTGTGATGAAAATCCAAGATAAAAACTTCATGCCCCATAATATCAAATCATGCACAACCTGATTTCATGCCAGACTATGGCCTTACTTGTTCAAGAATCCAGAAGACCTGTCTATCCTAGAGCTAGTAACCTAGGGACTAGTTTCCCATCTTGCAGAAAAGTGCAAAAAACTTGTTTTTTTAAATTGCCGTGAAATGTTGCCATGAGAGCTTTCTTCTAAATGAAAAATACATTTTGAAGACTATCAGCACTTCAGTGCACGTCCAAGCAGCAAGAAGTTTCAATTGGTATATTCTGCATTATATTTTCTTTTTGCCTTTCACATTATGATATGTCATACAATGACAATGCAGAACATTTTGGTCCACTGAACCTGTGCTTCACCCAGGATCTTCTGTACCTCAGTGAAGTTTTGTATAGCCCTTGGTGTGTGGTTCCAGGCCCAAAACCCCAACCCATAATCTCACTATTACTGTTGGAATACTGTACAATTTTAGTTATGACCATTCCACCCGACCGTTGATGTATTCATCCTTCCAATTAGCCCACTATTTCCAGCCTACAATTCTGCTGTACCTCCACACACTCCCCAATCTGCAACCCTATATGATCAGCACCTTTTAATCTAAAATCATCATTTTAATCACTTCTTATTAATTTTATAAAGGCCAGAGAAGATTCTTTCTTGTGGCTTTTTTAAAAGTTAATCAAAATCCTTCCCAGAATTTTGTCTACCATTTAGTTTTGTTTATATATTGATATGAGAGTTATCTTTTTTTGATAATATGAATCTTCTTTTCCCATTTCTTGTATGTTTATGCCAGTGAGGATTCAAAGGAAAGACCTTGTAGCCCTACAAGAGACTTCAATCTGTCTCCAGTATACTGGAGTGCAAGTGGCAGATTTTTAGCAGCTTCACAAGACAAAATCATCAACATCTATCAAGTTGATGGTAAGCAAGTTAATCCCCTACTTTGCAATCTTGTTCTCCTTTTGCAGAATAACTTTCATGTTTTTAATGCAGTGTTTATAGCAAAATGTTAAAAGCCTGAATCAGTTGCAAAATTTAAGTCCATTCAAGCACAGGAATAATCCATTCAGTGTAATAGGTCCGTACCAGTATGTATGCAGCACAGGAATCTCCTCTTATTTTCCCTTTTCTAAGCACATCTGCATATCCTCCTAGTCCATTTCCCCCTTATACTTCACTAGCTTCCACTTAAATTATCAATTCTATTCCTTCAGCCTCTCTTTACAGAAGTGAATTTCATGATTAACCAGATTTTTGATTAATAAAAATTTCCTTAATATCAATGACTCGAGGTTTACTTTCACTCAAGTGAATATCTTCTTCAGAATTTCCTTCTCAACTGCTTCCTTAATTTTTAAAAGTGTGTATCTTCAGTCTTCCTTTATTGTGTTCAGTCTTCTTAACAAATATAACATGGGAAAAAGTATTTTGACCATCTACCCTATTTATTGCTGCTCATGATATTATATATTGTGGCACACAAAAGTCTGGGCACCCCTGGTCAAAATTTCTGTTACTGTGAATAACTAAGAAGTAAAAGATGACCTGATTTCCAAAGAGCATAAAGTTAAAGATGACACATTCCTTTAATATTTTAAGCAAAATTACTTTTTTATTTTCATCTTTTACAGTTTCAAAATAACAAAAAAGGATAAGAGCCTGAAGCAAAAGTTTGGGCACCCTGTATGGTCAGTACTTAGTGACACCCTCTTTGGCAAGTATCACAGCTTGTAAACGCTTCCTGTAGCCAGCTAAGAATCTTTCCATTTTTGTTTGGGGGATTTTCACCCATTCTTCCTTGCAAAGGGCTTCTAGTTCTGTGAGATTCTTGGGCCGTCTTGCATGCACTGCTCTTTTGAGGTCTATCCGCAGATTTTCAATGACGTTTAGGTCAGGGGACTCTGAGGGCCATGGCAAAACCTTCAGCTTGTGCCTCATGAGGTTTTGGATTTTGAGGTGTGTTTAGAATCATTATCCTGTTGTAGAAGCCATCCTCTTTTCATCTTCAGTTTTTTTTTACAGATGGTGTGATGTTTGCTTCCAGAATTTACTGGTATTTAATTGAATTAATTCTTCCCTCTACCGGTGAAATGTTTCCCTTGCCACTGGCTGCAACACAAGCCCAAAGCATGATCGATCCACCCCCATGCTTAACAGTTGGAGAGGTATTCTTTTCATGAAATTCTGCGCCCTTTTTTCTCCAACTATACCTCTGCTCATTGTGGCCAAAAAGTTCTATCTTAACTTCATCAGTCCACAGGACTTGTTTCCAAATTGCATCAGGCTTGTTTTGATGTTCCTTTGCAAATTTCTGATGCTGAATTTTGTGGTGAGGATGCAGAAAAGGTTTTCTTCTAATAATTCTTCCAAGAAGGTTATGTTTGTGTAGGTGTCGCTGCACAGTTGAACAGTGCACCACCATTCCAGAGTCTGCTAAATCTTCCTGAAGGTCTTTTGCAGTCAAA
Source organism: Hypanus sabinus (assembly GCF_030144855.1). Lineage (NCBI taxonomy): Eukaryota > Metazoa > Chordata > Chondrichthyes > Myliobatiformes > Dasyatidae > Hypanus > Hypanus sabinus. The sequence continues at coordinate 81,557,719 of NC_082719.1, forward strand.
CGGGGGTTTTGATTTGCCTTTCTAGCAATCCTATGAGCAGTTCTCTCAGAAAGTTTTCTTGGTCTTTCAGACCTCAACTTGACCTCCATCATTCCTGTTAACTGCCATGTCTTAATTACATTACAAACTGAGGAAGCAGCTACCTGAAAAGGCTTTGCTATTTTCTTATAGCCTTCTCCTGCTTTGTGGGCATCATTTATTTTAATTTTCAGAGTGCTAGGCAGCTGCTTAGAGGAGCCCATGGCTGCTGATTGTTGGGACAAGGTTTGAGGAGTCAGGGTATTTATAAAACTTTGAAATTTGCATCACCTGGCCTTTCCTAACAATGACTGTGAACAAGCCATAGCCCTAACAAGCTAATTAAGGTCAAAGACCTTGGTAGAAGTTATCTGAGAGCTCAAATCTCTTGAGGTGCCTAAACTTTTGCATGGTGCTCCTTTTCTTTTTTTCTACTCTAAATCATACAAAACAAAAATAATACACTAATCTTGCTTAAAATGTTGAAAAGAATGTTTCATCTTTAACTTTATAACTTTTGGAGATCAGTTAATCTTCTACTCACTTAACTATTCACAGTAACAGAAATTTTGACCAGGGGTGCCCAGACTTTTGCATGCCACTGTACCTCTATCAGGTCATCCTTCAACCTTCTTTGAGCAAGGGAAAATGTGCCCAACCTCTCCCAGTAAATAAAATCTCCACACCAGGGAGTTGATCCTGGTGAATTCCTTCTACGTTCCGTCCAGCACAACCACATCCTTCCTACAGTGTGGTGCCCAGATGTGCAGACTAACTAGTGTTTTGTAAAGTTGAAAGATAAAGTCTCAAGTCTTAAATTCTTTGTTATGGCCTTTGACATGTGTCATGTGCCTTCATTATCATTGTATCTTCCTGTGTTGCCACTTTAAGGGAACTATGAATTTGGACTCCCTGGGCCCTCTTTGTGTTCATCAACATTTGTTAGTGTCCCTGTCATTTACTGTGTATGTCCTACTCATGTTTAATTTCACAAAATTTAAGCTTTTTTTTACACTGAGAGTGGTTAAACTCTGGGACTCATTTTCGGAAAAGGCAGTGCAATTAAATAAAATTATTTTTAAAGCCTATTCATGCACAGAGCAAATAGGCAAGGTAAAAATGGATATTGTCATAAGGGCAAATGTCATTAGTTTTGATGGGCAGAAAGGTCCCCATGAACTCCACGTGGAAGGCTGTTGTGTTGTATGTGGAGAAGACTGTAAAATATCAGATTTATAAAAAGCAAACTTTTATTTTCACATTTTAGAAATTAGAGTTGGAATTTAAGACTACTTCCCCAACCATTATTACTTCTCTGTTATTATCTATTTATGAATGAGGATTGTGGCATCAACAAGCTTGCAAGTTGATTTGGATTCAGATTATTTTCTCACATGTGCCGTGAAATCCATTATTTGCATTAACAACCAGCACACCCAAGGATGTGCTGGAGACTGTGTCGCTACACATTCCAGCGCCTACAACACATGCTCACAATATTCAGCAGAACAACACAAGCAACAACAACAATTGAAATAATAATTGCTCCAAGTATAATACTGAATTGGTATTTATAAATAGTTTTATCCTTTGATATGAAGCTTTAATAGTGAGGAGAAAGTAATTTTTTTTTAAATTAAAAACTGCAGGTACTAGAAATCTGAAACAAAAACAGAAAATGCTAGAAGCTCTCAGCAGGCTGGGCAGCAGCCCTAGAAAGAAAAATAGTTAAAAGTTTCAGGTTTGGGACCCTTCCTCAGTAGATAATAGTTATTTTTAGTAAAACTGGCTGGTTATGCCAAAAGATATGTTCCTATATATTTGGAAGCAATGAATGGGTATTGCTTTAAAGAAACTTAGAGGATATTATTTCCTACTGCCTCTGCCTTTAAATAATACTTCATTACTTAGCAAATTCAAGATCAAGTTTTTTTATCACCTGACTGTACGTATATACAACCAAATGAAGCAATGTTCCCACGACCCATCGTGCACCCACACATAATATATCACACACTGCACATAAACCAAAATATTATATTTTAAGTTAATAAAATATAATATAAAATGAATGTAGTAAAGTAGGGCACAGTTAAATTGTACGGTAAACAGCTCCCCGTCCCTAGTGACAAGACCTCGCTGATTGCAAGGTGTTCATTGGTCACACAGCCTGAGAGAAGAAGCTGTTCCCCAGTCTGGCAGTCCTAGTCCTGATGCTTCTGTACCTCTTTCTTGATGGTAGTGCATCATAGAGATTGTGGGATGGGTGGTAGGGATCCTCAACAATGCTCTTGTTAAATTAACTTTTCTTACATGCCTGTCTGCATCAGTTTGTTCATTCTCTGGAATTTTCAATCTGATTATGTCATTATCTATGTCATCTTTTTCTCTTTATTTCTTCATAGAACATAGAACAATACAGCACAGTACAGGCCCTTCAGCCCACAATGTTGTGCCGACCCTTAAACCCTGCCTCCCATATAACCCCCCACCTTAAATTCCTCCATATACCTGTCTAGTAGTCTCTTAAATTTCACTAGTGTATCTGCCTCTGCCACTGGCTCAGGCAGTGCATTCCACGCACCAACCACTCTCTGAGTAAAAAGCCTTCATCTAATATCCCCCTTGAACTTTTCACCCCTTACCTTAAAGCCATGTCCTCTCGTATTCCCTGGGGAAGAGGCGCTGGCTGTCCACTCTATCTATTCCTCTTAATATCTTGTATACCTCTATCATGTCTCCTCTCATCCTCCTTCTCTCCTGAGAGTAAAACCCTAGGTCCCTTAATCTCTGATCATAATCCATACTCTCTAAACCAGGCAGCATCCTGGTAAATCTCCTCTGTCCAGTGCTTCCACATCCTTCCTATAGTGAGGTGACCAGAACTGGACACAGTACTCCAAGTGTGGCCTAACCAGAGTTTTATAGAGCTGCATCATTACCCCGCGACTCTTAAACTCTATCCCTCAACTTATGAAAGCTAACACTCCATAAGCTTTCTACCTGTGAGGCAACTTTCAGGGATCTGTGGACATGTACCCCCAGATCCCTCTGCTCCTCCATACTTCCAAGTATTCATGTATTTATACATTCTGTATCTGCCTTTTTTTTCACTTTCTTCCTATATACCTCTGTCACTTCATTCCAGAAATTGACTTTTTTTGTATATCTTTCAAAGGGAATGACATCCATATGAAAGTTCAACCTTCCTGGGTAACTGCTTTGACATGGGCAGATGTCCAAACACCATTCTTGAATGAAGACATTAACAAACAAGCTGAAGTGTTATTGGTAGGACGACTGGATGGATCAATTGGCTGCATCGAAGCTGCAGAGAATACCGTTTCTGACACGATTAACCTAGTACATTGTCAGAGAAAAGATGGTATGTTTTAAATGACAGCAATGTAATTCAATTGATAAAACGATGTGGCACTGTAGCATGTGCGATAAATCTGTTTACAATTATAATCAAATAGTTTGTGGTATAATTTTGGGGTGCATTAATTTTGGATCTTCATAATATAGAGTTTTTAAAGATGTTGGTAGTTCTCAGTAAGACAGAAGCTTCTTCCCATCTAAAATGGATGCATCCCAGATTACTGAGAATGGACATTGCAGTGGATTTGGTCCCATGTTGGTATTTGTCCATAGAGATCAGGATGATATCAAAAGTCTAGATGTTGCAGATGTGTGATTCTTATTTTAGAACGTTCTATCAGCATGGTAATTGGAAGAGTCATCCTAACATCTTTGAGACTATAATCAAACTTATGACAATATTAAAACTAATCAGAATTTGGAAAATTATAAGGTAATAAAGGAAAGTTGGCTTTGGTTTGTCAAAAGGAAATTGTGCTTGATCAACTTGGTGGATTTCAGTTGATGACGGTACTATGTTTGATGCATGTAGGGTCTTTTAGAAGGAATTTTAATAAGTCACAGATTGTAAGATTGTTAATGTTAGTGTCTTTGATTAAAAGCCTGCAGTTGAGGGAATAGGTAGCTAACTAAGGACAGAAAGCAAATTGGACATTTGCTGGTGTGACTGAAAGGAACCAAGCAGCAGTGATCACCAGAGAGAAGTGTTGGAATCTTTTTCTTTGCCTTGGATTTAGAGAGGTATTTTTTCAAAATTCCCAGATGACAAATCTCTTATAATAGTAGCCAGTGAAGGCAATAGTGACAGACCCAAATAAGACATAAACAGGAAAATAACCAGAAATGTGGTCCATAGTGTTAAATTCAGACAAATCTGAAATTATACAGTTGCTGGGAAGATATGAAATGGACTATGAATGTGGGTTTCCCTTCCTCCACCATTGCTGCTGCCCTCACCCGCATCTCCTCTATTTCCTGAACATCCTCACTCGCCCCATCTTCCTGCTGCCTTAACAGTGATTGAGTTCCTCTTGTCCTTAACTTCTGCCCCATGAGCCTCCACATCCAACAAATCATCATCCGCAACCTCAACCAGCTCCAAAGGGATCCTACAATCAAACGCATCTTTACCTGCCTCCCTCCTCCCCATCACTATCCACAGGGTTTGCTCCCTCTGTGATTCCCTTGTTCATTCGTCATTCCCCACTAACCTCCCTCATGGCATTTATCCCTACAAGTAGCTAAAGTGCTATACCTGTCTGTTCACGGCCTCCCTCCCCTCCATTCAGGGCCCTAAACAGTTAATCCTGGTGAGGCTACACTTCAACTGCGAATCTGTTTGGGTCACCTGTTGTGCCACTGGTCCCAATGTGGCCTCCTCTACATTAGTGAGACCTACCATAAATTGGGGGAACGCTTTGTTGAACACCTCCACTCCATCTGCCAAAAGCAAAACTTCCCAGTGGCTAAACATTTTAATTCAAATTCCCATTCTGACATGTCAATTCATGGCCTCCTCTTGTGCCACAATGAGGCCACCCTCAGGATGTTGGAGCAACACCATATATTCCATCTGAGTAGCCTTCGACCTGATGGCATGAATATCAATTTCGACTAGTTTTTAAAATAAAATTCCCTCCACCCCACTCCCTTCTTCTGTTCTCCACTCTGGCCTCTTACCAGACGAAAGCAGCTGAAACAATGTATGGCTGAGGTGACCGGTGTCCCTGATGATCTTCTAGGCTTTGTTTCTGCACCTGCTGCTATAAATGTCCTCAATAGAGGGTTCACATCCACAGATGCACTGGGATGTCCACACCACTCTCTGCAATGCCCAGCAGTCAAGGTTGGTGCAGTTCCCATACCAGCGGTGTTACAACCAGTCAGTATGCTCTCAATGGTGCCTCTGTAGAAGGTCTTGAGGATTTGAGGGCCCATATGATACTTCTTTAGTCACCTGACATGGAAGAGTCACTGTTGTACTCCTTTTTTTTTTGCCACAAAGGCAGTGTGTACAGTCCAGGTGAGATCAGTGATGTGTATACCAAGGAACTTGAAACTACTCACATTCTCAACTGTCTCTGTTCTTCCTGGAATGCACAATCAACTCTTTTGTCTTTTTGGACATTGAGGGAGAAGTTGTAATCCTGGCACCACTGTGTCAGGGGGTCAGCCTCTCATCTGCAGGCTGTCTCATTATCACCAGAAATAAGGCCGATCACAGTCATGCCATCTGTCAATTTGATCAGCAGATTGGAGCTATGTGTGACAGTACAGTCTTGGGTGTAAAGGGAGTAGAGAAGGGGACACAGCACACACCCTGGGAGGCACCTGTGTTGAGAGTCAGAGGGGCGAAGGTGAGGGAGCCCATCCTTGTCACCTGTCGGCGATCCAATAGGAAGTCTAGGATCTCACTGCTCAAGGTGGGGTGCAGGCCAAGGTCTCTGAGCCTCCTGTCAAATTTGCTGGGAATTATGGTGTTGAATGCTGATCTATAGTCCAGGAATAGAATTCTAACGTATGCATTCCTGTTCTCCAGGTGAGTGAGGACGGTGTGTAGTGCTGTGGTTATGGCATCATCAGTAGACCAGTTCCATTAGTAGGCAAATTGTTAGGGGGGTGGTAGCATGCTGCATATGTAGTCTTAAAACAACCTCTCAAAACATTTGCTTATAAATGAGGTAAGTGCTTTGGGGGCAGCAATCGTTCAGATATGCTGCCTTGGTTTTCTTAAGTACAGGCACAATGATATACAGTTTGAAACAAGAGGGCACTGCACACTAGGAGAGGGAGAGATTAAAAGCGTCCATAAACGCACCAGCCAGCTGTTCAGCACACACTTTAAGGAAGCACGCTGGGATGCCATCTGGCCCCACTGCCTTGCGGCTGTTGACAAATTGGTACGTTCTATATACCTCAGTCTTGGATATTACCAAGGCGCAGGTCTCATCGGTGATGCTCCTCATATGTTCATTCCTATCAACCTTGAATCGAGCTAAACAAAAATGTATAGCTCGTCTGGGAGCGATGTGGTAATGTTGGCTGCGCTGCCTCATTTCCTCTAGAAGTCCACAGTAGTGTACAGTCTTTGCCATATCCAGTTGTGTCACCATTTTATCACATTGATGGCTCTACATAAATCATAGTGGCATCTCTTGAGCTTATGTTGGTCTCCGGAGACGAAGGCTTTATCCCTTGTGCTGAGAACAGCACCCACTTAACTATTTATCCAAGGTCTTCTGGGTTGGGTAGACCCGGACTGATTTTTGGGGACCATTGTCTTCACTGCACTTCCAAATGAAGCTTGTGACCACCTCCATGTATTCGGAGATGTTCTCAGCTCCAAATACCTCCCAGGTGATGCTACCAAAGCCGACTTGTAACATTGAGTCTGATCGGTTGGACCAGCAGTAGTTTCTGCCTGTAGTCGGGCAGGAGCGAGATGGAGGAATAGTCAGTCTTCCCAAATAGGGAGCAGAGAAGTGCTTTGTAGGCATTGTGGATAAATTTTGTGTGTGTTGCTATGAATGGAATCGTGTGATTGTAAACGTGGTGAAGGGCTCAGAGATTAAGTTGATGTAAGTGCACGTGTGTGACCCAAGATATTTTGTGACAGGGCATGAATTGGAACAAATTTCTGCTAATCGTAAGTACCAATACAAGAAAGGTGTACTAAAACATCATACTCAATAGTTCGGGTCTGAACTGAAGTACTATTTATTTCAGGCCACTACACTTTATGAAAGATGATGAAGAGATTTTGAGCAATGATACCAGGACTGAAATACTTCTGTTTAGTGGAGAAATAAATGATGTTCTCGTTAAAGCATTGGAGATTTGATAGTTGTGTTGAAACTTATGAAAGACTGTTGTAGAGCAAGTGAAAGGAACTGTTTCTAACAGAAGGACTGTCAATTGCCAATAGGCATAGATTTGTGGAGTCCCACAGCCAGGGCCAACCTTTCAGCTATGCATTGATTGGCATTCCAAAATAGGGTGAAGAGACTAGTATATTAAGACATTCTGGGCTTGAGGATCTGAGTTATAGGGAAAGGTTGAAGAGGTTATTCTCTGGAGCATAGGCGAATGAAGGTAGATTTGATTTGATAGAGATATACAAAATTATGAAGGGTATAGATAGGGTGGAGTGAAACTAGAACTAGAAGTCATAGGTTAAGGGTGAAAGGTGAAATACTTAAGTGGAACCTGAGGGGGATCTTCCTCATGCAGAGGCTGGTGTCAGTGTGGAATGAGTTGCCAGAGGAATTTGCAGGAATGGGTTTAAAATCAAAATTAAGACATTTTTGGGTAAGTACATGGATGGGAGGGATATGGAGGACTTTGGTCGGGGTGTGGGTTGACAGAATCAGGTGGAATAATGGTTTGACCTGCACTAGATGGGTCAAATGGCCTGTTTCTGTACTGTATTGCTCTTTGCCTATGACTCTATAATTCTAATGCCCTGGGTTTACATTTTAATGGCCTGGCACCACATGACAGTGTTTGACAATGGCCTTAAGGAAATTCTTTCCAATAAATTTTGGTGATCACTGACGTGACATTTCAGCTCTTCCAATGCTGGCTACCTCTCAGCTTTAGTAGCTTTATGGCATTCATCAATAGTGATGTCATCAAACAATCTGATCTGCAAACTGCTTTGAAAAATTCACAAATAAAATGTACTTTTATGTAGAGACATTTTAGCAAGCATGAAATAGCAATTAGCAGTATATGTAAAATAGAGTGTAAAATATCATAAACCTTTAACAAACTACTGTATATTGTTTAGCAAGGGAGAATGCCCAAGGCAGTGTTAAATTTCCTGTTGAGAACTAGTGGTGATGAAGTGTTTTGAGAGGCAGATATTGAAACTTACCAGCTCCTGTCTGAGATCTGCTGAAATTTGCCCTCCAAAGCAATAGGTCTCAGCAGATGCCAACTCATTGGCTCTTCACACAACCCTGGAGCATCTGGACAGCAAAGATGCATTCATCAGGATGCTGTTTATCAATTACAGCTCAGTATTTAATACCATCATCCCCTCAAAACTAATCAGTAAATTCCAAGACCTGGGCTTCACTACCCCTTTGTACGATTGGTTCCTGAATTTCCTTACTTGCAGACCCCAGTCAATTCAGAATGGCAAAAACATTTCCTCCACAATTTGTATCAGCACAGGAGCATGACAGGGTTGTATGCTTAGCTTGCTGCACTACTCACTTTACACCTTTGACCGTGTGGCTAAGTAGAGCTCCATCACCATATACAAGTTCGCTGATGACACATCAAAGGTGGTGATGAGTCAGCATACAGGAGGGAGATTGAAAACTGATTGGTGTCACAGCAAGAACTTCTCACTCAATGTCACAAGACCAAGGAACTGAATGTAGACCTCAGGAGAGGAAAACCAGAGGTCCAAAGCCGGTACTCATCGGACGAACAGAGGTGGAGAGGGTCAGTAACTTTAAATTCCTGGGTGTCACTATCTCAGAGGACCTGTCTTGGACCTATCCCGTAAATGTAATTGCAAAGAAAGCACAACAACGTCTCGACTTCCTCAGGAGTCTGCGGAGATTCAGCATGTCATCAAAATCCATGACAAACTTCAATAGATGTGTGGTGGAATATGTATTGACTAGCTGCGTTATGGTCTAGTCTGAGAACAACAATGCTTTGAGTGGAAAATCTTACAAGTGGCAGTGGATTCAGCCCAGTACATCATAGACAAAGCCCTCCCAACCATTGAGCACATCTACGTGACACATTGCTGTAGAGAAGCAGAATCCAGCATCAAAGATCCTCACCACCCAGATATCTCACTACTACCATCAGGTAGAAGGTACAAGTGCTTCAGGACTCAAGCTACCAGGTTCAAGAACAGTTGCTATCCCTCAACCATCAGGCTTTTAAACAAAAGAGGATAACTAAACTCATTCTATTTCTGGTGTTCCCACAGCCTATGTTCTGACTTTAAGGACTCTTTATCTTGTTAATTAATTGCTATTTATTTATATTTGCATTTGCACAGTTTATTATTCATTGATCCTCTTTACAGTTCTTTCCTATAGATTTGTTATGTATGCCCGCAGGAAAAATAACCTCAGGGTTGTATGTGGTGACATGTATGTACTCTGATAATAAATTTTACTTTGACTTTGGCTATTTTCTAATCAGGCCACTAAAGCCTCATAATTTCTACTATTAAGTCAAATGTTTTTCGTTACTTTAAATTCTCAACAGAGCACTGATATTTAATGATTACTGCGAAAGGTTACAACACAGCACACCCTGAATCACAATAATCTATTTGAAAATTCTGGCTTTCCACATTTAGCCACATATTTAGACTCCAAGAGATGTTTTCAGTGTCACAAATCAAACCAGTATTTTGGTATAATGTATTACATGGCCTGTTGCTTATCAGTTTATTATGATGTGCAACATGTATGACATACTGTAATTCCAAATATTTGCATTCCCCACCCAAACCAATTGATGATGCATAAGTGCATTGTACTTTTAGTGTCATAACCCAGAATCAATATTTTTTTTGTTGTTCAGTTGCTGTTCAGTGCATTGCCTGGTACAGTGAAGGTAAACCAATTGCAGTCGGGTACTCTGATGGGAAAATTTTACTTGGAACAAGAGAGTTCGAAAATGTGGAAGAATCAGTGATATTAGATTCATTTCAGGTAAATCATAGTTTCCTCTACCTATTTCAATTCTAGAATTGTTTTTTTCCGAAACAGCAACAGACCAAAATTAATAACAAAACATGTTGGAAGAATCAGCATGTCAGGCACCGCATAGAGATTTTGAAGCCAAAATAACAGTTAAGATCAATGATCTAGTTTGCTGTATAATGCTAAATTTGTGTTATGCAACTTATTTTATCTTGCCTTTTTCTTATTTCTGATGAAGGAGAGTGTAACAAGCTTGAAATGGGATCCAACTGGTCATCTACTGCTTGCAGTTTCCAGGGAAGAGATGGTGAAAGTATGGGGAAGAATAGGAAATTCCTGGGTAGCAGTTCAAACTCTTTTTCACTCAGCGTTGGTCAATACTTCAGCATGGTGTCCACTTCCAGGGAAAGGAGTGGATCCAAGACTAATGCTTGCAGTGTATGTATCAAAGGAAACTAAAATGCGTTTAATGTACCGTTCCTGTATTTCAAAAAACATAATTTCACAAGAACTATAATGGGGAATTCAAAGAAAACTCTTTTCCCCAAAAATGATGAATCTTTGGAATTTGCTACCATAACTGAAATGATTACACCTATAGGTGGCTCAGCAGACACTAGGCAGAAGTGTTCATTTCTATGCCATATGTCTGATATTGTCCTAATGGAAAGAAAACCGTACCTTAAAACTGAAACGTGTTGTTCTTTTAAACAATAAACTCCAGGGCAGCCAAATCTATCATGTACTCTCAATTTTGGAATAAGTACATTGGTATTTGTTGTTTTCGGGGATCAAAACTTAATTAAATATATTTCAGTCGTAAGTTACAAGATCTAGACATATATCTGAGTTTACAAATAACAGCAAGGTTAAATAAGTTGTGTAAATGTGAACGGGAAGATGATAAGTAATAGAAGCTTACCAAGTGGATGAAACTACAGAATACAGACTTTCAACACTGGTTCAGTACAAGATAGAAACATTAAAAAAACATACAGCACAATGCAGGCTCTTTGGCCCACAAAGCTGTGCGGAACATGTCCCTACCTTAAAACTATCTAGGCTTTACCCATAGCCCTCTATTTTTCTAAGCTCCATGCAGCCATCCAGGAGTCTCTTAAAAGACCCTATCATTTCCGCCTCCACCACTATCGCTGGATGATCAAAAGATCTTCCACTTTTGATCAAATTCAGCGTAACTTCCTTAATAGAGAGTAGAGAGGTGTTATTGGATAACAAAAGGAGTTATTTAGTATATTAATCATTAAATGCCAGTACATGTTTAAAGAAAGCAAGGCTTATACGGTTGGAATAGAGTATTGGTGTTGACAACAGCGGTACTAAATAGGCAGTTACTACACTAGCATTCTGTACCATTCATCTGTGACATAAATTTAAATCCTACCAAAGGCAGTTGGAGACTTTAAATTAAAGTAACTGAATAAATCTAGAACTTAAATTGTTGGTGACAGCAAATATAACAAAGAAACTGCTGTTGATAAAACCCATCTGATCCACTAATATCCTTCAGGGAAGGAAAATACCATCCATGTTCATTTGGCCTACAGTATATATATAAACGCAAAGTACACTGCAGATGCTGTGGTCAAATCAACATGTACAAACAAGCTGGATGAACTCAGCAGGTCGGGCAGCATCCATTGAAAGGAGCAGTCAACGTCAGTCCTGACGAAGGGTCTGGGCCTGAAAATGAGTTCATCCAGCTTGTTCGTAAGTGTATATATATATAAAACTGCAAATGTATTAATATGATTGACATCAGTCTGCACTTCATGAATGGAGCTGAGGTTAGTTTCTACGATGGACTGCTTTCAAATCTCTGCAGTTTTATGGTCTTGGACAGAGCAGTTGCCCTATCAAGCTGTGATGCATTTGGATAAGATGTTGCTAAGCTACATCAAAAGACCCCTTCATCTCCAATCATTCTTTCTTCTCCCTTCTCCCATCAAACAGAATATACAAAAGGTGGAGAGAACAAACCATCTGACTCAAGGACAGCTTCCATCCCACTGATATGTTACCAGCCTCACGACTGGACCTCTCGTAGATGAAAAATGAATTCTCGATCTTCCAATCTGTCTGCTTGTGACCCTTGTACTTTATTTGTCTACCTGCACTCTACTTTCTCTGTAATTGTACATAATATTCTGCATTCTTTTTTGTGTATTGCCTCAATGTACTTAAGTAAGAAATTATCTCCCTGGATGAATTGCAAACCAAAGCTGTTCACTGTATCTTGATACATGTGACAATAATGAACAATTTCCAATCATAGTTCCACCTTTTAACTATAAAAAAGAGACTGACTGATCAGTGCTCAACCAAGTATTTTGGACCTAGCAGGCACACATATTGATTTATCACATTCCACAAAGCATTTCTTAAACATGCCATCTTTAGAGCTAGCCTAAGTCAAATTGGATCTCTGAAAATTAAAAAAAAACTTCAGCCGCTGGAAACTTGAAATGAAAACAAAAAATGCTAAACGCTCAGCAAGTCAGGTGGTATCTGTAGAAAGAGAAAAACACTTAAGGTTCATTTTTAAAAGTTTCTTTGACAGAGTTAGGGCATCCTGAATGACCTCTCTCCATTTATAGAAACATAGAAAACCTACAGCACAATACAGGCCCTTGGGCCCACAAAGTTGTGCCGAACATGTCCCTACCTCAGAAATGACTAGGCTTACCTATAGCCCTCTATATTTCTAAGCTCCAGGTACCTATCCAAAAGTCTCTTTAAAAAAAACACTATCGTATCCGCCTCCACCACCTTTGCCAGCAGCCCATTCCACACACTCAGCACTCTCTGAGTAAAAAACTTACCCCTGACATCTCCTCTGTACCCACTCCCCAGCACCTTAAACCTGTGTCCTCTTGTGGCAACTATTTCAGCCCTGGGAAAAAGCCTCTGACTATCCACGTGATCAATGCCTCTCATCATCTTATACACCTCTATCAGCTCACCCCTCATCCTCCATCGCTCCAAGGAGAAAAGGCCGAGTTCATTCAACCTATTCTCATAAGGTATGCTCCCCAATCCAGGCAACATCCTTGTAAATCTCCTCTGCACCCTTTCTATGGTTTCCACATCCTTCCTGTAGTAGGTGACCAGAACTGAGCACAGTACTCCAAGTGGGGTCTGACCGGGGCCCTATATAGCTGCAACATTACCTCTTGGCTCCTAAAATTCAATTCCACGATTTGATGAAGGCCAATACACCGTACGCCTCCTTAACCTGCAGAGCTCCTTTGAGCATCCTATGGACTACGACCCCAGATCCCTCTGATCCTCCACACTGCCAAGAGTCTTACCATTAATACTGTATTCTGCCATCATATTTGACCTACCAAAATGAACCACCTCACACTTATCTGGGTTGACTCCATCTGCCACTTCTCAGCCCATATTTTGCATCCTATCAATGTCCCTCTGTAACCTCTGACAGCCCTCCACACTATCCACAATGCCCCCCAACCTTTGTGTCATCAGCAAACTTACTGACCCACCCCTCCACTTCCTCATCCAGGTCATTTATAAAAATCATGAAGAGTAAGGGTCTCGGAACAGATCTGTGAGGCACTCCACTGGTGACTGACCTCCATGCAGAATATGACCTGTCTACAGCCACTCGTTGCCTTCTGTGGGCAAGCCAGTTCTGGATCCACAAAGCAATGTGGATCCCGTACCTCCTTACTTTCTCAATAAGCCTTACATGGGGTATCTTATCAAATGCCTTGCTGAAATTCATATAAACTACATCTACTGCTCTTCCTTCATCAGTGTGTTTGGTCACATCCTCAAAAAATTCAATCAGGCTGGTAAAGCACGACCTGCCCCTGACAAAGCTGTGCTGACTATTCCCAATCATATTATACCTCTCCAAATGTTCATAAATCCTGCCTCTCAGGATCTTCTCTATCAACTTACCAACCACTGAGGTAGGACTCACTGATCTATAATTTCCTGGGCTATCTCTACTCCCTTTCTTGAATAAAGGAACAACATCTGCAACCCTCCAATCCTCCAGAACCTCTCTGGTCTCCATTGATGATGCAGCGACCATCGCCAGAGGCTCAGCAATCGCCTCCCTTGCCTCCCACTATGGCAAAGCATTTTATATTAACCACAATGGTTAACAACCTGAGCTGTAATTTTATTTTTAATATATACGTTTTAAGGTTTGGTTTTTTTTTCAGCTGATGAAAATGATTCTGTTTTGATTTTCACACCAGGGGTTGTCAGAATGGCTTAGTTTATGTTTGGACACTACCACAAGGTGGCACTGCAGTTTCGTTGCCAAACTTCTTGCCTTCTGATGTACAAGGAAAGCAAATTGAGGTGAGGGAAGAAAGTTACATTATGATCTGTGGGATGGATCTTTTGGGCAGGAATTTATCTTAATCTGCAAAGATAAAGATTGAATATTGAATAGAAGTTTAAATCAAAGTAATATTCTGTACTGTAGGAACCTTTTTAACCTAACTTTTTATTTATTGTAGGACAGATTTCAGTTCAGAGGTAGAGCCAAGTGTATATTTCGTCTCAATGCTCACATAACTGCAGTGGTAGCGGTGTCCTTCAGTCCCAGTGGATTAGCACTTTTGTCTGGAGGAATTGGAGGGTTGATAAATATTTGGTCTATGCAGGTAAGGATTTTGCTGCAGTTTAATTTTGAAATTTACTTACTAAAAGATGAAGGGTGTACAAAACTTAGGACAAGTGAGAAGTAAAGATCTTGTTAATATTGTAAAGATTTTGTTAATATTTAAACTTGTTGTTTTTATAAACTTATAAATGTTTCAAGCCCACCTTTTTTCAGTACCTGACAATCTTTTGAAAGTTTATGCTAAATCAATGGTTTTTTGGGCTGTAGTTCCTTTGACCATCTCATTTTGACTCCATATAAAACAGAAGATAAATCAATTTTTTGTTCAATTTCAGGCTAGCAGGGAACTCTTGCCCACAGAATGCAAGTTTGTTTGACCAATATTTTAATAGTTTTTGTAAATAACAAACCAGATTTCTTCCTTTGTGTTCTGTCAGAAGAGGAAATTAAACCAAGTTAAGATTGTTAAAGCATGTTGAAGTGGAATATGGCCAGTTCAACTACAAAATTCAACAATACACAGGGCCAGACACCTCACTTGCTACAGAATCGTCCTGAAGCCCACAGAAGTTTTTTCTTAGTGTCCATAGGACATATATGAGGGAGGGAGGGTATAGAAAAGAGTTGGCTTTGCTGCATAAACATCATAAACACAGAAGATTCTACAGATGTGAGAAATCCATAGTAAAACATAGAAAATGATGGAGGAACTCAGCAGTTTGGGCAATATCAGTTAATATATCAGGCTGAACCCCTTCATCAGGACTGGGATTCCAGTGGGGATTTGACCCTTAGGAGCCAGCTAGTGTCATTGGCAGACATGGAATGTGACAGTGATGGTGTTAATGTTGGTTCAGACAATCATTAGTGAACATGAGTCAGGAGGTAAATGGGTGGGAAATAGGACATAAAACAGTACAGCACAGTATGGGTCTTTTGGCCCATGCACCATACCCCGTACGCCTCCATTCTTCTTTCATGTGTGTACATGAGAGTCTCTTAAGTATCCTTAATATATCTTTCCAAAACAATAAGAGAGATTAGTTTTTTCAGAAATGGAACAAATTGTTGGAAACACCAAATAGGTCTGTGGAAAGGGAGGACAGAATTAAAATTTCACGTGCAAGGCCCTTGCTATGATTGGTTCATTGTAATAGTCATGTTAGATGATAGCTGGAAGTGTGGTGAAAGTGGGGATCATGGTTGCTGGTGAAGAGACGGGGCCTGAGTGAGTGCCACCTCAATGGATAAGTAAAGAAAATCTTCCTGCATCAGGCTACCAGCACTAAACAGTTACCAGCACTGGTTGGTCTTTAAGTTGACAAGGATGTTCACTTCTGCACAAGCAACCCACATTATGCGATGACCAAGATCCTAGAACTGGCCTCCGGGGTGGTTTGTAAGTGACTGCATTTGTGAAAGCAAATCTGATTGCAAGATCCACTATTTCCTTTGAAATTGTTTTTATTGAAATTAATTTGTGTTTCAAAAATACTGTTCCATATAAGCAAAATTGCAAATCTGCCTTGAGCCACACACAAAAGAGCTAGAGGAGCTCATTGGGTCAGGCAGCATCAATGAAGGGAAATGAGCAGATGATATTTCTGGTCAAGACAATTCATCTAGAGTTCAGATGGAAGGTGTAGACCCAAAATGCTGTTTGTCCATATTCCTCTATAGATGCTGACTGACCTGCTGAATTCTTCCAGCTGGTTTGTGTGTTGTTTCACATCTCCAGCATCTGCAGTCTCTTGTATCTCCAGATCTACCTTGATATTATTTTTCTTTTGGAGCTTTTGGAAGTTACATTTCAAAATAAATGTTATATGTAAATATTAAATCAAGCACTTGTTAATTAAGAACAAATGTATCTGTTTTTTCTTTCTTTCCTCTCAGGATGGTTCAGTTCTGCAGACTGTAGTAACTGGTCTAGGGTCAATAGTCGGAATAGCCTGGATTCCAGACATTGGAGTAGCAGTTTGCTCCAGCAGAGCGAAGGTCAGTTGGTTATAATTATTTAAGTTGATCACTAAAGAAGCAAGTTCAGTATTACAATGTGAAGCTTTATATTTGTGAATACTACAACAGAATTCTACCACTCAAAGCCAAGGATTTATGTAATTTTAAAGTGCAGTCACTGTCACACCCAATTTCCACACAGATCCCACAAACAGCAAGATGTGTTAAGAGAATGTTGATTGATGCCTCCCTCCCAGATGCGCTGAATAACTTCTACACCCAGTTTGAGGTGGAAAATGACGTGGCGGCAAAGAAGTCCATCCCTCCTACAAATGACCATGTGCTGTGTCTCTCCATGGCCGACGTGAGCAAAACCCTGTGCAGGGTCAACCCACGGAAGGCTGCTGGACCAGACAACATCCCTGGTAGAGTGCTCAGAGGATGTGCAGACCAGCTAGCAGATGTTCTCACTGACATCTTCAACATCTGCCTGACCAACACCGCTGTTCCAACTTGCTTTAAGGCTGCCACCATCGTCCCTGTGCCGAAGAAGTCTTCAGTGTCCTTCCTAAATGACTACCGTCCTGTTGCACTTACATCCATCATCATGAAGTGTTTCGAGAGGCTCGTCATGAGGCATATCAAGACCCTGCTGTCCCCCTCACTGGACCCCCTGCAGTTTGCGTACAGTCCCAACCGCTCAACAGATGACGCCATTGCCACCACCCTCCACCTGGCCCTAACCCACCTGGACAAAAAAGACACATACGTTCGAATACTGTTCATGGACTTCAGTTCAGCATTCAACACAATCATCCCTCAGAAACTGATTGGAAAGCTGAGCCTACTGGGCCTGAACACCTCCCTCTGCAATTGCAATCTAGACTTCCTGACTGGGAGACCTCAGTAAGTCCGGATCTGGAGCAACATCTCCAACACCATCACACTGAACACGGGGCCCCCCTAGGGCTGTGTGCTCAGTTCACTGCTGTTCACTCTGCTGACCCACAACTGTGCTGCTCGAACCACATCATCAAGTTCACTGATGACACAACCGTGGTGGGTCTCATCAGCAAGAACGACGAGTCAGCTTACAGAGAGGAGGTGCAGCGGCTAACGGACTGGTGCAGAGCCAGCAACCCATCTCTGTATGTGAACAAAACAAAAGAGATGGTTGTTGACTTCAGGAGGGCACAGAGCAACCACTCCCTGCTGAACATCAACGGCTCCTTGGTAGAAATCATTAAGAGCACCAAATTTCTTGCTGGCAGAGAATCTCACCTGGTCCCTCAACACCAGCTCCATAGCAAAGAAAGCCCAGCAGCATCTCTACTTTCTGCGAAAGCTGAGGAAAGTCCATCTCCTACCCCCCATTCTCATCACATTCTACAGGGGTTGTATTGAGAACACCCTGAGCAGTTGCATCACTGCCTGGTTCGGAAATTGCACCATCTCAGATCACAAAACCCTGCAGCGGATAGTGAGGTCAGCTGAGAAGATGTTCAGGGTCTCTCTTCCCACCATCACAGACATTTACGCTACACGCTGCATCCGTAAAGTAAACAGCATTGTGAAGGACCTCATGCACCCCTCATACAATCTCTTCTCCCTCCTGCCGTCTGGGAAAAGGCTCCGAAGCATTCGGGCTCTCACAACCAGACTATATAACACTTACTTCCCCAAAACTGTCAGACTCCTCAATACCTAGAGCTTGGACTGACACCTTGCCCTATTGTCCTGTTTATTATTTATTGTAATGCCTGCACTGTTTTTGTGCATTTTACACAGTCCTGTGTAGGTCTGTAGTCCAGTGTAGCTTTCTCTGTTTTTTTTACGTATTTCAGTCTAGTTTTTGTACTGTCATGTAACATCATAGTCCTGAAAAACATCTCATTTTTACTATGTACTGTACCAGCAGTTATGGTCAAAATGACAATAAAAATGACGACTTGACGATAATTTTTGGGTATTATCTCAAGAAAACTGGACTTTATATGTGTGCCTAATAATGTAGATGGATAATCAGTCAAGCTTGTGGCAGTATCTCAATGCATAAAAAATATGCAGACATGGTGAGGAGGTTCAGTTGTTGTTAAGTGACTTTGACCATGGAATAATTGTTGGTGCCAGAAGGGGTGGTCTGAGTATCTCAGAAACTTCTGTTAATTATCAGAGCATGTTTACAGCATACAACCTGAAATACTTGCCTTCGCAGACATCCATGAGAAACAGAAGAACCCCATAGGAATGAACAACAGAAAAACGTTAGAACCCCAAAGCCCCCTTCCCTACACAAGTAGCGTCAACGTATCAACATTCTATCTTCCCCCACCCATTTCAGCAAAAAGTTTCAGCACCCACCACCCTCCAACCAACAGCAAAGCACACAAAAAGAGCCCATGATCTGCAGTCAACAGAAGTTATTGTTTACCCAATGTTTTGACATGCCACGGGCTCTCTTGCTCACTTACAAGGTACGGTGAGATATCACACATTTTCACAGCAAAAGGAAAGATTGACAGTTGCTGTTACAATATTACAGTCTGCTGCATCACTTTTCGTTACATCTGCCACAGCGAAATCCTGCCCGTCAGTTTCATGTTTTACACTGAAGTGGCAATCTCACAGTGAAGAAATTCAGGAATCAAGACTGTATGAACAAGATGACCAAATAGGTATTGTCTTAATTGATCAGACTGAATGAATCATGAAAGAAAAGATTTTAAAGCAAGACAAGAAATTGATTATAGAACATACTTGCTAGGTCTAGAGTAATGAGAGATGGTCAATTCCAAAACAATGATTCCCCAGAGTAATTTTAGTGAAAGAATGCTGTTTAAGGCAGTGTTACGGAAATTCTTCAACTTAAGGTGTAGATTATCTTTAGAAGACAAATAAAATATTGCAATAATGATCTTTGCCTTTGGACACAGGAATGTCAGAAGAAATTTTTTTTAACTATAAATTTGAAAGTAATAGTGGTCTTGACACAGTTTCAGCACATGTGTGAGAAAATTGTCCAAATTCTAAATGTATGTCCTTTCTTGATAGGATGTCCTTCTAATCAGATGTTCACCAGAGTGGATGTCTCAGAACCACATCTTGCCATCGTGTCGAATGGCTCTTAGAGCACAGGGGATTATAGGACTGAATAAGGCTCCATGTATGAAGGTTTTTATTGAAAGACTACCTTTGCTCCTGCGTGCCCAATATGCATATGAAAAGGTAATATTCGATTTTGGTTTGTATATAGGTATATAAATTAAGCTGGATAACATCTTATGAATTAAATATGATTGCATTGTGCAATTATTTGTTCCATTTCTCTGCCTTAATCTTGGACTGACTTCTGTGTTTAGTTTTCAACTCCTTCTAGGTCGGAAGTGGAGGAAATTCTGAAAATACTTAGTGGGTCAGACAGCATCAGTGGATAGAGAACTAGCTGGCGTTTCAGGTCTTCTCAGAGTAGGACCATCATGAATGTGTCTGAAGTTTTTGCTAATCCACTCAATAACTCACATTATTTTTTCCCCAGCACGCTAAATATTTTCTCCAGGTTTGTACAATGGGATCATGAAATCCAATCAAGATAGTTTTTTTTGTATCAGTATAGAGCAGGGGTTCTTAACCTTTTTTATGCCATGTCCCCCTTGGGCTGCCTAGTGAAGCCAATGGACCCATTCTCAGAATAATGTATTTAAATATATGAAATAAAATATTTGTGGTTTTTATTGGTTACAAAGTTACAGGTACTGTTAATATTACTGGTTTGTTACATACATTCATAAGTGAAGGAAATGCAAAATTTTTGTTAGAGGTTAGTGAAAATAGCGATGTAATGTTTTTCCCCTCCAAGTTCACAGACACTCTGGAATCTATCCACAGACCACAGGTTAAGAACCTCTGGTATAGAGGAACCAATTTGAGAATGGGCTCTTTTAGATCTAATCATGTGCAGATGAATAGGATCAGCTAATCACATTGTAGTAAAGGAGTTTTCTGAGGAAGGCTGAATTTTTGTTAAAAGATTTTTATATTGATAGTGGAATGATTGAAATAAGTTCAAAGCTATGTTCTTAAGTTAGAAATAGAGCAAAGAAGGTTTGTTAGTCAGGTAGATAGGAGAGACCGGTGAATGGAGTTATTTATATTGGATGATATGTGACTGAATATTTTTAAAAATTCAGGATTAGCATAGTTTATGAATTGGTCTATTTGCATAGAGCAAATAATGGTTATAACCATTGGTATACCTTGCATTACTTTAACCTCAGTAATTATATAATATTGATCTGGATGAAGTGAACCCAGATAACACATTTCATTTGCTGAGCACACAAATTGCTGGAAGAAGCCTTGTGGTAAACCAAAAAAATCTGCAAAGCAAAGTAAACATTTCAGTAAGCTGGCAAAGATGAGCCACATCAAAGTGTGGAGAGAATAGAAGTAAAAAAAATCTGTTTTTCTCTGTGATGAAATTCTAATAAATGATGGTATTCAAACGGCCAAGAGTATCTTTGTGCAAGAAATTATCATATACTGCAAGCAATTTTGAAAGGCATTGGACTAGAGTATATTAAGGGTATTAGTATAATTATCTGAAAATAAAAAAAGTGCAAAGGTTGCAATCCTAAAATGGAAAGAAACCACTGAAAATTCTCAATAGGCAAGTCACATCTCTGTGAAGAGAAATGGCACATGTTTTAGCTTAAAGACCCTGCTAGAAAGCCTTAAAAAGATGAAGCAATTTATGGAATTCAATTGCATTCATTTCTGATTCTCCATTATAGAAAGGATAGGGAAATTTTAGAGAAGGTACAGAAGTTTTACAGAGGTGTTACCTGGATTAGAGAGCCTGTGCTATAAGGAGAGGTTGCACAAACTTGGGTTGTTTTCGCTGGAGTAGCAGAGGCTGAGGGGAGACATGATAGCAGTTTATCAGATTTTGAGAGGCATAGATAAGATGAAAGGGATTAAGTTCAAAGGAGATGTGGAGGCAAGATTTTTTTACACAGGTGGATGCCATTATGGGGGAATATGAACATTGGCCAAAAGGGACTGCTTCATTTAGGCTTTCAATTACTAGTTTAATTCACCACAACATTGTAGATAAGCAGCCTGTTCCTCTGCTATGTTATATGGGAATGAGGGTGGATTTGGCTCTGGGAACTTGGAACCAAAAGTTTAACTTGGACACTGGGTTTAGAAACATTGATCCAAGACAGAATTAATAGTTGCCTGGAGGAAAATAGATTAGCAAAGTCCTTCACTAATCAGTTAAGGACAAGTTGTGTTTAACCTTGATACAATTTATTTAATGGTAAATTGATTTATTATTGCCACTTGTACTGAGGTACAGTGAAAATCTTGTCTTGCATACCATTCATACAAATCATTTAATTACAACTGTACATTGAGGTAGTACAGGGTTAAACATAATGGAATGCAGATTAAAGTGCTACAGTTCCAGAGGAAGTCCAGTGCAGTTAGACATTAAGTTGCAAAGTCATTACAACATAGATTTTAAGGTCAAGAGACTGTCTCATTGTAGTAGGAAACAATGCAATAGTCTTACCGCAGTGGGTTAGAAGCCGTCCTTGAGCCTGGTAATACATACTTTCAGGCTTTTGTATCATCTGCCTGATGGGAAGGGAAAGAACAGTGAATGTCTGGGGTGGGTGACTATGTTGGCTGCTTTATCGAGGCAACAAAAAGTGCAGGCAGAGTCCACAAAGGGAAGCAGATCTCTGTAATCTGCTAAACTATGTTCACTACCCTCTGCAGCTTCTTGGGGTCACAGGCAGAGCAGTTGCCATACCAAGGTATGGTGCATCCTGATAGGATGTTTTCTGTAGTGTAATGATAAAAATTGGTGAGGTCAAAAGGGTCATGCCAAATTTCTTTAGCCTCCAAAGGAAGTAGAGAGGTGGTAATGAGCTTTCTCATCCATGCCATCTACATGGTTGTAGTAGAACAGACTATTGGTGATTTTCACTCCAAGGAACTTGAAGTTCTCAACCTCAACACTATTAATGTAAGAAAGAGCCTCTATGCCTTCCTGAAGGCTCTTTAGTTTTGATGACATTGAGAGAAAGTTGGTTGTCACAACACATTGTCACTAGGTTCCCTGTCTCCTCCTTTTATTCCGACTCATCATTATTTGAGTTGGGACCAACTAGAGTGGTGTAATCTACAAACTTGTAAACAGAGTTAGTGTAGAATTTGGCCACATAGTTATGAGCGTATAGGGAATCGAGTAGGGAGTTGAAGACGCAGCCTTGTGGGTTAGCAATGTTGAAAATAATGTTGACAGAGGTGTTGCCGCCTATTTTTACTGATTGTGGTCTGCTGGTCAAGAAGGATGATAAGGTGCCAAATAGCATGTTTATCAGCATAATTGAGGCATGTGGCATTAAAGGAACTTTAATAGCATGAATACAAGATGGGTGAAAGTACTGGACAAGAGAGCTTTGTGGTTGCTTTTGAGATTGGATTGGAGTGCAGTTGCATTCTTTAGGGATTGATATTGGGACCATCAGCTCTATTTCATCTAAACTTGAGGAAAGGGTTGGAGAAATATAAGGCACAATTTCTAAATCTGCAGATGGCACAAACTCCGTGGTATTGTGAACTATAGAAGGAATTGTGCTCTATTTCACTGTAATACTACATCTTATTTGCTTTTATATATGCACATCAGCTCTCTTTTGGTTCTTTTTGCCATGAGTCTGCACGAAGGAATGGCCTGGCATATGGGAGGATACTGGAGCATTCAGCAATAAGCCATACTGTCAGACTGAAATGAAGCTCTGTGCGAAACCTGGTCAGGAGCTGTGAGTCATGCTGCCCTGTGCAGGTTTAGCAGAACAGTTTGAGAGCAAATTAAGGTATACAGCACAGTAACGTAGTGTTTAGCACAATGCTTTACAGTATAGGCAACTCGGGTTCATTTCCCACCACTGCCTGTAAGGAGTTTGTATGTTCTCCCCCTGACTGTGTGGGTTTCCTCCAGATACTCTGGTTTCCTCCCACAGCCCAAAGATGTACTGGTTAGTAGGGTAATTGGGTCATTGTAAATTGTCCCGTGATTAGGCTCAAATTAAAATCGGGACTGCTGGGCGGCGTGGCTCGAAGGGCCAGAAGAGCCTATTTCGCACGGTATCTCAATAAATAAATTCTGACTTTATCAATAAAGACCTGGAATGTGAAAGCAGGGAAGTTATACTGAACCTTTTTTACTTATGCACTGCATAAAGCTACATATTAATACTGGTTAATTTCTCAGCATTCTTTTTTCACAGGTACATTTATCATATTTATCTCTGGGGCCAGTTCAGAATCAAGAATAATTAACTTGAGCAGTTAATAACTTGACGTCCGGTTCCACAGCTCAGTGCAGATAATTAGTAAATTCTGACTGGTGCAAGAGCCCAGAAGAAGTCCTTTCTAGAATAATGTATGTGTGAACTAGGTTCCATTAAACGTACTTACCATTATGTTCATCAATAAAAATAAGAATAGTTTCTTGGCTATATGAGCAAGAATGACACTTAAGGTTGTGATGGGCTTGGTGTGGATTCTGAATTAATTTGTAGCCAACAAAATGGTCCTTTTCTAAGGGTATCTTGCTTTTAGAAAGTCTGAACTATTGGTTGAACACCAAGAAATACAGTTGATTACTCATCTTTTTTAAATATTTCTAAAGTTTATGGAAAATTGTGGGCAGCACATTGGGTGGGTTTTCATTTATACACCCCATGAGAAAAACAAACTCTGGAAGAAAGTCACTTTGGCAGTAGTACCGAAAAGTTATCTTTATAGTGCATTTGATGGGGATGAAATAATGTAGATTAATTTTAAGTCAAAACCTAGGAATTTTCACTGGACAATTAGATAGCTTTTTTAAATACAGAAATAACAAAATAATTAAACTATAACAGTGTGAAATGTTTGCATGATGACCTATCTGATTTAGTGGTGGAAATAAAGACTGCAGTTTGCTTTACTAAGTAAATAGATCTTTCAGTAAATTATCGGAGACCATGGCAGCTGTTGATAACAGTTAATCAAAGTACAAATAAAATTCAGGTGTTTTGAATTTTTTTCCTTCCAGCCACATGTAACCTGTGGAGATCAACTGGTACACAGCATCTTTCTACAAAGTTTGTCTTCCCTCGCAGTTGGCCTTGGTTTAGACCACTTCCTTTCCAGAAGGACTGATCCGCCTCACCATAAAATCAGTACTCAAGAACCTGTTTCACATGAATGGGCTTGGCTGTCAACTTTCTCTGCTGCTATTAAGAGTGCTGAAGCGCTGGCAAAAGGAACCACCTTCCCAGAAGCCTTTAGTGTTCCACACTTCAGCCAAGTTTCAGATTCAGAATTCGTCAAAGCATTGGTAGGATTTTAAAAATTGACTTTTAAATGTATTCTCCATGAATAAATACTTGATTTATTTTAACCCCTCCAAAAGTAATAATTATGATAGATTAGTGAGTGCCTTTAGTTATGGATGAATTGCTATATTATCAGCTTAGCTACAATGTTGCAATTGACTATGATTGTGTTCTTATTCTTACAGCCACATTGAGTTCCTGCTGTTGTAAATTTTTAATCCTAATGTCGCCATCAAATCTGTAGATAAAGGGGGTCCTGTTGTATTCTGGCAGACTGACCTCTACCTTGCCGAGGCCAGGCGACAACTGGCCTCCTCTTACTCCTTGAAAAGGACCCCACTAAGGAGCACCAGGTCATTATCTCCCACAGCATCATCAACTTTATTAATTCTGGGGATCTCCCATCCACTGCCACCAACCTCATAGTTCTGTTACCCTGCACCTCCCATTTTCACCTCCTACCCAAAATCCACAAACCTACCTATCCAGGTAGACCCATTGTTTCTGCTTGTTCCTGCCCCACTGCCTTATATCAGCATACCTCAACTCTGTTTTATTCCCCCCTCGTTCAGTCCCTTCCTATCGACATCCATGACACTTCATGCGCTCTTGATCTTTTCAATAGTTCAAGTTCCCTGACTGCAATAGTCTCATTTTCACTATGGATGTCCAGTCTCTGTACACCTCCATCCCCCATCAGGAAGGCCTCAAAGCTTTCCATTTCTTTCTGGACACCAGACACAACCAATTCCTCTCCTACCACCACTCTCCTCCATCTGGTGGAACTGGTCCTCACTCTCAATAATTTTACCTTGGGCTCCTCCCACTTCCTTCAAGCAAAAGGTGTACCCATAGGCACTTGCATGGGTCCCAGCTCTGCCTGCCTTTTTCTCAGCTGTGCGGACCAGTGTATGTTCCAAGCCTACAGCCATAGCACACTCCAACTTCTCCTACACTACATCGACGACTGCACTGGAGCTTCTTCCTGCTCCTGTGCTGAGCTCATCGACTTCATCAATTTTGCCTCCAACTTTCACCCTGTACTCAAATTTACCTTGTCCATTTCAGAATCAGAATCAGGTTTATTATCACTGGCATGTGACGTGAAATTTGTCAACTTAGCAGCAGCAGTTCAATGCAATGCATAATCTAGCAGAGACAGAAAAAAATAGGAATAATAAATAAAATAAAACATAATAAATAATCAAGTAAATTACACATATTGAATAGATTATTAAAAATGTGCAAAAACAAAGATACTGTATATTAAAAAAGTGAGGTAGTGTCTAAAGCTTCAAAGTCCATTCAGGAATCGGATGACAGAGGGGAAGAAGCTGTTCCTGAATCACTGAGTGTGTGCCTTCAGGCTTCTGTATCTCCTTCCTGATGGTAACAGTGAGAAAAGGACATGCCCTTGGTGCTGGAGGTCCTTAATAATGGACGCTGCCTTTCTGAGACACCTCTCCCTAAATCCTGGGTATTTTGTAGGCTAGTGCCCAAGATGGAGATGATAGATTTACAACCTCCTGCAGCTTTGTTCGGTCTTGTGCAGTAGCCCCTCCATACAAGACAGTGATGCAGCCTGTCAGAATGCGCTCCACGGTACAACTATAGAAGTTTTTTAGTGTATTTGTTGACAGGCCAAAAGTATAGCTGCTGTCTTGCCTTCTTTATGACTACATCAGTGTATTGGGACCAGGTTAGATCCTCAGAGATCTTGACATGCCTCTGTACCACCTCCTGCAATTGGAAGACCACAATCAGTACGGATTGGTGATAACATATTCTCCTCGCTGACAGTCAACACTGGCACACCTCAGGGATACATTCTTAGCCCACTGCTCTACTCCCTATATACACGACTGTGCGGCTAGGCATAGCTCAAATACCATACATAAATTTGCTGACAATGCAACCATTGTTGGTAGAATCTCAGGTGGTGACAAGAGAGTGTACAGAAGTGAGATATGCCAACTAGTAGAGTGGTGCCACAGCAACAACCTGGCACTCAACGTCTATAAGGCGAAAGAGCTGATTGTGGACCTCAGGCAGGGTAAGACGAAGGAATACGTACCAACCCTCATAGAGAGATCAGAAGTGGAGAGAGTGAGCAGTTTCAACTTCCTGGGTGTCAAGATCTCTGAGGACCTAACCTGGTCCCAACATCTTGATATAGTCATAAAGAAGGCAAGACAGTGGCTATGCTTTTGGCATGTCAACAAATACACTCAAAAACTTCTATAGTTGTACCGTGGAGAGTATTCTGACAGGCTGCATCACTGTCTGGTATGGAGGGGCTACTGCACAGGACTGAAAGAAGCTGCAGAGGTTTGTAAATTTAGTCAGCTTCATCTTGGGTACTACCCTACGAAGTACCCAGTACATCTTCAGGGAGTGGTGTGTCAGAAAGGCAGCATCCATTATTAAGGACCTCCAGCACCCAGGGCAAGCCCATTTCGCATTGTTATCATCAGGTAGGAGGTATCGCTGAAGGTACACACTCAGTGATTCAGGACCAGCTTCTTGCTATCTGCCAACTGAATCCTAATTGAGCACTGAACCCTTGAACACTACCTCACATTTTGAATATACCGTATTTCTGTGTTTTGCAGGTTTTTTAATCCATTCAATATATGTATACTGTAATTGATTCATTATTTATTGTTATTTTAGACAATATACAATAGGTGCAGGAGTAGGCCATTTGGCCCTTCGAGCCAGCACCACCATTCATTGTGATATGGCTAATCATCCACAATCAGTACCCCATTCCTGCCTTCTCACCATATCCCTTGACTCTGCTGTCTTTAAGAGCTCTATCTAACTCTTTCTTGAAAGCATCCAGAGAATTGGCCTCCACTGCCTTCTGAGACAGAGCATTCCATAGATCCACAACTCTCTGGGTGAAAAAGTTTTTCCTGAACTCCGTTCTAAATGGCCTACCCCTTATTCTTAAACTGTGGCCTCTGGTTCTGGACTCCCCCAACATCGGGAACATGTTTCCTGCCTCTAGCTTGTCCAATCCTTTAATAATCTTATATGTTTCAATCAGATCCCCTCTCATCATTCTAACTTCCAGTGTCTACAAGCCCAGTCGCTCCAATCTTTCAACATATGACAGCCCCGCCATCCCAGAAATTAACCTCGTGAACCTACGCTGCACTCCCTCAATAGCAAGAATGTCCTTCCTCAAATTTGGAGACCAAAACTGAATGCAATACTCCAGGTGGGATCTCACCAGGGCCCTGTACAACTGCAGAAGGACCTCTTTGCTCCTATACTCAACTACCCTTGTTATGAAGGCCAACATCTTTCTTCATTGCCTGCTGTACCTGCATGCTTACTTTCAGTGACTGATGTACAAGAACACCTAGATCTCATTGTACTTCCCCTTTTCCTAACTTGACACCATTCAGATAGTAATCTGCCATCCTGTTCTTGCCACCAAAGTGGATAACCTCACATTTATCCACATTAAACTACATCTGCCCACTCACCCAACCTGTCCAAGTCACCCTGCAATCTCCTAACATCCTCCTCGTAATTCACACTGCCACCCAACTTTGTGTCATCTGCAAATTTGCTAATGTTACTTTTAATCCCTTCATCTAAATCATTTCATGTATATTATAAATAGCTGCAGTCCCAGCAGCAAGCATTGCGGTACCCCACTAGTCACTGCCTGCCATTCTGAAAAGGACCTGTTAATCCCTCCTCTTTGTTTCCTATCTGCCAACCAATTTTCTATCCATGTTAGTACCCTACCCCCAATACCATGTGCTCTAATTTTGCCCATAATCTCCTATGTGGGACCTTATCAAAGGCTTTCTGCAAGTCCAGGTACACTACATCCATTGGCTCTCCCTTGTCCATTTTCATAGTTACATCCTGAAAACATTTTGTTCTCTCTTCTATATTATGTTTTGCATTGAACTGCTGCAGCTAAGTTAACAAATTTCACATCACATGCCGATGATAATAAACCTGATTCTGACACTTAACCTGTGAGTCCGTTGGGGTCATCTACTGTATCCAGTGTTCCTAATGTGGCTTCCTATGTATCGGGGAGACCTGACATAGATTAGGAGATTGCATCACCGAGCACCTATGCTTCATTCACCAGAAAAAGCGGGATCTCCCAGTGGCCACTCATTCTAATTCTACTTTCCATTCCCTTTCTGATATGTCTGTCCATATAGCCTCATCGACTGTCTTGATGTGGCCACACTCAGTTTGGAGGAACAACACCATATATTCCATCTGGGCAGCCTCCAACCTCATGGCATGAATATCAATTTCTCAAACTTCTAGTAATTGCACACACCCCCTCCCCCGTTCACCATTCCCCATTCCTATTTCCCTCTCCCTACCTGCCCATCACCCCCCACTGGTACTCCTCCCCCCCCCCCCAGCCTTGCTTCCATGACCTTCTGTCCTCTCCTATCAGATTCCTCTCTCCAGCCCTTCACCAATCTTTCTTTCCAGCTCTTTACTTCTCCTCTCCCTTACCCTTTTCCCTCTCCTAGTTTCATCAATCAAATTACTACCTTGTACTTATTCCTCCCCTCCCTGCACCTTCTTACACTGGCTTCTCATCTTTTTTCTTCAGTCCTGAAGAAGGATCTCAGCCCAAAATATCAACTGTTTATCCTTTTCCATAGATGCTGCCTGGCCTGCTGAGTTCCTCCAGCATTTATTATGTGTTGTTTGGATTTCCAGCATCTGCAGATTTTCTCTTGTTTTTAACAGATTTTGGAAACGTTTCTTGAGGGATGAATGTTGTTTTGAGTAAACTTCGTTAATTTGAATTTGTATTCTGCCTGGGGAGGGAAATGGAGTATTTCTTTAATTTTGTGGTAATGTCACCTCACATTTTGGAGTCAGACTTAAACCTACTGCTATGTAATTTAATAGTGCCAAAGAAACAAACTAAAATGTGTGTGTATAAGTATGGAAATAATTATCTAAGGAATAGTCATAAAGCAATACAACATAAAACCATGCCCTTCAGCCCATCTAGTCTGTGAGCAAATTTTCATTAGCACGTACTGAAAGGCTGTCAATTGTGGTAAATTGTCTACAGTCTATGACAAGGCATTTTTAAAGGAGTAAAATTTCAGTTTTGTTTTAATCTGAGATTGTTAACTGAAGCTTTTGAATTATAAAATTAAATAATAATGGTTAATGGCACAACAATACAAATAATAGTCACTTTAATAAGTTTCCTTTTCCCATTACAAATGTTCAGTGTATATTTTCATTTAACAGGAAAACAGCAACTGGAGTTATGTTATGGATGAGCAGCTTATGACCTGGGCCACATCTAAACCAGAGGTAAAAAGTTTGCATGATGTAATGCAGTTGAAAATTATTTTCCTAATTTTGTATTAATTAGGTTACTTGATGGCATAAAACAATAAATGCTCTGCATATAGTATCTGGAAAGCTAGTTGCATGCTGCCCTTGTCTTCAAAATGCCTTTGTAACAGTCTCAAAAAAGTAAAATAGATATTAGAAATAGTCAACATCTGTAGAGAGTGAGAGAGATTTAATGTTTCAGCTCAAAGGATTATTCTTTACCCCTGAATTTTATGTTAATTGTCTCAACTAAGTCTGCCAGATTGGTAGAGTTTCTGTCAGCTCTGTGCCGTTAGGTTAAAGGTGTCAAAATGCATTTGAGTCTACCTAGTCTGATGCATAAAAGACCCTTACGCTTAGAACTTACAAGCAGATTGTATTCATCCTTATATTGGAAAATAAAAATGATTTGTATTTAATCAGATGTATCATCTTTTCCTTATCATCATATGTGAATAATGTAAGATTTGCTTTTTTTAGGACTGGCAACTAGGTGGCAAAAGTGAAGTATTTCTGTGGGGAAGTGGACATCATGGACAACTGTCTGATGCTGGAAATAGTGCTTTAATACCAACTCTTGCACCATCTTTGACACAAGCTGTGCAGGTAAAGATTTTGTTTTCTTTCAGCTGTAAGTTAGAAATTATTAACTTCAATGTAAATCAAATTTTGAAGATTAAAATTATGCAACTGCAGTTAACCAACTTGACAACTCCTTGAATGTTAGCTTCAGCTCTCTTGACCTCAGCATTTTCCACATTGGGGTAAAGCCATGTTCTAAATAAGTCTTCATGATTATATCTATAATGTAAGATATAAGGAATTGTTACAAATTTATTTTTATTATTTTCTAGTAATATCTTTCTGAATTCTGTTAATATCTTGTCCCAGTTTTGCTGTGGTGATGATGATGAAGATTTACCTTATGTAGTCTTGTGAGAGCTATTAAGCTATCTCAAAAGGTTTCTAAAATATTCTCAAATGTCTGTACTATTCATAAACATTTATAAATGACACTAGCATTTAAAAATCTAAAAATGCAGTTGCTTAAAATTAGAACCTACTTAAATTAATTAAAATATACTAAAGTAAGTAAAGTAAAATAAAATACTGTCAGTTAATTACTGTTTCATTAGGGGTTGATTCACTTGAATTGGGTCCAACTATGGTATGCCAGCTACATCTGACATAAAGCTGAGTGGACAGTTCTGTAATGCAAACTTCCAACATTGACTTCTGAATTTCAATGTGCAAGTGTAAAAGTCAGTAAAGATCTATCTGAGGGACAGGTGCAATGCATTATAATTACCTTTTCATTTTTCTTGTGACTAGGTAGTCTGTGGGCAGAACTGCACCTTTATTGTCCAGGCTAATGGAACTGTTGTAGCCTTTGGAGAAGGCAGCTATGGCCGCTTGGGTCAAGGAAATTCTGATGACCTTCACACTCCAACTGTTATTTCATCCTTGCAGGGTAAGAATGTGCAACACTCTACAGTTGAAGCAATTGCTTAAGTATTAATTTTAATCCAGATTCTAACCAGTTTGAGGGAATCAGGGAATCATTTTATGCAGTTGAAGATTTCTATAAAGCCACAACCTACACTCAGTGGCCTCTTTATTAGGTGCACTTGTACACCTGCTTGATAATTTTAATCAGCCAATCGTGGCAACAACTCAATGCATAAAAGCATGCTGACACAGTCAAGAGGTTCAGTTGTTGTTCAGACCAAACAATCAGAATGGGGAAGAAATATGATCTAAATGACCTTGACCTTGGAATGATTGTTAGTGCCAGATGGAGTAGTTTGAGTATCTTAGAGACTGCTGATTTCCTGAGATGTTTATGTACAAGTCTCTAGAGTTTACAGAGAATATTGCAAAAAAAGAAACAACATCCAGTGAGTGGCAGTTCTGGGAGCAAAATCGCCTTGCTATTGAGAGAGGAGAATGGCCGGGCTAGTTCAAGCTAACAGGAAGGTGACGTAACCCAAATAACCCTGAGTTACATCAGCAGAATGCAGAAGAGCAGCTCCTAATGCACAACATGTCGTACTTTGAAATGGATAGGTTACAGCAGCAGAAGACCATGTACATACAGAAATATACTCAGTGGTCACTTTATTAGGTACCTTTTGTACCTAATAAAGTGGCCACTGGGCATATATTGCTCATAATCATCAGCTCAAATGCTCAACCCTGGAATTTTCAAGATAAGACCACGGCAGACTTTTACTTTGACTCTGGACAAAAAACCATATCCTGCAACCTGAGAGATGCAAACTGATCTTCCTAAAGGATTTCAGTTCTAGGATCGAAGAAGATTCAATCTTTTGGAAAAGTGAATTGGCAAGAAGTAGAGAAAAGTTAACTCTAATGGAGCCCTCCTTGTTTTAACTGCTTCGATTGGTCTTGTCATAATCAATATCCAGTCAGACAGAGGAGCGAAATATCTCATGTTCGGCACAACTTAGTGTGCCAAAGGGCCTGTATTGTGCTGTAGGTTTTCAATGTTTCTACGTTTCATGGAAATCACTCCAGATTGAGCTAGTAGTATCATTGTGTAAAAGAAACCACATCTCCTCCACAGTGACCATCAGCACCAATGCACCAATGTGTGTTTGCCCGCTGCTCTACACTTACTTTATATTTATGACCTTAAGGCTCCAATGCCATATTTATGTTGGCTGACAACACTATTGTTGACCAAATTAAAGCTGGGAAATTGAAAAAGGTGGTGACGTATAAGAGGGAGAATGGAAATCTGGCTGAATGTTGCCACAACAGCCACCTCACACACAATGTCGGCAGAACCAAAGAGCTGATTATTGACGACCGGAGGATGAAATGGAGATCCATGAGCCAGTCCTCTTCAGGGAATTAGAGGTGGAGAGGGTCAGTAACTTTAAATTCCTCATTATCATTTCAGAGGATCTGTCCTGGGAGCAGCACGTAAGTGCCGTTACAAAGAAACCATAGAAATGCCTCTACCTTAGAAGTTTGCAGAGATCTGAAACTTTGACAAACTTCTCTAGGTACAGAGTGGAGATTGCCTTGACAGGTGGCATCACGACCTACAATGGCAACACCAATATCCTTGAACAGAAAAGCCTACAAGAAGAAGTGAATACAGTCCAGTCCATCACAAGTAAAGCCCTCCCCAGCACTGAGCACATCTACACAGTGTGCTGTCACAGGAAAGCAGAATCGATCATTCAGTCCATGCTCTCTTCTTGCCACGGCCATCAGGGAGAAGGTACATGAGTTTTAGGACCCACACCACCAGGTTCAGGAACAGTTATTATTCCTCAACCATCAGGCTCCTGAACCAGCAAAGGTAATGTCAATCACCTTGACACTGAATTGATTCCACAACCTACAGACTCACTTTCAAGGACTCTACAACTTCTCAATATTATTTAATGCTTATTTATTATTACTAGGTTGCTTTTATTTTTGCCTTTGCTGAATTTTTCGTCTTTGCTACATTGGTTGTTGGGATGCATTTGTGTGTAGCTTTTCATTTATCCATTTGTGCTTCTTTATATCTACCATGAATGTCCACAAGAAAATAAATCTGAGGGTAGTGACATATGTGTACTTTGATGATAAATCTACTTTGAACAATGGTGCATACGTCACTGGTAAGTTGGTTAAGTGCTGTCAGATTGACTGCTGCTTAAATCTGCTCAATGTAAGTAACAATAACAATAGAAATTTGTTAGACATTTTGAGGACCCAACAGAATTGCGTAATTCTTTCTAACAATCACTCTCATGGACAACCCAATAACCCAAACCAGCAGGAGCAATGCTCTCTCTGTAGCACCTGGATTGCCCAAATGTCCACTAGAAGTAGCATCTGTGAACAGATTCCTGGCTTCTCTACAATAAAAAAAATGACTAATTTAATCAGAATGACCAAGAAATTTGAGGATAATTAACTTTCATTACTGTATTCTTGGATCTGAAGGTGCACCATATCTTAAAGCATCTGAAGGTTGAGCTTTGATAGAATTCCCATAAGATAAGGAGAAAGGATGACAAGTGGAATGAGAGCAGGGTGTACATGGCTCACAGATAACCATAATAACCTTAATCCTTGTCATGATTATCTGCACCCCTAGCACTTGTGCCCACCCTACTGATAGCAAAGATTAAAGGAAGCTTATCAAGAACTTGAGCAACAGTCAGCATCCGCTGCAAAGAGGCTCTGCAAAGAATTGAAATGAAAGCTGAATATATAGAAAGCTCACAACATATCAAGCAATATCAGTGGAAGAGAAAAGGTTAATATTCCAGCTCCAAGACTTTCATTAGGACTAGGAAAGAAGGATTTTTTTAAGAAATAGATTCAGTGAAATAAAAGCAGTCTGAATCAATGGGCTATCTGGACGCCCGGCTTGTGGGTCTTACACAGAAGGTTAAGTGGGTTTTGCGGCACTACAAGGTTAGAAGCTGTAAATGGAAGATCCACCAAAAACTGAAGCTCGTTTCAACCATTCAGCCTGAATGGTTAACTGTTAGTCTTTCCACAGATACTGCCTGACTTACAGATGATTTCTAGTATTTTCTTTATTTATTTCAAGTAAGACCTTATCCAAACCTGGACCTTTTGATTTTAGTAGCTAAGTTCAAGGTAAAGTCACAGAATTGGAGAATTAACTTGTGAAATGGAATTTTAAAAAATTGTAGTAAAATACAAATGGGGAAAATGCATTCATTGTATTACATTTCCTAGTGTTTTAAGTTGTATTGTGATTAATTTGTTTTCACTCTACTCTTCAAATATATAACTGTTCTGTGAATATAAGTAATTATATTTATAGACACACAGAATATATTGCAGTTGCAATCAATGTTTATTATTTCTCCATTGTCTTGCTCTTGGTTCCATTTATAAAGGTATGTAGAGGGGCAAGTTGTGTTGAGGAATCAACGAGACTGACTTGGACAGATTGGGAGAATGGGCAAAGAAGTGGAAGATGGAATTTCGTGCAGAGAAGAGTGTAGTCTTGCACTGTGATAGAAGGAATAAAGGGTAGTCTGTTTCC
This sequence comes from Hypanus sabinus, assembly GCF_030144855.1. Classification (NCBI taxonomy): domain Eukaryota; kingdom Metazoa; phylum Chordata; class Chondrichthyes; order Myliobatiformes; family Dasyatidae; genus Hypanus; species Hypanus sabinus. The sequence continues at coordinate 81,593,191 of NC_082719.1, forward strand.
GTTTAGAGCAAAAAGGCTTGCGAGTCTTGTGCAGTATTCTCTAAAAGTTAACTTACAGGTTAGTTGGTGGTAGGGAAGGCAAATGCAATGCGAGCATTCATTTTGAGTAGACTAGAATATAATGATGATTCCAGGAATGAAAGGGTTATCATATGGGGAATGTTTGATGGCCCTGGGTCTGTACTCACTGTATTCAGAAGGATGAGGGGGTAGCTCATTGAAACTTTTGAAACTTTATGTTGAAAGGCCTAGACAGAATAAATGTGGAAAGGATGTTTCCCATGGTAGGAGAGTCTTGGACAAGAGGGCTCAGCCTCAGGATAGGGGGCGCCCTTTCAAAACAGAGAGGCAGAGAAATTTCTTTAGCTAAGGGTGGTGAATTTGTGGAATTGGTTGCCACATGCAGCTGTGAAGGCCAGGTCGTTGGGTATATTTAAGGCAGAGGCTGATAGGTTCTTGATTGGACATGGCATCAGAGGTTACGGGGGGAAGGCCAGGAACTCCGGTTGAGAGGAGGGAGAAAATAATCAGCCATGATTGAATGGCAGAGCAGACTTGATGGACCGGATGGCCTAATTCTGCTCCTATGTCTTATAATCCTATAGTCTAAGAGGAAGGATATGATGCTGAGGCTTTATAGGACACTGGTCAGACCACACTTGGAGTATTCTGAGCAGTTTTTGGTGACATATCTAATAAAAAAGATGAGCTGCCATTGAAGAGGGTCCAAAGAATGTTCAAGAGAATGATTCCATGAATGAAAGGGTTAACATCTGAGGAGCGTTTGATGACTCTGGGCCTGTACTCACTGGATTTTACAAGAGTGCAGAGGGATCTCATGGAAGAGTATCGAATATTGGAAGACTTAGATAGAATGGATGTGGAGAGGATGTTTTCTACAGTGGGTGAGACTAGGACTAGAGGGCACAGCTTCAGAATAGAGGGGCGTCCATTTAGAATAGAGATGCAAAGAAATTTCTTAAGCCAAAGAGTGGTGAATCTGTGGAATTCATTGCAATGGATAGCTGTGAAGGTCAAGTTTTGAGTATATTTAAATGATAGGTTCTTGTTTAGTCAGAGTGTCAAGGTTACAGAGTGAAGGCAGGAGACTTCAGTTCAGGGGGTTAGTAAATCAACCATGATAAAATGGTGGAGCAGACTTGATAGGCCAAGTAGCCTAATTCTGATGCTATGCCTTACATTCTTAATTTTACATTTTGCTTTCTTTGTTGCCAGGTTATGTTGTGACACAGTTAGTCACCTCCTGTGGATCAGATGGTCATTCAATGGCTCTGACTGAGAGTGGGGAAGTTTTCAGCTGGGGTGATGGTGATTATGGAAAGCTTGGTCACGGAAATAGTGAAAGACAACGCAGACCTAGGCAAATTGAAGCTCTGCAGGGAGAAGACATTGTGCAGGTATGCAAACGATTTCACTCACAATAGGGAGGAGAAGTGAAAAATGTGTTACACTTTTCCCCTTCATACAGATACACATATTTGTTGGTATCTATGACAGTGGCTGTGACTGCAGAGCTCTTTATATATACTGGTCTTGTGTAGAGTGGCCTGGAGTAATCACTAGCTACATAAACTAAATGGGTATACGCCCATCCATCATAGTGTAGCGGTGTGCTACACGCAGCGCTAAAATTACGACACGGAGTCGGTAACTGCAGTCGAAGGAAAAAACTTTATTCGAAATCTTCAGCCTCACTTTTAAGCCTCCCTCAACCTGCCCCCCCCCCCCCCCCATGGCGCAGAGGCTCCAAAGCTCTGTGCTCGCAAACCCCCGTAGGCTATCTAATTGTGAGTCGGTTCGGATGTGCCAGGAAATGGGTCGCCACATAACCCCCCCCCCCCCCCCAGAACCGGCGATACACCCCCCAATGTCCACAGTCTGGGCCAGAACCTGCTTGGGAGGTCGGCCTCTGCGCCGAGGTGCCGGAAACTCGGCCGGTTGCGCCAGGTCCACATGGGCCGGTTTGAGGCGGTCCACCGTGAAAACCTCCTCTTTCCCCCCAACGTCCAGCACGAACGTGGACCCGTTGTTCCGGAGCACCATAAACGGCCCCTCGTATGGCCGCTGCAGCGGTGGCCGATGCCCGCCCCTTCGTACAAACACAAACTTACAGTTCTGTAGGTCTTTGGGTACGCAGGTCGGGTGCTGCCCGTGCTGTGAAGTGGGTATGGGGGCCAGGTTACCGAGCTTCTCGCGTAGTCTGCCCAGGACTGCTGCGGGATCTTCCTCTTGCCCCCTTGGGGCTGGTAGGAACTCCCCGGGGACGACCAGGGGCGCGCCGTATACCAACTCGGCCGACGAGGCGTGCAGGTCGTCCTTGGGCGCTGTGCGGATGCCGAGTAGGACCCAGGGAAGCTCGTCCGCCCAGTTGGCTCCTCGCAGGCGGGCCATGAGGGCCGACTTCAGGTGACGGTGAAAACGCTCCACTAGCCCGTTTGACTGTGGGTGGTAGGCAGTGGTGTGGTGCAGCTGAGTCCCCAAAAGGCTGGCCATAGCTGACCACAGGCTGGAGGTGAACTGGGCGCCTCTGTCGGAGGTAATGTGGGCCGGTACACCAAAGCGAGATATCCAGGTGGCGATCAGGGCTCGGGCGCAAGATTCGGAGGTGGTGTCGGTGAGCGGGACCACCTCTGGCCATCTTGTGAACCGGTCCACGATAGTCAGGAGGTGCCGCGCTCCGCGCGACACTGGCAGGGGGCCCACGATATCCACATGAATGTGGTCGAAACGCCGGTGGGCGGGATGGAACTGCTGCGGTGGGGCTTTGGTGTGCCGCTGCACCTTGGCCGTCTGGCAGTGCATGCATGTTTTGGCCCATTCACTGACCTGTTTGCGGAGTCCATGCCAAACGAACCTGCTGGAAACCATCCGGACAGTTGTCCGGATGGAGGGATGCGCCAAGTTATGAATGGAGTTGAAAACGCAGCGCCGCCAGGCTGTCGGGATGACGGGGCAGGGCTGGCCGGTGGCGACGTCACAGAGTAGGGTCCTCTCACCCGGGCCCACGGGGAGGTCCTGGAGCTGCAAACCGGAGACTGCGGTTCTGTAACTCGGAATCTCCTCATCCGCCTGCTGCGCCTCTGCCAGTGCCTCAAAGTCTACCCCTTGGGAAAGGGCATGAACGGTAGGGCGAGAGAGCACATCCACCACGACATTGTCCTTACCTGAGACGTGCCGGACATCCGTCGTGTATTCAGAGATGTAGGACAGGTGGCGTTGCTGGCGGGACGACCAGGGGTCGGACGCTTTCGTAAACGCAAAGGTAAGCGGTTTGTGGTCCGTGAACGTGGTGAAGGGCCGACCTTCTAGGAAGTACCTGAAATGCCGGATTGCCAGGTAGAGCGCCAACAGTTCCCGGTCGAAAGCACTGTATTTGAGCTCGGGTGGTCGCAGGTGTTTGCTGAAAAACGCCAGGCGTTGCCAGCGACCTGCGATGAGTTGCTCCAGCACCCCACCGACTGCCGTGTTTGATGCGTCCACTGTGAGGGCGGTAGGGGCGTCCATTCTGGGATGTACTAGCATTGCGGCGTCCGCCAAAGCTTCCTTCGTTTGAACGAAAGCGGCGGCGGACTCCTCGTCCCAGGTAATGTCCTTGCTCGGACCCGACATCAGGGCGAACAGGGGGCGCATGATCCGGGCAGCTGAAGGGAGGAAGCGGCGGTAGAAATTGACCATACCTACGAATTCCTGAAGGCCTTTGATCGTGGTGGGTCGGGGAAAGAGGCGGACCGCATCTACCTTAGCGGGCAGAGGGGTTGCCCCGTCTTTAGTAATCCTGTGGCCCAGGAAGTCAATGGTATCGAGTCCGAACTGGCATTTGGCGGGGTTGATTGTAAGACCGTACTCACTCAGTCGGGCGCAGAGTTGACAGAGGTGGGACAGATGCTCCTGACGACTGCTGCTGGCTTTGAGGATGTCATCCAAATAGATGAACGCCAAGTCCAGGTCCCGTCCCACCGCGTCCATTAACCGCTGGGATGTCTGTGCGGCATTCTTCAGGCCGAACGGCATGCGGAGGAACTCGAAAAGGCCAAACAGGGTGATGAGAGCCGTTTTGGGGACGTCGTCAGGATGCATCGGGATTTGATGGTACCCTCGGACGAGGTCTACCTTGGAGAAGATCCGTGCGCCGTGCAGGTTTGCTGCAAAGTCCTGAATGTGCGGCACAGGGTAGCGGTCCGGTGTGGTAGCCTCGTTCAGCCTGCGGTAGTCGCCGCACGGTCTCCAGCCCCCCGTCGCTTTGGGCACCATGTGCAGGGGGGGAGGCCCATGGGCTGTCGGACCGCCGTATGATCCCCAATTCCTCCATCCTCTGGAACTCCTCCTTCGCCAGTCGGAGCTTGTCCGGGGGAAGCCGCTGAGCGCGGGCGTGGAGGGGTGGTCCCTGGGTCGGGATGTGGTGCTGTACGCCGTGCCTGGGCATGGCCGCTGTGAACTGTGGTGCCAGAACCGATGGGAAATCCGCCAGGACCCTGGTGAAGTCGTTGTCGGACAGCGTGATGGAGCCGAGGTGAGGGGCTGGCAACTGGGCTGCACCCAGGGAGAACGTCTGAAAGGTCTCGGCGTGTACCAGTCTCTTCCTGGGCAGGTCGACCAGTAGGCTGTGAGCCCGCAAAAAATCTGCACCCAGAAGCGGTTGGGCTACGGCGGCCAGTGTGAAGTCCCACGTGAACTAGCTGGAGCCGAACTGTAGCTGCACCTGACGGGTGCCATAGGTCCTTACTGTGCTGCCATTCACGGCCCTCGGGGGGGACCTGGTGTCCTGCTGCGGGTGTCGTAACTCGTCGGAGGTAAAACGCTGATCTCAGCCCCAGTATCGACCAAAAACCGGCGTCCCGACCTTCTATCCCACACATACAGGAGGCTATCCCGATGGCCAGCCGCCGTAGCCATCAGCGGCGGCTGGCCATGGCGTTTCCCGGGAACTTGCAGGGCGGGCGACAACGGCGGGCTTCTGCGCCCCACCGCTGGTGGTAGAAGCACCAGTGTTCAGTGGGCCGGGGGTTGGCGGGCTCTGTGGCCGGGCCTGGACTGGTTTGCTGCCGGGAGCGTGGCTGGGAGATCTGTGAGATGGATGCCCCGCTCACCTTTTTGGCGTTCCACAGCAAGTCCGCCCGGGCTGCCACCTTCCGGGGGTCACTGAAATCCACGTCGGACAGCAGCAGGCGTATGTCCTCGGGCAGCTGCTCCAGGAATGCCTGCTCAAACATGAGGCAGGGTTTGTGTCTGCCGGCCAGAGACAACATCTCATTCATTAAAGCCGATGGAGGTCTGTCGCCCAAGCCATCCAGGTGCAGTAAACGGGCAGCCCGCTCGCGCCGTGAGAGTCCGAAAGTCCTGAGGAGCAGGGCTTTGAATTCCGTGTACTTGCTGTCTGCCAGGGGCGACTGTACGAACTCCGCGACCTGGGCCGCTGTGTCCTGGTCGAGGGAGCTCACCACGTAGTAGTAGCGGGTGTCTTCTGAGGTGATCTGGCGAATGTGGAATTGGGCTTCGGCTTGCTGGAACCATAGTTCGGGCGCTGTGTCCAGAAACCCGGCAGTTTCAACGAAACCGCATGAACAGAGGCGGCGTCGGTCATTTCTGGTCCAAAAATCGTTTGGACCGTCGGGGTCACCAATTGTAGCGGTGTGCTACACGCAGCGCTAAAATTACGACACGGAGTCGGTAACTGCAGTCGAAGGAAAAAACTTTATTCGAAATCTTCAGCCTCACTTTTAAGCCTCCCTCAACCTGCCCCCCATGGCGCAGAGGCTCCAAAGCTCTGTGCTCGCAAACCCCCGTAGGCTATCTAATTGTGAGTCGGTTCGGATGTGCCAGGAAATGGGTCGCCACAATAGTACTAATGCAACAATGTTTTAATTCCTCAAACACGGCTCCATTTGTCAGTGAAATTTTTTGAAAACTTTGGAATTGAGCAGTTTTCAAGAAGTATTTCCAAGAAACTGAACTAAATGATGCTTCTTATTCTTTGAACAGCTCTCATGTGGATTTAAACATTCAGCCGTAGTAACAGCTGATGGAAAACTTTTCACATTTGGGAGTGGAGATTATGGGCGCTTGGGTCTCAGGAGTACATCTAATAAAATGGTTCCTGAAAAGGTGACAGCCCTGGAAGATTACTCAATCGGACAGGTAAATTATTAAGACCCATACAGTAAATATAATGTGCAGTTGCTTAATGACATTACTCTAATACTTATCAGAAACTTCCTTGCAGATTTCCTGACTTACCTTTCTCTGTACCTGTTTGGCAAACTACAGTTAACTCGTGGCAATTATTATCCCTTTGTTCCTAAGCTCATCTCAGTTTCATTTGATGAGCCTCTAACACATCATCTGTTCTCGTAATTGTGGTTGTTTCTTCAACTAACATTACCACACTCACCTTTTTTTTTAATCTTTCCTCCCCACTGTATAATCTGCAACCAGTTGCCCAGTCCCTCCCTCTTTAAATCACATTCCTATAATAACTAATAGGAATTCCTTCTGTTTGTCAGTGCCTTCAATCCATCTGTTTACTCACTCCACAAGAGATTGAGTTAATTGTAACTTGCCATTCTAACCCATCTGGTCAACAAAGCTGCTAAGGTCATTAAACGGACAATAGATGTTAAGTTTGCCATTGTAACCTCATCTCCTGAATTTAAAAAATGAGAAGATGTCCAAAAGAGCATAAATGTGCAGGGTTTGGGGCAGTGTGGTGGTGCCATATTTAGCACTGCTGCACAACAAATGCATTTGATCTGACTCTTGATTCTGTGTAAATGGAATTTGCACATCCTTCCACCTAGCTGCTTTTTTCTCATCCCACAGATACGCTGCTAGGTTAATCAGCTAATGTAAGCTACGTCTAGAGCAGCGGTTACCAACCTTTTTTTTTGTGCCACAGAGCAATACCATTAAGCAAAGGTCACCAGGTTGGGAAACCCTGATCTAGAGTAAATAGGTGATAGGAAATTTGAACGGGTTGTGGGTTGGAGGGGAAAGAAAAGGATGTTGATCGGAGAGAGAGAATAGGCTACAAGAAAATGGGACTGATGGGGAAGCTTTGTGAGCTGATATAGATTTAATGAGCCAAAAGGTCATTTCCTATATCATAAGCAAATGTGACAAGTGAGAATAGCATAAATTGGACTTTTTGTTTAATTCTATTTTATCAAAATGAACTCCCTCTTGTCCTGGAAGCCAGTCTTTGCCTGCAGCTAATCCTAAGGTGCATTCCAGTGGGATGACTGCACCCAGCAAAGTCACAAAACCAGCAAAAGAACAGGGCTTCTTATTTGGGGATGGAGATCTGTAAAAGGCCCTTCTGACCCAACGTTCCCTCACCACCCAATTACACCTGTAACCCCCTGGGTCGCCTCAGGCTCGCTCAGCTCATTCTCGTCTAGGGGGAGCAGCCTTCGGCCCCGCCAAACTGGGTAATCAACTGGTGTGGATGCTGTGTGATGCCCAAAAACAGACAGTACACCATATGCGATTAAATGAGTACAATTTATAAAGGTTACTATAACTAAGTGATTAATAACGATACAGTATATATGAAGGGAAAAAATAAAGAAAAGGCGCCAAACTTATCAAAGTCCAAACCACTTTGTGCACAACCGTTGGAACTCAATTTCCGAAGTCTTCTGGCCACCATTCGATCCCCTCTGAACTCCTCGACTCGCAGCTCAAGACCACCTGAAATGGTCAACCAAGCACATCTATCATTGTCTCCTCTCCTCAGGGTACCTCCTGGCCTTGGACCCCCGCTTGGGGTCCGTTCCTCGCCCAGTTTACAGCATCACATCCTCTCTCTCTCTCTCACCCCCTCGCGCCAATCTCCCCAAAAGCCCGCCAACAATAGCTTACAGACTCAGAAGAAAGAACAACGTTAATCCCAATTGGTTTACGAAGGAATACAATTCTCATTATCAGTAAATTTTAACCCAAACAAGCTTCCAGCACTCTCTCGCAACAAAGAAGCATTCCTGCTTTTAACAAAACAAAGAAGCCATTTTGATTAACATACACAGTAACAAAGAAAAAGAAGATACCCCCTTTACACACCCATGTGACCAATTAACCAACTAAGCTGTAGGTCTTTGGAATGTGAAAGGAAATCAGAGCACCTGTAGGAAACCCATGTGGTCACGGGCAGAACATACAAACTCCTTACAGACAGTAGCATAGCTGAACCGCTGGAACTATAATAGGTTTACATTATCTGCTATGGTACTGTACTGCCCCAAATAATATTTACTTTCTCAAAAAACTTCATTGGTGGTAAAAACAGGTTGCCTCAAAAGGAAAGGTTCAGAGGATCCTGTGCTTTCAAAGCTCCTTGCCTGACTGGCAGTGATAGCAGAATCTGAATATTTTTAAAAACAGACTGTCAGAATCAGATTTATCACTGACATACAATGTAAAATTTAATTTCATTCAAGATACATTTTTCGATATTATAGGAATCAAGGTATATGGAGATGGCAGGAAGATGACTTGAAGGTAGAAAATTTGCTGTGATCTTGTTGAATGGCAGGCAGTCTTGAGAGATGTATTCCTCCTTCAAATGTATTTGTTCATATCTAATTGCCTTGACAGCCAGTGAGGTTTCATCTCCAAAACTCTTATTGAGACGGAGCCATGAACCTTCTCCCTTGGAAATACAGTCGACCCTCCTTATCCGCAGATTCCGCATGCACGGATTCAACCAACCATGGATCAGGAAAACCCAGAAGTTCTCTTTCCAGTACTTGTTGTTTGAGCATGTACAGACTATTTTTTCTTGTCATTATTCCCTAAACAATACAGTATAACAACTAGTTACATAGCATTTACATTGTATTAGGTATTATACGTAATCTAGAAATGACTTAAAAGTACAGGCAGTCCCCAGGTTATGAACGAGTTCCATTCCTGAGTCCATCTTTAAGTCGGATTTGAAATTGGAACAGGTAATTCGGGTATTATTTAGCATCAGTCAGTCAAACGTTTTTCTTAGTATATAGTACATATTTTACCTTTCTATGCATATAAAACACTTAAGGAACATATGTATTTCAATAATTAAACCACTGCATGCTTAATAATAATTGTAGCTTTCATCTGGGCAGGGCCTTTTACATGCTGCATTAAAATTGTTCTGATCATTGACTGATTGTAGCCTAACACTTTTCCAATGACTGATGGCGTTTCACCTCTTTCCAATTGCTTTATTACTTCCACCTTATTTTCAATCATAATCGTGATTATTTTCGTGAACAGAAACACCGCAGATTCAGAGCTGTGCACTGAGACGTTAAATAAAGTCAGGGGTTTCACTGGGTCCTAAAGACCACCACATCGGGGCAGGTTTAATAAGGGACTTGAGCATCCGCATTTTATGGTTCCTTGGGGGGTCTCGGAACCAATCCCCTGTGGATAAGGAGGGCCAACTGTACCAGTGTTTAAATGGATGGCCTGTTTGTGTTATAAACAAAAGCAAGTGAAATGGTGAGGTGGATGTGTCTCTTCCGAGGAAGATATAAGGCACTCCTACCCTCCGCTAGCCTGCAGGTTACTCTTGGGCAAGGTGAAGCACCTGCTTAGCCCCACCCCATCCCCACCAATCAGCATCATGTGAAGCCATGGGAGCAGGTGGTGGATGGCCATATGAGCAGCTGGTGCTTATCACAAGTCCTGGTTATGAAACCACTGATGCCAAGTAGGCAATCTCTGAAGTGTTGATAACGGCTGGGCTCACCCATCTTGTAAAACACTGCCCAGAAGAAGGCAATGGCAAACCACTTCTGTAGAAAAATTTGACAAGAACAGTCCTGGTCATGGAAAGACCATAGTCACCCACTGTACATCATATGACACGGCACATAACAAACAAAGGAATATGCCTGATAGATGTGGGTCATGAATTCAGACAATTCATATGAGAATAATCTGAAGTTGCCAAATATTCAATATCATTTGAACAAAACTAAAAGAGTTTTGATTGCTTTTGCATTGTATATTCACAGACTGTTTCCTTATTCTTATAAAACAAAGGAAGGGTTTCTTTTCTTTCTTCAGGTGGCCTGTGGATTGAATCACACTCTGGTTGTTTCATCAGACGGAATGACAGTGTGGTCATTTGGTGATGGAGACTATGGAAAGCTAGGCTTGGGATCGTGTACTGTCAAATGCCGTCCTCAGGTCAGAATAAAATCGACAGATAAGAATCTTACCTTAGCCTTCTAGATTAAGCATATATATGCCAACTTTTTATTGACATTCGTGCTTTTCATGGCACTTCATGCTTTTACAATAAAGTATTTGGGTTAATTTTTAAAGTACCTTAGTATTTATTTAAAATATCTAAAAATATTTTAAGTACTTTAAGGTGTTACAATGTAAAACTATAAAATATTATAATTATATAATGTTATAAAGTATTGTTGCATATAGTGTACTATTTTAAAGTAGTTTAAGGCTGAGACCTGATGAGGGGTCTTGGACCAAAATGTTGTTTATCTTTAAAAATATTATATAGTAACATCAAATAATTATGATTAACACACACAAAATGCTGGAGGAATTCAGCAAGTCAGACAGCCTCTCTGGAGGGGAATAAGCAGTTGACATTTTGAGCCAATGCCCTTCATCAGGTCTTTTTGCTTAAATTGAGGATTAAATCAGCTTCTGAAAGACTAATAGATAATCTCCAACAATAATTCATCCCCAGCTTTGATTTTTTTTTTAACTAAGCAGAAAATTGAGGCCCTTTGCAATAAAGGTGTGAAGAAAGTAGCTTGTGGAACCCAGTTTTCAGTTGTACTAACAAAAGATGGACGTGTATTCACTTTCGGACAAGGTACATTTTTGTTCTCTTTCCATCTCTATGATCATTTTATTGCAAGTGACAAGGATGATATTACAGTAAGTTTATAAATTACTACAGACGTTTAAGAACCTAAGAAATAGGAACAGGAGTCGGCCATCTGGCCAGTCGAGCCTGCTCTGCCATTCAATAAGATTATGGCTGATCTGGCCAGGGACTCATCTCCACCTACCTGCCTTTTCCCCCATAACACCTAATTCCCCTCCTATCCAACCTTGTCTTAAATATATTTTCTGAGGTAGCCTCCACTGCTTCATTGGGCAGAGAATTCCACAGATTCACCACTCTTGGGGAAAAAGTAGTCCCTCCTCATCTCTGTCCTAAATCTACTAATGCAAGGGTTCTCACGACCAAACTATGTAACAGTTTCTTCCCCCAAGCTATCAGACTCGTCAATACCCAGAGCCTGGACTGACACCTTACTGCCCTATTGTCTTGTTTATTATTTATTGTAATGCCTGCACTGTTTTGTGCACTTTCTACAGTCCTGTGTAGATCTGTAGTGTAGCTTTTTTCTGTGTTGTTTTTTACGTAGTTCAGTCTAGTTCTGTACTGTGTCATGTAACACCATGGTCCTGAAAAAACGTCGTCTCATTTTTACTATGTACTGTACCAGCAGTTATGGTCGAAATGACAATAAAAGTGACTTGACTTGACTTACACCCCTAAATCTTGAGGTCATTTCCCATAGTTCTAGTCTCACCTATCAATGGAAACAACTTTCCTGCCTCTATCTTATCTATCCCTTTAATAATTTTATATGTTTCTATAAGATCTCCTCTCCTTCTTCTGAATTCCAGCAAGTACAATCCCAGGTGACTTTAGTCTAACTCCTTCATCTCTGGACTCAACCTGGTGAACCTCCTCTGCACTGCCTCTAAAGCCAGTATATCCTTTATCAAGTAAGGAGACCAGAACTGCACATAATACTCCAGGTGCAGCCTCACCAATACCCTGTGCAGTTGCAGCATAACGTCCCAGCTCTTAAATTCAATCTCTCTAGCAATGAAGGCCAACATTCTATTTGCTTTCTCGATAGCCTGCTCTACCTGCAAATCAACCTTTTGTGATTCATGCACAAGCACTCTCGGGTCCCTCTGCACGGCAGCATGCTGCAATTTCTTACCATTTAAATAATAATCTGCTCTTTCATTTTACCTTCCAAACTGGATGACCTCACATTTACCAACATTGTACTCCATCTGCCAGATCTTTGCCCACTCACTTAACCTATCTATTTCTCTTTGCAGACTCTCCATATCTCCTGCACAATTTGCTTTTCCACTCAATTTTGTATCATCAGCAGACTTAGATATACTACACTTGGTCCCCTCTTCTAGGTTGTTAATGTATGTTGTGAATAGATGTGGATCCAGCACCAACCCCTGTGGCACACCACTCACCACTGATTGCCAACCAGAGTAACACCCATGTTTCCCAACTCTCTGCTTTCCATTAGTTAACCAATCCACTATCCATGCTAATACATCACCCCAACTCTATGCATCTTCATCTTATGAATAAGTCTTTTATGTGGCTCCTTATCAAATGCCTCCTGGAAATCCAAGTACATAATGTCCATCTGTTTCTCTGTATCCACTGTGCTCGCTATATCCTCAAAAAACTCCAGTAAGTTTGTCAAACAGGACCTGCTTTTGCTGAATCCATGCTGCATTTGCCTGATGGGTCCATTTCTTTCCAGATTCTCACTATTTCTTAAGACCATAAACCATAGGAACAGACTTAGGACATTTGGCCCATCAAGTCTGTTCTGCCATTCAATCATGGCTTATCCTTTTTTTTCTCCTCCTCAACCCAATTTCCTGGCCTTCTCCCCATGCCATGTCCAATCAAGAACTTATCAATCTCTGCCTTAAATACACTGAACAACCTGGGCTCCACAGCTACCTGTGGCAATAAATTCCACTAATTCTCCACCCCCTGGCTAAAGAAATTCCTCTGCATCTCTGTTTTGAATGGATGCCTCTCTATCCTGAAGCTGTGCCCTCTTGTCCTAGACTCTCACACCATGGGAAACATCCTTTCCACCTCTACTCTGTCTAGGCCTTTCAACAATTGAAAGGTTTCAATGAGGTCCCCCCTTATCCTACTAAATTTCAACAAATACAGACACAGAGCCATCAAACTTTCCTCGTATGATAACCCTTTCATTCCCAGAATCGTCCTTGTGAACCTCCTCTGGACCCTCTCCAATGCCAGCACATCTCTTCTAAGATGAGGACCCCAAAACTGTTCATAATACTCAAGGTGAGGCCTCACCAGTGCCTTGTAAAGCCTCAGCATCACATCCCTGCTTTTGTATTCTAGACCTCTTGAAATGAATGCTAACATTGCATTTGCCTTCTTCACCACTGACTCAACGTGCCAGTTAACCTTTAAGGTGTTCTGCACAATGACTTCCAAGTTCCTTTGCATCTCAGATTTTTGGACTTTCTCCCCATTTAGAAAATAGTCTGCACATTTATTTCTACTCCCAAAGTGCATGATCATGCATTTTCCAACATTATATTTCATTTGCCACTTTCTTGCCCATTTTCCTAATCTTTCTAAGTCCTACTGCATCCTGTTTCCTCAACACTACCTACCCCTCCATCAACCTTCATATATCATCTTCAAACTTAGTAACAAAGCCATCTATTCCATCATCTAAATCATTTATATACAGCATAAAAAGTGGTCCCAAGAATGACCCTTGTAGAACACCACTAGTCACTGGCAGCCAACCAGACAGGGATCCTTTTATTCCCACTTGCTGCCTTCTTCCAATTAGCCAATGCTCTAACCATCTTTAATGATTTAATGATTTTCTTTAATGGTAGCTTCAAGCATTTTCCCAACTACAGATGTTAAACTATAGTTACCTGCCTTTTGCCTACATCCTTTTTTGACCAGTGGTGTGACATTCACAGTCTTCCAATCCACTGGGGCCTGCCCACAGTCCAGAGAATTTTGGTAAATCATCACCAAAGCCTCTACTATTCAGTATGCTGGCTTGTGTTCCATCAGGACCAGGGGATTTATCTATCTTCAGACCCACAAGCTTGCTCAGCACTACCTCTTTAGTGATAGCTAATGTATCGAGGTCCTCACCTCCCATCGCATCCAGTAACATCTCTCTTTGACATGTTAGATGTGTCCTCCACCATGAAGACCAACACAAAATAGTCAATCAAAGCCTCGGTCATTTCCTCATTACCCAATTTCAATTCCCCCTTCTCATCCTCCAAAGGTCCTATATTCCCTTTAGCCACCCCTTTCCACTTCATATAATTAGAAAAATTTTTACTATCTGTTGTTATATTTGTGCTAGTTTGTTTTCATAATCTAGCTTCTCTTTACTGCCTGCTTAGTGGTACTTAGTTGCTTTTTAAAGTTTTCCCGATCTTCCAGTTTCCCACTAATCTTGGCAATTTTTATGCACAAGCTTTAGTTTGATGCCTTCTTTTATTTCCTTAGTTATCCAGGGCTGGCTCTCCCATCCTTACTGTGCTTGCTTTTAACTGAAATATAATTTTGTTGAGCACCATGAAAAATCTCTTTGAGAGTCTTTCACTGTTCCTCAATTGTCTCACTATATAGCCTTTGTTCCCAGTCTACACTAGCTAAATCCTCCCTCATCCCATTGTAGTCTCCATTATTTAGGCATAATGCACTGGTTTTAGATTGAACTATTGCACCTTCCATTTGTGTGAGAAATTCAGTCATACTGTGATCACTCTTTCCAAGAGGATCCCTAACTACAAGATCACTAGTTTTCCCTGTCTCATTGCACAGGACCAGATTTAAGACAGCACATTCCCTGTAGGTTCAGTAACATGCTGTTCAAGAAAGCCATCACGGATGCATTCTATGAAGTCCTCCTCAAGATTGTCTCGACCAACTTGATTCACCCAATCTATGTGCAAATTAAAGTTCCCCCATGGTAACTGCTGTTCCATTCTTACATGCCTCAGATATTTCTTTTGTTTATTGCCTGTGCCACTGTAATGTTATTATTCGGTCGCTGATAAACACTCCCACCAGTGATTTTTTTTCCTTTTACTATTCCTAATCTCTACCTAGATGGATTCAACATTCTGCTCTTTAGATCTTATATTCTCTCTCACTATCGCCCCAATCTTATCTTTAATTAAGAGCACTACCCCACCTCCCTAAACTTACTACCTATCCTTCAGTATTACCTGATATCCTTGGATAATTAATTCCCAATCCTGTCCACCCTGCTCTCTGTAATGGCCACTAAAACATATCTCTCAGTACTGATTTCAGCCGCAAGTTCACTGACCTTGTTTCGAATACTATGGGCATTCAAATAAAGTGCCCTTACACTCATTGTGCCTTAAAATCTTGTAATCTTTTATTGTTTTGCACTTGACTTTTCTTCACTCCACTCTTACTTTTCTCTTTTTTATCTTTTGTCTTTTTATCCTTATCCACACTTTTCTTTTTTACTTTATCCATACTTCTCCAATCTTTTGAACCCACCCCACTACTATTTAGTTTAAAGCCCTATCCACAGCTCCAGTTATGCAGTTTGCTAGGTCCCATTGCATTTCAGAAGGAGCCTGTCACATTGGTACCTCTCCCTCCTTGCCCAATACTGGTGCAAATTTCCCATGAATTCAAATCCACTTCTCCCACACTAGTCCTTGAGCCTTGCCTCTAACTCTCTAATCTTCTTGACCCTATGCCAATTTGCACGTGGCTCAGGTAGCAATCCAGAACCTTTTTGATACTGTTGTTTAATTTATTCCCTGGCTGCTCAAATTCACTTAGCAAAACCTCTTTCCTTGTTTTAACTGTATGTTATTGATACTCACATGGACCACGACAACTGGGTCTTTCCCCTTCCACTGCAAATTCCTCTGTAGGTCAGATAAGATGTCCCAAACCTGGGTACCAAGTAGGCAACACAGCCTTCAGGATGTCCTATCCTCATGATAGAAAACTCTGTCTATTCCCCTGACCATATTATCCCCAATTACCACTACATTTCTCTTCTTACCCCCCTCTTGAATGGCTCCCTGAACTACAGTGCCACAGTTAGGTTGCTCATCCTTCCTGCAGCCCCCACCGTTATCCACACAGGGAGCAAAAACCTCAGACCTGTTGGAGAAGCTCAAGGGCTGAGCCTCCTCCAGCACTGTCTCTTGGATCCCACTACACACCTCACTTGCAGTCACACCCTCTTCTCCCTGACAATAGACTGAATTTGAGGCAGCTAATCGAACGGGTGCGACTACCTCCTGAATGAAAGAATCCAGGTAAATCTCCCTTCCCCTGGTGTGCTGCAGTGTTTGAAGCTCAGATTCAATGTCATCAACTTTGAGCCACGATAAATCAACTGTAGATACAATCTCAATGACGCTCCACACAGCTTTAGACCACCTGGACAACACAAACACCTACGTCAAGATGCTGTTCATCAACTATAGCTCAGCATTTAATACCATCATTCCCACAATCCTGATTGAGAAGTTGCAGACCTCTGTACCTCCCTCTGCAATTGGATCCTTAACATTCTAACCAGAAGACAACAATCTGTGCGGATTGACAATAACATATCCCCTCACTGACAATCAACACTGGCGCACCTCAGGGGTGTGTGCTTAGCCCACTGGCTCTACTCTATATATACACATGACTCTATGGCTAGGCATAGCTCAAGTATGATCTATACAACCACTGTTGGTAGAACCTCAGATGGTGACAAGAGGGCGTAAAGGAGTGAAACATGCCAACTGGTGGAGCGGTGTTGCAGCAACAATCTGGCACTCAATGTCAGTAAGACGAAAGAGCTAATTGTGGACTTCAGGAAGTGTAAGACGAAGGAACACATACCAATCCTCATTGAGGTATCAGAGGTGGAGAGAGTGAGCAGATTCATGTTCCTGGGTCTCAAGATCTCTGAGGATCCAACCTGGTCCCAACATATTGATGTGGTTATAAATAAGGCATGACAGCGGCTATACTGTATTAGAAGTTTGAAGAGATTTGGCATGTCAACAAATACACGCAAAAACTTCTATAGTTGTACCATAGGGAGCATTCTGACAGGCTGCATCACTGTCTGGTATGGAGGGGCTACTGCACAGGACTGAAAGAAGCTGCAGAAGGTTGTAAATCGAGTCAGCTCCATCTTGGGTACTAGCCTACAAAGAACCCAAGACAACTTTAGGGAGCGGTGTCTCAGAAAGGCAGCGTCCATTATTAAGGACTTCCAGCACCCAGGGCATTCCCTTTTCTTACTGTTACCATCAAGTAGGAGGTTCAGAAACCTGAAGGCACAAATTCAGTGATTCAGGAACAACTTCTTCCCCTCCGCCATCCTATTCTTAAACAGACATTGAAACTTTGGACACCACCTCACTTTTTTTTAAATATACAGTAATTGTTTTGCTTTTTTTATCTATTCAATATATGTAATTGATTTGCTTGTTTATTTTTTAAATTTTATTTATTATTATTTTCTCTCGGCTAGATTATGTATTGCATTGAACTGCTGCTGCTAAGTTAACAAATTTCACATCATATGCCAGTGATAATAAACCTGATCTTGAGTTCAAACAGCCAACACTTGCTGCTGATGTAGTCACCAGGAACTTCAACTGGGTCCCCCAGCTCCCACATCATGCAGCTACAGCACATCACCTGATCCTGCATCGTCCTTTTATTTAATTAGCTGTAATTTAGTGACTTTTTATTCAACCACCACAACAGCCTTGCTTGCTATTTACCTGTGCCTCTTTGCCAAAGCTTCAAGTTCCCACTCCTACACTGGTCCCTTCGCACAATGGCCACTCTGCTTTGACACTGGTTTACTGTTATTTGCTCCTGCTAATGAATTACAAATCAATTCATCTGCCACTAATGCGCCGAGCCCCTTGAAACACTCCTTTTTAAAATTTTTCTTCCAAGCTGTATGAAGCTCGCTCTCCCAATCGATTGGTGTGCTGCTAATGCCAATATTTAAAGGTGTTTTAAATTATTCCTTCTATCCTGAAGTTGCTTGGTTTAATGTCAGTACTCAGGAACACCATGATTATAAGGCAGAAAATATGACAATTGTATTAGTGGGCAGGAATGTGTCTGCGCCTTTCATTTCCTTCTGCACCTAACTTTAGAGCCAAAACAATACAGTGTCCCTGAGGCCTTCGCCTCTATCATAGCTATTCCACAAAACAAAGCAGTGCATGAGCAGAAAGAAGACCACAGCAGCACAAAGCAGCCACACCACCAGGTTACCAAACGCATAGCAAATTGGAGGGAATTATTTTTACATGAAGCCAAACACAAATTATCTCTACAAAGCCCACACCAGATAGCAACCAGCTGTGATTTAAATGTTGAGAACTGGGAAGTCTCTGCAAAATTATTATTCCATTATTGTTCCATTATTGAAGAAGGGCACCAGAGATAATCCTGCAAACTATAGACTGGTGAGTCTCATGTCAATGGTGGTGAAGTTGCTGGAGAAAATTCTTCAGGATAGGATTTCTGATAATTTGGAAAACTATGGCCCAGTTAGTGAGAGCTAGTGTGGCTTTGTGTGGGGCAAGTTATGTCTTACTAACTTGATTGAGTTGTTTATTGAGATGATGAGGGTGCTTGATGAAGGTAGAAATGTCGATATTGTCTACGAAAATTTTAGTAAGGCTTTTCACAAGGTCCCTAATGAGAGGCTGATCCAGATGATTAAGAGGCAAGGGGTCCATGATGAATTGGCTGTTTGAAATCAGAACTGGCTTACGCATAGAAGATAGAGAGTGGTGGTCAATGTGACTTATTCTAGCTGGAGGTCTGTGATTAGTGGTGTTTCACAGAGATCTGTACTGGGACCTCTGCTGTTTGTCAGGTAGATAAGTGACCTGGATAAAATTGTAGATGGTTGGGTTAGTCTTTTTGCAGATGATGCGAAGATTGGTGGCGGTGTGCATAGCGTAGAAGACTGGCAAAGAGTACAAAGGGATATAGATCATTTGCAGATATGGTCAGAGAAATGGCAGATGGAGATTAACAAGGCCGAATGTGAAGTTCTGCACCTTAGTAGGTCAAATGCAAAGAGACATTACACTGTTAAGGAAAAATCCTTAACAGTGTTGATGAGCAGAAGGATATTGGGGTCCAAGTTCCTAGCTTCCTGAAAGTGGCTATGCAGATTGATAGGGTGGTTAAGGAGACATATGACATGCTTGCCTTTGTTTATTGAAGCATTGAGTTCAAAAATTAGGAAGTTAAATTACAGCTTTACAAAACTCTATTTAGGCTGCATATAGGGTATTGCATTGTTCTAGTCACCCCTTTATAGGAAGGATGTCAAGACTTTGGAGAGAATGCAAAAGAGGTTTACCAGGATGTTGCCAGGATGCAGAGCATGTGCTATAATTCAAGATTGGACAAAGTTACGTTGTTTTCTTTGGTGTAGTGGAGGCTGAGGGAAGAGCTGTTAGAGGTGTATAAGATTATGAGAGACATAGACAGACAGTATCTTCTTTCAAGATTTGAAATGGCTACTAACCAAAGAGGATGCAGTTAAGGTGAGAAAGGATCATTTCAAAAGAGAAGTGAGACGCAATGTTTTACACAGAGTATGGTGGATGCCTAGAATGTGCTACCTGGCATAGTGTTAGATAGAAACATTAGAGACGGTTAGATAGGCATATGACAATGAGGAAAATGAAAGGATATGGACATTTCTTAGCCATTTCATTATTAATTAAATTCATTTGGCACAACATTGTTAGCCAAAAGGACTGTTACTTGCCAGTTGGTGTCTGTGTTCTATGTTTTAATTCTTTGGAGTTTTTTTTTTAAATCCTTAGAGCGTCTTATAGGCTTGCCAGATTCAATGCTGTGTAATCACAACCGCCCACAGCAGGTGCCTGCGTTAGACTCGATGTTTGTTGAAGATATTGCAGTAGGATCAGAGCATACACTTGCTTTGTGCTCAACAGGAGATGTATTTGCTTGGGGATGTAATGCTGAAGGTCAGGTAGGATATCTATATTCAATGCATGGAAAATTATTTCTTCAAAATATGTTACCTAATTTGACTTGACATTCCATTGCCAAGTTGTATTTTAATTTGTTGGAAATGATACACACTTTCAGCAAAATGATTGTGCCATAGTGAAGTATAAAGCAAATACAACAGAAGTTTACATTCTGAAAAATCATTAATCTCTTTTGTTCATCTAGTCTGTGCCATTTTTCATAATACTGAGCAACTCCAGCCAGAAGTTTCTTTAAAAAGGTTATGTATTTTTCAGCTGTGTGAGTTATATGATTTGATTGAACTGCCCTTGGAACATTACAATGGATTTAGCATCACTTTAAGGCAATGGAAGTTCAGACAGGATTACTGTTCCATACTCTATAGTGGCCTTAGCAAAAATAGCCATAATTATCACCACTGATGTATCTAACTATGATACTTGTTGTTTTGTATTTTGTAGGTAAAACATTGATTCCCATTCACTGTTTCTTGTTCCAACCTCCTCTTCAAAGTGGATGCAGTTTTTAAGAAAATGAGAAAGCAGCATTTTTCAGTGAATGTGTATATTACGTACAATGACTCTCTGATTTCCTAATATGGCATTAATTAAAAGTGTATTAAAATGTTTTCATTCTTCTTTGAATGACTTCTCCTAAAGAGATTATTTTAAAACTCTCCATTTTCATACTTATATCATTGAACCCATTGAATTCTAAATTTAACTTTGTGAGTTATAAATATTTGAAATCATGAAAGTAAGGTTTAGATCTGATAAATTTGTGTTTTTTTGGAATAACCAAAGTTTGCTATTATTCACAATTTGGCATCAAACTGCTATTAAAATTTCATTTAAGGTATACTTATTCATGAAATAAAGTTTGAGTGAATGTACTGGTGGTGTAATTCAAGATAAGATACAACAACAGCGTGCAGTAGTTTTAAGTCCTTGATTCCCAAAACTTACCTTGTATCAGATTAATCCTGTAATAACCAGGACCATTGAAATTAAGCTAAATAAACCTTGTTGCTCATGTTCCTCTTAGCTACATTTACAAAGCTTTCTTTTTGTAGAAATCTTGCATATTTTAACAACATGTTTTTGAATATTTTCCTAAACACAAGAGAATCTGCAGATGCTGGAATTCTTGAGCAACACACACAAGATGCTGTCTTGATGAAGGCTTTTGGCCCAAAAACTCAACTGTTTATTCTCCTCCATAGATGCTACCTGGCTTGCTGGGTTCTTCCAGCTTTGAAGCTTTTCTTTCATCCATTTGGAAATCTTTAAATTCTGTATCCATAATGCACAATAATGATACAGTACTTTTTAACTAATTTCAATAGCTTGGTCTAAATCATGCCAATCAAGTTAAAGAACCAACATTAATTACTGCACTTCAAGGGAGAAATATTCATCAGATTTCAGCTGGCCGGTGTCACAGTGCTGCGTGGACCACCCCTCCTCCTTCACCTAGAACTCCAGGTAACAGTTATGCTTTATCTTGAGACACAATAAGTATTGATGTAACTATACAGAAATATTTGGTACATGTACATGTATGATCAGATTGTGGCTTAAATGGAATAGTGCAGAGCACTGGAAGCGTATCAAAGTTACCAAATGGTTATAGACACATGAATGGAGATTGTGTCAATCAGGCTTCTATTCACCAGATTTCAGTATATTGAGCGGGGATCCCATTCTAAAAGAAAGAGATGCAGGAAACAATGTCCCCAGTGCTGCGGTCTGGGGATCCAAGACCAGGGCTCACAGCCGAAGAAAAAAGGAAAGGCTATTTAAAACTGTAAAAGAGAAAACAAGTCTTCTCACAGACTGTGGTGAGCCTGTGGAATTCTCAACCAGAGAGCCATTTATTCGAGAAGGAATTAGATATTTTTGTAAGGGCTATCTGGAACAGAGTATTGAATTTGGATTATCATCCATGATCATACTGAAAGGTTAGAGCAGATTAGAAGGACTGAATAACTTACACCTACAGTTTTGCTTTGGTTTTATATTATAGCAGCTGACATCTGGAAGATGATTAGTTTTTACCAGGTTATGAACTTTCTGAAGTCCTTTCATAAAGGAATTTGAAGAAACTTTGTGGCATGGAGAAGTAATATCAGTGGTGATGCTGGGGTACCTTAGAAGCTGGAGACACAGAATTCAGAATGAAAACAGTTTAAAGATAATTAATTTTGAATATTTACTTGATCTTTTTCTTTCTTTTACATTACTTTTGGGTGTGTACCATAAGATCCGATTCAGTGCTTAACCTGAGCTGATATTGCATCTCGTTATTGAAAGACATCCAGACCCTGCTTAGGACATTTTGAGATAATAGTAAATGTGTACTGTATTTGCTGGTAACATTTACATCCTGAGAACATTAGCGCATTTACTTTTAAATGAATTATATAAGGTCAAGCTAGCTTTTTCTGGAATGCGTGTTACCATTGCTGTGGCTAAAGCATCATTAATGAAAGCATATTTTTGAGGCACTGATATAAAGAACTCCTGCTAAAGTACTTAATAAATTTCTTTCTGTTAAAACCCATGGGAAAGTCAAACTTGACAGACAGATGCAAGCATTTCATTTATAGAAAATATAATTTTACTTGGGAACTGAATTTTTCTGTGGTGTGACTAGAAGTACAGTTGAATTAACTTTGAATGAAATATAACTTACCTTTTTTTAATTAAAGGAAGCACAGTTCCTGTTCAACTTGGTGTGCCACAGATGGTACCTCCTCAGTACAGCATGCTTAAAGACTGTAGCCCAGAAGCCCTTACAAATAGGTTACAGGTTCTGTTTCACTTCTCTGACCTGATGCACAAGTCTTGGCGACTACTGAATCTCAACTTGAAAAATCAGGTATTCCTTTTACAAACATCACTTCTATTTTTTTTAAAAAGTGAGTTGGATACCGTTGTGATTAATTGATTTTTTAATAATTGTAGTTGTTGCTAACCAGGCCAGAATCTGGGGAAAATTTATAATGTGTTATGTTGAATTTCTCTTTAATCATATTGAATTCTCTTTAATCATATGGCCAAACCTTTGCTCATTCAACTGTTTTACATCCCCATGTAACTTCCCACTGCTATCCAAGTGACTTTATGTACCTTCTGTCAAGCTGAAGGTTTTGCCATGGCCCTCACAGTTCCCCGACTTAAACATCATAGAAAATCTGTGGATAGACATCAAAAGAGCAGTGCATGCAAGACAGCCTAAGAATCTCACAGAACTAGAAGCCTTTTGCAAGGAAGAATGGGTGAAAATCCCCCAAACAAGAAGTGAAAGACTCTTAGCTGGCTACAAAAAGCATTTACAAGCTGTGATACTTGCCAAAGGGGGTGTTACCATGACCATGCAGGGTGCCCAAACTTTTGCTTCAAGACCTTTTCCTTTTTTGTTATTTTGAAACTGTAAAAGATGGAAATAAAAAAGTAATCTTGCTTAAAAGATTAAAGGAATGTGTCATCTTTAACTTTATGCCTTTTGGAAATCAGGTCATCTTTTACTCACTTTAGCATCTTTACTGCTATTCACAGTAACAGAAATTTTGACCAGGGGTGCCCAAACTTTTGCATGCCACTGTATCATTAACCTGGGGGAAAATGGCTTATACTCTGTGGTCTTTTTAAATGTGAGAAAAAGTAAAACTGCAGAAACTGTGATCTATACAAGGCACCACAGTAATGTAGCAGGTAGCATATTGCTATTATAACGCTAGTGACCTGGCTTCAGTTTTGCCACTGTAAGGAATTTATAAATTCTCCCTATGACTGCATGGGTTTCCTCCTGGTGCTCCAGTTTCCTCCCATATTCTAAAGAAGTACAGAGATAGTAGGTCACATTGGTGTAATTGGGAGCGCAGGTTTGTTGAGCCAGAAGTCCCTGTTACCTTGCTGTTTCTCTAAATAAATAAAATAAAGAACAGAAAATTTGGGAAGGAGATAAACATGTTAACCTTTCGGCTCAGGGACCCTTCTTTAGAGCGGAGGCCTTTCTTCAGAATTTTAAATTAACTTTCAGCAAAAAAATGCCACTTTGAAATCTGTTTATTAACCGCCTCTCTATTTTATTCCTGTGTTATTTCTTTATTCAGTAGATAGTCACTAAATAGGGAATCACAGCAATCTGCAACGTTCTTTCTGTTGGAAGCTTTGGATTCCCCAGAAATTATTTTTGAATTCCCCAAAAATCGGTGAACACCTATTCAAAAATGCAGTTTTCTTCTCTCTTGCAGGATTTTTTAAAACTTAAACAAAATATCATTACAGTTACGAACATCAAAACAAAATTAAGTTATTGCTAAGTTTATTTTTGACCCCTTTCCACAGACTAATGCATCCCTGTATAATGTTGGAGCTTCAGCAATAGCTCAAGGGCGGCTGAGAGGACTCTTTTCTCCGAAAGTCAACATTCTGCCGTTGGTGCGATCAATAGGAAGAACTATGATTCAGGGAAAGACCTATGGACCTCAGATCACGGTGAAGAGAATTTCTGCAAGGTATATTGTGTGTTGAACAAATCTGCTAGTTAGTATTGAATGGTTTTGTTTAAATTTATCTCACCACTCATCTTAGAGACACAAGCTATCAATCAATTTATCAAATTGCTATAGATTTAAAATGAGAAACATTCTTTTTCTTGAAGTAAAATATTTCAGTGTAACTAAATATGTTTTTTATAAGTGATGCATTTCTAGCTATTCCTTACCAATGCCTGAGTGACTCACAGTTCACTTCTTGCTTAAGTATAGAGAATGTACAATACTGTGAATGGTTCTAGTTTCATGACAAAACCACAGCAATCCAATCAAAATTATTTTGGTTCTTTATAAACCCAAGATCATTAGAAGTTTTTTTCAATGACCTAATGTCAAAACAACTTGAGGACTGAATGGAGGCACAAGAGATTCTGCAGATGCTGGAAATCTTGAGTGTCCTATTGTTGTGCAGCAGCTTCAATGTTACCGGGAAGTAATATGATATGCTCTTATTTAAGAAGGATCAGAAAGGTAAGTTAGAATAATGGGCCCGCAGCTTTATAATTAGTCTGTTTTGGGGAGTTACTGTGTATTTGGATAAATATGAACTGATTAGAGAGAGCTAATGTGGATTTATTTATATAAAAAAAAGAAAGAAATGTTAAACAAATATTGTTTATATTAAACAAAGTCAGCATGACATCGTGAGCCAAAGGGCCTGTACTGCAATGTTCTACACTCTAAATAAGATCACCTGGAATTTGCAGAAATCCAATTGTGCTGGAATAAAATTGAAACCTGTGAAAATCAGGGGTAGTTTTTGACCAGATGGAAACATACCCAGCGTAAAGGAAGTTGCCTCTGATTTTTTTGGGTAATCATCTGAGCCTATATCATTGCTACAGAAGTTTCTCACTGCTGTACCACCATCAATCATCAACTATCCTTCATTAATTTACTCATGTTTACTGATCATTGCACCTTGTACAATTGCATTTGTAGCTCCTCCAATAATCAAATATCCATGTTCCTGGACAGCAAAATATTTAGCAAGTTATAGGCACGAGCCACTTCAGGAAGCTAACATATATACCACACAAGTTATAGCCAATCACTATCCTTATAACCACCTATTGTAAACATTTAACACCATTCACATCTTCAAAATTCCTGACAAACATTCTGGGATTCACTACTCACTGAAAGCTTTTAATTCTTTAAATATTGTGACTACAAAGATGTCAGGAGTTGGGTAATCTTTATCAAATGGCTCATCTCCTGACTCCTTAAAGCCTTTTTGCTGTCTGCAAGCAATGTCAGGAACATGATGGAATACTGTGATGTCCATAAGTTACAGCAGTAAAATTAGGCCATTTGGTCCATCAAATCTGCTCCACTATTTCCTTATGTCTGATCCATTTCCCTCTCAGTTTTAATCTTTTGCCTCCTCCCCATATCCCTTCATGCCTTGACTAATCAGGAATCTTAACAATCTCTGCCTTAAATGTACCCACTGGCTTGGCCTCTACAGCTGCCTGTGGCAACAAATTCCACTCACTAGCTAAAGAAACTCTTCCTCATCTCTATTCTAAATAGACGTCCCTCTATTCTGAGGTTGTGTTCTCTGGTCTTGGATTCCCCCACCATAGGAAACCTCCTTTTCACATCCATGCTATTGATGACTTTCAACATTCAACAGGTCTCAATGAGATTCCACCTTCCCCCCCCCAACCATTCTTCTGAATTCCAGTGAGTACAGGCCTAGAACCATTAAACACTCCTCTGATGATAAGCTTTTCAATCCTGGAATCATTTTTGTGAAACTCCTTTGAAACCTCCCTAATACCAGCGCATCAGCCATGCAATTTGATGGATTAATTAGCCACTGTAAGCGGCTTAGCATTCCATAATCCCAGATGATTGGCATCACATAAATTCATCAGTAATTAAACAGCAGCATATTGTTGTTATCACTTGACTATCTGAGTGTTCATAAAGAGTAAGGTCAAATGGGTCTGCCAAGATCACCTTCTGATCGCGTCCATGATATCCTGAAGTGGGAAGGTGAACAGCCAGAGGTAGTGGTACATACTGGTACCAACAACACAGGGAGGAGGTCCTGAAAACAGACTACAGAGAGTTAGGAAGGAAGTTAAGAAGCAGGACCTCAAAGGTAGTAACATCAGGATTACTGCCTGTGCCACGCGACAGTGTGTATAGGAATAGAGTGAGGTGGAGGATAAATGCGTGGCTGAGGGATTGGAGCAGAGGGCAGATATCTGGATCATTGGGACCTCTTTTGGGGCAAGCACAACCTGTACAAAAACAACGGGTTCCAGTTGAATCCGAGGGGGAGCAATATCCTGGCAGGGAGGCTTGCTAAGGCTGTTGGGGAGAGTTTAAACTAGAATTGCTGAGGGCTGGGAACTGAACGGAAGAGACGGAAGAATGGGTGACAGTGGAAAAGTGTGTATGGAACTGGAGGAGATAGCAGAGGTACTTAATAAATACTTTGCTTCAGTATTCGGTACATAAAAGGATCTTGGTGATTGTAGGGATGACTTACAGTGAATTGAGAAGCTTGAGCATGTAGACATTAAGAAAAAGGATGTGCTGGAGCTTTTGGAAAGCATCAAATTGGATAAGTCTCCGGGACCGGACGAGATGTATCCTAGGCTACTGTGGGAGGTGAGGGAGGAGATTGCTTAGCCTCTGGCAATGATCTTTGCATCATCAATGGGGACAGGAGAGGTTCTGGAGCATTGGAGGGTTGCGGAAGATGTTCCCTTATTCAAGAAAGGGAGTAGAGATAGCCCAGGAAATTATAGACCAGTGAGTCTTATTTCAGTGGTTGGTAAGTTGATGGAAAAAATCTTGAGAGGCAGTATTTATGAACATTTGGAGAGTCATAATATGATTGAGAATAGTCAACATGGCTTTGTCAAAGGCAGGTCATGCCTTACAAGCCTGATTGAATTTTTTGAGGATGTGACTGAACACGTTGATGAAGGTAGAGCAGTAGATGTAGTGTATATGGACTTCAGCAAGGCATTTGATAAGGTGCCCAATGCAAGACTTATTGAGAAAGTAAGAAGGCATGGAATCCATGGGGACATTGCTTTGTGGATCCAAAATTGGCTTGGGTCATACTCTCCATGGAGGTCAGTGACCAATGGTGTGCCTCAGGGATCTGTTCTGGGACCCCTTTGTGATTTTTATAAATGACCTGGATGAGGAAGTAGAGTGATGGGTTAGTAAATTTGCTGATGACACAAAGATTGGAGGTGCTGTGGGCAGTGTGGAGAGCTATCAGAGGTTATAGCGGGACATCGATAGGATACAAAACTGGGCTGAGAAGTGGCAGATGGAGTTCAACCCAGATAAGTGTGAAGTGGTTCATTTTACCATTAATACTATATTCTGCCGTCAAATATGATGGCAGAATATATTATTAATGGTAAAACTCTTGGCAGTGTGGAGGATCAGAGGGATCTTGGAGTCTTGAGTCCATAGGACACTCAAAGCTGCTGAGCATGTTGACGCTGTGGTTAAGAAGGCATACGGTGCATTGGCCTTCATCAACCATAGGATTGAGTTTAAGGGCCGAGAGGCTATATAGTACCCTGGTCATACTCCACTTGGAGTACTGTGCTCAGTTCTGGTCACCTCACTACAGGAAGGATGTGAAAACCGTAGAAAAGGTGCAGAGGAGATTTACAAGGATGTTGCCTGGATTGGGGAGCATACCTTATGAGAATAGGTTGAGAGAACTCGGCCTTTTCTCCTTGGAGTGGTGGAGGATGAGGGGTGAGCTGATAGAGGTGTATAAGATGATGAGAGGCATTGATTGTGTGGATAGTCAGAGGCTTTTTCCCAGGGCTGAAATGGCTAATATGAGAGGGCACAGTTTTAAGGTACTTGGAAGTAGGTACAGCGGTGATGTCAGGGTTAAGTTTTTTTTACACAGGGGTGGTGAGTGCATGGAATGGGCTGTCAGTGACGGTGGTGGAGGCAGATACAATAGGGTCTTTTAAATACTCCTGGATAGGTACATGGAGCTTAGAAAAATAGAGGGCTATGGGCAACTCTGGGTCATTTCTAAAGTAGGTACATGTTCGACACAGCATTGTAGGCGGAAGGGCCTGTATTGTGCTGTAGGTTTTGTATGTTTCTGTGAAATCCTTTTTATTTAAAATCGAGTTGACCAGTTTCCAATGATCAATTACATCACTGTTTTAAAACATTTTTTCATAGCAGTGAACTTTGTCTTACTCTTCTGGTATATTAGAAAACGTTTTCTTTTGAGTTTGTTGTCTCTCTGCTGTTAAATATTATATAAAGTTATAACATCCAGTAAGCAGATTTTTAAAATAGCAGATGTTGGAAACATTAAGCAGGTCTGATGGCATCTGTGGAAAGGGAAGCAGAAATGATGCTTGGGTCACATCTCATGCAGTTTCAAGGGAAATTGCCTTGAGAGATGGGCATGATTGGCAATGGTGAAATAAGAGTCACAAAAATAGTGGTCTCTTTGGAATTCTAAAATGATTAGGTAAAGTGTGGTGGAATTTCCTTGAAGATCTGGCATATGCGAAGGCTGATACATTGAATACAGAGACTGTGTTTGGTAGAAAACAAGAAATAGTGCACTCCACTGACCAGGAAAAGAGTAGTAAGAGAAAGGTGTGGGAAATAATTGAGCCGTGGTTTAGTTCTGCCAGCTATAATAGAAAGGAAGCCTAGGTTCAGGAACATCGGTCATTTTACCTCATTTCTTCCCAATTCAAACACTTTAACAATCCATCCAGATGTAGTAGTTGCCCTGCTGGCCACTCAGTACAGTTCTACACTTCACAGCTTTCAAGCCTCACGCTTTCAGAGATATTCCCTTTGTCCTCTTCAACCATATCCATCCTTTTTGCAACTTAAAACTAATTTATTTTTCAAATCCTGATTTCTGCTTTGAACCTTCAGTCTTAAACATAAACTTGTTTCTCTTCAACACATATTTCCTGACATGTATTTCCACCATTTGCTGTTTCCATTTCAGACTTACGCAATCAGCAGTTTAATTGGTCCATTTTCGATATTATTTCCATAACTAGATCAGCAAACCTACCCCGAAATGTATTCTTGATGTTTGCAACTCATTTACTTCATGATACCTGCCAGTGTTAAAAGTTAACATATTATTTTGTCTGTTTAAATATTACCGCAGCACTAGATCAAATCAAACTGGCCTTTGCATTGCTTTATTTTTAAAATCAGAGCTACTTCCTCAAAGTACAGTTTAAAATATCAGTTACTGTTTATTTATATCCATATCTTACTTCAGGGGTCGGTCAACCAAGCCTATCTTCATTCAGATTGCCAAGCAAGTTGAGCAGCTCAATGCCTCAGAACTCAGGCTTCCATCACGAGCTTGGAAAGTGAAATTGATTGGCGAAGGAGCTGATGATGCCGGTGGAGTATTTGATGACACAATTACTGAAATGTGTCAGGTAAGTTTTGGTTTGCAAAATATTACACAGTATAGAAAGTGTTATGAATGTACCACAGCTCTGAGGGGCCGAAGGGGCGGGAGCAGCCCCCTCCTTCCGGAGAATCGCAAGAGCACTATTAATTCGGGTCTCGGACCCGGGAAAATGAGAGACAATGTAACGGTTTTGGCCATTGCTCTTAGAGACACCTGTGCTAAGTGCATGACTCTGCTACGTGACAGCTACCATGGATATGGACACCCTCGGGCAATGTGGGGGTGGGGATTGCATCACCCTACTTTGATGGACATCTACAACTATGCAAGTCAAGATAAAAGGGGACTGCAGGAGGCGGTACCCCAGTGACGTACCAGAAGGACTCCATCGCTCAACGCTCCAGTGATAGCTGGAAGCCATTCAAAAGCCACGTGCGCTCCGTAACTCCTTTGCCTGGGGAGCGGGTGGCTGATAATACCGAGAAGGACTTCGACCGAATAACAGGGAAACAACGCTCCCCTGATTCAACGGAGTTGCTTCATCAAAGACCCGGGCAAGTTTTTCCGTTTCTCCTCACTCTCTCTGAAACATGTGAAACCCAGCAATTCCCCAAAAAGACTGAAGCCTGCAGATTTCTGAGTGACTTTTATATTTCCAACAGACAATATATTATCCCCTAGACAACAGTCGAGATGATTTCTTAATGATGATTATTGCTATACCCGCGCTTTAGATTGAGTTTTGCCGATGTATATGTTCTGAATGTTTGTATTAACCTTACTTTTGTGCCCCCCTTTATGAATAAAAACGTTCGAAAATAGTGCCATCAGACTCCAACGGACCTCTCTATCTTTGCTGGTTTCCCGTCTGGCTACCCGCGTAACCAGATTCAAGTTTTGGACTTACAAGCCCGATTCACTGGCCTCCCAATTTGGTGTCAAATCCCGAGACGAGAAACCCAAGTTGTTACGTATCCCGTAACTGGATAACTTACCAGAGAGGTCCATTGGAGTCTGATGGCACTATTTTCAAACGTTTTTATTCATAAAGGGGGGCACAAAAGTAAGGTTAATACAAACATTCAGAACATATACATCGGCAAAACTCAATCTAAAGCACGGGTATAGCAATAATCATCATTAAGAAATCATCTCGACTGTTGTCTAGGGGATAATATATTGTCCGTTGGAAATATAAAAGTCACTCAGAAGTCTGCAGGCTTCAGTCTTTTTGGGGAATCGCTGGGTTTCACGTGTTTTAGAGAGATTGAGGAGAAACGGAAAAACTTGCCGGGGTCTTTGATGAAGCAACTCTGTTGAATCGGGAGCGTTGTTTCCCTGTTATTAGTTCCAAGTCCTTCTCGGTATCATCAGCCACCCGCTCCCCAGGCAAAGGAGTTACGGAGCGCACGTGGCTTTTGAATGGCTTCCAGCTATCACGGGAGCACTGAGCGATGGAGTCCTTCTGGTGCGTCGCTGGGGTACCGCCTTCTGCAGTCCCCTTTTATCTTGACTTGCAGAGTTGTAGATGTCCATCAAAGTAGGGTGATGCAATCCCCACCCCCACATTGCCCGAGGGTGTCCATATCCGTGGTAGCTGTCACGTAGCAGGGTCATGCACTTAGCACAGGTGTCTCTAAGAGCAATGGCCAAAACCGTTACATTGTCTCTCATTTTCCGGGGTCCGAGACCCGAATTAATAGTGCTCTTGCGATTCTCCGGAAGGAGCGGGCTGCTCCCGCCCCTTCGGCCCCTCAGAGCTGTGGTACATTTATAACAAAAGCCATTCAGCCCAAAGGTTAATGCATGTGTTTATGTGTGCTCTGTGCCTCCTCCCAGCTTGCTTAATCTCACCTTCTCAATGTGGCATTCTATTCTTTTCTTCCAAAACTGAAAAATGCTTAATTCCCAGTGCCATCAGTGTTTTGCTCATCAGCTTAGCCTGAAGCTAATAGTGCTATCGACCTCATTGGCTCTCTGAGGAAATAAAATAAAAATATTACAGCCTTTTTGTAAAGTTCTTAGATCCATGCACATCCTCATTGTCTTTGTCCACCCTGAGCTAAGCATTTTCTCAAACTAATTTCTGTGGATCCAATCGGGCGCCTCAAGTACCATGGAGATGGGCCTTTCAGATGTATTGTCTCCAGGCATCTTTTCAAATGAATAAGTATTTTGTGCCCCCTTCTCTGCAGCAGGCAACTGATCTGTTAATCCCCTTCAAAGAAGTCCCCAAATGTAGTCATTTATGTTTCTTGACTTAATAGCATGTCAAAAAAAATCAATCAGTGGTATCTCATTACCTTATTACCTAATCATATTCTGAATAGAGGCTGGTTAGGTGTGAACTTGTTTAAAATCTGATGTCCACCTCATTCAGTAAGGAGTTAATTTTGATCATAAACAGAAAGAAAGCAATGCTTTTCTAAGTTCTCAACTTTAACCTTCCACCTGACAGCAAATAAGCTCAGTTGTGAAAGGTAAAAAGTTGCTTTTCAAACTATTTGAGCAACTCCTTGAAAAATCCAACATTATGTTCTTACGGTTTTACAACCACATCAAGAAGATATTCTCAATTTTATTTAATTTGAAATGTGAATAGTTAAATAACTTTGTTCACTAACAGCAGCAATTTATTTGAACAACAATTTAATTTCTATTTTTAATTTCCAGGAGTTGGAGACAGGAGTGGTTGATCTACTGATTCCAACACCAAATGGTGTTGCAGAAGTTGGTAGCAACAGAGACAGGTAAAGCGGATGGTTTACTTATAATCATGAAAGCAAGGCAAATTATTTCCATTAAAATTCATCTTTCACAGTCGTAGCACATTCCCTTCAAGTAAGCTGGATAGCACTTGGGAGGCAGTAATTTGCAGGGACATGGAGAAACTGTGAGAAATGACATTGATGGGATTGAATGCTGGCTTTTGGAAGTAAATGATTATCATCTGTGCCATAATAATTCTGTGATTGTAAATATTAACAAGTTGCAGTGACACTACTGGCCATGAAGTAATGTGATGCCAGGTTTGATGAATTATTAAGAAACTTCAGAACTTGAATGAAACTTATTATCACTGACATGTGGGAAATTTGTTGTTTTATGGCAGCAATACAATGCAAAGACATAAAATTATAATAAATTATAAAAATTAATAGTGAGAAAGAAGGAATAACGAGATAGTATTCAAGGACTATCCAGAGATCTGGTGGCAGAGGGGAAGAACCTGTTTCTGAATCATTGAGTGTGGGAGTTCAGATTTTTGTACCTCCTCTCTGAGGTAGTAACAAAAAGAGGAAACGTCAGAATGGTGAGGGCCATTAATGATGGGTGCTGCCTGAGTATGTCCTCCGTATCGTGGAAGGTTGTCCTTGTGATGGAGTCTACAACTCTGCATCCTCTTGTGATCGTGTAGTTTGGAAACTCCATTCCAGGCTGTGATGCAATCGATCAGAATGCTCTCCACTGTATACAGAAGTTTGTAAGATTCTTTGTTGATACACCATTTCTCCTCAAACTTCTGACCAAGTAGAGTTGTTGGCATGCTTTCTTCATGATTTATCGATGTATTGAGCCCAAAATAGATCCTCAAAGATGTTGATGTCCAGGAGCTTGAAACTGTTCACTGTTTCATTCACTGACCCCTCAATGATTAGCATGTAATCTCTCAGCTTTCCCTATCTGAAGTCCACAATCAACTCTTTGGTATTGCTGACACTGAGTGTGAGGTTGTTATTTATGACATCACTCAACCAGGCAATCTACCTCATTGTACATATCCTCCTCAGCATCTGAGATTTCACCAACAAAAGTGTCATCAGCCGGTTTACATATAGCATTAATATTTTCAAATAGTACAGTGAATTCCAGTTAATTGGTCCATCGGTTAATCAGGGCAGCACCTAAAGAACAAAAACTAATCGAGTAAATAGCTGGGATTTCCTTTGTTTATTGGGGACACTATGCTGCTTAATTAGGACAGGAGACTGTTGGCAAACATTTTCTAACTAGTGTCAATCGTGTGTGCTTATGTGACCGTTAGGCACTTTACTGTGCTTAGAGCGAGCAGTTTTTAAATAGCATTAGTTGCCTGTGTTTGCGTTCATAGCAATAAGGCAATTCAGAACTGTTTTGTTTTCTGTGGTTTCAAGCATTCAGGCTTGGAGATCCCAGAAGGGGCAGGAAGTGAAAATGAAATAATTCGCCACTTCAGCAAGTTGGAAACTAATAGGAATTTGAAGATATTGACAGTCATCTTGAATGTTACAATGAAAATAGTTCCCTGAAGGTGGAATCGCATGTGGACAGGGTGATGAAGAAAACTTTTGGTACGCTGGCCTTTATAAATCAGAGCATTGAGTCTATAGGAGTTGGGTTATAATGTTAAAATTGTTCAAGCCATTAGTGAGGCCAAATTTGGATATTGTGTACAGTTCGGGTCACGGAATTATAGGAAAGATGTCAACAAAATACAGAGAGTACAGAGAAGATTTACTAGAATGTTACCTGGGTTTCAGCACCTAAGTTACAGAGAAAGGTTGAACAAGTTAGGTCTTTATTCTTTGGAGCATAGAAGGTTGAGGGGGGACTTGATAGAGGTATTTAAAATTATGAGGGGGATAGATAGAGTTGACGTGGATAGGCTTTTTCCATTGAGAGTATGGGAGATTCAAACAATAGGATATGAGTTGAGAGTTAAGGGGCAACAGCTTAGGGGTAACACAAGGGGGAACTTCTTTATTCAGAGAGTGGTAGCTGTGTGGAACAAGCTTCTGGTAAAAGTGGTAGGGGCAGGTTTGATTTTGTCATTTTTTTAAAAAATTGGATAGGTATATGGACAGGAAAGGAATAATGTAAATAATTTTAGACAATTTGTTAAATGCAAGGCCCCACAAATAGTCAACAATAGTCAGTCACTCTAATAATATTGGACACCGTTCTTCTGCCATGGTATTTTTTTACACATTTGTGGGAGTTCAAACAAGTTGAAGTTACAAAAGGAGAAAATCTGCCGATGCTAGAAATACAAAGTAACACACACAAAATGCTGGAGGAACTCATCAGGCCGGGCAGCATCTATGGAACAGAGTAAACAGTCAAAAATTTGGGCTAAGGCACTTCACTGGGACTGAAAGGAAAGGAGTAAGGAGTCAGACTCAGAAGGTGGGGGGAGGGGAGGAAGTAGTACGAGGTAGTAGGTGATAGGTGAAACTGGGGGAGGGGTGAAGTAAAGAGCTGGGAAGTTGGTGGAAGAAATAAAGGCTGGAGAAAGGGAAGGCTGAGATGAGAGGACGGAAGACCATGGAAGAAGGCGAAGGGAGGAAGCACCAGAGGGAGGTGATCCGCCGGTAAGGAGATGAGGTGAGAAAGGAAAACGGGAATGGGGAATGATGAAGGTGGGGGGGGGGGGGGGGGAGGGGGGGAAATTACAGGAAGTTCAAGAAATCAATGTTCATGCCATCAGGTTGGAGGCTACCCAGAGAAGTATAAGGTGTTGCTCCTGCAACCTGAGTGTGGCCTCATGGCAGGAGGGGAGACCATAGACTGACTTGTCAGAATAGAAATGGGAAGTAGAATTGAAATGGGTGGCCATTGGAAATTCCTGCTTCTAGTGACAGATGAAGTGAAGATGCTTGACGAAGCCATCTCCCCAGTCTACATCAGGTCTCACTGATACCCAGGAGGCCACACCATGAGCACTGGATACTTCAGATGGCCCCAATAGACTCAAAGGTGAAGTGTCGCCTCTCCTGGAAGCACTGTTTGGGGCCCTGAAAGGTAGTAAGGGAGAAGGTGTGCCACTTGTTCTGTTTGCAGGGCTAAGTACCAGGAGAGATATCAGTGTGGAGGGACAAGTGGTCAAGGGAGTTGCATAGGGAGTGGTCCCTGTGTAAAGTGGGAGGAAAGAAAAGATGTGCTTGGTGGTGAGATCCCGTTGGAGATGGCAGAAGTTACAGACAATCATGTGCTGGACATGGAGTCTATGGTGTGGTAGATGAGGACAAGAGGAACCTTATCCCTGGTGTGGCAATGGGAGGATGGGGTGAGGGCAAATGTGTGTGAAATGGGAGAGATTTGGGTTAAGGCAGCATTGATGGTGGAGGAAAAGAAGCCCATTTCTTTGAAGAAGGAGGACATCTCAGTTGTTCTGGAATGAAAAAGCCTGATTCCTGAGAGCAGGTGTGGTGAGACAGAGAAACTGAAAGAAGGTAATGGCATTTTTACAAGTGACTAGGTGAGAAGAGGTATAGTCCAGATAGCTATGAGAGTCACTGGGTTTATAAACGATGTCGGTAGTCAGGCTGTCTCCAGAGATGGAGACAGAAAAATTGAGAAAGGGGAGAGAGGTATTGGAAATGGACCAAGTACAATGGACATTTACAAAATGGAGAAGATAACAGCATCTGTTAACCACAAGCTGGAACAATTTGATTCATACTGGGAAAAATGGTTTAACTACATAATGCCTCATAGGCCTGATTTTATTCTCACAAATCAATGAATCTGTTGTAAAAAAAAAAGATCACTCACTACTTGTACATAGTTCTTTCCTTTTGCTTGTTTTTTCTTTCCACTCTTTTCTATAAGCGTATACCTCAGATAAATACTTAGTGGAGATTTGTGATATATATGATCATATGATATATATGTACAATGTCTGAAATACATCTTATGGAAATGTTTGATGATGAACTTCAATAAAAAAAATTACAAAAAAAAAATGAAATGGATCAAGTAAATTTGAGGGCAGGGTGGAAGTTGGCAGCAAAGTTGATGAAGCATAGGTGCAGGAAGCAGCACCAATGTAATCATCAGTGTTGTGTAGGAAGAGTTGGAGAGTGATGTCAGTGCAGGCTTGGAACATAGACTGTTCCACATAGATGACAAAAAGGCGGGCAGAGCCCGAACCCATGTGAGTACCCATGGCTACACCTTTGGTTTGAAGAAAGTCGGAGGAGCCGAAGGAAAAATTGTTGAAGGTGAGGACCAGTTCTGCCAGCAGGAAGAAAGTGATGGTGCAGGGGAACTGGTTGCGTATGTTGTCCAGAAGAAGCAGAGAGCTTTAAGGCCTTCCCTATGGGGAATAAAGATGTATAGAGACTATACATCCATAGTGAAAATGAGATGAAAAGGGCCAGGGGACTTAAAGTCATTGAAAAGATCAAGAGTGTGTAAAGTATCGCAGATGTAGGAACTGAATCAGGGAGGATATAACGGAGTTGAGGTATGCAGACACAAGTTCAGTGGGGCAGGAGCAGACAAAAACAATGGGTCTACCTGGACAGTCAGGTTTGCGGGTTTTGGGTAAAACATAAGGCTGATTTATAGTTATGCGTAGTAGCCTATGCCGCAGCCTTCGTAAGTGGCCTGCGCCATTGTGAGCACTTATACCTGTGCGTTGGTGTGTCTGCGTCGCTCTGCAATTCACCGCCAAAACGCTAGTTGGTGGTGGGGTTTCTAATGGTGACTGAGCACATCATGTTGGAGTTGAAGCTAATAAATGTTGAACAAACATTACTTTTATTGAAATTACTGCAATGCAAAAAAGAGAGAAGGCGTCGGAGGAGATGGTATGTACGACCATTGAACGGATTTAGTCAGAAGGAGGGTGAATTTTCTGTGCTTGTTCTAGAGTAAGGCATAGGGTACAGCGTAGGTAATGCGACTACGACATACCTATGGCATTCATTTGACGCAGAAGTATAAATCAGTCTCTACCCTACGCCATAGCCTGACACGCACTTCTCCAAAAATGTAACTGCTCGTCGCGGCAAAGCAGACGGCAACAACTGTGATTGGTCCACTTGGTAGCATCGTATTTCTTCCTGTCTATAGGCACACTGTGCGTACACTGATGCGAAATAAATGGTTGGAGGCGATGAACCAAATCGTCAAATCTACCTGCCGACATCTGAAAATATTTAAAATGAATTTCCTTGTACATGTCTCTCAGTGGCCGGACAAGCACAGAAAATTCACCCTCCTCCTGCCTCAATCCATTCAATGGTCATACATACCATCTCCTCCAACGTCTTCTCTCTTAACTGCGTTGTGGTGATTTCAATAAAAGTAATCCTTGTTAAACTTTTATTAGCTTCAACTCCAACATGATATGCTCAGTCGCCATTGTTTGAAGTACACGAAGAAACTCTACACAGCAGCATAGAAACCCCACCGCCAACTAGCATTTTGGCAGTGAATTGCAGAGTGACACAGACACACCAACGCACAGGTATAAATGCTCACAACGGCACAGGCCACCTACAAAGGCTGTGGCGTAGGCTACTACGCAGATGTATAAATCAGCCATTAGAAACAGGAGGTGCAGGGTAAAGGAACTGAGGTTGGTGGCAATGGATCAGAGATCCCCAAAGTCAATAAGGTCAATGATGGTGCAAAAGACAATGGCCTGGTGCTCCTTCGTGGGGTCCTGTTCAAGGGGTAACTAAGATGAGGTACCTGATAATTGCCATCTAGCCTCAGGAAGGGAGAGGTCAGTCTGCCAGACTACTACAGCATTCCCCCTTATCAGCGGGTTTGATGGTGAGTTTGGGGTCAGTGCAGAAAGCTTAGATACAAAATAACAATAAGTGTAGACAAAATTATGTGAAGATAGAAAATTTAATATAAGAAAATTTTTTTCACTACATTGATATCAGGATTTTCCTTCCTGTGAGGGGGAAGGGGTGAAATAGATTAAT
This sequence comes from Hypanus sabinus, assembly GCF_030144855.1. Classification (NCBI taxonomy): domain Eukaryota; kingdom Metazoa; phylum Chordata; class Chondrichthyes; order Myliobatiformes; family Dasyatidae; genus Hypanus; species Hypanus sabinus. Next base: position 81,631,767 of record NC_082719.1, read on the forward strand.
CCAAGTTTTCAAAAGGGTGTCTATCCGAAAGAGAAGAAACCTCCAAGCTGTGGTTAAAAGAGGAGCAGGAATGGGAGGGATGGAACTGTGGTCTGGGTCACTAACATTGATTCAGTAGGCTGATTAGCCTCCTCTTCAGTAATAATTTTCAACTTTCACAAAAGCACAAACATGACTAATATTGCTATCCTTTAAATGACATATGAAACCTTAGTTTTGTGCGGAACCAAATTAATATTCTCAAATTATACCTTTTTTCTTTCAGATTTTTACTAAACCCATCAGCTTGCACTGAAGAACACCTCCAGCAGTTTAAGTTTTTGGGGATACTGATGGCCGTGGCTATTCGGACCAAAAAGCCATTGGATCTACACCTAGCACCACTCGTATGGAAACAATTGTGCTCAATCCCACTCATCTCTGAAGATCTGGAGGAAGTTGACTTGCTTTACATTCGGACCTTGTATGGAATCCTACATCTCGATGACAGTGGGATAACAGAAGAAAATTTCTTGGAGGTGAGAGCTGTGCCACATTTCTGACTGAATATTCTAACCCCTTTTCCTAAACATGACAGCGTTTAAGATTCTTGAACAATTGAAATAAACAGTATAATATTGAAATTAATGTTTTTATATATTATGTCAGTTTTATGTACAGTAGAATTATGAATACAAACACCTGCCTTCAAAAATTAGATCTTCTAATATCTTGTAAGTATAGAACAGGAAGTAGATTGTCTCAATGAAAGAGAAAGTTGAAAACTTAGTACGCTACAGTTTACCAGTTACTCCTGGAATTACTAGCTCTTCCCAAGAATATCTGGACAGGAACATTTTTCAGGGATGTCCATTCTAATGATCCAACCCCACATTCCACCTCCCCCATCCCCAGCCACCCTCTTCTGACAATACCCCAAGGCTTGAATAGAGGCATCAATTTTCAGTTCTTCCACCATCTCTTCCCACCTTCCACTTATCACCATCTGTAAAATAGCCGGTTATTAACCCTACCCTGAATCCTCATCCAAGTTCTCAACTACAGTCCCTCTATCCTTCCCCAACCCAGAGCATAAAACAATCCTCCTTCCTTTTGCCATTAATAACAGCAGAAGCCTCACTTGTGTCTATGTCCACCTTGCACATCTTTTTATGTTCAGTAGATTTTCATATGTGGTTTGTGTCTCATGTTTGATGTAATCACATTACCATTGTTCTTTTTAATACTAAGGGCTTAAGCTTTACTAAGTTATCTGAACTGTGCCACACATCAAAAACCCTTTGAAAGTTTATATATAAAACATTAAACATACTACGTCGATCACCTTTGCAAGTAAGACCACATCTGTGAGTTGACCCGAACGTGAGCTCTGTGGCCTGGCCTGCCAAGTATCTCCATTTTTGTTTTGAAATTTTATATTTACGGCATCTGCAGGTTTCTTTTTATCTTCTCTTCAGTCAATCCCTCTGTTGCTGCATCTATAATCGCAATGTCAGGCAAGTAGCAGCATCATCTGTCATTTAATGACCCTATTCTCCAAATGGCAGTTTAGTCTCATTACTTTCCTATCCACTACATATTACTCATCAGCCTCTGCCTCTCCTGTTTATCCTTAACTCTTCTTTTCACCTATTCAGCACTTTGGAGCCATTCCTTTACACAGTAAAAATTGGAAGATTGGGGTTAGGACCTACACCACAAGCATATTTATCCTTCCTAGCAAGCTAATGTGGACACAATGATCTTTTTCATTTGACTTATGTCATCAGGTTAAGTACCTTCTGTAACTAGTCCATACTGTTAAGTTTCTCAACAACTCCATTCACTTTCATATTCATATTCATATTGTCTTCTTCACAATTAAAGGCAATTAAAAGAAACTCATATTATAACTCAGCCATCACTATAGTTTCAGTTGCTAATCATCTCCACAAATTATGTGGCAGCATTCTAATACAGCATATGTCTAAAAGACACTTGGGTTTCTTTTACCTTACGAAATCTATTTGCAAACATACTTCTCCATTTAATTTTAATTTTTCTTTATCATTAGTAATTCAAAGAGTTCTTGTTTCAGAGGTAATGTTTACTTTCTTTGAGTGCCTTTATTTTACACTTGGCCAAATGAACTTGTTTGTAGTTTACACATTTGCTCCATTGTGCATGTAATAACTGTTGAGAAATATAGTACAATCGGCCCTCTTTATCCGCAAATTCTGCATGTGCGAATTCAACCAATTGCGAAAACCCAGAAGTGCTCTTCCAGCACTTGTTGTTCGAGCATATACAGACTTTTTTTCCTTGTCGTTATTCCCTAAACAATGCAGTATAACAACTATTTTACATAACATTTACATTGTATTAAGTATTATAAGTAATATAGAGATGATTTAAAATATACGGGAGGATGTGCGTGGGTTATCGTGGATTGGGATCAGAAATCGGAACAAGTACATCTGGAATTATTTAGTGTCAGTTAGTCAAACGTTTGTCTTAGTATATAGTATATATTTTACCTTTTTATGTATATAAAACACTTAAGAACATATGTTTTAGCACTGGGCTCGGGAACTTCTTCCCAAGTTCGATCCAGTGACAGACCGCTATCGAGTGTAGTCTCCACTCCACTTTGAGGATCAAAAACCCAAAACCCAATAATTAAACCACTGCATTGCTTAGTAATAATTGTAGCTTTCATTGGGGCACAGCTTTCTCACCTTATCCATTAAAATTGTTCCGATCATTGACCGACTGTAGCCTAACACTTTTCCAATGACTGATGACGTATCACCTCTTTCCGATCGCTTTATTGTTTCCACTTTATTTTCAATCGCAATCATGATTATTTTCATGAACAGGAACACTGCGGATTCAGATCTCTGCCACTGGGTCCTAAGATCCACCGCATTGAGACAGGTTGAATAAGGGACTTGAGCATCTGCGAATTTTAGTATCCACAAGGGGTTCCAGAACCAATCCCTCGCGGATAAGGAGGGGCGACTGTATTTGCCTTGTTAGTTAAACTCAGCTCCTTTCACCATAAGTGAGTTTAACAATATGATCACTTTTCCAAACTTGTTTTATTCTATTAGATGATCCCCTTAGATTCGTTTGTTGGCAGGAGTGCAGATGGCAGGGTTGTTCCACTAATTCCTGGAGGAAGCAGCATACCTTTGACTTTTGGAAACAGGAAGGAGTATGTAGAAAGAGCAATTGAATATAGGTTGCATGAATTGGATCAACAGGTGAGTATCCAAATGTTTTAAAACAGGTTTATTTTCTGAATGAACTTGTAGTAATAGATTTAATTTTGTTCCAGTTCCTCTGTCATATGGAAATAGTCTCTTGAACCTTTGTGTTATAGCACTGTATTTGCAGTTTGCCATCATAATTGGCATTTGAATTTGAATGTAGTCTGCACCATACCATAGTGATTAAGTTATTGCACTAGTATCCAGATGCCCTTACTATCCAGAGAGATTAGTTCAAATTCTACCACAATAAGCGGGAAGTTTCAAACTCAAATAATTTGGTTTGCTTATATTCTGACAAGGAAGTCACTTCATTTTGAGAAACAATTGGGGGTCGATGACTTGGTTGCAACATCTACGTACTATTTATATACAATAATTATATAAATCCCGAATTTATAGCGTCAATAATTATGACTGACATTGCTAAATTATTGTCAAAATCTCTCTTTCACTGATGTCAATTAGCAATGGAAATCTGAAATCCTTACCCAGTCTGCCTTATGTGCATGTCCAGATCTACCAGTGTAATTGATTCTTAACAAGCCTTTGAAATGGCTCAAGTCATTCAGTTTATCCTGAATGAAGAAATAATAACAAATGCTGATCTTAAATAATGTGTTGTGTCAAATTGCAATGAAAATAGGGGAGATCTAAGATCTAAACTGTTGGTAACAAGTTTTAGCTTTTTATAGTGATAATAAACTGTTATATATAGTTTATAATAATATATTTCAGCTCAGCATAATGGTGTAGACTCTTGTGACTGAGCTGCATCTCTAGCTTTGATTATGTTAAAATTGTGCTGAAACTTATGCTTTATAAATGTTCAGTGGATATTCATTCTTTCATGAGCACCACCACTCTTTGAATAGCTTTCTACCACGTGTAAAACCATGAATGAGATACAAGAGCAGCTATAAAGACACAATTGCATGTAAACTTATCCACACTGTACAAGAGGGAAGAAATTTGAGAGAAATTGAATTGGAAGGCTTGAAAACCAGTTTTAATAATGTTTTTGATCATTTTTCAGGTCACAGCAATAAGACAGGGAATGTCAGCCATAGTCCCTGTACCTCTGCTGTCACTGTTTACAGATAAACAGCTTGAACAGCTTGTATGTGGGATGCCAGAAGTGAACGTAGATACTTTAAAAAAAGTTGTCCGTTATCGTGATATTGTTGAAAATCATCAGTTGCTGGGTTGGCTCTGGCAAACGTTGCAAGAGTTTTCGAATGAAGAGAGAGTTTTATTTCTTCGTTTTGTCTCTGGTCGCTCCAGGCTACCAGCCAACCCTGCAGACATCACACAGAAGTTTCAGATTATCAAAGTGGACAGGGTAGGTGTCTTGCTATGAAAGGCTGCTCTGGTGCTTGATATGTATCAAACCATGAACATCATGGAAGGAGGCCTGTGCTTAAGCTATAAAATCCTTTGCTTTAGTTTTATTTTTGTTATAAATACATGTTCTTTCTGTTCTGTTGCTTTACTGGGACCTCCTTTTGACTGCTGTTCTCCCAATGATGTGACATTTTAGTATTAACTTATGTACATTTTAATGCCATTCCCAAGGTTGATTTTGTGAGAAGCTTGCCTGAAGGGATTTAATAAACTGCAACATCAAAGAGTCAAAGCAGGTTCTGATCAACAAGTAATAAACACTGGAAGCAATAGATTCACTGGACCTTTTCTGTTGCGATAGTTTCCCAAAAGCGCATTAGCCTTGGATAAAACTTCAAATTTCATTGAGTGCACTCGTGTATATTTGGTGCTTACAAATGTACAGTGCATTAAAATTTAAATCTTAATTTTCCCAAAGGTTTCAGTTTATTTTGGTTAGTCTGATGTTACCACTGGAACCCATTGAACATGTGCAAGCAAGAATTTTAGCTTCAGATTCCAAAGATCAGGGATTTCACAGAGAAATATTGAATCCAAGCATCTCTAAATTATGATCTGTGAGTTAGCCATGTTGAAATAAGCACACAATTAAAAACAGCTGTAATTGTTGTTGTAACAAAATTATATTGGCTACAACATTTGGATTTGATAATAAAGAATATTGCTTTCAGAGCATATATAATTCTTTAATTTTTGGAGCTTGTGCAACACCATTCCAAATGCAACTTTTGATAAGGGATGTGGGCTAATCTAAATATTCATAGCATTTGATGTTATTAAATTGCATTCATAAAGTGATACTCCTGTAGTTGTCAAAAATAGAATGTACCTTGATATTTGTTGTAAGAAAATTGGGTTCTTAAAGGAATGCTACTAATGCTGTTAAAGGGACTTCAGTTCAGTAATCATCTATCACTAACATTTGGCCATTACGCAATTCATTACTTCATTGTCCTTGTATATTGTAACAGAAGCGTGGTTTGCTGTAACACTTGTGGTCCATTCAGAGCCTAGTAAAATGATTTTTCAAGAACTCATCATAAGAACATGTTTGGTGATGGTGTACAGTACTTCAGATTAAATAAAAAACTACTCTTAACAGTCCGCCCCCTGTGGATAAAATGTAAATGCAGCATCACATTAGGTAGTGGAAAACTCTTGCATGCACAGATACAGGGAGATTTGTTTGTATAAGAAAAATGTTAAACTTTGACATTGGTAGTAGGCTACAGAGTTGGAAAATGACATGGATTGTCCACATATGCCAAGTGAAAAGAAAATGTAGTCACTTCATTTGGGTCAGATGAACATGGTAATTGTAATTATCAAAAGTTCTCTTGTGATGAACTAGGTCCACGATAATCTTTTTTGCAGCAGTTCTGGCACAATTAGTAATGCCTCAGCCAATTGGATATTTCTAACTTCCTTAACCCAGCATTACTGGATTTCTTCCTGATGATTATGTGCTTTATTCTTCACATATGTGTTGTCAATTTAACATCTTTCCAGGTTGTATGGAGAGCCATGAGCTCTCTCAAAGGAGCAGAATTTTTGAATCAGCCAGAAAATTGGATTCTATATTTACACTAAAACTCCAATAATCCACAGCCCAGTTGTTCAGAAATCCTGTTGGTTTGGAATCTGGCTCACAAGGTCCTAATTCCTAAACTCCCTCGAGCACAATAGGATCCCTGTTCTCCATGCTCCCTTCAGTACACACGCTGTCTTGCAAACAGGCTATCCCAGTTTTCATGATTCTTCCAGATTCCTGGAGGGTCTTGCTTCCTGCACTCTCTTATTTGTCAATGCTCCCTTTCAACTTGCTGGATTTACTAGAAAACTTATACTATCACACTGTATAACACCTTCAAAAAAAAAATCAGAAATGAGTTGAATGTTAATTGTGATAACATCTAATCTTGAAAATCTCTCATGACCAAAGTCCCAAACATGCTGGATAATTGGAGTTTTACTGGACTTTGCAACCATTGGGCCTCATTCAAGCTTTTGTCCATCTCAATTCTATGACTCCACAGTAGTGTTATCAACCATGCTGATGGGCTAAAGGACCTGTTTCTTTTCTGTAGTACTTTAAGATCCTGTGCTTCAACTGGGTCAGTCTGCTTGCCTTGCACCAGTGCAGTGGTTGGACTAGTGATTATGTTCTGTTCTGTGATCAGCTGCTATCCTACTCCACAAGTAAACACTAGTCATTCAAGTGTGAATGTGCACGTGTAGAATCGAATACCTTACTAATACTATATCCCATAATACTATTGCACAGAACTCAGACAATATTAAACAGTTGTGGGAATCCAAGCATTTTAATAGATGGTATGGCAAAGTGCCTTTCTTCAAAGGAAAATTAATTTTAGCAGTTTGCAAGCTATGCATCAATGATTTATTGTATACAATAGTTTGCTGTTGATTGGGAGATGTGCATATTACTGCAGCTGTGCTGGCTAAATAAAAGTTTAAGGCAGTTGTAATTTTTGCCACTTTTGACAGAACTGTCCTACTTTGAGATGCAAAGTAAGGCTGTCCAGTTTAAATATAATGCTTCAATTAGCTCTGAATGTTTTTCAAACAAATGTGGGCTCCGTAAATTCATGTTACTCCTTATTTTGAAAATATATGGGCTTAGAAATTGATCTGAGCCATAGGAAACATTCAGAAGGGACAATGGACAGCACTTTCACTACAATGTTGGTCAAAAGTCTGCAATGTAAGAAATGTAAATTCTGTAATGATAAGGCTGATACAGGGGGGTTGGGACATTTTGGATTTTGGGGTAGGTACAGGAAGGTCAGGAGAAGGTTGTGTGCCTTCAGGAGATGGTGTTGCGTCCCAGAAGAATAGATATTTTAGAGAACTAAAAGAGTACAGTATAGGGCAAAACTGCTCAAGGTGTCTCCCCACCCCCCCCAAAAAAACCTTTCACTGGTGCTGTTGCAAAGGCAACTTCCCTGTGAGAACACTTTAGACATGCTCAATAATGGGTCCTCCTCAAAACAGTTCAAAACAAAGAAATATGAGCTAATTTTCTGGGCAACTTTCCAAAGGATCATTGCACCATTCATGACTTTTTTTTATATTATTCACATGAAGAACAGGAACTATAACAAGAATACCATGTCAATTATTTGACGTTGGGTTTTCAGGCATAAAAATTGTTTCTCACAGGCAGTGAGTAAGTAAATGTGCTTTGTTTCTGGATTTCTAAATTCTGGTACTTGTTTCTGGTCAAATGTTTGTACCCAAGCATACATATGACTTTGATGCATCAGAATGGGTAGTTTTAGATGTAACCAAGCATCTTTTCCATCCGGTGATTAACCTTCAAGTTTAAAAACAATTATCTTTTTACTGTACTTCAACATTATTACTTTTTTATTTCATTGTGCAGCCCGTCGATGGTCTTCCTACTGCTCAGACCTGCTTCTTCCAGCTTCGACTACCCCCTTACTCAAGCCAGCAGGTGATGGCAGAACGTTTGCGGTATGCCATTCAGAACTGCAGATCAATTGACATGGACAACTACATGCTGTCAAGAAATGCTGATACCGGAGAAGGTTCAGACACTGAATATTGAGTGCTGCTTTCTTCAATACCACCTGCAAATCAACTTTACAATTAATAGAATCTCAGGCAATTTCATGAAAAAATACAAGCAACTTAACACATAATTTTTTTTTAACTGACATTTTCTACTTTGTGGGATAAGCATTTGCTACCTTACAAATTTTGCATAATAATGTGCTGGTGTTTTTAAAGAAAACTAATTAATTTGATTTTGTGCACTACTGAAAATCAGGAATTGCCTACATCCTGTTAAATTGTAGAATCATGTTTTTGTAGAATGCATAATGCACATGGTACACTGAATACGTCCAGCACTTTGCCTAACTTAAGCATCTTGTGTACAGGATCGGGGTGGATAATTGCCAAACAGTAACCTGATTATGGAAGTTTGATGAGGTGAATCCAATTCTTTTGTACTAAAATAATTTTCCATATCACACTGAACAATAAAGGATCTTGGCCATGCTAAAACATTCATAGCATCTTCTTTGGCCATTGGATGTTTATACTTAGTGGTGACTGAGGAAGTGACAACTAAATATTTAAAAACTTGTCTCCTGATGTAAAAATTTAATCAAGTTATATTGCAAGCATTTCATAAAGCCACTCAGTTCAGCAAAGTTGAAAGGATAACTTTCACCAAAGGAGCATTCTCTTCAGATTGCAATAAAATGTGCATTGTTGATTTTAAAAGATTTGGGATACTTATGCAGGAGAGAGAGAAAAAACAAAGTTAGTTTTTAACATCAATGAAAACTTGGAAAACATAGAAGTTTTAAGATGCAAAGGAAAGAGGAAGGGAAAGAATTTAGTAAAAAGTTAGGTTTGTGTTGTGCCAGGAGATATAAAGGACAATTAACTTCAAGGCAATAGTAGATAGTAATGGGACAAACAAATTGGTCTGGGGACAGTGGAGGTAATGGCAGAATTGAAGCTACAGAGGCCAGGAATAGCAGGCAGTGGGAAAGAATGAAACCACTGGTGATCAGGAATCAGGTTTGTTGTCAAAAGAGAGACATGCTTCATATAAGCACCCAATCTGACCATATTATCAGTGGCTATGCTGGATACCAAATTAAAAGCAAAATGGTGCTGATTTCATATGGAATACTTGAACCTTGTATGGCTGGGAGACTAACGTGTTGGTGTTGCATGCCTGTATGAAAAGTGAATGAGTTGATGATTGATCAGAAGCAGAATGTCATGGAGGTAATGGGCCTATGGTAATGCTGAAAGTGGAGCGAAAATGTGTTTAGGTGTTGATAACAGATGATGGCGGGTTACCATTCTAAACAGAGGCTGGTCGCGTTAAAGTTGAGGTGCAGCAGTATGGAATGCAGAAAGGAAGTGACTGAGCATCTTGTAAACAATGGTGGAGATGTATGCTCAGGTGAGCAAATAGAAAACTGCTTCAGTGTTGCTAATATGAAAAATGGCAGGCATTATCAGTACAGATGAGCGAGGATTAGAGCCCTTTTTTTCCAAGTGCTGTCAGTGGTGCAGGATGAGGTCAGAAGACATAAGAACATAAGAGATAGGAGCAGGAGTAGGCCAATCGGCCCCTCAAGCCTGCTCTGCCATTCAACAAGATCATGGCTGATCCAATCTTAACTCTAGTTTTCACTGAATCCCACAAGGCAACAGTGCCAACCAACAGGGCACCATGCCGCCCATTTTATTTTATTATTCATCCCACCCAAACCCATGTGATCACCCGGGGGAAAAAAAAACACGATTTGCCAATTGAGGAGAAAAAATCTGGAAAATTCCTCTCCGACCCATCCAGGCTATCAAAAACTGGTCCAGGAGATCACATGGCTGATCTAAACCTAGCCTCATGTCTACTTACCTGCTCGCTCACCGTATCCCCTAATGCCATTTTTATCCAGGAAAATGTCTATCTCCGTTTTGAATTTATTGAGTGTAGTAGCTTCCACAGCTCTCTGGGGCAGTAAATTCCACAGCCCCACTACCCTCTGAGTGAAGAAATTTCTCCTTATCTCAGTCCTGGAACGGCATCCCCTTATTTTAAGATTATGCCCCCTAGTCCTAGTTTCACCCATCATTGGGAACATTCTCCCCGCATCCACCCGATCAAGCCCCTTCACAATCTTATATGTTTCAATAAGATCGCCTCTCATTCTTTGGAACTCCAATGAGTAGAGACCCAATCTACTCAACCTCTCATCATACATCATCCCACCCATCCCCGGAACCTAGTGAACCTTCTCTGCACTGCCTCGAGAGCCAGTATGTCCTTTCTTAAATATGGACACCAGAACTGCACGCAGTACTCCAGGTGTGGTCTCACCAATACCCGGTACAACTGCAGTAAGACCTCCCTGTTCTTATACTCCATCCCCCTAGCAATAAAAGCCAGCATTCCATTGGCCTTCTTGACCACCTGCTGCACTTGCATACTAACTTTTTGTGTTACCCCCAGATCCCTTTGCACAGAAGCACTTTCCAGTTTCTCCCCATTTAGATAATAACTTGCTCTATTATTTTTCCTGCCAAAGTGCAAGACCTCACACTTGTCAGTATTATATTTCATCTGCCAAATGTCTGCCCAATCACTCAGCCTATCTATGTCCCCCTGCAGGGTTTCAATGTCCTCCGCACTCATTACACTCCCTCCCATCTTTGTGTCATCAGCAAACTTCGATAAGTTGCACTTAGCCCCTTTCTCCAAATCATTAATATAAATTGTAAAGAGTTGGGGTCCCAACACCGACCCCTGCGGAACACCACTAGTCACCAACTGCCAGTCTGAGAATAAACCATTTATCCCAACTCTCTGTTTTCTGTTAGAAAGCCAATCCTCCACCCATGCCAGAATATTATCCCCAATCCTATGATTTTTTATTTTAAGTAATAATCTTTGGTGTGGCACCTTGTCAAATGCCTTTTGGAAGTCCAAATACACCACATCCACTGGTTCCCCTTAATCTATCCTATATGTTATGTCCTCAAAGAACTCCAACAAGTTTGTCAAACATGACTTCCCTTTTGTAAAGCCATGCTGACTTTGTCCTATTAAGCTATGTTTATCCAAATGCCCTGTTACTGTTTCCTTAATTATCGATTCCAACATTTTGCCAACCACAGATGTTAGGCTAACTGGCCTATAATTCCCAGCCTTCTGTCTATTGCCCTTTTTTTTTTTTCCTTTTCTTTTTCAATCTTTTTATTGATTTTCATATATACACAAAAAAAATAACATAGTAATAAGTAAATTATGAATACAATAGACTTGAAATCACATTGATAATAAGATAACAATATCCTACTAAACATCAACAGAAGAAAATACCTTAATCAATCAAGTCCACATGATTATATGAAAAAAAAACAAAAATAACCATTAAAAAAGAAAAAAAAATATTAAAAATATGTGAAAAAAATATATATTAAAAAAAAAATAAAACACTAAACTAAACTAACATGGGCAATAATAACAGTTTACAAGTATATGATAGTGTCAAAGAACTCCGGAACTCCATACCTGAACATGAATAAGCAGAAAGAAGGTCTGGAAAAGGCCAAATTAATTCATATGAAAATGTCGAATAAACGGTCTCCAAGTTTCTTCAAATTTAATTGATGAGTCAAAAATAGTGCTTCTAATTTTTTCCAAACTCAGATAAGAAATAGTTTGAGAAAGCCATTGAAATGTGGTAGGAGGATTTACTTCTTTTCAATTTTGTAATATAGACCTTCTGGCCATTAATGTTACAAAAGCAATCATTCGTCTGATTGAAGGGGAAAACTGATTACCATCTTCATTTGGTATGCCAAAAATTGCAGTAATAAAATGAGGTTGTAAATCTATATTCCAAATTGAGGAAATAGTAGTAAATATGTCCTTCCAATAATTATGTAAAGTGGGACATGACCAGAACATATGGGTCAATGAGGCCACTTCTGAATGACATCTGTCACATTGAGGGTTAATATGAGAATAGAATCGAGCAAGTTTATCTTTAGACATATGAGCTCTATGTACAATTTTAAATTGTATTAAAGCATGTTTAGCACATATAGAAGAAGAATTAACCATTTGCAAAATTTTTTCCCATTTATCTGTGATATGTTATATTGAAGTTCTTTTTCCCATTCTTGTTTAATTCTAACTGATATTTCTGGTTGTATCTTCATAATCATATTATAAATAAAAGCTACTAATCCCTTCTGACAAGGATTTAAGGTAAAAATCAAATCTGTAATGTCCACCAAAGTTGAATTAGGAAAAGATGGTAAAACTTTATGTAAGAAATTTCTAATTTGTAAATATCTGAAAAAATTAGATTTAGGTAATTCAAATTTGTTGGAAAGTTGATCAAATGACATCAAAGTATCTTCAAAAAAGAGATCACGAAAACATTTTATACCTTTCCTTTTCCATATGTTAAAAGCTTGATCTGTCTAGGAGGGTTTGAAAAAGAAATTAAATAAGATAGGGCTATCAAGAACAAAGTTTTTCAAAATAAAAAACTTACGAAATTGAAACCAAATTCGTAATGTATGTTTAATAACAGGATTAAATATTTGTTTATTAAATTTAACTAAATCTGCAGGAAGACAAGAACCAAGAACAGAGAATAGAGAATATCCCTTTACCTCATTACATTCCAAATTTACCCACTGTGGGCACAGTGGTGAATCCAAATCTAGTTTCCAATACAATAAATTACGAATATTACTTGCCCAATAATAAAATCTAAAATTGGGTAAAGCTAAACCACCATCTTTTTTTGATTTTTGTAATTGCTTTTTACTTAACCTAGGGTTTTTATTTTGCCACGCAAATGAGGAAATTTTTGAATCAATGTTATCAAAAAAAGATTTAGGAATAAAAACTGGTAGGGCTTGAAATAAGTATAAAAATTTCGGTGAAATCATCATTTTAATAGCATTAATCCGACCAATTAATGATAAAAACAAAGGAGACCATCTTGTAGTAAGTTGATGAATTTGATGAAGCATAGGTAAAAAATTCAGTCTAAATAAATCTTTATATTTCTTGGTAATTTTTATACCTTGCCCTTTTTAAATAAAGGAGTTACATTAGCATTTTTCCAATCTGCCGGGACCATTGCCGAGTCCAGCGAGTTTTGAAAAATTATCACTAACGCATCCACAATCCCGACCGCCACTTCCCTTAAGACCCTAGGATGCAAGCCATCCAGTCCAGGGGATTTATCCACCTTCAGTCCCATTAATTTATCAAGTACCATTTCCTTGATGATTTGAATCGTAGTTAGCTTCTCTCCCCCTAGAGCCCCCTGTTTATCCAGTGTTGGGATATTTTGAGTGTCCTCTATGTAAAAACTGATACAAAGTATTTGTTCAGCGTTTCCGCCATCTCCACGTCCCCTACCATTAATTTCCCGGTCTCATCTTCTAGGGGACCAACATTTACTTTAGCCACCCTTTTTCTTTTTATGTAACTATAAAAACTCTTACTATCTGCTTTTATGTTTTTCGCCAATTTACTTTCATAATCTATCTTCCCCTTCTTAATCAATCTTTTTGTTATTTGATTTGCTGCTGATCTTTAAAAGCTTCTCAATCTTCAAACTTCCCACTAGATTTAGCTACCTTATATAACTTTCTTTTTAGTCGTATACTTTGCTTTATTTCTTTACTTAGCCACGGATAACTATTTTTTCTTTTACACCCTTTTTTCTTCAGTGGAATATATTTTTCTTGATAGTTGTAAAATATCTCCTTAAATATACACCACTGATCAAGTACCGATCTACCCTTTAATCTATTTCCCCAATCCATCTTAAGCAATTCCGCTCTCATACCATCATAGTCTCCTTTATTTAAGCTCAGTACGCTTGTTTGAGGTCCAACCCTCTCATCCTCTAATTGAATATGGAATTTGACCATGTTATGGTCACTCATTCCAACGGGATCCTTTACTAGGACATTTTTTATTAGTCCTGTCTCATTACACAGGACCAGATCTAAGACTGCTTGCCCTCTTGTCAGCTCAGTAACGTATTGTTCAAGGAACCCATCCCGAATACACTCAATAAACTCTTCTTCAAGGCTGCCGTGTCCGACTTGATTAGTCCAGTCAATATGAAAGTTAAAATCCCCCATAATTATAGCTGTTCCCTTAGTACAAGCCCCAACTATTTCCTGATTTATGCTCCGACCAACTGAGTTACAGCTGTTTGGAGGCCTATAGACTACTCCCACCACTGCTTTTTTCCCTTTACTATTTCTTATTTCTACCCAAATTGTTTCGTTATCCTGATCCTTTGAGCCAATATCATTTCGCTTTATTGCAGTGATTTCTTGCTTTATTAACATAGCCACCCCACCTCCTTTTCCTTCTTGCCTGTCTCTCCTGATTGTCGAATACCCTTGTATGTTTAATTCCCAGTCCTGGTCACCCTGCAGCCATGTTTCCATAATTTCCACAATATCATAACCATACGTAATTATTTGTACAGTCAACTCATCAATTTTATTCCTAATACTATGTGCATTCAAATAAAGGACTTTCAAATATGTTTGACACTTATTTCCTACCTTTTCCTTTTGTACAACTTTACGCTTATCTCCGTACATTCTTTCCCCTCCTGACACACTCTGTCTTTTTATTCCTCCACTTTTACCTACATCCATTACCTTCTCCATTGTCTTTTTAATTATTTGCTCTCTAGAATCCTCCCCCCCCCCCACTAGTTAGTTTAAAGACCTCTCTGCAGCCCTAGTTATATGATTTGCCAGGACACTAACCCCAGCCCGGTTCAGGTGAAGCCCGTCCCTCTGGAACAGTTCTCTCCTGTCCCAGTACTGGTGCCAGTGTCCCAAGAAGCAAAACCCACTTCTCTCACACCAGTCTTTGAGCCACGTGTTTAACTCCCTAATTTTATTTAACCTAGCCAAATTTGCTCGTGGCTCAGGTAATAATCCAGAGATTATTACCCTTGAGGTTCTGTTTTTTAATTTGACCCCTAGCTGCTCATATTCCTGTAACAGAACCTTCTTCCTTGTCCTATCTATGTCATTAGTACCGACGTGTACTAAGACAACTGGATCCTCCCCCTCCCACTGCAAGTTTCTCTCCAGCCCAGAAGAGATGTCCTTAACCCTGGCACCAGGCAGGCAACGTAGCCTGCGGGACTCTCGGTTGCAGAGAACCCTATCTATCCCCCTGACGATACTGTCCCCTATTACTACAACATTTCTATTGACTCCCCCCTCTGGAATGGCCCCCTGCTCCATGGTGCTATGGGCAGGTTGCTCATCCTCCCCACAGTCCCCGCTCCTGCCCTCACAGGGAGTTAAAGCCTCAAATCTGTTGGACAAGAGCAAGGCCTGCATCTCCTCCAGCCCTACCTCCTGGATTCCCCTACTTTCCTCACTCATAGCCACACCATCCTGTGCTTGACTGCAATCTACATTAGTTAATCTATTAGGTGTGGCTATCTCCTGGTACACAGAGTCCAGGTAACTCTCCCCTTCCCTGATGTGTCGCAGTGTCTGAAGCTCGGACTGCAGCTCATCAGTATGAACCTGGAGTTCCTCGAGCAACAAACACTTGCTGCAAATGTAGTCGCCGTGTCCCTCAATGGGGTCTACCAGTTCCCACGTCAATTTTGCAAGTGGACAGCATCATTTTGGACACACAAGTGGACATACAATTTTGCAAGTGGACAGCATCATACATGCTGAAAATGGCTTTGAGGTTGTTATAACATGGAATATACAAGATTACAGAACAGTACAGACCCTTCAGCCCACAATATTGTGCTGACCTTTTAACCTACTTTCAGATCAAACTAGCCCTTCACTCCTATGTGGTCATTGATTTTTCTATCATATTGATCAGGGGTTCCCTTGGTTAATCATAGGGGTCCATGGCATAAGAAAGATTGGGAACCCCTGATCTAATCAACAATCTAGAATGCATTACTAGGATTGCCAAGATGCTGGATAATGCAAAGGTATGTGGCTCCATTTCAGCAAAACAGTACTGCCCTCTCAAGATGGCAGGAACCATGAGCCTGCCTCTGTCTCTCCAGCTTGCCTTTGCTGTTTTTTACGTCTCATCCCCGCCAACGTTTATAGCTTCACCATTAGGAACAAGCTGCATTACCCATGTGTATGGACAGAATGGGAAAAGGCAAATGGAAGACAGACATGAAGGTACCAATTATTGATGTTTGGTATTTGTCAAGCTTTGATTTAAAAATTTGGTACAGTATACAATATTGGCTTTTTAATGTTTGATTTTTATTTTGGCATTTCAGCAAAGTAAATACACTGTAGTTGGCAACAGAGATAAGGTAAGAGGTTCAGTGTCATTGGGGGTGGGGAGCTGGGGGTTTAAGTATGGAGTAGAGTTTCTTAGTAGTGCAGTTGGATATATTGGTAATGTACATAGTGACCAGACAGGTGTTCAACAGTGATTGTACCTTGTGTAGTAAGGATGATACCTCACAAAGGTGACATTCATCAAAACACAATAGATCTTAAAACCCACCCTTCAAAGTGCTCCAGAGTCCCACCATATTTTATTTGTGAGTTTTTCACAATCATTTTTATTTTGGGTGATAGTATAACATGTTACTAATTGTCCATATGCACATTGATTGTGCCCTTAGGTTTCATAGTGGCTCAAATCCTACTGCAAGGGAAAAGGCAAAATTAATATTGTCAGGATATTGGGCAGAGTGCGATTTCACACCAGATGAACATGGAGGGAGAGGAATCTCTTCTGTTTATAGTACATCTTGGCACCAGCAAAGTAATGGGTGTAATCAAGGCCAGCTTGCCCTATGAGTAAACCTGGAATCCTAACGCCACAGGAGAAAATTAAATGTATTTACATGACTAATAGAAAACTGCAAATATGTAAAATGCATCTTCATTCTTTCCAAAAGGAAAGTGTTAAATCAAAATTTATGTTGATTAGAAATTTGATAGCCACCAGCAAGCGTAACCTTTCTCTCTTGCTGGGGCTAAAATTATGGCTGGAACATCAGGTTATTTCAGTGAACACTTACTTATGCAATGCAGACAATTCACTGATGGAAGTGGTTCTTGCAGACCCTGGGTGGATATAAGCTTATGGTAAGAGCAATCTTCCCCCTACCTTGTACTGCTCGTAGTGATCTCTACCGAACCTCCTTTCCAGGTTGCATTTTTGACAATAACAGTATGCTGGGCAGCATATGGATTATAGAAGCCTTGTGGTCAAGCCCGGCCTCCAACAACTGAACTATAAATCAGTCTTCAATCAAACTAGCAGCCAAGTCAGTCACTCAATGTCTACAGTATGTAGCTAACGGAAGTTCACATGAAGCAGTAGGAATATGTTTGTCTATGCTATGGCTCTGCCATTGATTCACATATGCATGCTTAGAAGATTGAAGTTAAATTTAACATTGCTGTATGGCATTAAGGGCTACATAATTTGTGGGCATCAGCAGAACCTGTGCTTAATCATTTCAATATGGTGTCGCCACATTGGTTGTGTAGTGTCTGTTGTTTTGGGTACAGAATTGGTTCCACTGTATTGCTGTTCCAGATGATGTAAGAAATACAAAGAAAGTAGGGCTAACTATTCATTCTTTTAAAAATATTTTATTGAAACAGATGTTATCATTATGACCCGTTAAGATTACCACCTTCTAAAAACAGTAATTATGTACAACAAAAATAACATTCAAATTACAGCCTTACTCCATCAACCCAGAATTGTACAAATCAGAAATGTAATTCCCAGCTGAATAGAGGGTGTAGTCTAAGGGTGAATTTTAGGCTACCAAAAAAAAGTCCCAAATCTTCCAAGCAATTATACATTTGTTTTAAAAATCTACTCAAGACTAAAATTCCACACTCACTGATATCTTACTTGGTGTTCATGTTCAGAAACAGAAACAGAACTGCTAGTGAAAGTAAGAAGAGTCATTATATCACAAGAGAGATTCAGTTTGTCACTGTTGGGTCAGAAACATACCTTTCCCTGCTGTTGTGCTGGGAACCTGGTTGAGGATTGACTTCTCTGGTGCTCCTGCAGCAGTGAAATGGTTAAAGTGACCTCACTGTTTGGTGAGCCACCAATGCCATGGATGCAGCAGCTTGTAAATGTTGATGTTAGGCAGACAATGAGAGATTATAGCAGTTTGGTGGTCTGTCAAAACATAGAACAGCCAAATCTGGTCCTAAGCCATAGCTTACACTCATGCCAGCCCTACTCTCAGCAGCCTCTGATTATTGCCTTGGTAGCTCTCTCCAAACCAGGGCATGGGACAATGGGATCACTGTCCCATAGTCCTGTCACAACAGTGAATGGTATTTTTACAGTGTGGAGGTATTATGGACTCAGTATGAAGCTTGCAAAAACAAATGACAAGGTACTATTGAATGCAGGTTTCTGAACTGGAGGTAGAACAACATTCAATCTAGCAAATTCTTCAAGCACTTTTTTTTAAAGTGCATCCACATTGGCCCCATTCAGTTCATCAGCCTTTTCAGTGTGAGATTCATCGTTTCCGCAAAACTACTGGCTTCTAGATGGATTAGTAACAGATGTGCAAAGTTGATTTACAAAAATAATATTATTGTTGGAATTTCCCATTTGACAATGCAGAAAATTCAAATCCCATGCTTACTGCAGCATAACTTGTGTGCCAGAGCCTTTCTGGGTCAGGCAATGTTGCCCCATGTTGAATCTGCCAAACTGGTTGTGTAATTATGCAAGTTTCTGTTCAGAAGTAAGCGGCAATTAATTTTATGTATTACAGCAGCCCTTTTCACAGGGAAGAGCCTGGCAATTACAGACCAGTGGAAGTGATTGGAAAAATTCTGAGGGTCAGAATTAGTGATATCTTGGAAATGTAACGACTGATCAGGAATTGTCAGCGTGGATTTGTCGAGGGCAGGTCTAGTCTGACTAATCTGATTTAGGAGGTACTCAGTACACATTTTCAGTGCAGAAAATGTGGTTTACATGGGAGACAGGTCCGAACAGTTGGGTCCTTGGGATCATTGGGCAAACTGGATCCAAAGTTAGTTTTGAAGGTGACAAGACTGAAGCTGATTGTAAAGAGTCCTTCTTGTGGTTGGATGCCTGTGACTAATAGTGTTGCTACATGAATAATTTGGATAAAGGAGGAATGAATGATCTCTAAGTTTACAGATGCCATGAAGATTGGTGAAATTGTTGACAGTGAATGGGCTGAGAATGGCAGATGGAATGTAGTCCTGTTAAATATGAGGTGATGCATTTTGGGAATATTAATGAGGCACATCATACACCATGAATTGTAAAGTCCTAGGAATAGAAAGACCTTGGCCTGTACTTATGCTTGAAGTTGACAGCATAGATAATATACTTAAGCACATGGGATTCAGGTCCAATAGTTAGAGCATTGAATACAAGCACAGGAAGGTTAGTGCAGAGGAGATTCACCAGGCCCTTGTCTTCAATGGAAAGTGTTAGTAATGACGAGAGACCAGAGGTACTGAGCCTGTTCTCACATAAACAGAGAATGTTAAGGGAGGCAAATTTAAAGGGAGATAAAAATTAATGCATATAAATTTAGGAGGAAAAGTTTCCTTATCAGAGGAAAATAAAAGTAAATTCATTTATAGATTCTGAGTGGGACCTTTTTCACAGAGTGGCAGATCTTTGGAATGCACTGCCTGGGAGAGTGATGGAAACATAATTGCTGGCAGCACTTGAGGAATTCAGACAAACTCTAAAAATAATATTGGCATTGAAGGATATTGGTCAAATGCTGGAAGATGGGATTAATAGATATAATTAAACAGTGATCAGCATGAATATGGTGGGGTGAATGGCCTAGTTCCGTGTAGAGTTCCTTGGTGCCTATTTCTAACATTTACCATTTTTACAAAAAAAAACTTCAGCTAGATATTTCAATGCTTGTTGCACTGATTGAAGTAGCAGTTTTAGGATTCACTTCAAAATACCCCAGCAATTAGTGCTTAGGATATCCGAAAAGCCAAAGTGAAAAATATAGACTTCTCTTGGTTGCTCGACTTACTCATAGTTCATGTCAAGTACCTAGACAGCAGAGAACTGCTCTCAGTACACACAGATTGCACTATTTAAAACATTAAAATTTAGCAGGTCAGTTTAATTCTCAATAAAAGCAAGAATCAACTGATTATGTATAAACAAAAATGCAAAATTACAATTTAGTGGTTTTACACCGTCAAATCACATCCTATACATAAAGATTATATAAACAGTGAAATTAATTACAATTCTTATTCATTTGAAGGTACAAAAATTTATAGTTGAACTTAATATTACAAAATCTGCCAGACTTTATTATTTTTAAACAGCGAGATTGTTTTAATACTCTAATCAGCAGAAAAAAGATTCGAGTCAGTATAAAAACCATCAATCTCTTCTTTGTACAGTCTCGCCACAACAGGCCTTTTCACTTTCAGTGTTGGACCTGTGAATACAACCAAAAGAATGTAAAATATCCAAATTTGAAAGAACAATTCTTTTTGTTCCAGCTGGCATTTACAAAGCTGCTCCCTCATGTAACATTTATCAGAGGTTAATCTACATCCTTTTGCGTGGCTTCAGACCGTCCATGGCAGAGTTCATATTCACATCTCCCCTCATTGCCCCAAGTTCCAGGCAATTAAGTCCTACCCATTTCAACATTAGGCCCATTGAGTCTGCTCTGCCATTTCACCATGGCTGATCCAATTTTCTTCTCAGCCCCAATTTCCTGCTGCCTTCCCATATTCCTTCATGCCCTGGCCATTCAAGAATCTATCAACCTCTGCCTTAAATATACATAAAGATTTGGCCTCTACAGCTGCCAGTGGCAAAGAATTCCACAGATTCACCACACTCTGGCGAAAGAAATTCCTCCTCATCTCTGTTCTAAAAGGACACTCCTCTATTCTGAGGCTCTATCCTCTGGTCTTAGATTTTTCCTCTATAGGAATTATCTTCTCCACATCCACACTCTCAAGGCCATTCACTTTTCGATAGGTTTCAATGAGGTCACCCCTTATTCTTCTGAATTTAAGTGAATACAGGCCTAGAGGCGTCAAACGCTATTCCTATGACAAGCCATTCAATCCTGGAATTATTTTCATGAACCTCCTTTGAACCCTCTCCAGTTTCAGCACATCCTTTCAAAGATCAGTGGGCCCAAAACTGCTCACTGTACTCTACATCAGGCCTTACCAGTGCTTTATAAAGTCTCAACATTATATCTTTTTTTATATTCTAGTCCCCTTGAAATGAATGCTAACATCACATTTGTGTTCCTTACCCCAGACTCAACCTGCAAATTAACCTTGCACAAGGACTCCCAAGTTCCTTTGTGCCTGTTTTTTTTTTGTATTTTTTCTTCATTTACAAAATTGTCAACCCTTTAATTTCTTCCACCAAGTGTGTGACTATACATTTCTTGACACTATGCCACTTGTTTACCCATTCCCCTAATCCAAGTCCTTCTGAGGTCTTTTTACTTCAAAACTACCTGCTCCTCCACCTATCTGAATAACTTCTGCAAATTTTGCAACAAGGTCATCAATTCCATCATCCAAATCATTGACATATACCGTAAAAAGAATCGGTCCCAACACAGATCCCTGTGGAACACTACTAGTCACCAGCAACCAACTGGAAAAGACTCCCTTTATTCCCATTCTTTGCACCCTGCCAATTAGCCACTGCTTTATCTAATGATAGAATCTTTTCTTGTAATACCATGGGCTCATAGCTTGTTAAACAGCTTTGTTTTTTTTCAGCCTTCTGAAAATCCAAGTACACATCAACCAGTTCTCCTTTGTCTATCCTGCTTGTTATTTCTTCAAAGAATTCCAAACAGATTTTCCCTCGTGGAAACCATGCTGACTTTGGCCTATTTTATCATGTGCTTCCAAGTACCCTGAGACCTCATCCTTAATGATCAATTCCAATATCTTCCCAACCACTGAGACCAGTCTAACGGGCCTACTGTTTACTTTCTTCTGCCTCTCTCCCTTCTTAAAGAGTGGAGTGACATTTACAATTTCGCAGTCTTCCAGAACCTAGTGATTCTTGAAAGATCATTACAAATACCTTCACGATCTCTTCAGCCACCTCGTTCAGAACCCTGGAGTGTATAGCATCTGGTCCAGGTGACTTTTACTTTCAGACCTTTCAATTACCCAAGGACCTTCTCTCTAGATATGGTAACTTCACACACTTCATGACCTCTAACACCTGGAGCTTCCACCACGCTGCTAATGTCTTCCATGGTGAAGAATGATGCAAAATACTTAGTCATCCATCATTTCCTTGTCCCCCATTACTAACTCTCCAGCAGTTCAGTATCCAGTATCCACTCTCACCTCTTTTATGCTGTACAGATCTGAGGAAAGTTTTCGTATCCTCCTTAATATTATTGGCTAGCTTATTTTGTATTCCATCTTTACCTTAATGACTTTTTTTTAGTTGCCTACTGTTGGTTTTTAAAAGCTTCCCAATCCTCTAACTTCCTACTAATTATTCCAAATTCTATGCCTTCTCTTGATAGCCACGGTTTTGTCATCTTGCCTTTAAAATACTTTTTCCTCTTTGATATATATGTGTGTGTATATCTCTCGCTCTCTCTCACTCTCAATATTGGCTCTGCTATTATTCCTGTCAGTGTTCTTTTCCAACCAATTTTCCAACCAACTCCTCTCTGTAATTTCCTTTATTCCACTGTAATACTGTTAAATTTGACTTTATCTCCTTCTCAAAGTTCAGGGTATATTCGATCATTTAATGATCACTTGCCCCTGTGGGTTCTTTATCCTAAGCTCTTTAATCAATCTGGTTTCTTGCACAACACCCAATCCAGAATAGCTGATCCCCTAGTGGGCTCAACCATGGGCTGCTCTAAGGGCCACCTTTAAGACATTCTAGAAATTCACTCTTTTGGGATCCAGCGCCAACCTGATTTTCCCAATCTACCTGCTTATTGAAATCCCTCAGGCCTATTCTAACATTGCCCTTTTGCCATGCATTTTCTATCTCCCGTTGTAATTTGTAGATCAAATCCTTATTTCTGTTTGGAGATCTATATATAACTCCCATCAGAACCTTTTTACCCTTGCAGTTCCTTAGCTCTACTCACAACCATTCAACATTTTCTGACCCCATGTCACTTCTTTCTAATGATTTGATTTGATTTTTTACCATCAGAGCCATGCCACCGCACCCCCCCCCCCCACCTTCCTGCCTATCCTTTCAATACAATGTGTATCCTCGGACATTAAGCTGCCAGCTACAACCTTTCAGCCGTGATTCAGTGATGTCTATAAAACATGATACCTACCAAAATGCAACTGTACTACAAGTTCATCTACCTTATTATGTACTCTGCCCACATTCAAGTATAACACCTTCAAATCCTATATTCACCCTTTTTGATTTTGTCTGCCTTTTACATTGCAACTCATCCTGTTAACTGCAATTATTCCCTATCAACAGCCTCTCCTCACTACACATTGCCTCTGTTTGTAAACCAGCTACCTCATCTTCAGCACTATCATCCACCTTTCCTACGATACTTCTTGTATTGAAATATACACAGCTCAGGACACTAGTCATACCATGCTCAACCTTTTGATTCTTAACTATGTCTGTGGTTTTGCCAACATCTGCCTCCACAACCTCTCCATTAACTGTTTTGACACTCTAGTTTAAACCCAACTATGCAGCATTAACAAACCTTCCCATGAGGCTTTTAGTCCTCCAGTTCAGGTGCAAACAGTCCCTTCTGTACAGCTCCCACCTTCCCTGGAAAAGAGCCCAGTGATCCAAAAGTCATATATCCTCCCTCCTACACCAATCCCGAGCCATGAATTAAACAGTATAATCTTTGGGGATATTCAGGAGTTCTGGCTTCACTAGCACATGGACCAATTTTGCCCCTTGCTCTTCTTTTGCTCTTAATACATCTGTTTCACCCCTCCTGACATCCTTCTTAGGTGCTTTACTGCATCTATTATACTTTTCAAGTGCCTCATTTGTTCCTTCCTGTCTATATCTGCTATACACCTCCTCCTCCTTAACCAAGACCTTGATATCCCTTGAAAACTAAGGTTCCTTAAACCGGTTAGCTTTGCCTTTTTTATCAGGAACCCACAAACTCTGTACTTTCAATATTTCACTTTTGAAAGCCTCCCATTTACCAAGCATCCTTTTATAGACAATAGGTGCAGAAGTAGACCATTCGGCCCCTCGAGTCTGCACCGCCATTCTGAGATCATGGCTGATCATTCACTATCAATACCCAGTCCCTGCCTTGTCCCCATATCCCTTGATTCCCCTATCCATCAGATATCTATCCAGCTCCTTCTTGAAAGCATCCAGAGAATTGGCCTCCACCGTCTTCCGAGGCAGTGCATTCCACACCTCCACAACTCTCTGGGAGAAGAAGCTCTTCCTCAACTCTGTTTTAAATAACTGACCTCTTATTCTCAATCCATGCCCTCTGGTACGGGACTCTCCCAACATCTGGAACATATTTCCTGCCTCAATCCTATCTGGCTCAATCCTGGCTTTTGCCAGCAAACAACCTATCTCAAATCACACCTGCCATATCCTTTCTGATGCCTTGCTCCAATTTAGAATCTCAACCTGAGGACGCGTCTTATCCTTCTCCATAATTATCTTGAAAGTAAAGCCCTTGCGATCACTAAATCCAAAGTGTTCTCCTATACAGGCTTCTGTCACCTGCCCTGTCTCCTTCCCTAATAGGAGATCCTGTTTTGCATTCTCTCTAGTTGGAACTTCTATATATTGATTAAATAAATTGAAACATGCTCTAATATTTTAACCAAATTGCGTGATTCTTAAAGATAATAATGTCAGTTGTTAAATTACAAGAACACCACAGAGAGACCAGTTCAAATCCCAGGGAATTTAAATTAAATAAATCAGAGCAATACAACAGCAAAATCTCTGAACTCTCAAACCGTTAGCTGACTGATGTTTAGATATCAAGAGGATGGCCTTTATGTGACTCAGTTCCATCAATGTTAATGACACTAACTGCTGCCTCAGTTCAGAGACAATTAGGAATGGGTAACCAGCAAAATTCACATCCTGTTATTAAATTAAGAGGGGAAAATTGGAGCAAGACTATTCCAGCTTTAAGATAATGGCACAGAGTTAAAATGTAAGTGACTTTAGAGGAAATTGACTAGAACAATGGAAATTTTGCAACACTTCAGGAATGACAGCAGCATTTAACAGATGAAAAATATTTCCATACTATCCCTGCAATGTTTTAAAGTCAATTGACATTAGTCATGCTTAATAGTGTTTAAACCATGTTCACCTTTCAAATATTTCTGTATTATAAATTCTACACTAGAAATGCTTGAACTGAAATTTGTATTTAAGCTGTTCCAGGATTTCTTGCATACTGTTGTTCCTTTATTTTAAACATTTTAATTTCTCCCTTCAGGTATGTCATGAAGAGGAAAATGGTTGCATAATGCTACCATTAGAGTGAAATGAGAGAAGAATTACATTGGATAAGAAACTTGGGTAAAATTCAGTGCATAGACTAACTAGGGAAGCCAAGAGAAATGCTCAAGGGAGTAAGTAATGAAAAAGCACTTCATCTTAGTGACCAACATTAAGACTTTATGAGCAGCTTGATGCATTGGGGTGTCAGGGAGAGGAAATGAAGGGTCATCAGATCATAGAATGAACCAGGTCAAAGTCAAGTTTATTCTCATATGCACAGGTAAAATGGTAAACTTGCAGCAGTAGCATCAAATGAGCAAATTGTTGGAATTTATAATAATGGAGTTTACTGGCTGAAGGGCTGGTTGAAGGAGACTCAGTAATCGATTGAGTTATAAAGAAAAGCTCTGCAGACCTTTTTTGCAGGAAGAGACAGTAATGGCGTAGAGTCAGAAGTAGAGAAAGTATCAGGATACAACTAAATAAATTCTCTTTTCAAAGAGCTATTCTATTCAGAATTAATTGGTCTTCTATAATAAATGCCTACCACAATTCACAGGGATAGATTTGCATATCTAAAGAATAATTTTCATTACTATTTAAAAGAGCTGAAAATATTACCGCTTTAATTTTATTTCCCACTTCCCCACCCTCCCCCATTGCTATTTGAGGAAGGGGTAGGTGAGTTACATTGATTCAAAGATTTCATCAAATATACATTACACTCGCAACCCTTTGGCTTTCCAACAATAACACAAAACATAGAACAGTACAGCCCCTTCAGTCCACCTTTTAAATGATCACTATAATCCTTCTGTCCTGCATAGCCCTTAACCATCCATTCATGTGCCTCCCCTAAGTGTACCTTAAATCTTACTAATGAAAAAGCCTCAGCCACCACACCAGCAGTGTATTCCAGACACTGACCACTCTGTATTTAAAAAAATAACTAGCTCTGATATCTTCCCTAAACCTTCCTCCACTCAACTCAAAAAGATGTTCTCTGGTATCAGCCATTGCCACCCTGGGAAAAAGCCGCTAGCTGTCCACACTATCTATGCCTGTCATCATCTTATACACTTCTATCGTTACCTCTTGAGAAAGCTCACTCAACCTTTCCTCATAAAACATGCTCTCTAATCCAAGTAGTATCTAGGTAAATCTCCTCTGCACCCTTTCAAAAGCTCCCTCATTCTACATAATGAGGCAACCAGAATTGAACACAGTACTCCAGATGCTGCCTAACCAGTTTCATAGAGCTGCAACTTAACCTAACTCCATCTGCCACTTCTCAGCCCAGCTCAGCATCCTGCCTACATCTTATTGTAACCTACAACAACTATCTACACCACCATCAACACTTCTATAGTTATGAACCTTGTAATCATGCTGCCCAGCAACTTCCTGTGACTTTCGTTAACACAAATCTCAAAAGAAGTACTATCACATCAGCCTGAGCCGGACGTACAGTATATTGTTTTTCATCAGCCATGGATAAAAATCCAAGAATCCGTTACCTACCACCTCTATGGAAGAAACGAACAGTAGCCCACATTTTCCAATGAAAGCCTAATACAGATTTTTACATCACACAGACTATGATAATAATAAATATAATAATGTCAAGTCACTTCTCAATACAAATTCAGCAATCATCTTACCCAATTCTCCTCCATGAATGGAGAAGTCTCTTGCCAAAATTAGCCACTTTTGGATTTTCTGAGCATTTGATGTGGCTTTTTTATTCACTGCATCAATTCCATTCTGAATCGCTTTCTCAATCGTGGGGTCTTGTTTTTCCACAAATTCCTTCACACTGGTAACTGTACACCCAAGTTTCCGGCAGAAATCAACAGCTGCTGGAGCCAGCTCATCCAGTGGAGCTCCTGTTTCATTGTCTATGTTACACTGGTGAAAAGACAAAAAAACCAAAAACAGCCAGAAAAATTAACGGGAAATAAAAAAGGCAACAATGCCTTATGTTTATCTAATGTTTTAATTGTATTTGACTGTTGCTCGTCTGTATAATGCCACCATAATTCACGAGGATAGATTTGCATATCTAAAGATTAATTTTTCATTATTATACAAACTGCTTAAGATAATTCAGCTTTAATTTTATTTCCCAGCCCCCCCCCCCCATTGCTATTAGAGAAAGGGACAGGTGAATCATATTGAAATCACATTGAATCAAAATTTTTTCAAATACCAGTGTCCCCTACTTTCCGAACATTCGCTTTACAACACTCCATTTTTATGAAAGACCTACATTAGTACCTGTTTTCGCTAACCGAAAGAGGATTTTCTCTTTTATGAAAAAAGACGCCCACTTTAAACTTCTGTTTACCCCAAGTAAGACTACCATGAAGCCTTGCACAGGTAGGTGTGTGTGCATGCGTGTACATGCCGATTTTTTTGGCCCAATCTTCCCAATTCTGGTAAGTGAAACTACACTGTACATACATTATTTCTACTTTATATAGGCTGTGTATTTATCATATCATTCCTGTTTTTACTATATGTTGGTGTTATTTTAGGTTTTGTGCTATTTAGTTTGATTCAGTAGGTTAATTTTCAGGTCTGAGAACGCTCAAAATTTTTTCCCATGTAAATTAATGGTAATTGCTGCCTCGCTTTACACCATTTCAGCTTACGAACTGTTTCATAGGAATGCTCTACCTTTGGATAGTGAGGGGAACCTGTATACATTACACTTGCAACCTTTTGGCTGCTGAAACAACAACCCCTGAACACTGAACAGTATAGTCCCTTCAGCCCACCTTTTAAATGACTGCATGATCACTGTAATCCTTCCCTCTTAACATAGCCCTTAACCATTCCGTTTTTTTAAATTGTAATTGACCACTGGTTGTCAAAAGAAGTTGGAAAAATTAATGTGAAATAAATAAAGAATAAGGTAACAATGCCTTATGTGTATCTAATATTTAAAATTATAATTGACTATGATACCCTGTTCACCCATTTGCTAAAATTTTCTATTTATACCATTCTGTATTTAAATTAAGAATGAATACTCAGTCTGCTCTTTTCCAATCATACACCTTCTTGCATTTCAGTGAAATAAACATAAAACGATAAGTCATAGGAGCAGAATTAGGTCATTCAGCCCATCAAGTCCACTCCACCATTCCATCATGGCTGTGTTATTATCCCTCTCAACCCCATGCTCCTGACTTCTCCCGGTAACCTTTGACATCTTTACTAATCTGGAGCCTAGCCACCTCCACTTTCAATATACCCAATGACTTGCCCTCCAGAGCCATCTGTAGCAAAGAATTCCACAGATTCACCACCCTTTGGCTAAAGAAATTTAAATACCTTATAAAGCCTCAGCAATACTGTGCAAAAACTTTAGGCACATGTAAAAAAAACCTGTAAAACGAACATGCATTCAAAAATAATAAAATAAAAAGTTTCTAAATATCAAAAAATTACTATGAAGAGCAGTAAACAGTAAAGAACGAAATCAAATCAGTATTTGGTGTGACCACCCTTTGCCTTTAAAGCGTGACCACCCTTTGCCTTTAAAGCTGCATCAGTTCTCTTAAGTACACTGTCAGGTAGTTGTATAAGAAACTGGTAGGTCGTTCCAAGCATCTTGGAGAATTTGCTACAGTCGTTCTGCAGACTTTGTCTGTTTTGATTGCATCTGTCTCTCCATGTAATCCCAGATAGCCTCTGCTGTTGAGATCAGGTCTCTGTGGAGGCCATCTGTTGCAGAACTCCTTGTTCTTATTTTCACTGAAGATAATTCTTTTTTTTACCTTGTCCATCGATTTGGGGACATTATCCTGCTACAGAATTAAGTTGGGACCAGTCAGATGCCTCCCTGATGGTATTGTGTGATGGATGAGAATCTGCTTGTACTTCTCAGGATTGAGGATTCCATTAATACTGACCAGGTCACCAACTCCATTTGCCAAATTGCAGCCTTAAACTTAGTGATCCTCCACCGTGTTTCTCTTTTGGCTGCAGACATTCATCTGTGTAGCACTCTCCAGCTCTTCAATGGACAAACTGCCTCCTGTTTGAGCCAAAACATTTCACATTTTGACTCATTAATCTGAGCACTTACTAGTTCAGCACCCCAGACCTTAAATTTTTATGTGTAAGTCTCTTGGCTTTGTTTCCACTTCAGAGAAATGGATTTTTAGAAGCAACTCTTCCAGGAAGACCACTTCTGACAAGACTTCTTCGAAATATAGAGAGGTGTACTTTGGTTCTAGGGGTTTCTGTGAGTTCAGACTGATAGCAGTGCTGGACGACTTCTGATTTAGAAGAGCTGTCCGTTACCATGGCTAATCGCTGTGTTTCTAGTCATTTCTTTCTGCTTCTTCAGAACTTGGACAGCACATGTTGAAACTCCTGTCTACCACAGTTTCTTTTTTGGGACACAAGCAGATGACCACCGTGCAGGATGAACCACTTTGTGTTTTGTTAGTATGCTCCCTCTTGCCATGGTGTAAGAGCTGATGATTTAAAGGTTAAATTGTCACATCTGCCACATCCTCATCTTTTAGTTTCATTGTCCTTCATCCAGTTTGATTCCTTCTACACCTGTTTCTGTTTCAGTTAATCAGTTTAGTTCATTCAACTTGTTACGTTACTGATATATAACAAATATATAATAATAATAATAATAATATAATTGATTATATAATATAACAACTTGTTATATTATTAGAGAGTATGGATTATGATCAGAGATTAAGGGAACTAGGGCTTTACTCTTTGGAGAGGAGGAGGATGAAAGGATACATGATAGAGGTGTACAAGATATTAAGAGGAATAGACAGAGTGGACAGCCAGTGCCTCGTCCCCAGGGCACCACTGCTCAGTACAAGAGGACATGGCTTTAAGGTAAGGGGAGGGAAGTTCAAGGGGGATATTAGAGGAAGGTTTTTTACTCAGAGGGTGGTTAGTGCATGGAATGCACTGCCTGAGTCAGTGGTGGTGGAGGCAGATACACTAGTGAAGTTTAAGAGACTACTAGACAGGTATATGGGAGGCAGGGTTTGAGGATCGGCACAACATTGTGGGCCGAAGGGCCGAATGCTGTACTATTCTATGTTCTATGATCATTACTACCTGTTATCTTAGTTTAATATGCATTGGGCTATGAAGTAATCAAGTTTTTATTTGAAGTAGAAAAGTTTGAAATATAGAATACAAAAAACATCAAAATTTATATTAAAAATCTAAAGGTGCCTAAGACTTTTGCTCAGACTTTTGTATATTCTTGCTTTTATATTCTAGTCCTCTGGAAATAAATGCTAATATTGCATTTGCCTTCCTTGCCACCAACTCAACTTGCAAGTTAACCTTTAGGGAATCTTACACAAGGACTCCCAAGTCCCTTTCCACCTTGGATTTCTGAATTTGGTCCCTGTTTAAAAAAAATAGTCTACGCCTTTATTCCTTCTACCGAAGTGCATGACTATACATTGCCCGACACTATATGCCTTCTACCACTTTTTTGCCCATTCTCCCAATCTGTTCAAGAACTTTCACAGAATCCTGCTTCATCACCCATCTTCCTATCATCCACAAACTTGTCCACAAAACCATCAATCCTGTCATCCAAACGTACTGTAAAAAGAAGCAATCCCAACACAGACTCCAGCGGAACACTCAAAATGCTGGAGGAACTCAGCATGCCAGGCAGCAAGTATGAAAAAGAATAAACAGTGGTTGTTTCAGGCTGAGACCCAAGTCCTGATTTTTGGCCCGAAACATCAACTGTTTACTCTTTTCCATAGATGCTGCCTGACCTGCTGAGTTCCTCCAGCATTTTGTGTGTGTTACATTTTTTTAATGATATTCTGGATGATTGGCTGACTGGCAGGAGGCAAAGAATGGGAATAAAGAGAGTATTGCCTGGTTTGCTGCTGCTGACTAGTGGTTGTCATATACCTACATTTTCAGAAGGCCTTTAACAACTTGCTGCACATGAGGCTGCTTAACAAAATATGAGCCCTTGATATTACAAAGATTATACTAGAATGGATAGAAGATTGGCAGGAGGCAAAGATTGGGAATAAAGGGGGCCTTTTCTGGTTGGCTGCCAGTGACCTGGGTGTTCCGCATGGGTCACTGTTGGGACGACTTCTTTTTGTGTTATAGGTCAATGATTTTCATGACGGAATTATTATGACCCAGTTTGCAGACGATACAAAGGCAGTTGGAGTGACAGGTGGTCGTGTTGAGGAAACAGAGTTTGCAAAAAGACACGGACAGATTGGGAGAATGGGCATTGAAGTGACAGATGGAATATAGTAAAGTACATGATCATTTACCTTCATAGAAGGATTAAAGGTGTAGACGATGTTCTAAACGGGGAGAAACTTTAGAAAGCAGAGGTGCAAAGAGACTTCAGAGTCCTAATGCAGGATTCCTTCAAGATTAATTTGCAGATTGAGCTGGTGTAAGGAGGGCAAATGCAATATTAGTGTTCATTTCATGAGGACTAGAATATAAAAGCATGGATAAAATGCTGAGGCTCTGTAAGGTATTGGTCATACCCTACTTGGAGTACTGTGAGCAGTTTGAACCACTTATCTGAGAAAAGATGTGCTGACATTGAAGAAATAGAATAGAATTATACAGCAGTAAATCAGGCCTTTTGGCTCATTGCATCGGTGCTGACCATGAAGCATTCATCTACACCCATCATACACTAATCACATTTTCTCCACTCTTGACATTTTACCTTTTCTGACCTGCATATTACTTCCCCTCACCCCCCAGCTTCCCTTTCTCCATGGTCCACTCTCCCCTCCCAATCAGATTCATTCTTTTCCACCTCTTTACCTTTCCCAGCCACCCGGCTTCACCTGTCACCTTCCAGCTAACCTCCTTCCCCTCCCCTTGGAGAGGGCCCAGAGGAAGTTTACGAGAATGATTCCAAGAATGAAAGAGTTAACGTATGAGTAGCATTTCGTAGCTCTGTGCCTGTATGCACTGGAGTTTAGAATGATGGGGAATCTCATTGAAATCAAATATTGAAAGGCCTAGATAAAGTAGATGTGGAGAGGATGTTTCCTTTAGTGGGGGAGTCTAGAAACAGAGGGTCCAGCCTCAATAGAGGGACATCCATTTCAAACAGAAATGAGGAGGAATTTCTTTAGCCAGAGGGTAGTGAATCTCTGGAATTCACAGCTATGGAGGCCAAATCATTGGGTATATTTAAAGCAGACGTTGATAGGTTCTTGATTATTCAGGATGTCAAAGCTAACAGGGAGAAGGCAGGAGAATGGCGTTAAGAGGGATAATAAATCAGCCATGATGACTAATGATCAATGGACTAATAAATCAGCCATGATCAATGGACTAATGGCTTAATTCTGTTCCCATAGCTTATTACCTAGTAAAGTAGCCACTGAGTTTACATCATATAAAAGTGTAAGTAAACATGATTATGTACTATTCACCAAAATATGCATAATTACCACTGCAGTGCTGCGGAAAGGAAAATGAGTCCAGTAAAATGTGGGTATTCCAACAGATCATATGACTTGTAACCAAAATTTTTATTTTCCAAAAAAAAAACCATCTGGCCACTTAATATCATTAGAAGCAGATGTTGGGCAAGTAACTCTGCAATTAAATATGATCAAGGCTGGCTTAAACTTCATAAGTTTAATAACCCTGAAACCTCATCTTTAATAATGGACTCCCAACATCTTGCCAACCACTGGTTAGGATAACTGACCTAAAATTTCATGTCTTATACCTCCCTCCCTTCTTAAAGAGTGGAATGATATTTCAAATTTTTCTAGTCCTCCAGAACCATTCCAGAATGTAGTGCTTCTTGAAAGATCACTACTAATGCCTCCACAATCTCTTCAGCTACCTCCTTCAGAACCCTGGAGTGTACACCATCTCGTCACAATGACAGACGGTGCCTTGTAAAAATATTCAGCTCTCAACCCTTTGTCACATAAATGAATATCACAACCAGGGATTTTGATCAACTTAACTGAGAATTTATCTTTGTGAACCACATGCTCTTTTCCCCCCCACAAAAACAGGGAAAACTAAAGCATGAAAAACTATCAATTCAAAAACTGAAATATCAGCAGTTCAAATGTAATCATCCCCCTTTGCTCGGTACCTGGCTGAACCACCTCTCTCAGCTATTATAGACAGTAGGCTTTTTGGCTACTATTAGTCTCTTATTAGTTTTGCATAACATGAAGGAGCAAAATTTGCCCATTTCTCCTTGCTAAATTGCACAAGTTGTGCTAATTTAGTTGGAGAGTGGTGGTGGACAACAATCTTTAGGTCCTGCCAAAGATGTTTCTTCGGGTCAGGACTGTGACTGGGCCACTCAAGGACATCAATTTTCTTCATTTGAAGCCACTCCATGGTTGCTCTGGCAGTGTGCATTCAGTCGTCCTGCTAAAAGACGAAATTCCTCCAGTTCAAGCTTTCTGGCAGAAGCTAGCATGTTTTTATCCAGGATCTCTCTCTATTTAGCAGCATTCCTTTTTCCATCAATCCTGAACAGATTTCCAGTCGCTGCTGCTGAAAAGCATCCCCATAGTATGATGCTACTTCTACTAAACTTTACAGTACGGATGGTGTCACTTGGCTGACGCGCAGTATTGGATTTATGCTACACATTTATGCTTAGCGTTGAGGCCAAAAAGTTCCACTTTGGACTCATCCGACCACAGGAGCATCTTTAGAAATTTCTTAGCGGTGCTTTGCAAAGACTTTACAAGCAAGGATATGCTCTTGAGTCAGGGTTTCTTGCTTGCCACTCTTCCATAAATGCCCTGTTTGTGCAAGGGCTTGGAGATTGTGGAACCATGAACTTCATCTCCAGTTGCAGCTACTGACTTCTGCAGCTCAGAGTGAATGAAGTCATCATAGTAGCCTCTCTTACAAGTGCCATTCTTCTCCAGCGACTAAGTTAGAGGAGTGGCCTGACCTAGGCAGTGCTGTGGTTTCACATTTCTCCCACTTTTTCCACAATGGACTGAGTTGAGCTCTGAGGTCTTTTCAGTGCCTTTAAAATGGTCTTGTACCCTTCCCCAGATTTGTGCTTCTCTATTGTCATTTCCCCGACGAGCTAGAATAGTCTTTTGTCTTCATTTTGGTTTGGCCTGTTGAGTGGGTATTGAAAACAGGTGATCCTCCAGTTTTCTGTATCAATGAATTGGGTGAGTTGGTAAGGTACTGTATATTGCACTGAGAAAAGTTAGCATAGTAATTACAAAGGGGATGAATACTTTTTCAGCCTCAATTTTGGTTTGTAAATTTTGGTAAATTCTTTTGATTTGACATGATGCACAATGATTTGTAGATTATCTCAAAAAATCCAATTTCAGTATATTTTGAATTGAGAAAATGAGACAGTAAAATATGAACATTGTTGCGAGGGCTGAATAGTTTTTCAAGGCAGGGTGTCTACCTTCCGGCCTTTCAGCTTCCCAAGCACCTTCTCCATCGTAATAGCAAGTACACTCACTTCTGCCCCGATACATTTCTGGCATGAGGCTGGTCTCTTCTACAGTGAAGACTGATGCAAAATACTTATTTCAGTTCATCTGCCATTTGTTTGTTCTCCATTGCTTCCTGTCCAGCATCATTTTCCAGCAATATGATATCCACGCTTACCCCTATTTTACTCTATATTTATTTAGCCTAAACTAATCACTGCAATTTATAATGACCTATTACCCTACTTGGTACATTTTTGGACTGTGGGAGGTAACCAGAGCACCAGGGAAAAAACTATGCATTCCACAAGTACGATGTACAAAGACTCCTTATAGAACAGTGCCGGGATGGAACTCTGCAACACCCCAAGCTGTAATAGTATTGCACTAACCACTACGCTACTGTTGCGACCAATATTTATATACTGGAAAAACTTTTGGTATCCTCTTATTATTGGCTAGCCCATACCTCCATATTTTACCTTTTCTCTCCTATTTGCTTTTTAGTTGCCTTTTGCTGGTTTTAAAAATCTTCCCAATCCTCGAGCTTTCCATCCATGTTGTAAGCCCTCTCTTTTGCTTTTATCCTGTCTTTCACTTCCCTTATCAGCCACCATTGCTCCATACTTCCTTTAGGATCCTCCTTCTTTGGGATAAACCGATGCCATACCTTTTGATACACTCCCAGAAACTCCAGCTATTGCTGCTCTACCATTATCCCTGCTAGTGATCTCTTCCAGTCAACATTGTCCAGCTCACATGGCAGTGACCCAGTAACCCAAGCATATCAGTGCCAAGCCACAAACCCAAGGGTCATATATATCAATCCTGCTGATCTATCCCTTTTTAGACATTTTCTTCCCAAATTATGAAGATGGTGACTGCAAATTGAAATCAGTCAGCTTTCAATCCATTATTTAATGACAGTAATGTTGAGAAAGTCCTCAAAGTTGTGTCCAAAAGGAACTTCAAAGTGTTGAATGAGTCTGCAGTCTAGAGTAAAAGTTCATGTTGGATTTCAAGTATTACACTTACTTTCAAAGTGAGAAGTATGGAGAGGAATTTCTTTTTATCACCAATTAGCATAGCATTGCTGATCAGTGGTAGTTTGCTTTTAACAGCCTCCTCAATGGGGACAGGAGCTATATTCTCTCCTCCAGCAGTGATTATCAGCTCTGAGATAAAAAACAAAGACAATACAATTAACTATTTGACCAAAGTACTGTTATAAATGTTCAATAGGAAAATTAAATGGACTATTTAATGGACAAAAAGTCAAAATATTGCAGATTCTAGTAATCTAAAATTTTTAAAATCCTGAAGAAGAAACAAGGTTAATTTTCAGATCAATGAACTTTTATCACAGTCCAGATGAATGGTATTGCTTTGGGATGGTCATAAATGACAAATTTAAATACTATTACAAACAGTTGTTGGATTGTATATCATCCAATTATGCCACAGAATGCTATTAGAAATCACAATTTGCTAGTTTAATGTTTCCTTATTACACATACAATTTATTTAATTAATAAACTACTGATAGATCTTAGTTGATTTTAAACTGAAGATGGTTATTTGCTTGATAACAAAACCTCTTTCCAACTGTGCAAGCTTCGCTGCAACTTGTGTGGTTGTAGTTATTTTTCCAGATTTGTTTTGTTTGATTTCCACTATATGTGCTATCTCACTTTTTATTTAAAGCCACATCTGACAACCACTATCATAATATTGTGATATATACTGTGTAGAGCCTTGTATCACAGAAGTAAATGCAGGGATGCCAATATTTACTTGTTCCTCATATTATTTAATATGAAGAGGAGTCACTTTTGTTGCTATTCCCACCCATAAAGTACAGAATTGAAAACAGCCCAGGACCTTCTTCACTTTGGTTGCCCACCTTTATTCCATAGTCAATCCTCTTCTCCTCTCAGAATTTATCTCCAGTCTTTTGCCTTCTCCCCCCCCCCTTTTATTCTGGCTTCTGCCCCCTCGCTTTCCAATCCTGATGTAGGGTCTTAGCCCAAAATATCAACTGTTCATTACCCCCACAGATGCTGCCCTGACAGACCGAATCCCTCCAGTATCTTGTGTTCTTCCAGATTTCCAGCACCTTCAGTCTTTCTCTTATCACCAATAAATTTGCAGACCCAGGTGACATGCATTCAAAACTTCAAAAATGTTTTAGAAGGAGGAATGATCAAGGCAATGGATATACTGGTTGCAAAATTAAGAAAGGAGGCAAAGAGAAACAGAACCACAGACCTCGTAGTGTGACATTAGTAAGGAATTGCAGAATCTGTTATTAAGAAAATGGTATCAGGCACTGGGAAAAGACTAGGATTAGGCAGCATCAATGTGAGAAGAAAATCATGTCTAACAAATCTATTAAGAGATTGTTTTCAGATCGTAACTACTGGATGTTGTTTCAGAAGGCCCTCCCTAAGAGGTTATTAAGCAAAACTAGAGTGGTTTAAAGGGTAATGAAGGATTATGGACTGTATTTTGGTTAACAGAAAGACCGAGAGAAAGCTCAGGTTTGGAAGCTGTAGCTTGGAATGTATCCCAAATGACCGTATTTTGCCTCTGTAGTTGGAGTGAGACCGAGTGTGACGTTGGACAGTGAATATGTTGAGTGGGTTAAAAATACAACAGGCTAAAATGAATGATTGGGAATATGATAGTTATTCTCTTCCTCCAGAGGCACTGATTGGGACAATAGAAAACTTTGTTGGAAAGTTCAAGAGTGTATTTGAAGAACAAAATATTAACATTCCTTTTATATTCCAATAATTACTTTTGTTTAGCTGCTGATAATAAAGTTCAGAAGGAGATTCTTATATTAATGACTGAAAGAGAAAATTATTTAATGTGCTGGGTTACCTTTTTAGGTATTACTTGTAACTCAGTTGAAAGGCTTGAGCACAAAAATTTATCCTGGCACCATTTATTTATTTATACCCACTCCATGTACAATAACAACTTTTAAAAGATGGATGGACAGGTACATTGATAGGAAAGGTTTAGAAGGTTATGGGACAAACACTGGCTAATGCAAACTAGCTTGGATGGATACCTTGGTCAGATTGGGCCAGTTGGGCCAAAGGGCCTATTTCCAAGCTTTATGATTCTATACCGAATAAAATGTGGATAATCATGTGAGTGTTTACTTTGATGTAAAGTTATAGAAATATGCTGGGTGTATACACAAGAGATGCTGGAAATGTAGAGTAACACACACAAAATGCTGAAAGAACTCAGCAGGTCAGGCAGCATTTAAGGAAAGGAATAGAGAGTCAACGACTTGGGCTGAAACCCTTCATCAGGAATGGAAACGGAAGGTGAAGAAGCCAGAGCAAAAATGTGGGGAACAGGTGGGTGGAGAAGAGGTACAGGCTGGAAGGTGACAGGTGAATCCAGGTGAGGGGGAAGGTAAGTGGGTTGTGGAGGGGGAATGAAGTGAGAAGGCTAACCTCCAGTAATTTCTTCCTCCCCACTCTCATTTTCCATTCCCCTTTCTGGCTCTTCTCTTACACCTTCTCCTAACCTTTCTAACAGCCACCTCTGGTGCCCCTCCTTCTTCCCTTCGAGGGATCAAAAGTGGAAAGGGTGATCAATTTCAAGTTGCTGGGTGTCAACATCTGTGAGGATCTATCCTGCGCCCAGCGTATTGATGCAGTTACAAAGGAGGCATGACAGTGACTACATTTCATTAGGAATGTGAAGAGAATAGATACGTCGCCAAAGACACTCGCAAATTTCCGCAGGTCTACTGGGGAGAGCATTCTAATTGGTTGCATCACTGTCTAATATGGAGGGGCCACTGCACAGGATTGGGAAAAGCGACAGAAAGTTGTAAACTTTGCCTTATCCATCATGGACACCTTCAAAAGGCAATGGCTCAAAAAGGCGGCATCCATCATTGCTACCATCAAGGAGGTGGTGTAGGAGCCTGAGGACACAGATTTATCATTTTCTGGAACATCTGCCCTTCCACCATCAGATTTCTGAACAGACATTAAACCCATTAACACTACCTCAGTATTTTTCCCTTCTCTTTTTGCATTACTTATTTAATGTAATGATTTTAATATATGCTTATTGAAATTTATAGATGTTATTATGTATTGCAATGTGCTGCTGCCATAAAACACATTTCATAACATTCTGTATGTCAGTGATATTAAAAATAATTCTGAAATATTTTTCAGAGTAACCCAAGTTATGTTGTTATACATAAATCATTGAAAGTCAACTAGCAGTTACAGCAACTTGGGAAAACACCCACCCCCAACTTCTTATTCTGGCTTCTTCATCCTTCCTGGAAGTTTAGCTTTCTCTGTACAGTAAGAGGCACCAAGCAGTCCAGGAATATTTTCAGTTTAATATCAACATCATTATCAAGTTAGCTAAATCCAGCTAGCATGGTTCAGGAATCAAACTGAGATGAACTCAGCTGGATTGGGAGCTACGTGGCACCAATAAGTGACAACTTTCCAGTGACCACATCTGTGAAGTGCCCTTGGGTACTTCAGGAAGGAAGATCACTTGGCTATTCTCAAACTATTGAAGTGGCTGTTAACACACCTTGTCATCTCAGAAATGGTGAATGGACATTGAGAAAAAAATAAGTGATCACTGTCCAGATGTGAAACTTATCAAGCAGCACTAGATTTTACAGGAGAGTGATGGGGAAATTATTTTAGAATGCTTATGTTACCTTTTATTCTGCCTGTAATATACAGGAATCCATCTTTATCAAATTTTCCCAAATCTCCAGAATGCAACCAGCCCTCTTCATCCAGAGCTTCTTTGCTTTGCTCCTCCAGATTCAGGTATCCCATGAAGACATTTCTTCCCCAGAAACACACTTCTCCAACACCTTCTTCATCTCGATTTACAAGTTTAGTCTTGCAGCCATCCACCTCCTTTCCACAGCTGGTGAGAGATAGTTAAAAAGTTTGCACTTGAGATGATTAAGCACTTAATCTAAGGATAAAGCTAGTGCATCTGGTAATGATGCTGATTAGCAACAGGATCTTTAAATAATAAGCAAAAGGCAAAATGACACAGGTGCTAGGAAACCTGAAATAAAACCAAAAATGTTGGCAATAATCAGGTCAGGCAGTAAAGGTGAAATATTATTTTCCCTTCTCTCTTAAAACAAGGACAGATTCAAAAGCCAGTGCCTCAAATAGGCAGCACCCCTCACCATCTAGGTCATGTCCTCTCCTCATTACTTAATATTAGGAAGGAGCTACAGGAGCCTGAAGACCATGACTACTACTCATTTTGCTCTCTTTTTGTACTGCTTTTTTTCCTATTTAATATTATAATATAACTTATTTCATATAACTTAATATTTTCATGTATTGCACTGTACTGCTGTCACAAAACAACATTTCACAACATACGTCACTGATAATAAACCTGACTCTGATTCTTAAATCTTGACTACAATTTAATATTGATTTAAGTTACTAGAAAGGGGAACAAAATACTTAATGGAAACTTCACCTTATTTATAAAGTACTTGGAAATATACTTTTGAAGAGAAGATTATTTCTGATGGAAATGGCTATATGCCCGCCATATTCTTGTCAAAGCCCTCGCATGTTTGCTTCAAACTCCACCCTATTAAATGTGTTTAGTTTTACCATTTTCAAAATAAAGCCTAATTTCATTTCCACAACCTCAAGATGAACTAGCATTATAGAGACATACGAGACCAGAGATGCTGGAAATCTGAAGCAACACACGAAGGTGCTGGAGGAACTCAAAGGGTCAGGCCTGTTGAGTGAAACAGACCGTCAACATTTCAGGTCGAGACCCTTCATCCGGTGAAGGCCGCTGGCATATTGGTCCTTCACTCAGGGCACGGAATATAAAAGCTGAGAATCTTTTTGCTATTTTACATAGCACTGGTTATACCAGATTTGGAATATCTACACAGTTCAGTACTCCACACTGTAGGAAGGATGTGTACTAAAGAGAATGAATGTTGACTAGATTGGAAGACCAAAGCTTTGAGGAGAGTCTACTTTTCCCTAGACCAAAGAAGGCTGAAGGGATGACCTGATAGGGGTATATAATGAGATATCGATAGATAGTCAGAATCTTTCCCCCCATATTAGGTATATCACAAATAAAAGGTAATAAGGTTTAAGCTGAGAGGAAGGAGATTAGAAGGATACAATCCTATTACAAGAAGGGATTAATATGGATGGGCAAAAAGATAGGCATAGACATGGCCTGTTTCTGTACTGTACAATGACAGGGTTCTTAAACAGTGGTCCTTCTGAAAGATTGCAACTCCAGTAAGCTTAACCACATATTTATCACTATACAGAGACCTGGTCACTCGAAACGATCCTGCAAAAGAGACTGTGTGTGGACCACTACTCTCACTCATTCCATACAGTTCATAAACTGTGATCCGAAGACTCAAGAAGAACTTCAGTGTATCTTGAGTGATGGGTGCAGCTGCAGTGAGGCACCGGCTACAATGGTCCAGGCCCAGGGCATTCTGAACTTTCTGGAACACCAGCTTATTTGCCAGTGTATATCCCCAAGGCACTGAATCAATTCTGTAACATAAACAGAGGTGCAAATAGTCATTCTAATTTCATTCCACAGCATATTTTCACCAAGAAATATCAGCTTAAGCATAGGCTTTTAAATTCCATTCATTATTTTGGTAGCAAGGGAGGGAAAATGTGTGGTTCACAATGAAGTGGAGACTGAGTGGTGACCTTATAGAGGTATCTAAGGTTAATGGTCACTGTCTTTTCCCCAGGCTAGGGTAGTATAGAACTAGAGAACATGGCTTTAAGAGAAGAGAGCAAAGATTTTAAAGGGATCCAAAGGGTATTTTTTTTTTTTAACTACACAGAGGGTCATGATGATGTGGGATGAGCTACCAGAGAAAGCCGTAGAGGCAGATACAGTGAATAAAACACATCTAGTCAAGTACATATGGTAGATAGAAAAAGATTAATAGAGATATGGGCTAGAGACAGGGAAATGGGACTAAGTTGGTTAGACATCTAGGTTAGCACAAACAAGCTTAACCTAAGGACCCATTTCCATGCTGTATGACTCTACGATTTTGAAGATCTCCCATCCAAGCTGAAAAGTTGCAGTGTTTCTCTGTTCTATTATAAAAAGCACAGTGGAACGACTCTCCAACTTTTAGTAATGACAACGATTGTCCTGCATTTGCAAAAAAATGACAAACATGTCAATTGAACCATGATACACATGACATTTTAACAGAGTAAGGACCAACACTTGGCTTTTGTTTGTGCATAGTAGGGGAATTAATGGTTATGAGGAAAAGGCAGGTAGGTGGAGATGAGTCCATGGCCAGATTAGCCAAGATCTTATTAAATGGCAGTGTAGGCTCAACAGGCCAAATGGCCTGTTCTTGCTGCTATTTCTTATGTTCTTATGAGAGACTTTAAGAGAGGAGACAGTAATGTAAGCAATGATGGCATCAGCTAATGGCTGGGCTGGAGCATTCTCTATCCTGCATTGTACTCATGACTTACTGTTGTACCAACATTAAATAATTACCTTG
The DNA here is from genome assembly GCF_030144855.1 of Hypanus sabinus. Lineage (NCBI taxonomy): Eukaryota > Metazoa > Chordata > Chondrichthyes > Myliobatiformes > Dasyatidae > Hypanus > Hypanus sabinus. The sequence continues at coordinate 81,674,535 of NC_082719.1, forward strand.
CAGGTTAACATACCCATTCATAAGATTATAACTTGCTTGTAGGCCTTTATCCTTTGCCCAGCCAATTATTTTTCTTCTCAGAGCTGATGATTTAGCAACAGTTTCTTTTAATCTTTCTTCCATTTTCTCCCAGACACGTGGTACTCCTAAAAAGGCAGTGGGGCGTACCTCTTTCAAAGTTTCAACTAAAGAACTCTTTTAAAAAAAAAACAAAGAATATCAGTAATTTTCAGTTCTACATTCAGAGATCTCGTACATAATACTATAAATTTCACCGGTTTACCAAAGCTTCCTCTAGTAACCAATATTATGCCAAAGGGTCTGATCCTATGTTATACTACTTTATGTTCCAACCCAGCAGGTCAATGAGCATATACCTGAGGGAAGGACCCAACCAAGGACGAAAAGGCTGCAAAAGTCCAAAGAGAAGTGGTAGCATGGGAAGGCAAAGAGGGAAGAAGAGCCACGATAATCACACTTCCTATTACTGACTACTACCCAGATACTCAACTGGAGGGCACCTATTGATGAAGGGAACCTTGTGCTTGATACTAACCACATTTCCAGCATCAACACAGCATGCCACAACTCACTAATCCTAACCACACATCTGTATAATGGGGGAGAGAATGTACCAGGTCCTTACAGACAGCCACAGGAATTGAATCAGAATCTTACAGCTGGTGCTGTAAAGCCTTGCGTTAACTGCTATGCTACCCTGTTCAACTTTTGTCCCAGACTGAGAAGTAAAGCCTATCACAGTGGAATGCTTCAGGGAGAAGCCCAGAAATGATTCCTTTTGTGGTTCTGCTTTCTGATTCTCAGGATGGAAACAGTACCTGAAAGGAAACTGATGATACCCCTTTTGCCCTCAGACTGAAATAGTCTAAAGCAATCCTCACTGTGTTACTGGGGGGGGGGGGGGGGGGGGGGAATTAGATTATGGATAATGCTCGACAATTCCTCTTTCACATATTAATGAAAATTCTTTTTCTGTCTTGAACAGCCTTCCAGAGGCAGAGAATGCAAAAAAATTGTGAGAAAAACTGAGTGATGAAATTTCTCCTCAGTAAAGGTAAAAGGGTCTTTATAACAGAGAAAAAAATACAATAATTTGACAATGACTACTGTAAACAAAAATATTCCAGTTGGACAGTAATTAAAAAGGAAATGCTAACAAAATATCAATTGCTACATAAATTTGAACAAATAGATTATTTTAAGAGGAAGTCCGACTACAAAGCCTCTACCTTCAATGCGTCTGGCTGTGCAAAGTAGGTTGTGGCTCCAAACCTCAGTGGAATCCATATATCCATCATCTGTGCTGCAATGTGACTCAATGGAAGAAAACTGACAACCCTTTCTGGAATTTCAGAAGAAAGTCCCGCTGCCTTTCCTGCTGCAAAGGCAGTCCAGGTTAACTGGAAACAGGAAAGTGCACCCAAAGGATTATTCTGCTTGAAAACAGTCAATTTTTTTTAAAGTACATTTCAAATTATTGAGAATTACAATGTGTTTCACCCACTATCCACCACTCCTAGAATACACCACATCCCAAGTACCTGTTCTACTTACCTTCCCAAATGAAGCCAGAAGTATTTTTTGTTTGTTCCCTGTCAAAGTAAAAGATGCTTGATCATCTTGCCACTATTCAGCATGGCATCTTTCCCTTCTTCATTCACGGTTGCAGTAAGGTGTATGAGCCTTACAGTGGAAAGAGCCACCTCCCAAGGTTACACTTAAAGGACATATCGGCAGTCCAATCACACGGTCCCAACTGAAATGTGTCAGCTCAGTCAGGATAACCAATGGATCTACTTGGAGCCTTGTGGGAAAGCCATGGCTGAAGACAGTGGTTTCAAATGACAGCAAGAGGTCTTGGGAAGGCGGTGAGGAAGAGGAGGGACTGAGAAGTGGAAAATGGAGGAAGGGGAAGAGAGGAATAATGGAGAAATAGGGAAAAAAGCTCAGAAGAAGAAAGCACAAGAATATCAGAATCATACTAACTTCACTCCTATCCAAATCTATTGTGCTACTGTATAAATGATAAACACAAAATGTTGAAGGTGTCAGAAATCCAGAGCAATGCACACAAAATGCTGAAGAAACTCAGCAGGTCAGGCTTGATGAAGGGTCGCAGCCCAAAACATTGTTTATTCCCATCCACGGGCCTAAAGTATAAATGAGTTTGTAGCCCATGTCAATCCATTAAAAGTTTGCATCCGTAGCCAACAATGCCTAATAAATTGTAAAGTCAGCATCAACAATAAACTAATAGTGATTTGAAGATCAAGGGGAAAAACATACATGTATCATACTCGGAGAAAGGCACATTTCACATTTTTGAAACTGGGCAATTTCATGAGAGTGATTAAACATTTCTAAGAACTAGGTTGCTATGGAAACCATAAAAAACTCTTGTTCATGTCCATGGCTTGGTGCTTTATAAACTATATGGGTCCTTTTATCTCTGTCTACAGTCTTTGTGAGTGGCTGAATTCAATAACAACAGGTAAAACAGTCCTCTGTTTTTACACATGATGCAACATGTGATTGAAAAGCAGCTCATTAAAAGAACAAAAAGGCCACTCCACAGTACATTACAATTTGGATACCACTCACATTCTAATCTATTGCCCTGGGAAGAAATATCCAATGTCAATTTTAAGATTAATTTGTTTAAACTTCCAAGCAGTGAATTATAATTTGGATATGTTAATCATTTTTTTCAGCATCACCATTTCTCATGGCAGTAACATTTTTAATATATATTCTACTTTTTTTTTAAGTCTTTGTCATACAAGTTTCCAACAAACTGAGTATTGATTAGCTACTTTATGGTTGGTCTCTTAACATGAATACAAATAAATACTCACATTGGCATATTCCAGAAGTTCAACAGAATAACAAAAAACTAATGTCTGAAGACACTAATTATTTAATGAAAGAGGTATTTTTGCATCATACAATGAATTCCCTCAACTATTGCAAGTGCAAATTAAGGCTGATCAAAACTCACGTTGTCATGGCTAAGCATTACTCCTTTGGGTGCCCCTGTAGTTCCAGACGTGTAGATTAAGGTGCAACATTGATTAGCCTTCTGAGAGTTAATAACTTCAGCCAGTTCCATTTCACTGACACTGCTTCCAAGTTCCATGAATTGTTTCCACTTCAAAAAGGTTAAAGAAAATTGTTATGCCTTTTCATCGATACAGCCAAATAATAAGTTAAATGTTAAACAAAATCTAAATTATATTAAACACAGAGTAACTGAGTTAACTGTTCAAAATGTATATCTGAAACAATAAACTATCAGAATCAATAATGCAAGAACTCTTACAGTATAAAGGCCAGGATACTGTTCTTCCACCTCATGCTTGTACTGAATAATTGCCTTGAGGTGAGGCAACTCATTTCTAATCTAAAAATAAGGAAATAATATCAAATATTAATATTCATTAGTTTCATTATGTAAATCAAATGCATTCACCTTATCTAGCTGACCATAATTAAAATAAATATCGATTTAGTTATGTGCTTCCTAGAAACAATAGCAAAATCATCATTTGATATTTTAGCATTAAGGAAACAGGAACGGGAAAGATGGTTTGTTCTCAGATTCAGTATGGGAGGAGAGAGGAGAAACACAGTCAAACTAGCATTAGCGTTCACACATTCAAGTGGCAACTTTATTAGGTACACCTGCGCACCTGCTCATTAATGCTAATATCTAATCAACCAATAGTAGCAGCAACTCAATGCATAAAAACAAGCAGGCATAGCGAAGGGGTTCAGACTGCACATCAGAATGGGGAAGAAATGTGATCTAAGTGACTGACCAGAGAATGATTGTTGGTGCCAGGCAGGGTGGTTTGAATACCTCAGAAACTGCTGATCTGGGATTTTCATGCACAACAGTCTCTAGTTGTTTACAGAGAATGGAGCGTAAAAAAACATCCAATGAGTTGCAGTTTTATGGGTGAAAACACCTTGTTAATGAGAGAGGTCAGAGGAAAATAGACTTGTTCAAGGTGACAGTGACTTAAAATAACAGCCGAGTACAGAAGATTATCTCTGAATGCACGAGTGGATAAGTTACAGCAGCAGAAGACCAGGAGCATACACTCAGTGGCCACTTTATTAGCTGTTGAAAGTACCTAATAAAGTGGCCACTCCGTGTATATTTCAATAGGATTGCAAAGAGAGGTGGGAGATCAATGGGATCACAAAACTCAGTCAGTTGTAGACAGAGGGGACCAACTCCTCAGAAGGCAAGGCTATAAGGTCATTCACTGATCCACAGCAATTTGAAGACCAGGGGGAAATGTTCTGTATTCACAGAACATAAATACACAAGGCCAGAGATGAAACATTAATTGAAGCAAAGGTCTCAGAAGCCAAAGTATCAGAAATAAAAACAGAAATTGCCGAAAGTACTTGACAGTTCAGTCAGCAACACTGGAGAAAGGCATAAACCAGTATTTCCAGACTAATAAGCCTTTATCAGTGCTAGAAATCATGTTTTATGTTGCAGAGAGGGAGTAGGTTGGAGACAGAGTAGTCAACAATAGGCTACAGACTGAAACGGCTAGGTAAAAATAACAACCAGAGACAGAGGAGAAAAACAATAAGTTCAAAGTAATTTTATTGTCAAAATACACATATGTCACTATATACAACCCTAAGATTCATTTTTCTTCTAACATACACAGTAAATACAAGAAACATGGTAGAATCAGTGAAGAACTGCACCCAACAGGGCAGACAACCAATGTGCAAAAAAAACTGCAAATGCAAAAAGAAACAAAATTAATAATAGTAATAATCAATAAGCAATAAATATCAAGAACATGCGACAAAGAGTCCTTGGAAGCGAGTCCAGATCAGTGATGGGACTAGTGAACTGAAGTTATCCCCTTTGGTTCAAGAGCCTAACTGTTTCTGCACCTGGTGGTGCTTGTCCTGAGCTTTTTGTATCTTCTTCCTGATGGCAACTGTGAGAAGAGAGCATCGGATGCTGCTTTCCTGCAACAGTACTCCGTATAGATGTGCTAATGCTGGAGAGCGCTTTAGCCCTGATGGACTGTGCCTTATCCACTACTTTTTGTAGGCTTTTCCCAAACAACGACATTGATCCTAAGGAGATGTGCCTCGCTCTTGTAGTTTCAGGGTGACATGCCATGAGAAAAGAATGTGTGATGAAGATGGGAGAATGAATCAAGTGGTCCTGAATTTATAGGTTCTTTCAGATTACTCAGAGGAGAGATGAAGATGTAGGATCTCATTAAAGAAATGATGGTAGGTGATCTATTGAATAGAGGAATCCCTGCCCCCATCCTTCTAAATTCCAGCAAGTACAGATGAGAGGTGTGCAAGATGATAAGAGGCATAGATTGAGTGGAATGCCAGAGACATTTTTTCACCAGGGTAGAAATGACGAATATTAGGGAGCATAACTTTAAGGTGTTGGGAAGAAAGTGATATCAGAGACAGTTTTCATATATATACACACATACATACATAGTACTTCATTTGCCACTTTCTTGCCCATTCCCCAAATCTGTCTTTGTCCTTCTGCAGCCTACCTGTTTTCTCAACACTACCTGCCCCTCCACCAGTTTTCATATCATCTGCAAAGTTGGCAATAAAGCCATCTAAATCATTGATATACAGCATAAAAAGAAGCAGTCCCAACAGTGACCCCTGTGGAACAGCTCTACTCACTGGCAGCCAACCAGAAAAGTTATTTTATTCCCACTCGCTGCCTCCTACCAATCAGCCAATGCTCTAACCATCTTAGTAACTTCCCTGTAATAACTTGGTAAGCAGCCTCATGTGTGGCACCTTGTCAAAGGCCTTCTGAAAGTCCAAATAGACAACATCCACTGCATCCCCTTTATCTATCCCTACTTATAATCTCCTCAAAGAACTCCAAAAGGTTCGTCAGGCAAGATTTCCCCTTAAGGAAACCATGCTAACTTTGTCCTGTGTCACCAAATACTCCATAACCTCATCCTTAATAACTGACTCCAACATCTTCCTAACCACTAAGGTCAAGCTAACTGGTTTATAATTTCCTTTCTGCTGCCTTCCTCCTTCCGTAAAGAGTGGGATGATATTTGCAATCTTCCAGTCCTCTGGCACCATGCCAGAGTCCAATGATTCTCGAAACATCATTACCAATTCCTCTACAATCTCTACTACTACCTCTTTCAGAGTGCAGTTCATCTGGTCCGAGTGACTTACATGCCCTTAGGTCTTTCAGCTTTTTAAGAAACTTCTCCCTTGTAATAGTAACTGCACTCACTTCTCTTCCCTCACACCCTTCAACATCTAGCACACTTCTTGTGTATTGCACAGTGAAGACTAATGCAAAATACTCGGTTAGTTTATCTGTCATCTCCTTGTCCCCCATTATTATTTCTCCAGTCCTTGTTGTATGCTCTCTCATTTGCTTTTACATTAGCTTTGATTTCCCTTGTCAGCCACAGAAGTACTTTTTTGCCATTTGAGTATTTCTTTGTTTTTGGAATACATCTATCCTGTATCTTCCTCATTTCTCCCGGAAACTCATGCTATCGCTGCTCTGCTGTCATCCCTGCCAGCAGCTTGTTCCAATTTACTTTTGTCAACTCATCTCTCATACCACTGCAACTTCCTTTATTACACTGAAATACTGCTACATCATACTACTTTCTCCCCATCAAATTTCAAGTTGAACTCAATCATAAATAGGCACTGCCTCCTAAGGTTTCCTTTTACCTCAAGGTCCCTAATCGCCTCCGGTTCATTACATAACATGCAATCAAGTACAGCTGATCCCCTGGTAGGCTCAATGACAAACTGCTCTAAAAAGCCATCTCATAGGCATTTAACAGACTCACTCTCTTGAGATCCAATACCAACCCGATTTTCCCAATCAACCTGCAGGTTAATATCTCCCATGACTACTATAACATTGCCCTTTTGACATGCCTTTTCTATTTCCTGTTGCAATCTGTGGTCCACATCCCAGCTACTGTTGGGAGGCCTGAATATAACTACCATTAGGGTCCTTTTACCCTTGCAGTTTCTTAACTCAAGCCACAAGGATTCAACATCTTCTGATCCTATGTCACATCTTTCCACTGATTTGATGCCATTCTTTACCAGTAGAGCCAGGCCTCCACCTCTGTCTACCTTCCTATCCTTCCGATACAATATGTAACCTTGGACATTCAGCTCCCAAATGCAACCTTCCTTCAGCCATGATACGTTAGGGATATTTAAGGGACTCTTAGATAGACACATGGATGACAAGAAAAATGGAGGGTTATGTGGGAAGGAAGGGTTAGATTGATCTCTGAGTAGCTTAAAGGGTCAGCACAACATCATGGTACAAAGGGCTGTTCTAAGTTCTATGATTAATGGAATGGGAGGTGAGAGCAATGCAGGACATAGCTTTGTCAGCTAGGATAAAGAGAAAACCACCATTAAACAAAATAGATGATATTTCAAAGGGCACTGGGATGGACGGTCTTGTCATCAGAACAATTATAAAAGAGACACCCAGAGAAATACAATGTTATCCCTACAGGAAGCAAGATGAGAGCCAGTGTATCATGATAACTATGGGCTTGCAGTAATCATCTGAAAGCATGTGAAAGGGTAAACAATGTGGAAACTGGTAGCAAGATTAATGGAATTTGAGTTCTGTACATGTGTAGGTAGAGAACTCAATTGAGTCATCAATGTTACAGAGAAATTTCTTGAAGGTGCCTGATTGCAGTGGTTGCAAGTTCTTGAATAGCAATGGCATCCAAGGTTAAGGGGGGGAAGGCAGGAGAATGGATTTGAGATGGAAAAATTATGACTGAATGGCAGGCTAGGCTCAATGGGCCCAATGTCCCAATTCTACTCCAATATTTTATGTTTTTAATGGAATGGGACCATAACAGCATCTCGGTCACATATCCCATGAAGAATGCAGCAGAGTCAGTCCCTAAAACCACACTAATGACTTGGAGAAAATGAGTGGTTGACAAATTTGTTCAATATAAATCTGAGTTCGGTCAGGTGAAGATAGGTGGTGAAGGAAATTAATTGGTTGAGTCTCTGTTCACCTTGAGATGGGATGATGCTTTCAAGGGATTGGAGGATGGACTCCTGCAGTAAACCACTTCTTACAGCTTCCAATTTCAAGAGCAATCCTCTGCTTCTATCACCAAGGCAACCTCAGATCCAACTGCCCTATTGCCCTGGGTTACATGGGCTCTTACCTTTTGGATGAATCTTGTATTTTGAGTCATGCTATGCCGTCATCAGACTTCAATAGTTGCAGGCAGTGACATTCAGATGCAATTAAGGGTGGACAAAACTTGCACAATGACCATTTTTTTAACAACTATGAATACCTAGTTTTTAAATGGACAGTAACCTCGATGCAAGTGCCATGATCAAAGAGGTCTGTGCCCTAACGTTCAAAGTTCTGCAGCCTACATTCCTCTATAATATAGTCTATGTATTGCTTTACAGTTTTTAAAAATCTTAGAAGTCATACACAATTGATAAAAACGACTGAACTAGAATTTTAAGCAGTCTCACCTCCATGATTTTCTGCAGTTGTTTAGAATTTTCCACCAACACAACTTCGGTATTGCTGTCCTGGATCACGTACATGCATGCTTCTGGAGAATTTGTTGTATAAATCCCAACAGCCAGGCCACTACATTTGAGAGAAAACTTGCTCATAAATGCACAGACCTTCACTCAATATTGAACATGTGCCACCACAGTCAGAAAAAAGCAAATTTGCACCATATAGAAAGCACAGTCATCAATGGATGACCTACAAGAAAGAGGTACTCCTTCATCCATCACAGCATATTAAAACAGAATCTCCTTACAGCTTAAAACAGTGAAGAGCTTAGTTGCAAGACCAGAAAGATTCAATTTTGTTCTCCATTCTGTGCAGATTTCATGGATATGCAAAATCAACACGCTTGTTTTAGAGTACAGAATTTAGTCAGGGTTCCTGCTCCAAACATCCAATAAAGACAACATTAAACTTGGCAGTTGAGCTTCCCCAATTCCTAGTTGGAAGACCAGATAGGAATCAATGTTCTCAGGAGAAACCAATGATCTCAAGAGAAAGTGAAGAAAGAATAGTAATCATTGGCAACAAAGCTAACTTCAACACAATTTTCAATATATAAAAAAACAATTTTCAATAGAGGAAATACAGGAGGGGAAAGGGTGCATATTCACATGCAGTGTTAAAGAGCATTGCAAGACTAGATGCAAAACCAGACACTCAATAAACCCTCTTCTTTGGCATTCAAAGCTCAAAGTAAATATATTATAAAAGTATATCATAAAAGTATAAAGTATAAAAGATATACAACAGTATATCATATACAATACTGAGACTCATTTTCTTGCAGGCATACTCAATAAATCCAAAATAGAATAATAGCCGTAATAGAATCAATGAAAGACCACACCAACTTGGGTGTTCAACCAAAGTACAAAAGACAATATGCTGTGCAAATAGAAAAAGAAAGAAATAATAATGATAAATAAATGAGCAATAAATATTGAGAACATGAGATGAAGAATCCTTGAAAGTGAGTCCATTGGTTGTGGGAACATTTCAGTGATGAGACAAGTGGAACTGGGTGAAGTTATCTCCTTTGGCTTAAGAGCCTGATGTTGAGGAATAACTGTTCCTGAACCTGGTGGTGTGACTCCTGAGGCTCCTGTACCTTCTTCCCAATGGCAGCAGGGAGAAAAGATCTTGACAGGGGTGCTGGGGGTCCCTAATGATGGATGCAGCTTTCCTGCAACAATGCTCCATGCAGGTGTGCTCAGTGGTGGAGAGGGCTTTAATAGATTATCCACCACACACCTATAGAAGTTTGACAAAGTTTTAGATATCGTGCTGAATCTTCACGAAATCCTAAGGAAGTAGAGGTGCTGCCATGCTTTCTATGTATTTGCACTTAAATGCTGGGCCCAGGGAAAATCCTCTGGAATGTTAACACCAAGGAATTTAAAGTTGCTGACCCTTTTCACCTATGATCCTCCAATGAAGAACGGTTCATGGACCCGTGGTTTTCTCTTCCTGAAGTCAATAATCAGCTCCTTGGTCCTACCTCCTACCCCTACCCTAGTTCCACAAAACTAACTCTCTAGGTAGGCTCATTGTTTCTGCTACTTCTGCCATCCTACTGAACTCCTGCCCACATACCTCGACTCCATATTATATTCCTTAGCTCAGTCCCTTCCCACCTACAGCCACGACACTTCTCATGCTCTCAATCTCAACAGCTTTCAATTCCCTGGCCCTGATCACCTCATTTACACCATGGATGCCCAGTTTCTATACACTTCTAACCTCTGTCAAGACACCTCGAAGTTCTCTACTTCTTTCTCAACAACAGACCTGAACAGTTCCCCTCCACTTGGCAAAAAGGTCCTCAATTTCAATAATTTCGCCTTCAGCTCCTCCCACTTTCTCAAAACTCAAGGGGTAACTATGAGCCCCAGCAATGCCTGCCTTTTTGATGGCTCCATGGAACAGTCTATGTTCCAAGCCTTCCCTGGTGATGCTCCCCAACTCTTTCTGCGCTACATTGGCAAATGTGTTGGTGCTGCTCAATGCACTCATGCTGAGCTAGTTATAAAAATGCAATTCCCTTTTCTCAGTTCCTTTGTCTCCCAGGACGAAGCTTCCCAGAATGGAACTATACTCTCTGAAGTTCAGAAGAATGAGAGGGGATCTTACAGAAACATACAATATTTTCAAAGGGATAGAAAAGATAGAAGTAGGAAAGTTGTTTCCATTGATAGATGAGACTAGAACTAGGGGCCATTGCCTCAAGATTCAGGGGAGAAGATTTAGGACAGAGATGAGGAGAAACTGTTTTTTCCAGAGGGTGGCGAATCTGTGGAATTCTCTGCCCAGGAAGCAGTTGAGGTTTCTTCACTAAATATAATTAAGAAACAGTTAGATAGGTTTTTACATCGTAAGGGAATTAAGGGTTTTGGGGAAAAGGCAGGTAGCTGGAGCTGAGTTTACAGACAGATCAGCCATAATCTTATTGAATGGTGGGGCAGGAATTGATATGAAAGGTGAGGGGAGTAATGAATTAAAAGTATTATATATGAATACATGAAGTATAAGGAATAAAGTAGATGAGCTTGAGGCTCAGTTGGAAATTGGCAAGTACAATGTTCTGGGAATAACAGAGACATGGCTTCAAGCGGACAGGGCCTGGGAAATGAATATTCAAGGATATACGTATTATCGAAAGGACAGACTGACTGACAGAGGGGGTGGGGTGGCTTTGTTGGTGAGGAATGATATTCAGTCCCTTGCGAGGGGGGACATAGAATCAGGGGATGTAGAGTCAGTATGGATAGAACTGAGAAATTCCAAGGGTAGAAAGCCCTTAATGGGAGCTATCTACAGGTCTCCAAACAGTAGTGTGGATGTAGGGTGTAAGTTGAATGAAGAGTTAAAATAGGCATGTCGCAAAGGTAATGATACAGTTGTCATGGGGGATTTCAGCATGCAGGTAGACTGGGAGAATCAGAATGGTAGTGGACCCCAAGAAAGGGAGTTTGTGGAGTGCATCCGAGATGGATTCTTAGAACAGCTTGTACTGGAGCCTACCAGGGAGAAGGCAATTCTAGATTTAGTGTTGTGCAATGAACCGGATTTGATCAGGGACCTCGAGGTAAAGGAACCATTAGGAGGTAGTGACCATAATATGATATGTTTTAACCTACAATTTGAGAAGGAGAAGGGAAAATTGAATGTGTCAGTATTACAGTTAAATAAAGGGAACTATGGAGCTATGAGGGAGAAGCTGGCCAAAGTTCAATGGAACAATACCCTAGCAGGGAAGACAGTGGAACAACAATGGCAGGTATTTCTGGGAATAATGCAGAAGGTGCAGGATCGGTTCATTCCAAAGAGGAAGAAAGATCCTAAGGGGAGTACGGGATGGCCGTGGCTGACAAGGGAAGTAAAGGGCAGTATAAAAATAAAAGAGAAGTATAACATAGCAAAGATGACCAGGAAGCCAAGGGACTGGGAAGCTTTTAAAGAGCAACAGTAGTTAACAAAAAAGGCAATACGCAGAGAAAAGATGAGGTACGAAGGTAATCCAGCCAAGAATATAAAGGAGGATAGTAAAAGCTTCTTTATGTATGTGAAAAGCAAAAAAAAGTTAAGACCAAAATTGGGCCATTGAAGGTGAATTTATTATGGGGATCAAGGAAATGGCAGATGAGTTGAACAGGTACATTGGATCTGTCTTCACTAGGGAAGACACAAACAATCTCCCAGATGTAATAGTGGCCAAAGGAACTAGGGTAAAGGATGAACTGAAGGAAATTTATATTAGGCAAGAAATGGTATTGGATAGACTGTTGAGTCTGAAGGCTGATAAGTCCCCGGGACCTGATGATCTGCATCCCAGGGTACTTAAGGAGATGGCTCTAGAAATCGTGGACACATTGTTAATCATTTTCCAATGTTCTGTATATTCAGGATCAGTTCCTGCAGATTGGAGGGTGGCTAATGTTGTCCCACTTTTCAAGAAAGGAGAGAGATTACAGGGAATTATAGACCGGTTAGCCTGACGTCACTGGTGGGAAAGATGCTGAAGTCAATTATAAAAGAGGAAATTACGACACATTTGGATAGCAGTAGAAGGGTCAGTCCAAGTCAGCATGGATTTATGAAGGGAAAATCATGCTTGACTAATCTTCTGGAGTTTCTTGAAGATGTAACTATGAAAATGGACAAGGGAGAGCCAGTGGATGTAGTGTACCTGGACTTTCAGAAAGCTTTTGATAAAGTCCCACATAGGAGATTAGTGGGCAAAATTAGGGCACATGGTATTGGGGGGCAGAGTACTGACATGGATTGAAAATTGACAGGAAACAAAGAGTAGCGATTAACGGGTCCCTTTCGGAATGGCAGGCTGTGACCAGTGGAGTCCTGCAAGGTTCGGTGCTGGGACCGCAGCTGTTTACAATATACATTAATGATTTAGATGAAGGGATTAAAAGTAACATTAGCAAATTTGCCAATGACACAAAGCTGGGTGGCAGTGTGAAATGTCAGGAGGATGTTATGAGAATGCAGTGTGACTTGGACAGGCTAGGTGAGTGGGCAAATGTATGGCAGTTGCAGTTTAATGTGGATAAATGTGAGGTTATCCACTTTGGTGGCAAGAACAGGAAGGCAGATTACTATCTAAATGGAGTCAAGTTAGGAAAAGGGGAAGTTCCAACGAGATCTAGGTGTTCTTGTTCATCAGTCAATGAAAGCAACCATGCAGGTACAGCAGGCAGTGAAGAAAGCTAATGGCATGCTGGCCTTTATAACAAGAGGAATTGAGTATAGGAGTAAAGAGGTCCTTCTGCAGCTGTACAGGGCCCTGGTGAGACCACACCTGGAGTATTGTGTGCAGTTTTGGTCTCCAAATTTGAGGAAGGACATTCTTGCTATTGACGGAGTACAGCGTAGGTTCACAAAGTTAATTCCCGGAATGGCGGGACTGTCATATGTTGAAAGATTGGAGCGACTGGGCTTGTATATACTGGAATTTAGAAGGATGAGAGGGGATCTGATTGAAACATATAAGATTATTAAGGGATTGGACACGCTGGAGGCAGGAAGCATGTTCCCACTGATGGGCGAGTCAAGAACTAGAGGCCACAATTTAAGAATAAGGGGTAGGCCATTTAGAACTGAGATGCGGGAAAAACTTTTTCACCCAGAGTGTGGTGGATATGTGGAATGCTCTGCCCCAGAAGGCAGTGGAGGCCAAGTCTCTGGATGCTTTCAAGAGAGAGTTAGATAGAGCTCTTATAGATAGCGGGGTCAAGGGATATGGGGAGAGGGCAGGAACAGTGTACTGATTATGATCAGCCATGATCACAGTAAATGGCTATGCTGGCTAGAAGGGCCGAATGGCCTACGTCTGCACCTACTGTCTATTGGTCGATGGGCCGGATGGCCTACTCCTGCTCCTATTTCTAATGTTCTTATGTCCTTTCCATTCCAATGACATTAGAGATATCCTCCTTTTTCAAACAACTTGGTTTCCCCTCCTCCATCATTGATGGTGCCCTCACCCACATCTCCTACATTTTCTAGACGTGCACCTTCACACCATCTTTACTTCTGTCTTCTCAGGGTTAGAGTTCCACTTGTCCTCATCTACCACACCATGAGCCATCGCATCTGGCACATCATTCACCACATCTCTGCGATCTTCAATAGCACCCTACCACCAAACACGTCCTTACTTCTTCCCCCTCTCTGCTTTCCACACGATCATTCCCTCCACAATCCTCTTGTCCATTCATCTCTCCCCACTGAATTTCCCTCCTGGCACTTAACCCTGCAAGCAGGATAAATGCTACACTTGCCCAGTAACTTCTATTCAGGGCCCCAGACTAACCATCTAGCTGAGGGAACACTTCACCTGCAAATCTCTTGTGTCATCTACTGTATCCAGTGTTCCTGATGCAACTTTCTTTACATTGGTGAGACCCAACATAGACTGGGGGATCACTTTGTCGAGCATCTTTGCTCTATCCACAAAAAGCAGACTTTACCGGTGGTCAACCACTTTAATACCAATCAGTCCATGGCTTCCTGTACTTCCACAATGAAGCCACTCTCAGGTTGGAGGAGCAACACCTCATATTCAATCTGTGAGCTACAACTTCCGGTATGTTTTCACCCTCTTCTTCAATTGCCAACTCTGCCCCTCCCCACCTCTCCTCTTCTCCTAACACACCTGTCACCTCCTCCTTCCCCTTCTCCCATGGCCCACTCTCCTCTATCAGATTCCTTCTTCTCCAGCCCTTCATCTTTCCCCACCTATCACCTCCTTGCTTCTTACTTCATCCCTCACTTATCACCTTCTAGCCTGTCATCCTTCTCCTCCTCCTCTTATTCGACTCCTTCCCCCTTTCTTTTCAGTCCTGATGAAGTGTCGGTGCAAAATATCAACCTGTGGCGGCCCGCACACGCGGGACTCGAACTGCCAACGGGAGCTGTGGGCAGACATGCGGTAGCGCGTTTGGAACTACCCGCTCAGGACAGACCTTCCAGGGACAGTCTGACATCACGTCCGCCCCACAGATCGCAGGGGCTCATGGGAGGGGAGATTTAAGTGCGCAATTTTGAATCAGTAAAGGCATTCTGAGTTCAGCTCTCTCTGTCTCCATTGTTTCTTTAGTAGCGCGTTGCACGTGACTACACTGGTGACCCTGACGTTCCAGACGGCATCTGGAGCAGGCGACCGTGTATACAGACCACAAGCCCCTCACCTTCTCACTGGCCAAGGTATCGGACCCATGGTCGGCTCGGCAGCAGAGGCACCTGTCCTTTATTTCAGAATTCACCAAGGACGTCCGCCACATCGCAGGGAAGAACAACGTCATCACTGACACACTGTCTCACCCCTGCCTCCACTCAGTAGCATATCGTCCTCAGGAATAGACTATGCAGCACTGATGGAAGCACAACGGCCGGACACTGAGTTCCCGGCATACCGCACCGCCGTTTCGGGGCTCCAGTTGGAGGACGTCTCCATCGGACCGGCAGCGGATCGACTCCTGTGCGACGTGTCTACCGGCAAACCCCGACCCGTGGTACCAGCAGCATGGAGACGCTGGGTGTTCGACACGCTGCACAACCTGGCCCATCCATCCATCTGGGTGTCTGTCAAGCTGGTAGTGGACAGATTTGTCTGGCACGGTTTGCGCAAACAGGTCTGACACTGGGCCAGGACCTGCGTACACCGCCAGACCGCCAAAGTCCAGCGGCATGTGAAGGCTCCCCTCCAGCAGTTCCAGCCGACACACAGGAGGTTCCAACACATCCACGTGGACAGTGTTGGCCCCCTGCCAGTCTCCCAGGGTGACAGGTATATCTTTACCATGGTAGGCAGGTTCACCAGAAGGCTGGAAGCCATACCGCCCACAGACATGTCCACTGAGTCCTGCACCGGGACGTTCATTGCAAACTGAATCGCCAGGTTCGGCATCCCAACGGACATCACCTCCGACAGAGGGGCGTAGTTCACGTCTGGTTTGTGGACAGCACTGGCGCAGCTCCTGGGCACCCAGCTGCATCACACCACGGCGTACCATCCCCAGTCCAATGATTTGGTAGAGCGATTCATCGCTCCGGCATCTCAAGTCGGCCCTGATGGCACGCCTCAGGGGCCCCAACTGGACAGATGAGCTTCCCTGGGTCCTACTGGGTATCTGCACAGCCCCCAAGGAGGTCCTGGACACCTCCTCGGCAGAATTGGTCTACGGTCCCAGGCAAGTTCCTACCACAGGCCCGAGGTTCGGAAGAAACTCCAGCAAAGGTGCTAACGAGGCTGTGGGACAAGGTAGAGACCCTGGCACCGGTCCCGATCTCCAGGCATGGTCCCATGCCATCCTTCACCTCTAAAGACCTCCAAGACTGAGTATGTTTTTATTTGCAGGGGCATGCACAGGTCACCTCTACTGTGGCCGTATGAGGGACCCTTCAAAGTGATCCAGCACAACAGAACCACATGTGTCATGGAGATGGGTGGCCAGGAAGAGGCTTTTACAGTGGACTGTCTCAAACTGCCGCACTTGGACATTGAGCAACCAGTGAGGGTACCTGCACCGCGCTGGCAAGGTCGGCCACCCAGGCAAGCCACACAGACTGGGGGCTCCACTCCTCCAATGGACGTTTCTGGGGGGTAGTGGTGTGGCGGCCCGCACTTGTGGGACTCGAACCGCCATCAGGAGTCGCGGGCAGACACGCGGTAACGCATTTGGAACTACCCACCCGGGGGGACCTTCCGGGGACAGACTGACATCACGTCCGCCCCGTGGGTCGCAGGGACCCATGGGAGGGGAGATTTAAGCATGCCATTTTGTATCAGTAAAGGCATTCTGAGTTCAGCTCTGTCTGCCTCCGTTGTTTCTTTAGTAGCGCGTTGCGCGTGACTACAAACTGTTTGTTCACTTCCACAGATGCTCCCTGACCAGATGAGCTCCCCCAGCATCTTGAGTGTGTCACTCAATATGCATTATTTGCTCACACTATCAGAAAGATGGCTGGATATTACTCTGCCTCTGGTACACAGAATCATTCATATTAACTATCCTAAAAGGGCGATGCTGACCAGCTGTCTCAGAGATCTAAAATCTATCCATTCTGTCCGTGTGACAGAATAGGTTTTCCATTGGTGCTCTGGCTGTGTCCCACATTGCAAAGCTGCACTAGTCATTAGCTTGACTGGTGACTGTAAACTGTCTGGAGTGTAGGTCTCTTCGTAGGAGAATCAGAAGGAAGTTGATTGTCATATGAAAAAAGAAATAGGTTACAAGGAAACAAGTGCAGGAATGGAATTGATGGGTTTGCTCTAAGAGCCAGGATAGATTCATTGGGACAAATGGCCTCCAATGTCAGGAGAAATATGGAAGCATCCTATGATGTTGCTTTACATAATTTTTAGCAATGCTTGCTAAAGTTAACGGCATTAGTTTTGACAAGTTGCATTAATATAGCATGCAGAAGTACATCAGCGCAAATGTACCCTCTTGGCAAAAATGCCCTTGGCACTCCCGAACCTAGATCCTACCACAGCTTACAGACACCCAACTAGCACACACGCTCTTTTGTAAGAAAGGCGGGATGGATTTAATCAGGTGCCACAGAGATGCAGGCATCTTCTACTGTGTGACCAGCATGATAGCGTGTAGCAGTTAGCACAACGCTTTGCAGTACCATTGACCCGAGTTCAATTCCCACCACTGGCTGTAAGTAGTTTGTACATTTTCCCCATGACCGCGTGGGTTTCCTCCAAGTGCTCCGGTTTCTTCCCATGGTCCAAAGACATACCAGATGGAAGGTTAATTGGTTATTGTGATTAGGCTAGGATTAAATCGGGAGATTGCTGGCAGCATGGCTTGAAGGGCCATACCTATTCAGTGTTATATCTCAGTAAATAATAGTAAGTACATTTGTGGTCACAGTTCCAACTTACTAATTGCTTTATTATTTGTTACGAGTACAATGGAAGAGATAGTGAAATGCACCATTTACATCAAATCAAGTCAGCAAGGATTGTACAGGGCAACCTGCAAGTGTTACCACACTTCTAGTGGCAACACAGCACACCCACAACTCCTCAATCCTAATTGTACATCTTTGGATTGTGGGAGGAAACCAGAGCACCTGAAGGAAACCCACGTGGTCATGAGGAGAACATACAAACTCCTTGGAGACATGGTGGGAATTGAACCCCAATCTTGCTGCTGGTGCTGTAAAGCATTACAACAGCTGCTATGCATCGGAGTTACAAACAATTCATTAGAACAGAGCCTGCTGTAACCCGGGGAGAACATGTTTCTGAATCATATTTACAACCATTTCTCAGCAGAAGCAAATTACTTGTTTTGTTATTTGAGACATAATATCAGACTTGTTGCTGACATAAAGGCTATTAATGAAATTAATTTAATTCTGAATAATGACAGTTCGTAAATAGAATAAATTAATGCAAGCCTTTAATTTTAATCCATGACTCTAAAATTCAGCCACTCATTGGCAAGGAGTTTCAGACTAAGGTAACTGTTGAGCATCTGGGGTGGACTGAATGGTACGTGCCAGGAGCATATGTCACACTGCTTTTTGGGACAAAACCCTTCAGCAGGATCCATTAGCTAAACTTTTCAAAAGTACTTAAACATGCAAATCCACGTTCACTCAGTAACAGTTAGGGTGCATACCCTGCCAGAATTGTTCCTAAGTTTGCGATGAACCACTCTGGAGAGTTGAATCCTAGGATGCCAACTGCATGGAAACGTTGCAGTCCAAGCTATGAACACAAACAGAAAAATGTTACTATCCAACTCTCCATATTTTGAATAATTGCACTTTATTGATTGTACAGAGGTCCTGAATAAAGCAAACTAATAAGATGATGCACGTGTGATTAAGAGATCTAAAATATATCACGTGACCTCCCCCAGAAGCCAATGTCTTATCCAGTGGGTGAAATGGCTGGACCGGCAGACACAAATTCCTCTTGAAGGCCTCAAATGAACTCATCTCCACATTAATATCAAAATCAAAGACAGTGCATTTCAGATTCCAAACTTGCACTCAGCGTCGGTAGAACCCAGGAATTGATCGTGGACTTCAGGAAAGGGAATTCGAGGGAACACACGCCATTTTTAAAATCAAGGAATCAGCAGTGGAAAGGGTGAACAGTTTCAAGTTCCTGAGTGTCAACATCTCTGAGGGTCAATGCTAGATCTAACATTGATGCAGTTAAAGGAATGCATGGCAGCAGCTATATTTCTTTAGGAGTTTGAGGAGATTTGGTATGTCACCAAAGACACTCACAAATTTCTACAGGTGTACCATGAAGAGCATTCTGACTGTTTGCATCACTGTCTGGTATGGAGGGGCCACTGCACAGGATTGGGGAAAAAAAAAGCTAGAGAAAGTTATAAACTCGGTCAGCTCCATCATGGTCACTAGTCTTCCCAGCATTGAGAACACCTCCAAATGGCATTGTCTTAAGAAGGAGACATCCATCATTAAGAACCCCCATCACCCAGGATATGCCCTATTCTCATTGCTACCATCATAGAGGTGGTACAGGAGCCTGAAGACACACATGCAATCTTTTAGGAACAGCTCCCCCCCTCTGCTAATGAACAATGAACCCAAGAACATTACCTCACTATTTTTCCTCTCTTTATTGCACTACTTAATTTCATATATACATCTCATTGTAATTTGATTCTTTATTGTATATTATGAAGTACTGCTACTGCAAAACAACAAATTTCACAACCTATGCCAGTGATATTAAACTTCACCCTGAATCACAGCCAACTAAGGATTTTCCTCTTGTTACTCTCAGTTCCTTCCTTTATCCATGTGACCTCCAGACCTTGACCCCTACAGCAACAGGAACAACCTCCTTCCTGCCCAGGTACCTCATCATTTTACAAACTTCAATCAGCTCTTCACTTAGTGTTCCCTAATGAAGCCTCGACCTTCTTATTCCTGTAATTGTATTACCCCACCCTCGAGGCCACTCTCATGAATCTTTTCTCAATTCCTTCACATCTTTCCGATATAACGTTGTGACCAGAGTTGAATAGGGTATTCCGGTTGAGGTCAGAAGCACGTCTTCTGAAGATTAAGTGTAACTTCACCACTTTTACACTCAAGGCCTTATAACAAAGCTCAGAATTGCATTTGCTCTCTTAGTGGCTTGCTCAACCTACCCTTGCCACTTTCAGTGATGTGTGGGGCCCCCTGCCCCTACCCTCATTTCAGAAGGATATTTCTAATTCTATAATGTCTTTCTTTATTCTTCCTGTAGCCTCACATTGCCCTTTAGCTGATGTGCCTGACCCATTCCCCGATGTGTAAATCCTGCTGCAGTCTATTACTGAGTTCTTCACAATTCACAATATTGCCGTGTTTAAAGCAATTTAAAAAAGTTAGAAATTGTGCTGTGTATCCCCAAACCTAGATCGTTATTATTGATCATTAATTTCTGGGCAATGCCTTCATTCAATCCAAAAGTGAATCATTTACAACCCCATTTAAAACAATTTTAATATTCTTTAATTGCCAGTGTGTGTCAAAGCTTGGGCTGGCCTGTGGAGTAGCAGCATCAGCACTGGACTTTGAGGTGGACGGTTCCGAGTTTGAACCCGGCCAGGTCCCGGCGGCAGCATCCGCACGGACAGCAGACCTGGCAACCTTCTTGCCACAAAAACCCTATCGATCGCTACACTAACATGAGTCAACATTGGCTCAACAACAAGTCTCAACACACTGAGCCCTGCCTTGGTTCCTGTCGAAGGTGTTTCGGGGGCAGGACGTCAGTAGCACAACAGGTGAAGCCAGTATCTCATTGACCAACTCCACTGAACCCATCATCTGCACTAGATTCGTACAGGAGTCAATAGATGTGATGCAGAGTCTGAGAGGAGGACCAAATCTTACTGGGAAAGAAGTTATTCAAATTTAAGCATCTTGCATTTTAAACTTTGCTTCTATAATTGAAGTTATTCCATGCAGGAATTGCTTTAAGGAAGCTAGAATGCACTTGCCTTAAGAAAGCTTTTCGCAGCAGTTCGGCATTGAGTGTAATATTGTTGATAGGTGTATTTTTCCCACCGATTATCCACTTTGAAAGCCAAAGCGTTGCGCTGACCGAAATTTCCAACCGCCAGGCTAAAGAGCTGTCCAACCGTCAGAGGCGAATCTGCCCCTCGACCAGACTCCTCCATCCGGATCTTGACCGCGCTACTCATCCCTGTGTTCCACCAGCTGGTCGCAGGAGCAACTTTCGCAGGATACGATTCTGAAAATGCAATCGCAGAGTTTGAGTAGAGCAACACAAAAACTGGCCTTTAGGCATATCCTTCCTAGTCATTCATGTTAGGTCCACAGCCTCCAAGACTTTAGTCACTGAAATTGGTTTATTGTTGTTACATGTACAGAGACACAGTGAAAAGCTTGCCTGGCATACTGTTATAACCATATAACAATTACAGCACGCAAACAGGCCATCTCGGCCCTTCTAGTCCGTGCCGAACGCTTACTCTCACACATGGATCTAACCATTACGCAGGTGTATCACATTGTTCTACTACACTGAGGAAGAACAAGATAAAACAATAGCAATGCAGAATAGCACATATAACAATTATGATGGAAGTAATAAGTGGATCTGAGGGAGCAGCTCACTGTGTTCCAGCACCACCCACCATGCTATGGCGCTTGTCTAGATGTTTCTCAAATGTCATGAGGGTATCTGCCTCCACCACATTCCTGATTCCTCGTTCTGTGTAAAAGACTTCCCCCCTCTAAACTTCTTACTCTCACCTTAAACCTATGTCCTCATGTCTCTGACATCCTTGCCATGGGAGAAAGGATTTTTTATCGACTACCTTATCTTTCCTTCTACCAAATTTGCACACCTTAGCCTCCTCCACTCCATAGAAATCAGACCCAACTATCCAATTCTCTCCTTATTATAATAATGCTCCATCCAAGCAACATCTGGTCTGTACCCTCTCTAGTTTTTGAATGATGTCTGTAATGGATCATTAATAGGTCACGACAACAAAAGCAGTTTATCTAGTTTAATCATGTCCTTCCTAATGTAGCAGCCAAAAACACACAGACGAATAAAATCACAAATGAATTAAATCACAGGAACACAAACATTAACCTCCACTGGTGATAAATCATTTCACCTCCTGATATTTAAGCAGCCCATCTTCTCTAGGCAACTTGCACTAGTTACATAAAGGATTAATTATTAACATGTAGCACACTTTTTCATAAAATCTGTTGCATGTTTTTTTCTTCCACTGTTTAAATACTAAGCAAAGATACACAAAAATGAGGTTTTCGTGTAAACACAAGGTCCCACTATATCACAAGCTGAATGAGAAGGTTGTTGGCCTAGAAATTGAATCACGTCTGCAATGGATTAGCCACCACAACAAAAGCAGTTCATTCGGGCATATAAAACTGAGTATCCTTTCATAAAGTATAAAAGAGAGGCAACACTGGACAGTAGTTTGGGCCCTTTATTAAGAACGGGTGTGCTGACATTGCAGATGGTTCTAAGGAGGTGCACAAATGTGTATGAAGAGAGTTTGATGACTCTGGGACTGTACTCATTGGAATTCAGAAGAATGAGGGGTGACCTCATGAAACCTATCAGATGTTGAAAGCCTCGAAAGAGGGGATGTGAAGAGGATGTTTCTTATGGTGGGAGAGTCCAAGACCATAGGACACAGCCTCAGAATAGAGGGGCCTCCTTTTAGAATGGAAATGAGGAGGAATTTCTTAAGCCAGAGAGTGGCATTAATTGCCGGGGTGGCTGTGGATGCCAAGTCATTGGGTATATTTAAGGCAGAGGTTGATAGGGTCTTGTCTGGTCAGGGCATGAAGGGGTACGAGCTGAAGTCAGGAGATTGGGGCTGAGAGGAAAATGGATCAACCATGATGAAATGGCAGAGCAGGCTCGATGCCAAATGGCCTAATTCTGTTCCTGTATCTAATGGTTCTATGTACTTGATGGGCTGAATGGTTTTGCTTAAAGTTGTAGTATTATAAAATTAGTATAGTGGGACCATTTCCATTGACAGGATTATGCTCAGAAACAAGAAATTTAAGTTCATAGTTCAAAATAAATTATCAAAGTACATTTATGTCACATATACTGTACATATGTTGACATATATGTTTGCTTTGACATACAGTAAATCAAAAAAACATAACAGAACCAATGAAAGACCACACCCAACCTGCAAAAGACAACTAACACCAAGAAAAAGCAATGAGTTTCAATAACATGAGATGAAAAGTCCTTGAAAATAAGATGATTGTTAAGATTTTATATATGTAAGTGTTTACAGTCTGCTGCATAGTTAATGAAAATGATTTTCTATTCCAGAAGGGACTTGAATAGGTATTTGAAGAGAAAAGTTTACAGAGTTATGTGGGACAAATTACTCCTCCATGACGTATGTGATTTGGTGTTCACACGTACTCTGATGGACAAAGCCAAAAACCTGATGCCATCCAGTTCTTCCTGAAGTAATAAAACAATCTTTTAAACAATTTCCAAGACAGCAATATTAAGGACACTTGGAGACATGTGTCCTTATTAGGGTGATCGGTGGGGTGGGGGGAGTGGCGCAGTCGTATAAAAGTTTGTGTTAGTAACTCCAGTAACCGGAGTTTAATTCTGCTGCCATCTACATGTTCTTCCCGGACACATGGGCTCCCTCTGGGTGCTCCATTCTCCTTCCACATTCCATTAGTACATTAATTAGTCACACACGTGTAACGGGCAGTGCGGCTGTTGGGCCCCCAGAAAAACATTCTAGTTCAGATGAAGCATGATGGCCAATTTTATTTCTGGGCATTCCAGCTATGCCTTCTGCCGCAAGGTACTTTCTTTATTCCTAATGGCTTACACCTTCCACCTAGTGCCACCTTTCTATTTATAGATTCATTAACTATTTTTAGATTCCTTATATGATAACTGGTATTCACCTGTCTATGCGAGGTGAGAGACTGAAGGGCTGGAATCTGAAACTGTTGGAGAAACGCAGCAGGTCAGGCAGTATCGGAGGAGGGAAATGGAGAGTGAACATTTCAGGTTGAAAATCTTCATCTGATGTGAAGGTTTTAGCTGCTAATACCCTTCTTGCATTCTTAGTTACATTTTCCTTTCCACTCAGAGTGACCTGTGTTCAGGCTGGTTCTTAATGGTGTTATTCAACTAATGTTCATTGCATAACTTTTTTTCCTTCATTATCTTCACTTTCCTTGTCATCCAAGGAACTTTGGCTTTGTTCCTCTGCCTTTTTCCTTTGTGACAAGATGCCCAGCCTATACGCAGAGATATCTAGTCTCACATTTACCTTTTCTCTTTGAGTTTTCCTCCCATTATTTGGTTCCATTCAATCCCGGATCGGTCGCTCCTCCTCCACAGATTCTGTCTGAATCACTGAGTTTTTTTCCAAGCAGTTTCTAATTTTGTTTCAGATTTATAGCATCTGCAGTTTTGATTTGATTTTTGGGTCCCTCCTTAACCCAGTGAAATTTCACTTTGGACATTTCCTTATTAACCAAGCCTCATTATGTGATAATCACTTCTCCCCAGGTGTGCTCCATCTAACTGACCCTCCTCATTCCCACAAGCTGGTCCAACAATGCCTCATTGCCTGATGTCTACGAGTCTGAGAGATCAGGACCAGGGACCATTAGCTCCAGGGCAGGAGGTTTGTCTGTGTGTGCAAGGGTGGGAAAGGGGCTTGTTATACAGCATTGTTCTGCTGAACATGGTGGTCATGACGATGCTTGCCAGGCATGTCAGAATCTGGTAACACAAATGATGCAATACACTATGTTTTGATGTACATGATAAATTAATGAATCTGATACTGGCCCTCGATGAAATCTCCCCTTCTATTTTGTTTTTATACCGTACTCCCTCTGCCCTCACTGTTCACAAAGCAGGGCTGAGACAGAATGAAGAGAGAGAAAAAAAATCTTCAAATCTAGAATGTTACCTGGTTTTCAGCACCTAAGTTACAGGGAAAGGTTGAACAAGTTAGGTCTTTATTCTTTGGAGTGTAGAAGATTGAGGGGGACTTGATAGAGGTATTTAAAATTGTGAGGGGGATAGATAGAGTTGACGTGGATAGGCTTTTTCCATTGAGAGTAGGGGAGATTCAAACAAGAGGACATGAGTTGAGAGTTAGGGGGCAAAAGTTTAGGGGTAACACGAATTTCTTTACTCAGAGAGTGGTAGCTGTGTGAAATGAGCTTCCAGTAGAAGTGGTAGAGGCAAGTTCGGCATTGTCATTTAAAGCAAAATTGGATAGGTATATGGACAGGAAAGGAATGGAGGGTTATGGGCTGAGTGTGGGTCAGTAGGACTAGGTGAGAGTAAGCGTTCTGCACGGACTAGAAAGGCCAAGATGGCCTGTTTCCGTGCTGTAATGGTTATATGGTTAAATCTACTCTGGAACCGGTGAAAAAAATGTGGTAAACACTAGTTTGGGATAAGCAAAGGTGACCTCACTCTCTATCTTTCCTTACAATCTTTGACAATGACATTATAAGCAGGAGTATGCATGTTGCAACATTAGAAAATGCTGATAAGGAGATTTTTTTTTTTGTTAACTCAACAGTAACATCGAGTGTGTGTTGACAAATACCTGAACACAAGGCCGGGCAGATGAGGTGATTAAAAGAGCATATTGGTTGTAGTGATTTTGTTTTTGCCAGGGCCAAAAGTACAAGGACAAGAATGTTGAGATAACACAAAATGAGATGTTAACTGTACCACTACTAGGACAGTGTAAAAATTCTGCACTGCACAACAGAGAAAAATGTGATAACACTGTAGAAAATGCTAAGTATGTGAGGATGCAGGGTCATTATAGTCATGATAAGAGATGGTTTAGTCTGGAGTTAGTTCCTCTAGTACAAAGGAAACTGAAGATAATTTAAGACCACAAAGACAGTTAAGTAAAAGAGCAGAATTAGGCCATTTGGCCATTCCAGTCTGCTCCGCCATTCAATCTTGGTTGACTGATTATCTCTCTCAACCCCATTTTCCTGCCTTCTCTCCCCATTAAATTTAACTGAGTAATGTACATTGGGTAAACAGAAGGGGCTCATTTCCCTTAGCTGCACAGTTTGTAAGTAAGCAACATGGATTTAAGTTCTTTGCTAGAAGGACTAGAAGTCATCCAGACGTGCACGGGCACTCTCACCTCTCACCCTGCCCAATCCGCAGCACAATTCGCAATCCAGCCCATCAGTGAGGCTCCAGCAGATTCCGTTCTAAGTCCCCGGCCGCTCACTCCTATACACACTGATATGAAAAACTGCAATGAGAGGGGCCCACGCACATCTAGATGAGTACTTTTGTGCTTGCTCTATTCTGTCTTTATGAATGAAGTTTTGAAACTGATAAGGGGAATGTGTATCTTTCTGTCTTACCAGCTTAATCCACAAACCTTTTGGCATAACAGAGAGAAAAACAAAATTATCCAGTGAGCAGAGGGGTCTAGAACTCACTGCCTGAAAGGATAGAAGAGACAAAGTACCAATATATTTAAGTATATATCTGGATACGCTTTTGGAGGCATAGCCAGTGCTGACATGAGAGATGAACTACAGTTGCATAGCAGTTAGCACAATACTATTAGAACTTGCATCATTCCAGAGTTTGGAGTTCAATTCTGACATTGTTTTGTAAGGAGTCTCTGTATGTCCTTCCTGTGGTTTTATTCCAGGTCCTCTGGTTTCTTCCCACATTCCAAAGATGTACCGGGGAGGTTAGTTGTCCTGTGATTAGGTATGGGTTAATAGGGGTCGTGGGGTTACTGGGGCAGCACAGCTCAAAGGACCAGAAGGGCCTCCTCCACACCGTACCTCAAATTAACCCAAGTATCACCATGAAACGGTCTCCTGGGCTATGAAATTCTATGCTAATTTTATTATTCTTGTACATCATCTGGAAATAAAACTTTTCAGAGATAACATTGTGAGCATTCTAAAAATAATTAATATCATTCATGCTGCAAACATGAATTCTCCAGATGTTCCTAAAGTGGAAGATCATCTCATACTAGTATGCATATCTTTTATAAGTCAGATTTTAGTCACAGATACTAATTATACAAACAGGTAGATTACAATTTAAAATACTGATAAAAGTGAGCCAAGCTACCTGTTCCCACTGAGTGTGTTACAATCGAAGTAGATTTTATTTGCTTTTCCTTGTTGATTAGAGAATCATCCCTTTTCTTCTTTTCCATTCTCGCAGAGTTTGAAGTATTGCAATCTGCCAAACTTGGTACATTCGGAGAAGTTCCTTCTACCTGTTGCTCAGAATTTCCAAGGGAATCATTTATAGTTTCTGATAGTTCTTCGTCATCTTTACTCTGCCGCAAGACAGAGGGCCTTATATCACCACCTGCATCACTGGGCCAGGAATTGCCATCGAGGATCTCCCCCATCAACAAATCTGAAGAAAGGATTTGGTCGGGACTGTGATTTTTTTAAAAAATAAAGCTGCAGAAACAAATATCCAATATTACTCTCAGAAATACAGTGAGGTTTAAATTCATGTATCATTAAGGTAACAAAAAGAACCCAATATGAACCTAACATGGGTAAAGAAAAATTGTACTGAGCCTACTTAATGTGTAGAGTTCAGCTCTTCAGTGAGGAATGACTGCTCACTGGACATTACTTTCATTCTTCATACGTTTGTCACATTAATTACAACAAGAAAATTTTAGCATTGGATTCTGACATACTTTACTGTAAAGTCCGATTTTTGTCATAATTTTTTCCCAAATTAAGTTCAGTACAGCTCTAATTAATTAATACCTTGTGCACCTTATGAGAAAAGATTTTAAAACTTATTAGGATAAATTCATGTTTACATCAAGACTAATGAACCTAGCCAAAAGTAGTTTAGTGCTGGAGATCCTATCAGTGGTCATTGAAGCATCGTTTAAAACCATTATTATCAGACTGCAGAACTTCAACCACTTTCAGCAAAAGAAAGGTAAAGCAAACAGAATTAGGAAATGGGAGAGCTTAATTTTTTACAAATATGATGCAAAAAGCAAACAACTTACAATGACTAAAGAGACTACCCAGCTGTTACCTTTGCAATTACAACGGGAGGACAAAGGGCTGGCAATAACTACATTTAAGCAGAACCCTTCTGTTAAAAACATCTGTAAAAGGAGCATCAGAGCCAAATTAAACCACGTGGCCTATTTCAGCTTGGGATGGGGAGTAGGAGATGGCAAGTGACAACATTACCAAGTTATAATTCCCCTCTTCCAGCTTCTCTACAAAGTATCATCAAGACCCATAACACTTTATAATTGAGAATTCAAGCTCTTCTTGAGCCATTAATCTGTAAGAATGCATACCATTAAATTTCAGTATGAGTGAAATATAGTCCAATACTAAATAGTTCACAGAGCATAACTGGACTTCTAGAATGCTCTGGTCAACAAGACTTTTGGAAGCTCAAAGCATGAAGTAATTAAAAGGAAGAGCATTAAATACAGAAAAACAGGACATTTTACTTTTTAACCTCATCAATCATGTGATTTTTACAGTCATTAGACATTGAATTAATACTTACAACTCTGCTGTAAAGGCTAATTATAAGTCTTTCATTCTTAATTATACATTAAATTTTCATATTCAGAGTTTTTAAAAATTGGTACTCTGTATCAGGAATTTAGAAAACACCCATACTGAGAACACAAGAAAACACACACACACACACGCTGAACACAGGTAGGGGGAAGGACGATGGCAAGAAGGTGACAGTTGAAACCAATAGGGTAGGAAAGATTTAGGGCTGGAAAAGAAGGAATCTGATTGGACAGGAGAGTGAGCCATAGGAGAAAAGGAAGGAGGAGGGTTAACAGAAGGTGATAGGATGGTGAGAAGAGGCAAGAATGGGGAGTAGAAGAAGTGGGGAGTGGGATGGAATTTTTTTTTTTAACCACGAGGAGAAAATCAACATTCAGACCATCAGGTTGGAGACCAACCAGGCGGAACACAAGGTCTTGCTAATCTGCCCTGAGGGTGGTCTCATCGTGACACAAGAGGCAGCCATGGACCAACATGTCAGAATGGGAATCAGAATCGAAATAATACGCCACCCAGAAGTTCCACTTTTGGTGGATGCAGTGGAGGTCCTCGACAAAGTAATCCTCCAAATTCACAACAAGTCTCACCAATGTACAGGAGGCTGCATCGGGAGCACCAGACACAATAGACGACCCAAGCAAGTTTGCAGGTGAAGTGTTGCCCCACCTGGAAGGACTGTTTAGGGACCTGAATGGAGGTGAGGGAGGAGGTGAATGAGTGCTGGGAGAAATATTAATAACAGTGACCAGGTGGGTAACAACAGTTACTTGACAAGGTTCGGTGTTGGGAACAGCAGCATTTAAGCCTTTACTTCTGATTTTGGTTCACTAGTTCAGTGCAAGATGCCAAGTAGTTAAAATCTCAAACCAGGGCAGTGTGGTTTTACGTGGCAGTGCAGAGCTGTGTGGAAAGAGTACCTCAGGAAAGAAGGAAACATTAGCCAAAACAGTCATTTTATTGCATCCACATTGTGGATGCATCCACTGTGTGGAATGAGCTTCCTGGAGAAGTAGTAGAGGCCAGTTCAGTTGTGTCATTTAAGGTAAAATTGGATAGGTATATGGACAGGAAAGGAGTGGAGGGTTATGGGCTGAGTACAGGTAGGTGGGACTAGGTGAGATTAAGAGTTCGGCACGGACTAGGAGGGCCGAGATGGCCTGTTTCCGTGCTGTGATTGTTATATGGTTATATAAAAACATATTTACCTTTAAGAACATCATATAGAAGGATTGCAAGACAATAAAACAGCACTATGTGTGGACTGCATTCTAGGAAGCAACTAAGTGCAAATCTAGTTGGTGAACAAATAGATGAGGTAAAGAGATTGCATTTCGGCTTTCTGAATGGGAGTACCAAATTGAGCCACGTCTTTTCTCCATTTGTACGGTACTTTGCAAATAATAGTTAATAATGCATCAATTATCGACATAATCCAACAAAATCCTTTTAATGATATACAACTTCAACAATGAGGTAACCAAAACTGCACATATTCTGGTTATGTCTTTATCAATATTACAAAGCTGTGCCACAACTTCCTTGCTCTTATATTGTATTACCCAGTCAATGAAGGCTAGCATCTCTGACATTGCCTTCACTACCGTCACCAACCTCATCAAGCTTCTTATTCTGGCATCTTCCCCCTTCCTTTCCAGTCCTGATGAAAGGTCTCTGACCAAAACCTCAACTGCTTACTCATTTCCATAGATGCTGCCCAGACTGCTAAGTTGCTCCAGCATTTTGTGTAGCTCTGGATTTCCAGCATCTGCAGAATCTCTTGTGTTCAAAGTTAAATACTGAAATGTTGTGACAGGCAAATTGAAATGGAAAAATATTCTCTTCACTTAGAAACCAACGAGCACACAGGGCACACTGCTGCATAAATCAGGACACTTATACACAGCAAGTGAGACAAAGAATCTGAAAATATAGTCAGATACACCTGGTCAGTTTTTCCACATTACTGTAATTATCTTAAGGTGAAATGTGTGTGTGTGTGTGTGTGTGTGTGTGTGTGTGTGTGTGTGTGTGTGTGTGTGTGTGTGTGTGTGTGTGTGTGTGTGTGTGTGTGTGTGTGTGTGTGTGTGTGTGTGTGTGTGTGTGTGTGTGTGTGTGTGTGTGTGTGTGTGTGTGTGTGTGTGTGTGTGTGTGTGTGTGTGTGTGTGTGTGTGTGTGTGTGTGTGTGTGTGTGTGTGTGTGTGTGTGTGTGTGTGTGTGTGTGTGTGTAGAAATGGTTCAGTTCACACCAAGAACAAAGGCACATGACAACTTCAAGCAGAAATTCAACTTTTCTACTATCTCCCAGGATAAAGGCAAGTACCTTCTCACATACAAACATTATATATTTACATCCTTCAATCCCAACATATACTCAGTGGCCACTTTATTAGGAATCTTCCATACCTAATAAAGTAGCCATTGAGTATATATTCATAGTTCAAAGTAAATTAT
Source organism: Hypanus sabinus (assembly GCF_030144855.1). Lineage (NCBI taxonomy): Eukaryota > Metazoa > Chordata > Chondrichthyes > Myliobatiformes > Dasyatidae > Hypanus > Hypanus sabinus. Next base: position 81,705,751 of record NC_082719.1, read on the forward strand.
CAAAATACATATATGTTATTATATACAACTCCAAAAACCATTTTCTTGTGGGCCATGCAGTAAATACAATGAAACACAATAGAATCAATGGAAAAACACAACAAATATGGGCAAACAACTAATGTACAAATGACAACAAATTGCAAATACAAAAATAGACAAAAAAGTAGTAATAATAAAAAATTTTAAAAGCAGTAAGTAGAGAACATGAGTTACAGAATCCTTGAAAGTGAGTCCATAGCTTGTGGAATCATTTCAATGATGGAGTGATTGTTGTTATCCCCTCTTGTTCAAGAGCCTGATGTTTGAGGGTAATAACTGTTCCTGAGCCTGGTGGTGTGCGCCCCGAGGCTCCTGTACTTCCTTCATGATGGCAGCAGCGAAAACAGAACAAGTCCTTGATGATGGATGCTGATTTCCTGTGACAGCACTCCTTGGAAATGTGAGCAATGAAGGAGAGAGCTTTACCTGTGCTGAACTGTCCATTCAAGAGCACTGGTGTTCCTTTTGCTGTGATGCAACCAGTTAGTATATTCTCCACCAGGCATCTATAGAAGTTTGTCAAAGTTTTAGAAGATATGCCAAATCTGCACCAACTTCTAAGTGTCTTCTTTGTGATAACACTTGTGTGCTGGACCGAGGACAAATTCTTTGAAAGGATAATGCTGAGAAATTCAAAGTTGCTGACCTTAGATCCCCTGATGAAGACTGGCTCATGGACTTCTGGTTTCCTCCTCATGTCAATAATCAGTGAGAGATTTGTGGTTGTCTGCTGCTGTACCCCATCCACTTCATGGTTCGACATGTTGTGCATTCAGAGATGCTCTTCTGCACACTGCTGTTGTAATGCGTGGTTATCTGAGTTACTGTCACCTTCATGTCAATTTCTGACCATTCTCCTCTAACTTCTGATTTTCACCCACCAAACTGCCGTTCACTGGATTTTCCCTTTTTTTTGTTTTTTTTTTGTACCATTTTCTGGAACTCTAGAGACTGCTGAACATGAGAATTCCAGGAGGTCAGCAGTTTCTAAGATACTCAAAACAACCCATCTGGCACCAACAAATATTTCACGGTTTTAGATCACATTTCTTCCCTATTCTGATGTTTGGTCTGAACCTCTTGACCACGTCTGCATGCTTTTCTGTACTGAGGTGCTGCCACGTGATTGGCTGATTGCATTAACAAACAGGTGTACAGATGTGCCTGATGAAATGGTCACTGAGCGTATAATCCTCTAATATCACAACCCCCGTTCAATATTTCACATACCCTGAATATGTTTAAGTATTGACAGCTATTAATGTAATACTAATGTTTTCAATTAATTTGAGGTTTTTTTTAAATCATGTTGGTATCAGGTTCTAACATTGATCTTTCTCTCCCCTCCCCTTCTCTTGCAACATAGGATCATAGTTTCACATGCTTCCACTCTTGACAGATGAGTCAACTTTTCACAGTTGTGCAAACTTTGCCTCTTTTCTGCAAAGGTTGTTTGGATGATGACAGTGGCATTGGTTCAAAGTAAATTTATTATTAAAGTACATATGTCACCATATACAACCATGAGATCCATTTTCATGTGGGCAAACTCAGTAAATACAAGAGCCATAATAAATGAAAGACTGCGCCCCACACGACAGACAAAATATCAATGTGCAAATGATAACAAACTGTGCAAATACAAAATTTAAAAAACACTGAGAACATGAGATGAATCAAACCATTGAAAATGAGTCCATAGGTTGTGGGAACGGTTCAGTGATGGGGCGAGCAAAGTTGAGAGAAGTTATCCCAACTAGTTCAAGAGCCTGATGGCTATGGGTTAACAACTGTTCCTGAACCTGGTGGTGTGAGTCCTGAGGCTACTGTACGTCCTTCCCGATGGCAGCAGCAAGAAGAGAGAACGGTCTGGTTTCTGATAAAGGATGTTGCTTTCCTGTTTCAGTGCTCTGTGTAGATGTGCAATGGTTGGGAGGGCTTTACCCATGAGGGACTGGGCTGTATCCACTACTTTCTGTAGAAAGTTCTGTTTAAGGGTACAGGTATTAGTGTCTTCATACCAGGTCAAGATGCAATCAGTCAATATGCTCTCCACCACACATCTATTTGGCAATGCTAGTATCCCTCCAGTGTTCTGAGGTGCCTTGTGCAAGCAGTCCAGGTTTAAGAAGCATATGGTGGAGGGTGGGGATATTTGTAATGACAGGGGTCACTGTTTCCCAGTAGATATGTTTATACTAGGTATACAGTGATGAAGTTCAGATGCCTTTCTCTCAATCAAACAAAGGCTGTTCTGGTACATTGAAGACAGCAGTGTATTTCATCATTGCCTTCTCTGAGTTGTGTCTCTTGAGATGCAGAAACAGCTGACACCATGCCTTCATGACCACATTTTTCTCACAGTGAAGTCCTGAGATTACTCAAGTTAAATTCAAACATCCTGAATGTCAGCATGTTAACTGGGGATCATTTCCTCCAACACTCACCTAACGTGAACAATTTGATAACATTCCAGTGGGTTCCCTTTCCAGAGCTATGCATTTCAAAATTCTCAGCGTTTACAAATCCACCCACAGCCCCACTCCACCTCACCTCACCCCACCCCACCTTGCCCACCAGCAAACACCCTTCACTTCAGTCCCCAGCCTACAGACTTTGCTACATCCCTCCTCCACTTGCCTGAAGTGACTGGACCTTCAGTTACCTGGATGTCATCTCTGGACTTTGTACCCCAAAGTTTCTCATCAACAGCTCCCTACTATCCTCTAAATAACCTGTTCATTGGTTGTCCTGTTGGCACCATCAGGTTTCTAGTGCATTTTCTTGCAACCAAATAGTAGACACAATTCAATGGCTGAACTTTTGTAATCAAGAAAGACATCCTTCATCTTTTGTGCTGTCGCATTCATGCACTATGCATAGCTTGGTAGTTTTGAAAGCACAGCTGAAAAAGAAAATTCCAAAGTATCAAAGGCAAAGAAATTACTCTGAAAGAGCTTCACCAAGTCTTAGAAGACAAGCCATGCACCAAATACAAAAGATTTTATGATGATGAGCTACATCTGAAGTATTGCATTCAATTCTGGTCATACTATTATAAGGCAACAGCAAAGGAGACAGCGCAGAAGAGCTTCAGTGGGATGCCTCCTGGATTTGAGGAAATATGCTGTAAAGAGAGACTGGGCAAACTAGCGCTGTTTTCTCTGGAGTGGTGGAGGCTGAGTGGTGGACCTGATAGAAATTTATGAAAGCATGAGAGGAATAGATAACGTAGCTTGCTGGTATCTTCCACCCCAGGACCAAAATACCTAATACTAGAAAGCATCCATCGAAGATGAGAGGGAATTCAAAAGAAATGTTCAGGGAAAGTTTATTTTTAAAAAGTGGTAGGTGCCTGGGATGTGTGTACCAGAGGGTGGTGCAGGCAGAAATGATAGAGGAAGTGTTTAGAAGGCTCTGAGATATGTAGAGAACAGAGCGATATGGACCATGTGCAGGATGAAGGGATTAGGTGTCAATAGCTTAATTGGCTCAGCACAACAATGGAGACCTAAAGGGCCTGTTCAACATTCAAAAATTCCTATCAGAAGTTTAATTCTCCTGAACTCTGTCCCTACCTATTTATAATTTTCCAAACTAATTTCAATTATATTTCTCAGCTAACACAATGTAACTCCCTGGGTCGCCTCAGGCTCACTCAGCTCATTCTCGTCTAGGGGGAGCAGCCTTCGGCCCCGCCAAACTGGGTAATCTGCTGGTTGGATGCTGTGTGATGTCCCCGCCTCGCCCAAAAACAGACAGTACACCATATGTGATTAAATGAGTACAATTTATAAAGGTTACTATAACTAAGTGATTAATAATGATACAGTATATATAAGGAGAAAAAAATAAAGAAAAGGCGCCAAACTTATCAAAGTCCAAACCACTTCGTGCACAACCGTTGGAGCTCAATTACTGAAGTCTTCTGGCCACCATTCAATCCCCTCCGAACTCCTCGACTCGCAGCTCAGGACCCTCCGAGTGGTCAACCAAGCACATCTAGCTTCATCCTCGGAGTACCTCCCGGCCTCGGACCCCCGCTTGGGGTCCGATCCTCGCCCAGTTTACAGCATTGCGTCCTCTCTCTCGACCCCCTCGCGCCGCCGATCTGCCCAAAAGCCCATCAACAAAAGCTTACAGACTCAGAAGAAAGAACATTAATCCCCATTTGGTTTACAAAGGAATACCATTCTCCCAGCACTCTCTCGCAACAAAGAAACATTCCTGCTTTTAACAAAAGAAGCCCTTTTGATTACATACACAGTAACAAAGAGAAAAAAGAAGAAACCCCCTTTACAAAAAGAACCTGGAAAGGCTCAACAGATTTTTGTCATCAACTCTTTGCCAACAGATTTTTCTCCCTGACTCTTCCTCCACTACATTTTGATGACTGTATTGGTGCTGCTTCATGCACCCATGCTCAGCCGGTCAATTTTTGCCTCTAGCTTCCATCCTGCCCTTAAATTCTGACACCTCGCTCTCCTTTCTTGATCTCTCTGTCTCCATATCTGGGGACAAACTGTCAACCAATATCTTTCATAAACCTGATTCCCATATTTATCTAAACTATACCTCTTCCCACCCTATTTCCTGTAAAAATGCTATTCCCTTTTCTCAAATTATTTGTGTCTGCCACATCTGTTCTCAGGATGCAGCTTTCCGTTCCAGTCCTCCTTTTTAAAGAACATGGTTTCCCTCCCTCTACTATTGATGTTGCCCTCACACACATCTCCCCCATTTCCCATATCTGCACTCACCTCATCTTTACATCGTCATAATAGTGATGGAGACTGTCTTCTCCTTACCTACCATCCCATCAGCCTCCACATCCAACATATTACCCTCCACAACTTCCACCACCTCCGAAGGGACCCTACCGCTAAATATCTCTATCTTCCCCACCTCCATTTTCCGCAGGGATCGCTCACTCCGCGATTCCCTTGCCCATTCTCCTTCCCCACTAATCTCCCTCCAGACACTTATCCCTGCAAGTGGCCCAGGTGTTACACCTGCCCATATACTTCCTCCCCCACCTCCCAAACAGTCCTTCCAGGTGAGGCAACGTTTCACCTGCGAATCTGCTGGGTTTGCCTATTGTGTCCAGGGCCCAGCTCAATGAGCACCTTCACACTAGCTGACACAAGCCGGACTTCCTGGTGGCCAAACATTTTAGTTCCAATCCGCATTACCATTCCACGTCAATCAACTAAGATGAGGCCACCCTCAGGATGGAGGAGCAACACCTTGTATTCCATCTGGGTAGTATCTAAATCTGATGGCTTGAAATCGATTTCTCCTTTCGGTGAACAAAGTTCTCCCTCGCCCATTCCCCAATCTACTACTACTTCTCACCTACCGATTACTTTCTCTTGGGTCCTCTACACCTTCCCTTTCTCCCATTGTCCACTCTCCCCTTATCAGATTCTTTCTTCTCCAGCCATTGACCTTTCCCACCCACCTGACTTCACCCATCACCTCCGAGCCAGCATCTTTCCCCTTCCCCACCATTTAATTCAGGCACCTCTCATCTTCCCTCTCAGTCCTGAAGAGGGGTCTTGGCCCAAAATGTCACTTCCATCAATGCTGCCTGACCTACTGAGTTCCTCCAGCTTTTTGTGTGTGTGTTGCACAGGTTTTGTTAAATATACAACAAGAATATACCTAACGATTAACAACACCAATTTTCTTGGTGGACAGTCAGCGTACATTGTTAAACCAACTGAAATCCTACACCAAGGGTTACACACAAAGAGTTAAAGCAGAAAACAGAACACTCAGACTGTATAAATCCTCTGAAAGTTGCAAACAAGCACTTGGTATTTAAACAGTACTCAAAATTTCCATACAAAATTCCCTTTACTTTTCCCTGACATCAGATCTTTCCAATGGAATTAATTTCAATCCTTTGCCACATCTCCTAATTTACATTTCTCTACAACTTCTCATTTTCCATTCAAACATCCCAACCAGCATCATTTCTCCAACATTTTGTCAGTGATCAACGTGTGTAAGGCAAATCTATGTCGGGTGCATTCAAGAACTGGAGTACTACGACTCTGAGACCCTTATCCCCACAATCTAATTGTCAGTTGGTACTTGTGTTTAGGACACTTGGATTAAGTTCCACCTTGGCCACAGCAGCTTAAAAGGAACCAACAAACCTAGGAAATACACACTAAATGCTGGAGGAACTCAGCAGACCAGGCAGCATCTATGGGAAAAAGTACAGCTGACGTTTCAGACCGAGACCCTTCAGCAGGAATGCCAACTGTACTTTTCGCCGTAGCCGCTGCCCGGCCTGCTGAGTTCCTCCAGCACTTTGTGCGTGTGTGTGTTGCTTAGATTTCCAGCATCTGCAGATTTTCTCTTGTTTGCAGCAAACCCAAGACATTAGTTATTAATTTCACAAGCAGCAGGACAGCATGTCTGCCACTGACTTTGTGAAATATGTGTGAGGTAAGATGGCGGATACATAATCTTTTAAATTCCTGGTCATCACTGAGTAGTTACAACAAACACTTACTTAAATCATGATTGGTGAAAAGATTGCTACCTCAAAGGTCAAAAGCCTTCATGTTCAGTTTTATTCCAGCACCCTGAGTAGATCATTCATATATATTTTTTTTTTAATCGTGTGGGTTTAGAAAAATATAAACAGAAGAAGATTCTGCAAATGCTGGAAACCTTGAGCAACACACACAAGATACTGGAGGAACTCAACAAGTCGGGCAATACGAGTTTCTCCAGTTTAGAAAAGATTTCCTGAAGTTTCAAATGGAAGTGTTCTTATTTTCCCCAAACTTACTCAAAGTAATGCTTCAGATTCACAGCTTACTACGTGTAACCAGAGAGCCATGCCTGTCACATGACAGCACTGCCCTCACCTGGTCGGAGGTCACACCACCTGCCAGTCATCATTTCACCCCTCCCAACTAATCAATGCACACCTAACCATTGGCCACCTTAATTGGATTAACCTGTCTAGCACCAAGCCGTTGGCCCCCGACCTATAAAGGGTGCTACAAGTGCTTGGCTTGCTCGCTCTCTTTTGCCATCTTTGTGGGACTACCTTGCTTCACTCCAGGCTGAAGACCACAGAACAGCTCTGGAGACATGTGGTAATGTGTGCATTGAATAGGTTTGTGGGAGTGTTTATTGTTATCCCTTTAGCAAAGATCTGTGCTTGCCCATAGCCAAGGGGGCAGGTATTGTAGTTACTTTTCCCCTTGCTTGTATGTGTACCTGTACTCCGTCCCCAGACCATTTTCCCATGTATTGTACTGCTGACCTGACTTTTCCCACGCTCCTCTATTCTAAGCGCGTTTGTGTGAATATTGTAGCCGCTTGTGTTGTTCCCAAGCTTTTTCTCCCCTTGTAAATAAACTCCTTATTAAAACTGTGTGTCCAGAACTCTTGCCTTTGAGACCCAAAGAAGCTTTCTCATTTCCATCACAACACTATGTTGATAGCTTAATGGGGATCTTATTAAAACTTGACAAAGGCTGTTTGAATGAAATGTTAGCTCTTTCTTTTGTCTCATATGCTGTCTGTCCCACTGAGAATTTCCAGTATACTCTATTATCTCAATAAAGTTGCTAGATTTGAATTGCTGTACAGATATGATTGGTGACAAATTGAACCAGGTTCTACTCATCTCATAATTACATCAACACTTAAATTGTGTCAAATTTCATACCAGGAGAAACAGGGGAAGCTTTTTCCCAGTTTTTGAACAGCCCAGCAGCCAGCCACAAATATATCTCCTCAAACTGTCCTCCCTTCTCCTTTGACCCTTAGGGACTGCCAAATTGTTGTTGGTACGTGGAAGTAAAAGGGGCATGAATATGATGTCTCCTTGTTTTTCTTTCACTTTTAACAGGAAATACTTATATTTACATAGTTTCCAAGGATATCTCTAAGTACTTTACAAACAGAATGCAGGCAGTCCCTGGGTTATGAATACCTTACAGGCATTGAAACATAGAAACAAGCTCCCATAAATCCAAAAGTCCAATGTACAGACCATAAGACATGGTGGAAGAATTAAACCATTTAGCCCATCTGGTCTGCTCCACCTTTTCTTCATGGCTCAGCCATATCCCTCAGCCCTAATCTCCTGCCTTCTCACATCTCTTCATGCCCTGACTGATCAAGAATCTTCGCTTTAAATATACCCAATGACTTGGCCTCCACAGCCGCCTGTGGCAACAAATTCCACAGATTAACCACTCTCTGGCTAAAGAAATTCCTCTTCATCTCCATTCTAAATGAACATCCCTCTATTCTGAGGCTGTGTCCTCTGGTCTTAGACTCCCTAGCATAGAAAACATCTGCTCCACATCCACTCTATCGAGGCCTTCCAACATTGAATAGGTTTCAATGAGATCCCCCCTCATTAGTGCCTATGAACAGCAGAACTGGTTCATTTCATACACTAGGTGACGAAAATACTTGACAGCAAAACAGCTTGAGCACAAACAATAGTCATCTTTGGAGTGCAATCCTTTACAAATTCTGTACTGTTTAATTTGTATAGTATTTGGCCATTACCATATCTCCAAAAACAAAAAAAGTGACGGTAGTACATCTAAGAAAGAAATGGAATGGAAGTTGAAATGCATATTAAAACTAACTACTATCAGGTAGTTCTGATATGATTTGAAAAAGGAGAAATGCCACTGACAATTGGCAAAGTATTGGGTGACAGTCATTAATGGTAAGGCACGCATTCTCTCAAGCACGTCAAAGGATTGGTCCTGAAGTAGACCATCATTGCCTTGATTATTAAGATGAAATACTGCAGATGATTTGCCTTGGAAATTAAAACTAGTGCCAAATATCCATTAGCCTGATGCTTATTCAAGATAAATCAAAACCTACTTAAAGATTTAAAGAAAAAATACGGAGTTAAAAACTTGTTACAAGGAGGGGGTGGTTTATTAGATTTAAAGTAAGGGGTCTTAAAGGAAATTGGAAGTCATCTCTTCCAGTCATCAAGAAGTCCAACAAAACAGCTAGGATGACAGCTCTTTGTGCATTCTGGTTTAGGAACTATTTTAGTCTTGAGGTCCCGAGGTACTCTGCTTCCAAGAATGTTATATTCAAGATTTTAATGGTTCTTAATAATAATGCCTGCATCATTTTCATAAGCTAGTACATTTGCCACCAAACACAACTGCTGTTTTCCAGCCGTTTGGGTCAAGGTGTAATTGCACACTACCTCTGCAAGGCATTTTCTCAAGCCACTAAAGTATCCAATACAGCAGAAGGCAAGACTTTAAGGGAGCTTGGAATTCATACAACTACGATGCAGAGAATATTTCAATTGTGGTAAAGCAGTACTGATGCAATATGGTTACCCCATCACATGATTGTGTATGCAGAAACAATTATTTTCCAGCTTATGGACAAAATTGATTTATGGATGTCTATATAATAATGGAACCCTTCTCAACTAGGAAACCATCTATTATTGAAAATCATCTCATCAGGTCTCTTTGCAAGGCTACATAAAGAGTTGGGGGTAGAACTAGTGTTACGAATGTGCCACAACTCTGAGGGGCCGAAGGGTACAAAGTAGCCCCCTCCTTTTTGAGAATCACAACATCGCTATTAATTTGGGTCTGGGACCCAGGAAATGAGAGAGAGACATCCAGAGTACGCAGGGTTTGGAATGTGCCCTGGCCTCTGAAAGGCAGAACCATTGATAACAGCCATTGTCTCTTGGAGACGGAATTGTGTATTGAGTACTGTACTATTCATTGAAGCCCTCAGGGGATGACCAGAGTGGGCTGGTTGGGGGATGGCATCCTCCCAACCTGATTGACATCTGAGACCCAGTGAGTAAGGATAAAAGAGGGTCTGGGGAACAACCCCTTGAGACGCACCAGGAGAAACGCTAGAAATCCCGTGACAGCGTTTAATATCGACAGCCAGTGGAGGGCTCGCGTGTGTCCTTCTCCCTTGCCTGGGAATTGGCAGGCTCGCCACGGAAGAACGGCTTTAGCTAAAGGACCGGGTACACCAATGGAACTCTCAAAGGATCGAAATCATAAAAAGGAAAAGCTGGGAAGTTTCTAAAAATCTCTCTTGACTCCAACCAAAGGCTGCAGCCTGAATGAACTGAGTGACTTTTATATTTCCATCGGACAATACATTATCCCCTAGACAACGATAGAGCTTATTTATTATTGATTATTATTATACCCACACTTTTAGATTTAGTATTGATGACATATATTATCTGTATGTTTGCATTGATATTATTTTTGTGTATTTTTACTAATAAATACTGTTAAAAATAGTACCATCAGACTTCAACGGACCTCTCTATCTTTGCTGGTAAGTGACCCAGTTACGGGGTTCGTAACACTAGTGCTACCTTTAACAGATAGCTAGCATGCACAAGATTGGCCAAATGGTTTCCTTTCCTGCAGGAATCACTATGGTTCTTTTTTTTCTACTGATAAAAAAAGGATATAGACATTAGTTTTAAGGCAATCTGTTCAAAACTTTCCTGCCAACTCACTGCTCTTCACATGATCACTTGCTCTTTTAACTTTTTAAAATCTAATATTCTTATTCAGAATTGTGTTCAGAATGTATTCTATTGAACTTAACTTTGAAAATCTGATGTAACCATGCTAATTTATTTGGAATTTTGCACTCTACAAATTGGCTATTTCAAATAAAGTAATAAGCATTACTGCAGCCCACTAATTAGTTACTACCATTCTACTGGTTAATGTTTTATTAAATTACTGGAATAACTTGGCTACAGAGGGAAAGAACGACAGCTCAATATTCCAGGTTTCCATTGCTTTGGACATGATTGAGCAGGGAGGATTAAAGGGGGAGGGGTGGCATTACCAGTCAGGGAAAATGCCACAGCTGTGCTCCATCAGGACAGACTGGACAACTCGTCTAGTGAGGCTTTATGGGTGAAATTCATGAATAAGAAAGGTAAGACCATGTTAATGGGACTATATTATAGAACATCCAATGTCCACGGGACTTAGAGGACTAAATCTGTAGAGAGATTATAGACTGTTGCAGGAAATAAGGTTGTGATAGTAGGTGATTTTAACTTTCCACATATAGACTGGGACTCCCATCCATACTGTAAAAGGACTACATGGGATTGAGTCTGTAAAATGAGTTCGGGAAAGTTTCCTTAATCAGTATATAGAAGTCTCAACAAGAGAGAATGCCACACTTAATCTGCTATTAGGGAATGAGACAGGGCAGGTGACAGAAGTCTGTGTAGGACTGTAGGGGAGTACTTTGCAGCTAGTGATCACAAGGTCATTTGTTTTAAGGTAATTATGGAGAACAAAAGGACTGGTCCTCAGGTTGAGTTTCTAAATTGGAGAAAGGCCAATTTAGATAATATCAGAAAAGATCTGGCAAGGGTGGATTGGGGTCAGGCTGTTTTCTGGCAAAGGTGTACTTGTTAAGTGGAAGGTCTTCAAAAGAGAAATTTTGAGAGTACAAAGCTTGTATGTGCCTGTCAGAATAAAAGGTAATGATTTCAGGTATAGGGAACCTTGATTTTCAAGAGATATTAAGATTGTTTAAAAAAAATAATCAGATATAGGCAGGTAGGAACAAATGAGATACTTAGGAGTATAAGAAATGCAAGAACATTTAAGAAAGAAATCAAGAGAGCTAAAAGAAGGCATGAGGTTGCCCCAATAGACACGGTGAAGAAGAATCCTAAGGGATTCTACAGATATGTTAGCAGTAAAAGGATAGCAAAGGACAAAATTGGACCTCTGGAAAATCAGTATGGTAAGCAATGCATGGAGCCAAAAGAGATGGGGGGAGACCTTAAATAGATTTTTTTTGCATCTGAATTTACTCAGGAGATGGACAGAATCTACAGAAGTGAGACAAAACAGCAGCAAGGTCATGGACCCTCTATAGATTACAGAGGAGGTGTTTGGAGGCAAATCAGGATAGACAAGCTCCAGGGTCTGACAAGGTGTTTCCTCGGATCCTTTGGGAAGCAAGTACAGAAACTGCCAGGCTCCGAGCAGAGATATTTAAATCATCCTTAGCAACAGGTGAGGTACCAAGATTGGAGATAGCTAATGTTGTTCCATTGTTTAAGAAAGGCTCTAAGAATAAACAAGGAAATTGCAGGTCAGTGAGCCTGGCATCAGCAGTGGAAAGATTTGGAAGGTATTCTAAGTGACCAGATATTCGAGTAATTAGATATACAGGGACTGATATGGATAGCCAGCACGGACTGATGCATGGTAGGTCATGTCTAGCCAATCTTATAAAGTTTTTCAAGGATGTTACAGAAAAGTTGATGAAGGCAAGGCAGTAGATGTTGCCTACATGGACTTCAGCAACACATTTAACGTGGTCCCATATAGGATGTTGGTCAGGAAGGTTCAGTCGCTTGGCATTCAAGATGAGGAAGTAAATTGGATTAGACATTAGCTTTGTAGGAGAACCCAGAGAAAGGTAGAAGATGGCTACCTTTCTAACTGGAGGCCTGTTGTCTAGTTGTCAACACCACAAGGATCAGTGTTGGGTCCATTTTTTTGTCATCCACATCAATGATCTGGATGATAATGTAGTAAACTGGATTAGCAAATTTGCTGATGACTCCAAGACTGGGGGTGTAGCGGGCAGCAAGGAAAACTATCAAGGCAGCGGGATCTGGATCAGCTGGAAAAATGGGCTGAAACATGGCAGATGGAATTTCATGCAGCCAAGGTCTTACTCAGCGAGAATACAGGTCCATAATTCAGGTAGATAGAATCATTAAGAAATCTTTTGGCACATTGGCTTTCATAAATGAAAGTACTGAGTACAGGAGATGGGATGTAATGTTGAAGTTGTACAAGATGTTGGTGAGGCCAATATGGAGTATTGTGTACAGTTTTGGGAAGCTGCAAGATTGAAAGAGTACAGAGGAAATTAAAAAGGATGTTGCCGGGACTGGAGTACCTGAATTACAAGGAAAGATTGAATAGGTTAGAAATTTATTCCTTACAACATAGAAGATTAAGAGGAGATTTGATAGTGGTATACAAAATTGAGGGTATAGCTAGGATAAATGCAAGCAGACACTGAGGTTTGGTGAGACTAGAATTAGAGGTCATGGGTTAAGGGTGAAAGATGAAAAGTTTAAGGGCAATACGAGGAGAAACTTCTACACTCAGTGTGGCGAGAAGGTGGAATGAGCTGCTAGCACAAACGTTGGATGTGATTTCAATTTCAACATTCATGAGAAGTTTGGATAGGTACATGGATGGGAGGGGCATGGAGGTCTGTGGTTTGGGTGCAGGTCAATGGGACCATGCAGTGTAAATTGTTCAACATAAACTGGATGGGCCAAAGGGCCTGTTTCTGTGCTGTAGTTTTCTCTATTATATTAATCAGACTAAATCACATGGCTATGACAACCTTAGATTCAAATTTATCACTTGTACATCAAAACATACAGTGAAACATTGTTTATGTTAAGAACCAACCCCAATGATGTGCTGGGGGCAGCTCGCAAGTCAAGCCACACATTCCGGTACCAACAGAACATACCCACAATGCTTGGCAGAACAACAGCAAAGACAGCAAAACAGAACACCACCATAGAGAACAACAACAGCAAAACAAGCCCCATTCTTCCAACCCACACACCCATGCACAAATGTAGTTAGAACCATAGAACACTACAGCACAGTACAGGCCCTTCAGCCCTCCATGTTGTGCCAACCCATATAATCCTTTTCAAAAAAAGTACTAACTCCACACTGCCCCATAACCCTCCATTTTTCTTTCATCCAGGTGCCTGTCCAAGAGGCTCTTCAATACCCCTAATGTTTTAGCCTCTTCCACTATCCCTGGCAAGTCATTCCAGGCACTCTCAACCCTCTATGTAAAGAAAAGGACTTACCCCTGACGTCTCCCCTAAACTTTCCTCCCTTAATTTTGTACATATGCCCTCTGGTGTTTGCTATCGGTGCCCTGGGAAACAGGTACTGACTATCCACCCTATCTATGCCTCTCATAATCTTGTAGACCTCTAACACCAGGGCAGGTCTCAACCCTCAAGTGGACGTGGATTTGCAGACATTGGGCCTTTAACTTCCCCAGAGGACTCACAGAAATTCACAGGTTCTCTGGCCATCAGGCCTCAACTTCTGGACATCTAAATCGATCTTCAGTACCAACCCAGGACTCATCGATGATGACAATGAGAACCCAAGCTCCATGCCTCAAGCTCCAGACTCACCAACGACAGGACCCCTAGCTCTAGGCCTCAAACTGGTCTTGCCAACTTGTGTACCTGCTGACCAGGGCTGGGCAACAGCCCTCATCCTCACTGGTCTGCAGTCCAGCTGACCATGTCCACACCACTGGCCTTCAAATGCTTAGACTCCGGGCTGCCCTCTAATTTCCTCACATCCCTGTCCGTATATCCCCAATTCCTCTCGGTCCCCAAACCCGTCCATATAAACCTAAAAAAAAATGTTCTTAAAATTTTTAAGTTGAGCCACAACTTCAATGGAGACCACAGCTTGGTGCTATCTTGACAGGGAGGTGATTATTTGAGCAGTTCTTTTATTACTTTGAGGGGATCAATGAATTATGATCAAATATCATATTATTCTCCAAAATCTGACAATAATATCATGGCTGTTCCCCAATCATCCCTAAGTCACCATGGAAAATGCTTATCTGCCCGTTTTCAAAAAGACAATGTCTAACACATGGGCAAAATTGAGCCACATTCTTCAAATACAGCCAGTACCTAAACATAGTTGATCTAAACTTCTTACACTTTTCCAGCCTTCACCTTTCATACCAGGACTTGGAGATGCTTTTGTGATCCATATCAGGTACTAGATTTCCCTCCTGAAATTTCTGTCACCACACACAATCCCAAAGCTCAAGCAACACACACAAAATGCTGGAGAAACTCAGCAGGCCAGACAGCAGCTATGGTAAAAGAGTATAGTCATTGTTTCAGGCAGAGACCTCTCAGCAGGATGGGGGGGGGGGGGGTAAGAAAAAGAGATGGGTAGATTTAAAAGGTGGGGGAGCAGGGCATAGAAAAACACAAGGTGATAGGGGAAACAGAGGGGGAAGGATGAAGTAAAGAGCTGGGAAGTTGACTGGTGAAAGAGACACAGGGCTGGAGAAGGGGGAGTCTGATAGGTGGGGACAGAAGGCCATGGAAGAAAAGGGGAAGCACCAGAGGGAGGCAATGGCAGGCAAGAAGACAAGATGAGAGAATAGTGCAGAAGATGGAGCCAATTACCGGAAGTTTGAGAAATTGATGTTCATGCCATCAGGCAGGAGGCTACCCAGACAGAATATAAGGTGTTGTTCCTCCAGCCTGAGTGTGGCTTCATCCTGAGGCCCAAGGCTCAATCTTCTACAAAGCCCTCTGCTCTGCATCTGCAGTTGCATTCTCGCTGAAGAGAAATACTTGTAGGCTTCATAACATTTATAGTAGTGTTCGCCAATCTGTCGATTGCAATCGACTGGTTGATCTTTGAGACTTTCCAAGTAGATCCCGAAAAAAAGAAAAATAAATACACAAATACTGTTGAGAGATTGTTTCCATTCTTTCTGCCCAGTGCGCATGCGTGTAGCTCCCCTGCACTACACAGTGTACTTCAGTGGTCCCCAACCACCAGGCCGCGAGGAAACGATACGAGTCAGCTGCACCTTTCCTCATTCCCTGTCACACCCACTGTTGAACATGAACCCATGTGAGGTCATCAGTCACCTAAACACAGTGATACCCTCGTGCCAGAGATCACTGGTTGGCCTTGCACGGCCAGCGGGAAGTGCCGATGCTACTGGCCTGGAGCGCGGACAGATGGGCGCCGCCTCTAAACCTGTTTAGCACTTCGAATGTTCGTGGGGAACCCGGTGCTAAAATATTCGCAGCTGACCCAATTCGGGCTCAGGGTTTCGTAAATATCAGAGCAGCTACCTCGCTGCGACCTACCGAAGCAAACTTCTGTTGGCCGATAGATCCTACAAGGGGGGCGGGCGCGTCCTGTCACACTCCTCGCTTGGTCGCGCTCTCCGGACTGCCACCGCCGCGGCCCTGGCACGAGGACCTCTGGCCCTGACCTTTCCTCTCACCCCACCAACCTGGCCAAGGCGTCTGGCGGCGGGTGGGCGGGAGGCTGCAGTTTGGGCCGGGAGGCTGTCTAATGAGGCAATGAAAACTGCTTTGGTACCCTGAGTCCAAGCACCCTGCACTTAAAGACAAACATGTTGAGTTTTGTGAGCGGAAAAAACATGAGCAAGCGGGACAGAAGATAAGTGCTGAGAGCCGCAAAAACTAAATTGCAGCAGAATAGACTGGACATAAGGAACCTGCTTCGAGTATCGCTGTATTCCGGTCGTGTTTAACACCCCCGCCTGTCGGCCGGTCCATAAGAATATTGTCAATATTAAACCACTCCGCAGTGCAAAACAGGGTGAGTACCCCTGGGGTTTATACATTATTTCTACTTCCAGGTTGCGGGGTTTTACTTCCTGTCTTTTCTGCTCCGATGTGCATGCGTGTAACTAATCAATTTGGAGTCAATCTTGCATTTCACTAAGGCCGAGGTAGGGAATCTTGGGCTTAAAAAGGTTGGTGAACACTAACTTATAGGTTCTTCAATAATGCTGGTCGTTAAGAACAAATATTGACAATGAACAGCGTTCACAATCAGCAGTGGCAAATACAACGATGTATCAAAGTTCATACCACCTGGCACACCATAGTTCTTAGAAACGAATGCATGGGCTTAATACACACTGTTACTTTCCTTTAAAAGGGACAGGCTTATAACAATAACTAGTTACACATTAGCAAACAACTATTTGCACGCAATATAAAAGTGTACAACTACTTACAAAAACACGTCATTCAGCTATAAACTGAGCAAATACAGTATAGTTCTTCTCAATTCATGACCTTCTTGATGTCAAGACCTTATTCCAATATATGCTGCTAACTTCATTGATTGGTCAGACTGATGACCTATGAACTGGTGCTTATAAGATTAACTTCATTAGTGAAATGACTATCACTTAGTTTCAACTAGTGAAAGCCAATCCCTCACCAGCATGATGGCATGAACATTGAATATTCTAATTTCCAGAAATGTCTCCCCCTCCTTCTCTCTTTTCTAATTCCAGTTACCCTCTCAACCCTTCTCTTCTCACCTGCCTTTCACTCCCTCTGTTTCCCCACCTCCTTCCTATTCTTCCATGGTCCACTGTCCTTTCCTATTCGATTCCTTCTTCAGCTGTCCACCTCTTCCAGTTATCCCCTCCCAGCTTCTCACACAATACCCTCTCCCTCACCCACCCACCTGTCTTTCCCCTGACCTGGTCTCGGCTATCACCTGCCAGCGTGCATGCCTTCTCCTCCCCTCTCTTGTTGGTCTTGCTTCTGCCCCCTTTCTTCCCAGTGCTGATGAAAGGTCTTGGGCTGAAATGCTAACTGTTTATTTTACTACACAGATGCTGCCTGACTTGCCGAGTTCCTCTAGCATTGTGAGTGTGCCCTTCCAACACCCAGTTGGCAGTGGAATCTCCAGTCACTTCCGTAAGAATATAGTGATTCAATTCTGCCAAGCTGAATGAGAAATCTCTAGCTAGAATAAGTGCTCCAAACCTTTTTAATGCTATGGACTCCTACCATTAGCCAAAGGGTCTGTGGACCCCAGGTCGGGAACACCTGAGTGAGACCACCATGTATGGACTGAACTCATCTATATATACACACACACACACACACACACACTCCGCTGAACATCGATGGCTCCTCGGTAGAGATTGTTAAGAGCACCAAATTTCTTGGTGTTCACCTGGTGGAGAATCTCACCTGGTCCCTCAACACCAGCTCCATAGCAAAGAAAGCCCAGCAGCATCTCTACTTTCTACGAAGGCTGAGGGAAGTCCATCTCCCACCCCCCCCCCCCCCCATCCTCATCACATTCTACAGGGGTTGTATTGAGAGCATCCTGAGCAGCTGCATCACTGCCTGGTTCAGAAATTGCACCATCTTGGATCGCAAGACCCTGCAACAGATAGTGAGGTCAGCTGAAATCATCAGGGTCTCTCTTCCTGCCATCACGAACATTTTCACTACATGCTTCATCCGCAAAGTAAACAGCATTATGAAGGACCCCATGCACCCGTCATACAATCTCTTCTCCCTCCTGCCGTCTGGGAAAAGGCACTAAAGCATTCGAGCTCTCACAACCAGACTATGTAAGTTTCTTCCCCCAAGCTATCAGACTCCTCAATACCCAGAGCCTGGACTGACATCAACTTACTGCCCTCCACTGTGCCTATTGTTCTGTTTATTATTTATTGTAATGCCTGTGCTGTTTTGTGCTCTGTATGCAGTCCTGGATAGGTCTGTAGTCTAATGTAGATATTTGTTCTTTTATGTAGTTCAGTGTAGTTTTTGTATTGTTTCATGTAGCACCGTGGTCCAGAACAACATTATCATTTTTACTATGTACTGTACCAGCAGTTATGGTCGAAATGACAATAAAATGTGACCTGACTTATCCAATCAAGATATGGCAAAAAGGTAGAAGACCAGCGCTGATCTCGATGTTGGAACTAGTTCTAAAGGATGGATGGCTCACCTTATTCTCATTATGTCTAACTGTGTGAATGTGAGAATGGCAGGCAGCTTGCCTACTATTAACAATACAAATGAAATTACACTCTCACCACAAAGCTTTTCTCAAAGGAAAGTGACAAGTATTGTGTAGTTTCACCCTCGACTCCAGAAGACCAGCTGAACACTTGCATAGAGCATAGACACACAGAGCAGTGGGTACAAACTTTGACGGTAACTAGTGACTGCTATGACTCTGAATTTAAGATAGAAAGCAGAATTAGATTTATTTGTCACATGCCTATTGAAACAGTACAGTGACGTGCATTGTTCACGTCAACAATCAATACAGTTCTCATTTGTGCTGGGAGCGGCCACAAGTGTCACCATGCTTTCAGCACTGGCATAGCATGCCCACAATTTACCAACCCCTTGCTATGGAATGTGGGAGGAAAATGGGGCAGTCAGAGAAAGCCCAGTATGGGGAGAACATACAAACTCCTTATAAACAGCGGCAAGAACTGCTGACACTGTAAAGTGTTATGCTAACCACTACACCACCGTGTCCCCATTAAAATGCCCTGTGGAATAAATCCAAGCGTAGAGCAGCAAACTCACATACAACTCCTTTACTCAAACCCACATTAATAAGTGATCCATCTTGATCAGATGACATCCTGTTTCAAAAATCAATTAGGCCAAATGAGGAGGCCTAACCTGCTAACTCCTGATAATGTTGTGTAACATTAAACTCACTGCAACCCAACATTTAGACTCAAAACCCAGGTGAAAAGGACACCTGTAAACACACAAAACTACTCTTTCAAAAAGCAACCATAGCATTCCTTCAACGGGTAAACAATTATCAGTGTAATGAAAGAGAATTTGGCTGGTAGGCCCAATACCATCAGCGAGGTAGTTCTGGCAATGCAGGCCTGAATCAAAAGTACTTGTCAAGTTAACCTGGTGCGCTAACATCCTTGACTGTAGCAATAACAGGCGATATACTTATTTCCTCTTAGAGCAAAAAAGCTTTCACAAACCTGTAATAATAAGCTGATACGCTTGATGCACCCATTGTTACCTAATGAAAGAGAACAAAGAAAATCCACATCACCTTGACAACTACAGGTGATATTGTGCGTTGCTGAAACTCATATCACCGTCTTTCAAGGTGCCATAAATAAGTCCGTTTCAATTCTGAAGCACACAGACAAATCAAAATATTCCTACAAGTTCATGAATCAGGAGCAGAAGTAGGTAACTTAGCTTTTGAGGGGTACTTGGGAGGGGCTTACATGGAATAAATGCAAGTAGGCTTTTTGCACTTAAGTTGGGTGAGACTGGAACTGGAGGTCATAGTTTAAGGGTGAAAGGTGATATGTTTAAGGGGAACTTGATCCATTCAAGAGTGCTGCGAGTGTGGAATGAGCTGTCTGCAGAAGTGATGAAGGTGGTTGTGATTTCAATAGTTAAGAGAAGTTTGGATAAATACATAGGTGGGAGGAGGCTATGGTCCAGGTGCCGGTTGATGAAACTAGGCACGAACTAGATGGGCCTAAAAGACAGGTTCTGTGCTCTAGTGTTTTATAGCTATGACTCCTCCAGCCTCCTCCAATATTTCATAGATCATAGCACAGCTGACTGCAACCTCAATTCTGCATGCACTCTCCCTACGCTAAATGATTATTCACCCGATAATTTATCAAAATCAATCTATCCCTGCCTTAAAATTTGCAGACTTGGCTTCCCTTCCCTTTTGATGAATAGATTCCTGAAGACTTACCACCCAAAGAAACAAAAAAATTGCTTCATTGTCTTATATGAGTGACCAATTATTTTTAAACAGCAAGCCCTATTTGTAGGTTCTCCCACCAGAAGCAGCACCCTCTATATCCATCAAGATTTTCATGTTTCAGTCATCCCCTCTCACTCTGTTAAATTCCAGTAGATACAAGTCAAGCCTGTCCAAGTTTTCCACATAAGGCAACCTACTGGTTCAATGTATTGAACTCACAGACCATGCAAATCTGAGACTTGAAGATCTAAAATGGATTTATGAAGCATGTAAATGATGGAGGTGTTAAATAAAATCGGTTTGCCAAAGGCACAATTAGCAGAGACAGTTGGAGACCTGGATAGCAAAAGGGACAGGCACTGGTTCGAAAAAAATCCAAGGGGCAAGGTTTCAGCAATGACAGGAAAGAGTCTATGGAGTGCAAGGAGTAGAACTGCACAGATGTCCTTAAATGAAATTCATTGTGGACTTGATAGAAGGACTTATCCAACCTATTCTGCAATCAGAGACTTTAGTGGCAATTTTTCCCATTTCTTTCCCCCATATCACAAAGAAACAAAAACAAAGCTGGTTTAAAGAGCAACATCTTCCAATGAACTTTCTGTTGATACAATGGCTCTTTAAGATATCACTGCAGCTAAAATCAAAGATCAGATGGGCTTGTAATTAACATTACATCTACTAACGTTAATGGACAGGACATCAAACAAAATTAAAGCAGGTACGAATTCAAGTATATTTCATAAAACCCATTCATTGGTTTGCCATTACTTAGTCCTACAGTAAGGATTATCACTTAAAGGTAAATGAGAAAATTTTAATCAGTTTATTATCACTGACCGATGATATGAGATTTGTTGTTATATAGCAACAGTATGGTGCAACGACATAATTACTATAGATTACAAAAATAAATCATGCAAAAATAAAGGAATAACAAGGCAGTACTCATGGATCTTATTACAGAAGGGAAGAAGGTGTTCCTAAAACTGAGTAGGGATCTTCAGGCATCTGTACCTCCTTTCTGACGGTAGCAATGAGAAAAGGGTTTGGGTCCTTAATGATAGATGCTGGCCTCTTGAAGATGTCTGGGATGGTGGGAAGGGTTATGCCCGTGATGGAGATGGCCGAGTCCACAACCTCTTGTGATCCAGCTCACGACGCCTCCATGCCGAGCTACCATGCAACAAATCAGAATCATCTTCACTCCTACATCTGCAGAAATGTGCCGGAGACATACCACATCTCCTCACACTCCTAACAAAAGCAGAGCCACTGCCATACTTCCTAGTGGTGTGTCAATGTGCTGGTCCTGTGAGATAGGTGGACGTATGCCGGGAACTTGAAGGCGCTCACCCTTTCCACCGCTGCCCCCACCCCCCGACTTCCCCTTCCTGAAGTCCACGATAACTTCGCCTTGCTGACATTCAGTGTGCGGTTTCCGCTTGTAGTACTTACAACTCGCAATGAAAACGTCCCCTTTACGGATTCGATAATAATAAACTAAGAAATAGATCATCAATTTGCAAAAATACCTGAGCGCCAACTAAATTTCAGTGCTGGCGTTTTTTGTTTACATTTTAACAACAAGAGATATAAGGTGACATACAAGTCTTGAGGATGGTTAGGTTAAGTTCGGGAGTTCTTTCTCGAAAGATACAGGCACGACTGGCCAAATATGTTCTTTCCGCGTCGTAAATTCTCTGATCGGATAAATTCAAATAATCACGAAGACTACTGAGCACAGAGGAGAAATATTTTTCCTCTGCGACGTTAATATGCTTTACTTCACAACGCAGTGCAAACTTTGCCTTGCAGTAAGCAGGTACGACATACTGTAAAACGAGCGTAACGAAGATACAAACTGAACGAATCGGGAACGGAGTGTAATCAAAATCAAGTACTTACCTCGGTAGGAGACAGCTGTTCAGACTAACCTTACAGCGGTTGAAAATAACAGAATTTCTGGGCGAGAAGGAGCTAATTGTGGTTTTGTGATTTGATTAATCATCTAATAGCAAGTGTGCGTCCTTCTACTCAACTGGGTGTAATGTGCAGGTCCCGGGGGCACCTGTTTCTGCTTGACATACGCACGCGCATTCCAGGCCGCGTTCCTGATGAACTCGGCTGGCGACCCTAAACCTGCTCATACTGATCCTGCTCCTCCATCAGTCGGCGTTGACCCGGACAATGGCCAGACGTTACAATCGGCTGAAGCACGTCACCTTTTGCACGCAGGCACTGTCACTGCATGACTGCGGTCCACGGGAGACGGGCTGGGCGAGCAGTGGGGGGCTGCCTATGACCAGCCGCTGCGTCGCACCTTGAGAGATGCAGCTCGTTCGTTTTTATACTACCAGCTGCAAAGTTGTTAACTTTCCCTTCTTATAATTTTTTTTAAATTCTGTATTTTTTCGGTGATTTTTAATTTTTTTCCGACTTATAAAATCTGTAGATCGTTGGAGACTTTAGTGTCGAACGAACTCGGTGATGTATAATTCCCATGGAGCACTGAAACAAGTATTCAAGGATTGTTTGGTAAGAATGAGATGTTAATAAACTGAGGAATATAGGAAGGAAAGGGTATACTCACCACAAGACAAATCAAGTTTGCCATTTCTTCAAAGGTGAGGAAGAATTTCTTCTCTACCAAAGTCGTGATTGTGGACTTCACTACCTCAGAGAGCTCTTTAGATCATAAGACATAGGAGCAGAATTAGGTCACTCGGCCCATCGCGTCTGCTCTGCCATTCCATTTTAGCTGATTTATTATCCCTCTCGATCCCTTTCTCTGGCCCGCTTCCCATAATCTTTGATGCCCTGACTCATCAAGAACCTATCATCCTCTACCTTAAATATACTCAATGACTTGGCCTCTATGACTGTGGCAATAAATTCCACCGATTCATCACACTCTGACTAAAGAAATTTCTTCTCGTCGCTGTTCTAGATGGATGTCCCTCTATTCTGAGACTGTGCCCTCTAGTCCTAGACTTGCCCACTATAGTAAACATCCTCTCGGTATCCACTCTGTCTAGGGCTTTGAATATTCAGTAGGTTTCAATGTGATCCCCCTCATTTTTCTAAACTCCAGCAAGTACAGGCTCAGAACCATCAAACACTCCTCATATGTTAACCCTTCATTCCTGGAATTGTTCCTGTGAATCTCGTCTGGACCCTCTCCATTGCGAGCACATTTTAGAGCACAAGGCGCCCAAAACTGCTCACAATATACCAAGCGGAGTCTGACCAATGCCTTGTAATGCCTCAGCATCATATCCTTGCTCTTATATTCTAGTCCTCTTAAAATCAATGCTAACATTGCATTTGCCTTCCCCAATACCAACTCTACCTGCAAGTTAATCTTTAAGTAATCCTGCACAAGGACTCTAAGAAAAACTAAGAAATGAGGTGGAATCATTCAATAAATTGAAGGCAATGATTGAGAGTCATTTAACTATGGGACAATTGAAGGAAATAAAGAGAGAGAACAGAGTCATCTTTAAACTGAGGTTGTAATGATTGATTAGTGGGGCAGACTTGAGGGGCCACATGGACTACTCCTGTTCCTGAAGATCATTACACATCCTCCTCCACCTGAGGTCCTTATCCCTTGATTCCATTTGAGCCCTGTTGTCCTTAAAAATAGAATAAAAACGTAAATGGGAGAGATTCTGCAGATGCTGGAAAGCTTGAGTAACACACACAAAATGCTGCAGGAACTCTGATTATTTTCTGTGGAGAGAAGACCTGATAGAAGTGTATAAAATTATGAGATACATCAATAGGGTAGAGTTTTATTTCACCCAGCATCGAAATGTCTGGTAGATTTAAGCTTAATGGAGGAAATTTTAGAAGAGATGTGTGAGGCAAGTTTTTTTTTACACAGAACAGAAGATGCTTGGAACACTTTTCTGAAGGTGAGGAGAAGAGTGATATTGGAAGCCAATATGATAGTGACATCTAATTGCCATTTAGACAGAATGGAGGGACATGGATCCTATGTAGGTGGATGGAATTAGTTTAATCATGGTCAGCATAGACATAATGGGCTGAAGGGTCCTGAGCTGTTTTATATTCTGTGTCCCATTTACTTCACAAGCTATGAACCCACCAAACCTTTCAGGCACCTCCTGCTCCACCTGAGCAAGAATCTGTGGTTGCTATGATGATCTCATCAGCCACTTCAGAACTCACAAAACTGGAGCAGAAGCAAGTCCAAGAAACAAGCACAGAATAAGGAAACCTATCTCCATTTGTATCTGTATGTACATCAGCGGCTAATAAGTCCGCTTAGAGCAAACAACTAACAGATAATGTAACGTATAATTTGTCATCACAATCTCCTGTTGTAAATCATTTGAAGGTGTTTTGGCTGTGTTCAAGTTGTACCAATGGAGAAGAGTTAATGTACTATTTACAAAGCACATTGTTTTAAATGCTGTTACTGAATAATGACCCTAAATGTGGATTTATTTCAGGCCAGTCATCCAAAACTCTAAAACAGCTTGCATATCTGACCAACCCCCTCTCTCTAAATAACATGTTGCATAACAACTCAGTAAGTTTATCCTGCCGATGCCTTATTTCTGCAAACTAGTAAAGTCCTTGTCACTCCCAATGAAGGGTTTTGGCCCGAAACATCGTCACCACCTCCTCCCATAGATGCTGTCTGGCCTGCTGAGTTCTGCCAGCATTTTGTGTTTTTATTTAGTCCCTGTCACTGTTAGTTAACTTCAACCAGAGTGGTAAGTTATTTCACAGACTGAATCCAGTTTGCCAGGATGTATCAATGCTACAGTAAGTTTAAAGGGAAATTCTCATCCCTTATCAATCATTGTTGATTATAAAGGACTTCCCAAACACTGACGCACAATATGTGAAATGAATGAGCACTTGGCTCCATCCACCAAAAGCGGACCTTCCCGGTGGCCAAACATTTTAATTCCCATACCGACATGTTGGTTCCTGGCCTCCTCTTGTGCCACAAAGAAGGCCCCTTCAGGGTGGAGGAGCAACTCCTTATATTCTATCTGGGTAGCCTCCAATCCAAAAACATAAATATCGATTTCTTCTTCTGGTGAAAATTTCCCTCCCGCTCCCCTCTTCTTCTATTGCCCACTCTAGCTTCTTATTTCTTCTCACCTGCCTGTTTAACCTCCCAATTGGTCTCCTCCTCCTTCCCTTTCTCCTATGGTCCACTCTCCTCTCCTATCAGATACCTTCCTCTCCAGCCCTTTACCTTTCCCACCGCACCTGGCTTCACCCATCACCTTCTAGCTATCCCCTTTCTCCTCCCCCCACCTTTTTATTCTGCCATCTTCCCCCTTCCTTTTGAGTCCTGAAGAATGGTCTCAGAATGAATGTTGACTGTTCATTTCCATGAATGCTGCCTGACCTGCTGAGTTCCTCCAGCATTTTGTGTGTGTTACTCACATGTCGCCCTGCCCACATAATAATTATCTTTTCATCATTTGAGAGGCACCATAAAAAACATCTGCTTGTCTTGTAATGAAAGGATCTGTAATCTATTGCCCTTCATCACTGCTGTACTGAATTGAATCACCTGGAAATCAAGGAGGATTGGGTGGGAAATTAACTTGGTTTTCTTATGGAGAGTATAAGCCCTAATAATGAACAGAATGAGGAAAATGTTGCTTTCTCTAGTCATTAACAACAAAAATGTTAAAATGAATCATTTTAAAAGAGAAAGATAAATAATTTACAGATGCTCAGCATTGAATTTGCCTGCAATGTCCGAAGATTGGAAGGAAAAATAATGACCAGCTATCCCAAGCAAGTGCATCTAAGCAATCACTGGGTGAGGACTAGAACAAGTGTGAAATACAAGGTCACTCATAGTAAAAAGCCCTCCGAAACTTAGCGTCTGGTCCAAATGGTGATTTCAGGTTACCCACTCCCCTTACCTTCTTCCACCAGCCCGCCCAGAGTCTCCCTCAATTCGTTCACCTTTTCCATCTGAATCCTTCATTTCCTAGGCACATTATCCTCCCACCCATCACCCACATACCTACATTACCTTGCTTTCTTCTATCTTGGCTCACCTTTCCCAATTGGTTCCATCCTTCCATAATCCCTGTCTTTCCTGGTTCCACTTGCTACCTACCAACCACTGTCTTTACCCTTCCCCCCTTCCCCTTCCCTACCTCCTACCTGCCCAGCTCTGTCTGCCTAAAAAAAACTTCTTTTCTTCCCCTACTCATGTTTCCACCGTACAGCCTCTATCTCAGTACTCCCCCTCCACCCCTCCCTCACCTGGCTCTATCTTCCCTTCATTTGGTTCAACTCATCTCCAACCAGCTTCCTTCTCACTGCTTTTTTTCACTTCTGTACATTGGCTCTCTTCCCTTTACACTCTCAATGTCACAACCATGGATGCTGCTGTAGGGTCTATGTGCCCACTGAGGGGGGCTGCACAACAGGTTCGATAATCACATTCATGGGAATGAATGTTCCAGCTAATTAGTGTTCCATTAAGGTAGTATTTAACTCTCTTCTTTTCATTCTCGCCTTGTCGAGACTTGACCAAAAGCACAGCAACATTCACGTTCCCTGTTACCCTCATCCTTGTCCAGGAAAGAAGACTACCATTTCAATTGATGCTGTCAAGGAGGGATATTCATTTTATTATTACTTATTGGTTCCAGCCACAGTATTGGCTTTTAACTTTCAGTTTGAGAGTTTTAGTTAACAGCCCCGTTGGCTAGCATTTATTGTTTTTCTTTTCCTTTAAATCCTGCACAGTTCTCATTAAAGTCGGTGAACAGTTAACCTGCTTCAGTGTCTGTCTCTCTCCACACTTAGGCAATATCCAAACGTTTTGACCCTCAGTCCTGACGTAGGCTCTCGACCTGAACTGTTAACCATCCATTTGCCTCCACAGCTGCTCCCTGATCTGCTAAATTCTTCCAGCAGTTTATATTTTTCTCCATAATTCAGCATCTATAGAATCTCCTGTCTCTAGTGTAATGACGTTCACTTATGATTCCTCATAAATTTTCTATACTTAATCAGGTTGCAGTTAGGAAAGAATCTGCTTGTGATGCAAGTTTACTGTGAATAACTCACTTTTTTAATACAGAAACATGGAATGATATTACTCCAAAAAATTATTGAGAAAATAATTTCTCTGCTAGGTAGCTCCCTGTTTACAATTAGGTTCTTTATTTTCCTTTCTACCCAATATCATTTTAATTTTGCTTCCAGATTAAAGCCCACCAGTGTTCAAACTCCAGCCTAGTTCATCTTTTATGTTATTCTTTCAGATTTCCTTTTCTTTGATGCATTCAGAAGTGTAGCAATTGCAGGTAAGATCAGCAATTATTGTCTTTATCTCCCCTCATTTGAACTGCTGTTAACAGGCAACCACACTACAGCGGAGATGAAGGTGATCTCTGCAGATCTCATTAAGTGTGGCAAATTTCATTTCCCAAAGAACATTAATGGCTTTTCTGAGCAAGTTAATTTCAAGATCATGATTATTCCTCATACTTAGATTATATTTAATCAGTTAATTTAAAAAAAAACATTTGTCAAGGTGAAATTTGTCTCCCAATCATCATCCAGGTCTCTAGATTATAGTACAGCAATTTAATTCTTACCAAAAAGGTTTCCCTCCCCTCTTTGAAGATATTATTGCATCTACTTCAAACTGGTTTTCAGGTTGCACATCATTTCAAGTTATAAAACTCTTATGTTGCCTTCAGTTCTTTAGCAAACAGTTTAAAAACTTTTGTGCTCTGGTTAATATCTATCTGGTTTACACATAGAAAGAAGCAGTTTGGCCCATCAAGTCTATGCTGACATTCAGAGCAATCCCATTCTGCCACTAATTGTCCCTGCAATCTATTCTCCTTATATTTCCCTTCCCCTCCAGCTTCCACTAATCACATGCACACAGGAGAAACATACTGAGACTATCCTAACAGCCCACAAACCTTTGGGTCACTGAAGGAAACTGGTGGGGTGGGATGGGATAAGGTGCGGAAGATGATGAACCCACTCAGTCACAAGGAGAACGTGCAAATTCCACACTAATGGTATCAGAGATCAGGATTGAATGCAATCCTGTTGTGAGACAGCAGTTCTACTACATCGTGCTGCTCTCCTTACAAAAGAAATCCTTTCTGATTTATTCCCTCAAAATTATGATTTTGAGAAAGCCTTTAAAATCTAAGGAATAAAACAACAACCTTTCCATATCACTGAACTTTTGTACTTTCTCCCTGTGAACATGTGGGTTTCCTCCAGGTGCTCCGGTTTCCTCCCACAGTCCAAAGACATATTGATTGGTAGGTCAATTGGTCATTGTAAATTGTCCTGTGTTTAGGCTAGGATTAAATTGGGGGATTGATGGACAGCATGGCTCGAAGGGCTGGAAGGGGCTGTTCTATACTGTATCTGAATAAAAAAATAAAATCCACTACTACTTTCACTGAAGCATTCTATCTGACTCTTCCTGTGCTTACCAAAATGCCTCTACTTTCTTCTTACTGTGATGTGTTGAAATAAACAAAGTAATCCACTAAGTCCTAAACAGTATTTTGGATAAAGACTTAACATAACTTCTTTGCTTGGCTGAAAGTTCTCAACATGTATTTCTTCAGATGTCGAATGTACCTGCGGTTTCTAAATAACAAAGGGAATAATTTGCATGGTCATTCATTTTAAATCAACACTTGTCCATAGCCATCTGGTTTGAATCATGAAATTCAGAATATTAACCTAGCCATGCTTCTAATGCATTTGGCCTTTCAAATCTCCAGCAATCATCTATAATGTTTCAAGGAAGCCCTTAAGAGTGCTTTTCATTTAGACTCAACATACTCACAATGAGGTTCGGGATGTGGTCAACTCTTCCAAACAGCTTGGATCTCCAGACACAATGCACTCACTGTGTTCTGATGGGTTCAATGTGTAACTGGTCCAATTTGAACGACCTACATTATCTGTGTGTCTCACAGACTCAATCACAGCTTCTATCTCACAGTTGTCAGACTCTTGAATGATCCTCCCATGTGCTACATAAGAACATAAGAAATAAGAGTAGGAGTAGGCCATCTAGCCTATCGAGCCTGCTCCGCCATTCAATAAGATCATGAATAAGATTGAAAAACCATTGGATATGATTCAATAAGAACACAAACTCTTTAACGCCTGATCTTCCAATCAATGTCACCTTTGCACTTTATTTATCTACTGTATTTGCACTGCTCTTTATTTATAATTGCACCACTATATCCTGCATTATCTTCTTACTAGCTGATGTAATTCATCATGGCATGATCCCTTTGTAAGTCACTTGAATCATAGCTTTTCACTGTACATACGATAATAATAAACCAATGGTTCATTTTTATAAAGGTGATGTTACATCATGAGACATAGAACTAATTATTTACAACAGTTTTCCATGACAATGGTCATCAGCAAAGAAAATGGGATGTTTCTCACAAAATAGGTTTATTACAATATTGAATGATAAATGTGGTTTGACAACACAGAGGAGTGAGGTTTCACTGCTGCAGGATTGAGAAGATTGGCGCTCCCTTCCATCTTTTCATTCTGTGTGAGATGGGTAAGCAAATGAGGAGAAAGTCCAGGATGAAATATGGGTTGATGGATTTCACTTATGAGCTTTTCAAGGATAACAAAGGGAATTCTACATCACTGTTTAGTGACATATTGGAGAATCTTCAGTCCCCTCAGTCCATGCGACTTCCAGTACTGAAGGAGGGTCCTGGCCCAAAACATTGACTGTATTATTCATTTCCATAGATGTTGCCTCACCTACTGAGTTCCTCCAGCATTTTGTGTGTGTAACCTTTAGAGTATTTCAGTTGGTCACATTACCCACCTTATTTTTCCCTTCAACTGGTAATCTTTCAAATCCCCATCAACCTTCCCTCAATTCGCATGCCAGTCACCCATACTTGGGTCATTTTCAGAAGCCAATTAATCTAACAACCCAATAAATGAAAATCTGTAGTTGCTGGAAATCAAGAATAAAATTCAAAAATTGTAGAAACCTTCTTTTCCCCCTTTTTGCAGGATGAAGAGAGGCTTGGACCTGAAACAGTAATTATTTTACTTTACTCACAGCCAAGTGTTTCCAGTGTTTTCTGTTTTTAACCCTAATAATCAGCACATACTGTGGATGTAATGAGACAAAACTAGAAATCTTGGGAGTAAACCAAAGCTGTCACAGAGACAACATCACCTCCATACACATAGAACTGGAGGGCAGGATTTAGTGGGATTTAAAATTAATGTAAAGATTAATTTTACATTAATGTTTAACTCTAGGTTAAAAACAAACAATGATGAATTTCCAAGAGACATAATTGATTCATGGAACTTGAGGGTACTTAGAACTGCCAAAGTCAGCTGAAAAAAAAACTATATCAGCAAGGAAATATTTTAAATTAAATTGCTCAATTTTAAATTTAACCCACAAAATTCAACACTTCGTACTCTCTGCACATGGTTACTGCAAAACACAAAAGTTTCCATCATTTATGTGAACGACAAGATATCTGATTCTGATTCACTTGAAACACTTATTATTTAACCATCTTAATTCATATTTTTATTTTGAACATCCAACGTTAGGAGGGGTCACTGACTCAGAACATTGGCTCTGTTTCTTTCTCCACAGATGCTGTTTTATAAGCTGCGCACTTCCAGCATTTCCAGGTTTTGTTTCAGATATCCAAAACCTGCAGAATTCTACTTTGCCATACCTGTCTCACTCTGATGCGAGGCTATCCACATTAACTGCGCTTTTATTTCTCTCCACATGTGCTGTCTGATATGTTGGACTTCTTGTTTTATATTTCCAGTAGCCACTAAGTTCTTTTTGTTCAAACCCATCTTGTGGAATGACTGAATCAGCTGATACAGTGTCCAACTCCATTTTAATTAATTTGCCATTCACTTCTGTGGTATGTCTTATTGCTTGCCTATTGTTAGTGTTCACTTGTAAATCTCAAGACCATCCAGTCCTGTGTCACACTCATCAGATTTTTCATCAACAGTATGCAGATTAGTGCTCTTTTCAAAACTGTAACTCAATTTGTTGTTTTTTTTTCTCTTCCAGCTGCAGTCCATTTATTTTCATCTGCCAACAAGCTCTTTGTGTCCTACTTTGTTGCATTTTCTGCAAGTTTCACTTTTAAACCTGCATTGGTTCGGTGAATGTGAGCCCCTGCCACAACAATAACACAATATGTTTGGCAGGCTGGTTTCTATTTCAACATTTCAATTTTGTTCATGCTCACTTTCATTCTAGACTGCAACTTTTTTTTCAACTACTCTTTTAAATGTACGTTATGCTACAGTTAGGCGCCATTTTTGAATGCTTTCCTGTAAGATTCCACAAAGTTAGTAATCTCTCAGTGCATTATTAAGTCCGTTATCAAACTAACAACGCTCAAACTTTTAAATTCAGCCATGTACACTCAAATGGACTTGCCTTCCTTTTGATTCTGCTTATAAAATCCAAAGCTGTTCTGCAACCAACAAAGGTTTCAGTTCTAGATGCTGTACTTTCACGATATCAGCAAAGCTCATTTTGGCTGGTTCAGTTGGATCAGTTAACTTCTTTTTAAGCAGCCTTTAAACCCAATGCGCTCAGCAAAACTAGCACCCATTTCTCATTGGCTATTTCATTTGCTTCTAAAAGCTATTCAATTAGCTCAGCTTACATGCCCGTTGAACAATCAAACATGTCAATTTTTCCAATGTAGCCGGACATTTCTGCTCTTTCTTTCATGATTATTATCACCCAATACTCATGTTTATGAACCTGTGATTTCTTCTGCTTTCTGCCTTTTTTCACTTGACAGTCTCTGTTTGCTTTTGTGAACCGACACCTGCCACGCTGCTTTTCATTACTTGACCGTTTCTCACTGAGCTTCTTTATAGCTCAAACACCTTGCTGTGCTTCAACAGGTAGTTGTCTCGGTTTCATTTTTTAAATACCTCGTCGCCACTGTTATGTTTTGTAAATCCAAAACATAAAACTAATTTAAGGGAAAAGATGGAGAATCCAAAATGCTAGTCCAACTTAGTTTTTACTTTAAGTGAGGCGCACACATATCACGTCGTAGTGTCATGACAGCTTGGTCATTTTGTCCTAGTTTGGGTGAGCTCAGACCTTGGCCACTGCTAACTGGGACGATAAAACCACAACATGCAATAAATTTGAGGAATTCACCACTGAGATGCGTCAGGTTTTTGACCATCCAGAAAGTGGAAGGGAGACAGCAGATTGGATACTTCACCTACATCAAGGCTCAGGCACGATGCTGGATTACACTGTGGAATTCAGGACCCTTGCAGCTGGAACGTGGAAGCATTGCTGGCCCATTATCATCATGGCCTCTGGGAGCACACAGGAGATGAGCTGTCTACCCACCCAGGAGATGCACATGGACCTCAAAAGCCTTATCACTCTGCTCTCTGAATTGTCAAGCGTCTTATGGAATGACCCTCCAGATCATCAGCCAGAATCTCATTTCTGTTCCCAGAACCACTTCAGACTGCAGACCCTCATCTTCAATGCCTCCAGAACCCATGCAGTTAGGGAGAGTTCCCTTAACCCCTCAAGAGTGTGAGTATTGTTGGAGAAACAACCTGTACACTTACTACTGAGCCACTAATCACCCACGCATCAAATACCCACTACCTCTGGGAAAACAGCACCATAAGGTAGTGACAAGGGACCCTCTATCTGCTAAGTTCCCCCAGCTGCTTATTCCAGCACCATAGCCTGATTCACTCTCTCTGTCCTACTCTACACCCCAAAGGCTCTACGTACAAAAGAGGCTCTAGTCTAGTGGATTCCCACACTACAGGCAACTTTCTGGGTCAGACTCTGTGCGTGCAACATGGACTCCCTACCAGGCCTATC
Source organism: Hypanus sabinus (assembly GCF_030144855.1). Taxonomy (NCBI): domain Eukaryota; kingdom Metazoa; phylum Chordata; class Chondrichthyes; order Myliobatiformes; family Dasyatidae; genus Hypanus; species Hypanus sabinus. The sequence goes on from NC_082719.1 coordinate 81,739,135, forward strand.
TGTCACCCCTTCTGCATCACGTCTATTGATGGGCGTCCATTTGGGTCTGGGATGGTCAGTGCAAGCACACGGCTTGAGCACATGAGCACTGGAGAGCACCGTGAGTCCATTCAGTTCCTCGATGACACAACCAACACTCCTCTCATCTTGGGTTACCCCTGGCTCTCCACTCATGACTCTCACTTTGCCTGCTATCCGGTTCACTGCTGAATTGGAGACCCACCTGCCTGCAACCCCCGCTGACCTCGCCACGTAAATCCGTGGTAATGGAGGACACCCTTGATCTCACAAAACTCCCAAAAGAATACCATGACCTAGCCGTCGCTTTCAGTAAAAGGGAGGCCTGCACCCTGCCGTCTCACAGGCCACATGACTGCATGACCAACTTCCTCCTGGACACCACCCCTCCTTGAGATCCTCCGTTCTCCCTCTCCCCAACCGAGACCCAAGCCATGAATGACTACGTCGCTGAAGTACAACTTCATTCAATCATCCCAGTCCCCAGCTGATGCAGGGTTTTCCTTTATTAAGAAATGTTGGAAGCCACTGTTTTTTTAATAATACTTTTTATAAGATTTGTACTTTTTAAGAAACTTGTGTATTTTTTACAGTATGTGGTGGCTCATCCCCACTCACTGGCAGAAAGTGGTATAGCAGCTAAACTAATGGTTTGCCACCTCTCTCACTTTCATTGGCTAAGTATTAGCACATTACCCATGTGATATAATTGTTTTAATTATGTAGCCTATTAACTTGTTTATCCTATCTAAGAAATATCTTATCTAATCTATGGAAGTGATGGATTTTTCAGAGGCACCATCTTGGCTTCTTCTTGTATCTTTCACTTTCACATTCATTCTACCACTCAGCATCATTTTTCAGCTCTCTATTTAGTTTGCTGAGTATTTGTATGTTTGTACTCTAAAATAAACTGAAATCGTGGAATTAAGACTATTTGTCATTCCTGACTAAGGATCAGAAAATAAACAGAGATCCAACAGAAGAAAGATAGTGGCATTTGTCCCTGCATTGACTACCGTGGACTCAACAAATTACCATTAATCTCTCCCCTTGATGGATAGCACATTCAAAACACTCCACAGGACCTAGGTCTTCACCAAATTTGATCTACAGAGCATGTACAACCTGATCTACATCCACCAGAGGGATGATTGGAAGATACTGTTCATAACACCCACTGGCAGCTACAAATACTTGGTAATGCCTTTCGGACTTTCCAACAGTACAGCCACCTTCCAAGCCTTCATCAACAAGATCCTCTGACAGTTATCTTCAAAGGTATGCATTTGTCTGCCTAAACAACATCTCAAAGGACCCCCGAGGCCACATCTGTCACATCGGTCAGCCATTCAGCATCTTCTTGAACAGCAACTGCACTGCAAGTTAGAAAAATGCCAGTTCCACGTCCGGGCATTACCATAGTGGGGCTACGTCCTTTCACCCCAAAGCATAATCATGGACCCAGAGAAAGGGCGTGCCATCATTGAATGGCCCTGACTGCACTCTGTCAACCAGCCACAGTGCTTCTTATATTTCCCCAGCTTCTACTGCCAGTTCATTTAGAAACTATAGCCAAATTGCTGGTCTTCTCACATCCCTCACCACATCACCTACCTCACAAATAACCTAGTCCGCTACTGTGGACCTTGATTTCAAGGAGCTCAAGAGACATGTCACCACCATTTCCACCATCCTAACCCTCTGGAGATTTTGTGATAGAGGTAGGCGCATCTGACATGAGCACAGGGGCCATCTTCTCCCAGCAAGGACCAGACAGGAAGACAAACCCTTGTGCTTTCTCATGCAAGTTCAACTCTACATGGTGTTGTTATGGAGTTTGAGACAGGGAGCCACTCACCATCAAGCGGACCTTGGAGGAATGGAGGCATTTTCTGATGGGAAAACACTGGATCCTTTCTGATCCAGACTGACTGCCAGAAACTCATTTCGATTCAGCAGACCCACCAACTCAACATACATCTGGTTTGCTGGGAACTCTTCTTCAAGCAATTCAACTTCACCTTGTCCTACCCAGTTCCAATAACACTAAGGTGGATGCCCTGTCATGATAGTTCAACTCAGCAGAAACCAAGATCAACCATCAGCCCATCATTCCATCCTCTCAGATTCTCACCCTGATAGTTTGGGACTTTACAAGCTAGATCCACCGGGCTCTGCAGCATGAGCCCGCTTCAGTCAACACACTAGGCATGGCCAGCAGCATTGTGTTCGGAGACACTCCAGTGGGCCCAATCCTAACCCCTCTCTAGTTGTCCAGGCGCATGACAGACTCTGGATTTTCTGTTTGCCACCTTCAGATGGAGGCACCATGGTCATGAGAGAGGTGGACTGGTTCTCCAAAGCAGCCCACTTCATTGCTCTTCCCAAAATTCTGACAGCCACTGAGATGGTGGACCTGGTTCTCCAACAAGCAGTTTGCCTCCACGGATTCCCCCAGGTTGCACTGGGGCCTACAATTCATCTCCCACTTCTGGCGAGTTTTCTGCTCTCTCCTCTGCACCTCAGTGAATCTGTCCTCTGGCTATCATCCGCAGACTACAGAGAGTCAGAAAGAATCAATTAGCAAGTGGAGAATTTTGCGGGGTTTCTCCGCCCCTAACCTTTCCACATGAGGCTGGTTGTTCAGAGTGAGCAATTGTTGTGGATGAAGCTGTTTCTGTCAGTTTTATCTCGAATCCATCGCTTAACGAGGAGTTACACCAGAACCGTCCAGATCACCCTTGGCCGTCAGGTGTCAGCCATGGGATTGGGTGGAGGGGGGGTGTGGGGGGGGAGTCCTGTTAGGCCAGTTCAGTCTGGCACATCCCAGTCTCCACCCAGTTAACAAGAATCACCTACCACTCATTTCCAACTCATCACCTGCAGCCTATTTAAACCCAACTCTCATCCACAATCCTTGTTTGCTCAACAAACCAGCCAGCTTCAACCTAGTCATTCATTACTTTGTTGCCTTAGTGTGTTTTGTATCTGATCTCTCTTGTTTTATGGCCTCTCATGACTTATTATTTTACAGTTTATTAGTAAAATTATCACTCACTGATAAATTATCTCTGCTGCTCTGCATTTGGGTCAAGCCTCCTCTACATTTCCTGACAGACTTGGTGGACACGGACATTTGTAGCAATGAGTTCCACTGAATCACTACCTTCCGGTGAAAGAAATTCCTCCTCATCTCTGTTCTAAAGGGATGTCCTTCTACTCTGAGGGTGTGCCCTCTGGTACTAGACTCTCCCACTATTACTATCAGATTTATTATCAATAACATACGACACTATATTTATTATTATGTAGTAGCATGACAGTACAAAAAGCATAAAAATACACAAATTCAAAAATACATAAATTCTACCAAAAAAAGGACAAATAAGGTAGCGTTCACGGGTTGTTTTAAAAAAATACCCATAGAGGGATGATTTCTTTGTGTTGGTCCTACTCATTCTTGAAAAATAAAAATCCAACCTAGAACAGATCTACCTCTCTTTGGCCCAGGAGTATGTATACTTTGCTGGAAAATCGAGAGGAATATTGCTCTTGACTGTCGCTTCAACAGTGAGCATGGCCGTATCTTGTCCTCTGTATTACCCTCCAGCGGTGAATGTGTTTCTGGGTGCATTTGTCTCTGCAGTTATTTTGATCGACAGTGGAAGTATAGCTTAAGCTCCTTTGGCCAGATCATGAACTTTCCTGTACAGTGCTAGAATTTTTAGAACATGTGACATTAATGCAGACCTTCTGTTCCTTCATTCTGCAAAATCAACCTGCAATTTTCCTTTAAATACCTTTATTTTTATTATCCATATTGCAGTCAACAATTTGCACCAGAGTTTTCTTTAAGCCATTTCTACCAAATTGTCATAAGAACATAAACAGAAAGATTACACCTCTGGGTGCCATCCGTTTTCACCATTCCACAGGAGTTTGGCTGATCTCACCTCATACCACCTTCTCCTATCAATCCAATGCTCATAAATTTAAAAAAACACTAAATTTCATTACCATTTAGTAGCATTTCACTCAACAAATGGTTCAAACAATATGTGATTAAAACAGAAATTGAACTATTATAAGCATTAGTTTTTACAACAAGTGTTTTTCTTTCAGCATTATATAACTGCAAGTTCACTCAGTGGCTCCCTCCTGTACCTGATAAAGTAGCCATATTGTGCGTTCAGAGATGCTCTTCTGCACATCACTAATGAAACATGTGGTTATTTCAGTTATCGCCATCCTTATGGTAGCATGAACCAATCTTGCCATTCTCCTCTGATCTCTCTCAGTAGCAAGGCGTTTTTGCACACAGAACAACCGCTCACTGGATTTTCATGCACAGAACTGCTGCTCGCTCCCTTGCACCATTCTCTGTGAACTCTAGAGATTGCTTTGTGTGAAAATCCCAGGAGAGCAGCAGTTTCAGAGATACTCAAACCACCCCCTCTGGCACAAACAGTAATTCCATGATCAGTCACTTGGATCATATTTCTTCCGTATTCTAATGTTTGGTCTGAATCTCTTGACCATATCAACATGAATGGCTGATGAGATATTTACATTAACAAGCAGTTGTATAGGTATACCTAATGAGGTGGCCATGGAGTGGACATCTCTTCTAGTTGTCTTTGGTCACCTAGAAATTTGGCTTGGTATTGGCATGTTATTGTCACATGTGCCAAGATACAATGAAAAGGTTCCTTGCATAGAGTTCATACGGAGCATCGATGGAGAACAACGTAACACAGTAACAATGCAGAATAAAGTGTAAAAGCTACAGAGAAAATGCAAGTAAGCAAAGTGCAAGATCATAATGAGGCAGACTGTGTGGTCAATAGTTAATTTTATTGCACAAGAGGTCAGTTCAAGACTCTGATGACAGTGGGATAGAAGCTGTCCTTGAGCCTGGTGGTACATGATAATGTATCTTCTGCCCAATGGGAGAGGGGAGAAGAGAGAATGTCTGGGTGGGTGGGGTCTTTGATTATGCTGGCTGCTTTACTGAGGCAGTGGGAACTATAGTCAGAGTCCATAGAGGGAAGGCTGGTTTCTGGTGTGCTGTGCTGTGTCTACAATTCTCACATGCAGAGCAGTTACCAGACCAAACCGTTATGTATGTGTTCTACAGTGCATTGATAAAAAGTGGTAAGGGTCCTCTATAGCCTCTTGAGGAAGCAGAATCATTGGTAAGCATTTTTGGTTGTGCTATCAGTATGGTTGGGCCAGGACAGACTACTGAGGTTGTTCTCAACATGCAGTCTTCTCAGTTTCAACACTGTTGATGTGGACATGCACTGCGCCCCCCCCCCCCCACCCAACCTTTGGAAGTCAATAACCAACTCCACTTCTGGGTTTGAGCCACCCCTGTGCTTCTGATTCAATTATCAGGTCAGAGCAACACACACAAAATGCTGAAAGAACTCAGCAGGCCAGTCAGCATCTATGGAAAAGAGTACAGTCAATGCTTCCGACTGAGTCCTACTGAAGGACTCCCCTTTAACCCCCCCCCCCCACCATCGATCCAAATCACATAAGTTCGATTTGCTGATCCACTACGTCACACCCACAATTTTTTTGACAATCCATTCCACCTTCTTCTGCACTATCAACATTTCGATTCCCCCATCCCAAACTGGTCACCAACCTCCCTTTTCTTCCAAAGTGCCTGCCTCCTACTCCCTACCCTCAACTGTAATCTGCCATCTTCCTCCACTACCACCACCTTACACGCAGCAGAATGCCAAAGTTATCCACCACATCCCCCTCCCCAACCCACTTCCTCAATATAAGCTGCTCCAGCTGTCCAAACCAGCCGGTGCCCAGCTGAAGCTTTCTCTCCCCACCCACCCCTCCCCCAGCTCAGATGGCACCCGTTAGGATGCCCTAAAGTTTCTACATCGATTCATAGAGGAGTACAGCATAGAAACAGCCTCTTCAGCTCGCCAAGTCTACATTGGCCATCAACTACTCACTTACAATAATCCTACATTAATCTCATTCTATTCTCCCTACTTACAGCACTCCACTGTAGTGTAACAGTTAGTGCAATCACTTTACGGTCCCAGTGACCGCCATTCCTGCCGCTGTCTGTAAGGAGTTTGCACGTCCTCCCCATGACCACGTGGGTTTCCTCCAGATGCTCCAGTTTCCTCCCGTATTCCAAAGACATACAGTGAGGGTTAGGGTTAGTAACGTGTAGGCATGCTGGTGCCAGAAGTGCAGCGACACCTGCAACCTGCCCAGTTCAATCCACGGACTGCACTGGTCTTTGACACAAACTGATGCATTTCACTGCATGATTCATTGTACACTCAGTGGCCACTTTATTAGGTACAGGAGTGGAACCCAGTGTGGTCCTCTGCTGCTGTAGCCCATCCACTTCAAGGTATGGCATGTTGTGCACTCAGAGATGCACTGTAGTTGTATTGTGTGGTTACTTGTGTTACTATCACCTTCCTATCAGCCTGAAACGGACTGAGCATTCTCCTCTGACCTCTCCCATTAACAAGGCATCTTTTGCCCACAGAACTGCCACTCACTGGATGTTTTTTTTTTGCTTTTCACACCCTTCTCTGTAAACTCTAGCAACAGATGTGCACAAAAATCTTGGGATATCAGCAGCCTCTGAGATATTCAAACTACCTCATCTGATACCAACAATTATTCAGTCACTTAGATCATATTTCATGCTTATTTTGAGGTTTGGTCAAAACAACAACTGAACCACTTGACCATGTCTGCATGTTTTTATGCACTGAATTGCTGGCCCATGATTTGCTGATTAGATATTTGCATTAACAAGGTGTACAGGTATACCTAATAAAGTGGCCAATGAGTGTATTTGTGGCAAGCAAAGCTAATTTTCTTTCCCTTCATCTCCTCCCAGATTCTGTTGCTCATCTGTGGCCAATTAACCTATTCAACATGCACATGTTCTGGATGTGGGAGCGTGCAAGCTCAATACAAGCAAAGCTCCACAGCGCTGTGAGGCGCTGTTCACAAAGTACACGTGCAGAGGGCCTACCATCATGTAGCAGCCATCTGGGTAACAAAGATTCACCCTTTTCGATTTTATAAACCTTTACCTAAAAAAATTAAGATATGGAATTAACTTTGCTCGACAGTATTTACATGCAAAAAAAAGCACAAAATTCATTTTCCACAACTTGCATTTTCTCGATGCACGTACAGATGACAAAGCTTTTACAAAAATATCTCAACGTAGAGCATTTTCTGGGAACGCAATCCTCCAGTAATGCACGGTTTCCTGTATTTTTTAAATTTTCATATTTCATATATTAACTCCACATATATCATACATTAGGTTTTCAGTGCTGGAGGAGTTGTTCAGGCTTAGCATGCTATTAAAGACTCGCTAACACCTCATTCAATATGATTTAATCAATTCTTTCACCTTTACAGCAAGAGTAACGCAGTTATTCTTGATTTTCATTTTAAAATGCCTTTAAAGCTAATTCAAAGTGATGGTACCATTTCAACTGGAAACCAAACTATTGCTAACATGTCATGAAAGAAACACTAAGCATGAGATGCAGTTGTTACAGTCATTCAGCTGATAATCTTCCATATGCATCTCATTCTATAGTGTGTCCTCAGCCTGTGAAGACGTACAGGCCTGTGACTTTCCTCAACATTATCGATGGAGAGTTCAAATATAAAATGAAACAACAACTCCTAAATGGTCCATAATCAGGACATAAATTTGCGATTTTATTACAGATTTAACAAGGACATTGTTTTTATCATTGTGACATTGTCTCGGGACAAGAGTAATTTAGAGGAACCCATTGTTTTTGTGTCAATCAACAAACTTGTAAAACTTTCCATGGATGGCCACAAGGCTGAGCTCATGAATTCACCTCTGCTCAATTCCAAACTGCATGGCCCATCCCTGAGCAGTGCATAGACAGAGCAACGCAAGGTTGTTCTCAGGCTTCGGATATTATAGCATAGTCCCATTATAGCACATCAGTTTTTGGCCATCTGCCTTTAGGTTCTGAGCTGGTTCACGGCAGTTCGGGGGGTACAATTCTTCTCTCCCTTGCTCTGCCATTTGACCTTGTCAAGAGCAAACACAATTGCCTGTGGATATTTGTGGTAATAATATAGGCAAACTGTCTTGTGATGAGTAAGTCCTGTATGGCTTCAGGTGTTTAATACAGTAGCTTGACTCCATTATCAGGCTGCTGGCATGCTCTGTTTATTGCTTGCTGCCTCCTTGGCTGGCAACAACTCTCCAGTCAGGATGTACAAGCTTTAAATACAAGAAATTCTGCAGATGCTGGAAATTTAAAGCAATGCACACAAGATGCTGGATAAACTCAGCAGGTCAGGCAGCATCTATGGAAATGAATAAACAGTCAACGTTTCTGGCTGAGTCCTTCCTTCAAGACATGAAAGTTTATGACATCTATTGGATTATATCAAACAGTGATAATTCTACAGTTGATTCTGCATTGCTTGTTTGAAACATTCACACATAAGGTGAGAATACAGCTTTGGAATAACTTAAGTAGAGGGTGATGTCCTAACTGTGGGCAAGTGTGCCCCCCATTTTCAGATCTCTAATTTTCTGGATATTATTTTATTGTATTTCTTAAACCTACAGAAACTTGAAGGGTTGGTGATTATGCAGCTTTAAATGTAATAGCAACAGGATTCCTGTTACAAAGTGATAAAACATATGAGAACGTTTTTTTAAAAGCAAGTGGATACAATTTCAGCATTACTTTGTAAAGTGTGTCTTCTAATCTGGTCAGAATCTTATTTCCATAAGAAGTAAATCCAATAAAATATTTAACAGACTGAAGGACTAACTCAGATCACAGTGACAGGAGACCAGTTCTGTCGCACATTCTTCTAACCAGGGGGCCAGCCCATCTGACGACCTCCAATCACATGGATGTGTAAGTGGTACACAGACTGTGCTCCATTCTTTCCATCATTAATCACTATGAAGAGAAAAAGTATGTTGTAAGAAAACCCACCAACATCTGAGGTTGCTACTTCCCCTGAGGTTGGGTGAATCTAGAACCAGAGGTCACAGGTTAAGGGTGAAAGGTGAAATGTTTAAGAAGAACCCAATGGAAACGTCCTCACTCAGAGGGTGATGAGAGTGTGGAACAGGCTGCCAGCGGAAGTGGTGGATGCAGGTTCAATTTCAGCATTTTACAGAGGCTTGGTGAAGTATATGGATGGGCAGGGTATCAAGGAGGGCTATGGTTCGGGTGCGGGTTGATGGGACTAGGCAGACTAAGAGCTCAGCATGAACTACATGGGTTGAAAGACCTGTTTCTGTGCTGTGTCCTCACTGACTATGATTCTCTGAATAAGTAAAAAATAACCAATAGATCATTCTATTAATACTTTTGTCCAGGTATGGAAGCAAGTGGAATTCATAATTTTTTTCTTCTCAGCCAAGGTTACAGCTGTTTGATACCCTCTCCGACTCGCTCAACTGCCGATCATTCACTTCCGTGTCCAGGTGTTTTCACCACGCAGTATATTGCACGGACAGTGATAAAAGTATCTGACTCGTACCCTGACTAGCGTGATGGGTGCATGATAATGTCCTGGGAGTCCCAAGACAGGAGGGACTGGGTTCTCCAGCAATACTTGGGAATGGTCATTGATGAATTTCTTTGGAGAGAAACATCTATTTTCAGTTACATAATACTGTGGGAGGACATAAGTTTAAGGTCAGAAGTGAAGAGATTTAAAAGGGACATCAGTGGCATCTTCTCCACAAAGAGGGGGAAGGTGTGAATTTAAAATGAGCCGTCAGAATTCTTGGTTGAGCTAGGCTCATTGGCAACATTTAAAAGCCATCTAGACAAGTACATGGATCGGAGAGCTTTCAAGGCCTATGCAGACTGATGGGACTAGCTCAGTGGGCAACACAGTCTGCGTGGACAATTGTGGAATGCTGGTAGCTCGGGTTGACTACTTGAAAGTTTGGTTGATCGCCGAGCTTGGCAAAAATGTTTGCAGGTGTTTCAGGTCCAATCGAGAAGCCATCATCAACGTGCAGTTGAGGGTGTTGTCTCCTCAGAATGCCGGCTTATATACTCCGGGGTCCTGATGGATATTGATTACACGTCATGATCTGGTTGGCTGGTTTAAAACTCTGTGAACAGTTTAGCAGTAGAAGATTCTAACTGGCTAGCTTCGAGGCAGGTCCGTTGAAAACTGGCGATTCGTTGATTGTTGACGTTGTTTCTATTTTCTGCATAAGGGTTCATATACCAGATTTACGCTGACGTGTTTGTTGATGGATCCTTCTATAGAAAACCATGCTTTGAGAAATTCTTGTTCTTGCTTGAGTCAAGACTTTGGCTGTCATCGAGTTGAAATGGATTCCTTCTTCATTTTCATGAGCTGATACTAGCAAGAGTGAGTCGTGCCTTCTGCTCACTAGCCAACCACATCACAACGTGTAATCAATATCCATCCGGACCCTGGAGGAGTATATAAGCTGGCATTCTGAGGAGACAACACCCTCAACTGCGCACTGATGACAGCTTCTTGATTGGAGCCGAAGTATCAGCAAACATTTTGCCAAGTTCAGATTTCAACCAAACTTCCAAACAGATCAACAATGCCCATGACCCATCATCCCTCCCTCCCACAGGCAAATTCTCTAAGAACCTCTTTTGCAAAACCATGATCTCTGCCAAAAAGACACCTCAATTGTTTCCAGGTGAGATTCAGCACAACGAGTATCACATCGAGAAGCCAGGACATAGCCAATGTATTTCTCTGACAACAACACTGGCTTTGTAAAATACAACAATATGTTTGTATTCATATTGTATTTTAGATATTTGAGGCAGTCCCACTGGTGAAAAAGGAGATAAGTCTCTGTGCTGGAAGCTTCAGAGGATTATGTAAACTTGGAGAAGGCTGGGGTCATTTGTCAGCACCCCACGTTGCCTGTTAATAATCAACTATGTATAGATATCTGCAAAGTACAAGGTTCAAAAATGCTCATGAAACATTAATATAAAGTTTGCAATTTCAGTTAAAAAATCAGAAAATGTGTTAAATGTTTAACAAAGTATTAGAATTTTTAACAAAGTTGTTAGTATGTCGTCACCTCACTACTCTGCAGTCCAGGGATGCTACTGCCTCTCTGAGGCAGTCTGGATTTGTTTTTTCTAAGCAGTGACTTCTTCAGAATGAGAATCAGATTCAGGATCATTATTACTGACATATGTTGCGAAATCTGTTATTTTGCTGTAGCAGTACAGTGCAATACATAAGAAATTTTTTTTTGCGGTTGTGCAAAAAGAGATTAAAAAGTGAGATTTTGTTCATGGGTTCATGGTCCATTCAGAAATCTGATGGCAGAGAGGAAGAAGCTGTTCTTAAAATATTGGGAGTGTGTGTGTTAGGTACACCTGCTTCTTCCACGAAGGTGGCAAAGAGACAAGGCCACGTCCTGGATGATGGGGGTCCTTAATGATGCACATCGCCTTCTTAAGGCATCACATGTCATCGATGATGGGGAAGCTTGTGTCCATGCTGCAGGAAGGTATACCTGTCACTAGCTCTGACCCAAGCACATCATGATGCTCCTTAGTCTTATTACATATGAAAATACTATCTTATTCATTCCTTCAATTAGAAAATGTTTATAGCATTTCCATTTACTCATAAAACTTTCACAGACTTACCCACTCTGTAGCCATCTGTGAGCCCTTCTTTCTTTGCAAGGTTTTTAGCCACTATCAATAAATGTCCCAGAAGCTGTTGGTACAATGAAAAATAAAGCTTAGATCACAATCAAAATGCTTCTGTTTGATCAATGTTCTAACAATGCTAAGGTGACTTCAAATCTACATTTACTTCCTTGCTGTAGTCTGCATCTTTTCATTCCTCCTTAAATTTAATATTCACATTGTCTGCCATCAACATTTATATTACAACAATATGCAATTTACATTGTGCTCTTAAAATATTCCAAGGTTCTATCAAACAAAATTTGGGATCAAGTCACATCAGAAAATAAAAGAACAGGTGACAATAATTACATTCTATATATAACAACTATCCTCTGTTACCTCCTTGTCATCATCTGCTGTGGCACTAATTCGTGGTATCGGCACTTTGGGTATCACAAGAAAGTGAACTGGACCCTGAGGATTTACGTCTCTGAAAGACAAGCACTGCAAAGAAGAAGATACAGTAAATAGACAGAATCAAACAATAAAATATTATTAACAGTTACTTTGTTGACTGCCGTGTGCTAGCTTGAAATTCTCCCATTTTGTTTATTACACTCAGGTCACACCAGAATTCAGCAGAACTTTATTTTTGCAACAAATATTAACATACCATTTGTCTGCCAAACTGTTTGTTGCATCTTTAATTTACTATTTGTGTCCCATGAACTGGCACACCAAGATCCCTACGTTTATCAAAATCTACTAGCTTCTTGCCGTTTCGAACATATTTTTCCCTATACTTCTTCTCAAAGTGCACAACCTAATTTTTACACATTAGACTTCTTGTCTTCTTGTTTAACTTATTTACAGCTAATTGTCCCTTTCGCTTGGGATCAGGAGTTAAGCTACTATACTAGTTACACTTTATCAGCCATAAACATGAACCTGGAATATAAATTATATTGGTGCATGATTCAAATAAGTAAGGGCATCAGGATCACTTCAACACACAAGTAAAATGGAATTCAATACATGGAAATATACCTGATCATCTTCATAAATAATATCAGCAGAAATCGATTTATCAATGATTTTTGAGAATAATGTAGGTGGTTGATCTCCATATTTCTTCCTTGCTTCATCAGCCAACTTTGCTTTCAGCACTTCATTATCATTAACATTTGATGAACAGTAGCCTTTCTAAATGTGGAAAGGAATAAGAGTTTAACATGTGCTTCAGAGGCGTTATTTCTTATTTCGTAATACAGCACAGAACAGACCCCTCCAGCCCAACGAGCCACCAAGGCTAGCAACTCACCTATTTAACCTTAGCCTAATCACAGGACAATTTACAACATCCAATTAACCTAGTGACCGGTAAGTCTTTGTACTGTGGGAGGAAACTGGAGCACCCGCAGAAAACTCACATGTTCACGGGGAGGACGTACAAACTCTTTAACGAGGACGCCGGAAATGAACTCCGCCTCCGATACCCCAAACCTTAACCTCATCGTGCTAACAACCACGCTATGGGGCGCCCCTTCAGCCAATGTGAGTAACATCAAAGTTCAAAGTAAATGCAAAAGTGAATTTATTATCAAAGTATGTACAGTATATATGACCATGTACTTCCTTGCAGTTGGTTTACGTGCCATCATTCACAGCAAATCAATGAAAAATAGCTACACACAAAGACTGTAACTGCAGCTCAACTTCTATACAAGCTAGACCCTGAAGACCTAGCAGGGCTTAATGCTTGTCTTTTGGAGAAATGTATTGAACATAGGCACACCTCAAGGATATGTACTTGCACCACTACTCTACTCTCTCTACACTCTCGAGCATGCAACTAAGCATAACCTAAGCAAGATTTATAAATTCACCGATGATACCTTTGTTGGTACAACCTCAGCTAGCAATGAGGAGACAGGAGTGAGATAGATCAGCTAGTTGAGTGGTGTCACAACAACCTTGCATTCAATATTAAGGTGGTGGTACAGAAGCCTGAAGAAAAGATAAAGATTAGCTTTACTTATCACTGAAATCGAAATATCGAAACAGTGAAATGTGTCATTTGTGTCAAATCAAATCAGCGAGGATTGTGCTGGGCAGCCCGCAAATGGCACCAAGCATCAACACAGCATGCCCATTACTCACTAATGGTAATTGCACATTCCAAAGACATACGTAGGAGGAAACTGGAGCACCTGGATGAAAGCCCACGTTACAGGAAGACAAACTCCTTACAGAATTGAACCTGGGCTGCTGGCACTGTAGTAGCATTGTGCTACCATGCCACCCACATTCAATGTTACCCAAACAGCTTCTTCCCCACCATCAGATTTCCTCCGGTGCTCTGGTTTCCTCCCACTTTCTGAAGACGTGCAGGTTAGGGTTAGTGAGTTGTCAGCTTGCTATGCTGGTGTCAGAAGTACGTAACACTTAAGGGCTGTCCCCAGCACATTTAGTCATTGATGTTGGTCACTGGCACAAAACAATGCATTTCACTATATGTTTTTATGTATTTTTGACAAATAAAACTGATCTTTAAACTTCGTCAGATGCATCAGGATATTGCCTGGGATGAAGCAGTTCATTTATAGGGGAAGACATGAGAAGCTTTGTGTTCAAGGGAGCAAGGGCACGATTTAGGTATATAAAATTACAAGTGGTATAGATAATTAATCTGATCAACCATACTAATTAGCCCCCTCCACCCCCACTGTTTATTATCCATCACACTACATTGTAAAGACTTTAAACTGCTTTTTATGTTGTTTACATTGTAAATGCATGCTAGCATTTATGTACGTTATTGCATATCTATATTTCAACTTTCTATTTTAGATAATTCTTTATTGAGTGTTTTTGTTGCACGTCACGCCCACACTCCATAGCAAATTCCTAATACAGTGCACGTAAATGTGTATGGTGAATAAAGTTGATCCTTGATAGAGCAGACTGCTGTTTAAAATATTCCTCAGATTTAGACAGGATTGATGGAACCTTCTTCACACAGAGAATGGCAAGTGTCCGGAATGTATTGCCTGAGAGAACAGCTGAAGCTGAATCGTTGAAAGCATTTAAGATGTGTCTGGATCAGGCATGGGCAAACTACAGCCCGGGGGCCATATGCGGCCCGTTAAGCTTTTTAATCTGGCCCGCAGAACTTGATGAAATTATATTAATAAACCTTGTTAACGCTTTTTCCCCGCAATTCTGGCGTTTTCCCAATAGATGACGCACTCTATATACATAGCGTATTACTCCACATTTGCGCTTTACTCTTTGTTCGGCTCGACCTATTTGTGTGAACAGGCGTTCAGCGTCATGAACATCAACAAAGCCAGCCACAGATCCAAGTTAACTGACCAACACCTCAGATCCATCCTGAGAATCGCCACAACAAAACTAAATCCAGACTTTGATGCGCTGGCTAAAAAGGGAGACCAACAACACTGTTCCCACTGAAATTAAAAATAATTTTCTTCGTTGTGTTATGTAAAAAATGCATTTGAAAATATTTTTTTCAATAAGCCTTACATGTTACATGTCATTTCTGTTAAGTGATGGACATGAGTAGTGCGCAGGTGCACGTATGTTCTCAAAATAAAAAATGCGCTCCAGATCAAATAACGCGCTCTGCATACTGGCGCGCTCTCACTGTTCTGTCATTGTGCGGGTCGTTGTTGAGTTTTAGCACAGGGGACAATTGAATAAGAAGGAGCAGGACAAGTAGACCTGCATCTCCTACTGTTTTTGAAATAAAGACAGTCAGGAGGAGAGTGATGATGATAATATCTTGAAGGATAACAGAATTTTCAGTGCTTTAAAATAATAAATGTTACTATTAAAAAAGCTGTATTTTATTCATTTAATTTTCAGTGTTTTAAAAGTCATTTCAATAAATAGCTAAATACCATGGGACTTCAAAGACATATTTTGTTGTAATGCATTTGTTCATTTTCAATTGAAATTAAAGCACGTTTTCTACATATCCCATGATATTTCATTTTCTCTTAGGAGGTGTATTACCAAAACACTCCGTCCATCTGCTCCTGGTCCGGCCCCCCGTCAAATTTTAGAACCCTTTGTGGCCCACAAGTCAAAAAGTTTGCCCACCCCTGGTCTGGATGAACACTTGAATCGCTTAGGCATTGAGGGTTATGGGATTTAACAGTATCCACTATATGACATGGACGAGCGGCCTATTTCCATGCTGTACGACTCTATGATTCGCTTTCAAACTCCCGTTACCCAATCTTAACTAATCCTGCACTGAGCAAGACGCTTGAATTGTTGCGATCTCTCAAAAGGTTGCAGATGACAGAAGAGGATTTAAAATATAAGGCTGCAGTAAAATAAGAGGGGATCACAAGGGAGAGTTGTCTACAATTTTCCAAGTAACAAACCCAGCCGCCGAACTCCGAAACACTTGGCGTTTCATGAGTTCCATTTGATAAACGTGCAGTGCGATTGGCTCGACTGAGTGGAGGTGACTCGCTTTGACCCCTGACTGGGGAGGGAAGGGGTCAGTCGTATCAACTCTAATCGGCGGCGCCGGCCCTTGCCCCGGATTCCCTACCTCCGCACAGGTGCCGAGTCTGGGCGCAAGCAATGTCGCAGTCAGACCGAGAATTCCGCGGAGAGCAGACACCCCGGGCCGCCCCAGTGCAACAACCCGGCTCATTCTGCAAGCCTACCTCCGAGCAGACTTGCGGACCGGACCCTTTATCCGCAAGCAGCTCCTGGTTGGTTAATTTAAGCCATGTGGCTTGAACCAGTGCGCAAGAGCGGTAGTCAACGATATGGGTAAATAGAAGTTCAATGGTGCCAATACAATGTAGATAAAATTTCATGCACTTGGTAAATAAAATGAAATGCAGTAAATGAGTCAGGTAGAAGGAAATGATGTAATGTTAATTTTGTACAATTTTATGTTTGTGCAAATGTATCTGTCACCTTCTAGCTAGTCCTCCTTCCCCTACCCCCACCTTTTTATTCTGGCGTCTTCCCCCTTCCTTTCCTGAAGAAGGGTCTCGGCCTAAAACGTCAACTTTTTATTCATTTCTATAGATGCTGCTAGACCTGCTGAGTTCCACCAGCATTTAGTGTGTGTTGTATATCTGATGCTATGTGCCCAAACAAATTCTCATTTCACCTATGCGAACGTGTACTTGTGCATTTGACAATGAATTCGGCTTTCGTTTTAAGTGTAAATATAAGGGAAATACAGGAAACATTAGCAGGTCTGAATGCAGAAACAGCATATCAGGTCTATTATTTGAATGTTCTGACATTCTTAGTAAATTCACAATGATGTCAAAATGATTACGAATGAACATTGTATTTGAACAAAGCCTTATGAAAATAACAAAACGCGCCACATTTTTTCTAGTCTCATCAAACTACACTATACTATCTCATTCATGAGAAAAACAGATTCAAGGACGAGATGCAAATCATTCAGGATGAATCCTTACCCTAACACCTGTGTGTAAAGACCACAGAAATCAGACCTTTACCCTGGTAGGTAAAATAATACAGTTACATTAAACTAAACAGTGGAACAAACCAACAGATCAAGCTAAGGCAGATAAAGTTTAAGACATACCTGAATGACCCCAGAGAATCATTAATAACATTTATAAGGAGTGAAAACAAATAAAATGAATTTAAAAGATGGTATGATGATGCTCATCAGAATACAAGTCCATAAGATAATTAACAGAATCGGGCCATACAAAGGCTTCTCCACCAATTAATCATGGTCATTTTTTTCCCCAATCCCATTCTCTTGTCCTCTCCATTTGATCTTAACTCCCTCACCAATCAAGAATTTATCAACCTTTGCCTTAAATGACTTGGTCTGCAGAGTCCTCTGTGGCAGATAATTCCAGGAATTCACAACCTGCTGGCTGAAGAAACTCCTTTTCATCCATTTTAATGCCTCTTTATTCTGAGGACGTGCCCTCAGCGATAATGTTTCCATTAGTATGTCTATGATTCATTTCCACTTTATCTGGACCTTTCAATATCCTGGAGGTTTCAGTGAGATTCCCCCTTCATTCTTCTGAACGCCATCCAAAGCAGGCCCAAGCCATCAAAGCAGCCCCCTCATATGATAAGCCTGGAATTGTTCTTGTGAACAACTTCTGGACCCTCTCCAAGATCTGCACACCTGTCCAGGTCCAGCACAGTAGCATAGTGGTTAGCACCACACTGTATAGTACACAGGTGACCCAGGTTCAATCCCCACCACGTCTAGTAAGGAGCTTGTATATTCTCCTCGTGACTGTGTGGGTTTCCTCCCACAGTCCAAAGATGTATCGGTTAATTGGTCAGTGTAAATTATCCTGTGATTAGGATCAGATTAAAACATTAGGGGATTGCTGGACAGCAATATTCAAAGGGCCAGAAGGGCCTATTCCTCACTGTATGTCAATAAACAAAAACAAAATACACCAAATATGGGGCCCAAAATTGCTCACAGTATTCCAAATGCAATCGGACCAATGGCTTCTGTACCTCGCAGCAGTGTCATACTTCAAGCAGCCTGCCATCTAGTGTTAACAATTCAGTTTAACAGTAAAATTCCTTTACAGCACTGTCTGAAGATTGGAGTTCTAATAGTTCCTAGCCAAATGTGTACTGTATTAACTGCAATCTTTGGAATATTTGACACATTTAAAAGAGGTCCATAAAATACTTAATGGCTCCCTGATTTAAGATGGTCCTGATATAGAATTTAAGCCCTGAATCATACCTCTTATTGTAATTAGGTTTAGTTACGCAAAATGTTCCAAGTATTAAACATAAACTTTGACAATTATTAAATAGTTTTATTGCAAATAAGTTCTTTTTAAAAATGCAGGGAGAGAAAAAGTTTGCACTTGCATACATATTTCATATTTTATAAAAACATTCAAATCACAATTTAGTTATAATTTTGGCCCAGAAGGAAACACAATTGTCTGCAAGACAAAAATTGTTGAATCAACTTTATCTTTTTTTTAAGTCATAAATGTTCTTTGAGTGTAAAGTAACCAGTATGAAGATAAAACATCAGCAGCATTATGGTGGAAATTTCTAAAAATCCCACAAGAATTGTTTCACAAAATAAATGATTGATTTAAATAAATATTTGTTTCAAATGCGTTGCAGACTTCAACATATCACAATGTTTCTAAAATCCCATTCTGGCTCTTTTCCTTTTTGGCTGAGATGATCCAGGCTGACTTCGAAGCATTGGAAGGAAGGACATTTCACTAGTGGATGCCATTTGTAAAGAACCAACATGTGACAATTGTGTAGAGATAGCTAACGGTAATGACCCATCTATTCCATCATCTCCTTGAGCAGATTGGGGTGGAAGATCTTCTAGTGCAGCTAAGTAATTTTGAAGAATTCTCTTTCTTTCCTTAGGAATACTGACCAGTTGCCTTTCTTGTGGAAATGTGGGTGTTGGTGGTTGATTTTGTTCTACTACAGACACACTGGATTGAAGATCCACTTCTTGTCCAAAATTTTCATTAACTATCTGATTTGATACTTCTAGAGATTTTTTAGACAGAACATTACTCTCTGCACCAGATAAATAGTCACTTTGTTCTGAATCCAGCACAGAAGACCTACTCCAACCTGAAAAATCACTGAAGTCTGACAAATTAGACACTGAGGATGTGAAGCTCCCTGACAGTTCTCTGCGTCGTCCTGCTCGAGATAACTTTTCCAGTCGTCTTCTTGCTCGCAAAGCTCGGACCTTTTTGTCCCGGTTTACATCTAATTTTTCTGCCCACCAGTCATTCCACTTACCCTCCCATGATGCTGTAAGTCTTTCACTCAATTCATCCCTCCACACTGAGGGATCCACAACATCTGGAACACTCACAGGATCAAGTATTGGAAAAGTATTTTGGCAAAGCACTTGCTTTCTTTGCATAACCACTTTCATTTTATTCCACATTTCTTTGTATGTGTCATTTAATTCATTATCGTTCAAAAATGTTTTATGTGAGAACAGGCGCTTTGTACTGATGACAGAATGCTTCTGTGGCTCTTCACAACCATTTCGAAATTTCTGTTGCTTTTTTAAGAATGAGTTCATCCACCTTCTACACATGACAAGAGTAGCAGAACTGGGTGTTAAAGGTGTTTTAGTACTCTGCTTGATCGATGACTGGAATCTCGGTTTGTCTACTGCCCTCAGTGAAGAGGCTTCTTCCTGCCTTTCACTTCCACCTGGTATTAAATCTTGTGCTTCATCATGACTTGGTTCTGTACCACAGTTTACTGACTGTACCCTTTCACCCACAGTAGCGCTGTTTGGTTCATGTTCACTTTCAGCTATCGTTCCTGACTCTTTCAAAGTCCTTTTCCCATTAGCAGACAAGTTCTGAGGGATGAGTGTCTGGTAAAATAGGTCTCCTGCTGCAGATAGCTGAAACACTGACAGTGTCTTTTTGCCACGAGTGTGGTAAAGTGTCGCAAGTCCTGCAGAACAAATGTAAATTTAAAATGGTGCTTCTTTTCCCCCCTCGTAAAATATGTAGCTAACCACAAATTATTTCAGTACCCTTTTACTTTAATGTTGCTCCGCAACACATTATATTCACCTGGGACTTCTCCAGCAGCACAGTAGGTTACCGCAAGAGAAACTATGTGTCCTTCCATTGCTGCAGTGAAGTATTTATTACCCCAATGCGTTTTTTTAAATTTCAAAAACATTTTTTCGTGCTTTTATCTTAATACTTAAAATGTTAAATATATTACGAGCTGATAATTACATCATGCTTTGAGATTAGTCCCGAGTTAATTTCAGATACTTTTTAAAATAAAATCAGATCTCACCTGCCCCAGCAGAGTGCAGTCTCTCAGCAACCATTTCATGTAAGTGAGGTCTCCTGACTGGCAGGTGTTGCATTATATCATAAATAGTGGAGAGTTTCTGTGGAGGCCCAAATGATTGGCAAGGCATCTGTGTCCCACCTAACAAAATAAAATTCAGAATAAATCACATTCCAGTATTACACTACATTTGTTGATTAATTCCAGCCTTTCTCAAGGAATAAAACCAATTCCATAATCTTCTAGACAGAAATATGTGGAAGGAAAGTCCTTGTTGATGCAAATCTCCTCGAGAATCGAATGCACTTTGAACTTTTCTGTCATCAAGAGAAACAACACATCTTCCCCACTTTCCCCTTGAAACTATGACAAGCTTTCCCCAATACCTTTCCCAGCCTCGCCTTGATTCCTTCTCCTCAACCACTGATGTACTTGACGAGCTTATCACAATCATTTCACTGTTTTCTTGATCAGAACATTTGGCTCTCTTGGAAGCCAGAAAGCAAAATGAAATGATTCAGTCTTCATCATATAAGCAACTACCAGGCTGTCTTCAAAATCAACAGATACATCTGTCCTTCAAACACTGACCCATTTTCTTATTACAGCACTTGGCAGGTAATCATTGAGACTGGTGTCCACTTCTCCTGCGACTTAATTTGGATCAAAATCCATTTCTCCTACAAATTGAAGACAGTTTTGGCTAGAATCCTAAATTATACTTTGTGACTGTAATCACATTACCTCTTTCCATCCTCTCTGAAGCCTTTCATACAGAATTTCTACATCATCTTCCAATACTTCATTGTCCAGCCTGACTGTCATTTGATTCCATTCTTACCTACCAAACTTTAGTCAAACAATCACCAGCAATGGCAACATTTCCCATCCTTTCACCTACCACTTTGGATGCTTCCCATTTATCACCATGGCACAGATGTCTAATATTAGACAATGACAGACAGCTCTTCCTTTCACCAGTTAATCTTACTATTTGTATGGTTTTCTTTAAAACCGTTTAAAATGCACAATTTCCAAACAATACCTGTTCAATAAATTTTAAAAGTATGCTTCAAATTCAAAAAATGAATCTGGTTGTGTTTGCCATTCTTTGGAGAGAGAATTTTAAGGATAGGTCCCTCCTGTATACGCCAAATAAAACATTCAATCATTCTCATGGATCTCTATGACCTCATTATTAGCATACTGTAAGCAAACAGTCATGTTCACCAACTATCATTAGCTGGAAGTTTCTAATCACCTGAATACTGCAGAAGTAACACCTCCTGAGTCCGTTGAGTTCCCAAAACAATCTTGTTTGTTCTGTTCCTTACTGCCCCATTGGCAATTTGTACAAACATTGGTGGTGAGTCCAAGGTGTGGTCCCATTTTAGAACAGGTACAGTAGAGAATCGTTCATCAACAATGTAAACAGAATACTATATTTAAAAGAATATTCATTTAGTATTCAAGCAACATGTTCGAACACTGAATATCAGTTTCAAATCTTTCACAATCCAGAGAAAAAATTTCTGAACAGTTTATAACTTGACTCCATAAATGGCAGGGTGCAAAACTGAAAAGATTGCCAAGAAATCTGTCAAAATTTTGTACTATTCTTTTACTTCTGACTTCTGTTAAAGTTATTACCACAGCTTGATGTAAACATCAAAAGTGTTAGCAGGCTTCTCACTCACAAAGTGTGGCACAACACAATCTAATGTTTCCTCATGAAACATTAAAAATCAATATTCTATTTCTCAGAAACAGAACAAAAATCTGCACAAGCCAAAAGAAACGGTAAGTAAGTAAGGTAAATTTATCGAGATAGAAATGCTGGTTATGACATTTGAATCTATTTCTCTTCAATTATTGCATGCACTAAATTCATGACTGGAAAGTAATTAATTCAAAGTAACAAAATAATTTGGTAATAAAGAGATACGAATTCAAGTGACATAAAATAATAGTCACTTCAATTCACTTCTCTTTATTGCCAAATTATTCTATGTTAGTTTGTATTTGCTTCTCAATCCTGAATTATTTTATCTCAGTTTAACTGGTAAACTCAAGCTGTGGTTCATAATCTGCTTTTAAAAAGTATAAGCAATGTGTTTGTAAACTGATGGTCTCATTTGTGCATTTGATTTACTTGTCTGACATGCTTTTATAAAAAATTAAACAGACATAACTGTTAATACACAAGACTAAATTACACAAACCTGTGTTGTAATTAGGTGATGGTATGGATTTACATCCCGTAGGTGTTTGGGAAGAATCACACGTTCACCTTTTTGGCAGTCAGCAGCAGCTCCTATCTTAAACAGGGTTTGGTTATAGCTTTCACCTGCCTACATGAATACATTAAAAAGAGTTTAATGATTTTGTTTCAAAACTTTGTTATTGCTTTTATATTTTCTTTCAACAACAGGCTCATGATGTTAAGACCCAGTTATGACACTATTACTAACAATCCCTTTTCTGCCACTCATTTCCTGTAACTTATTCTCCCTCACAGATCCATCAACTCCCTCCAATTCTACCATCAAACTATGCCAAGGTCAAACAAAGCAAATTATCTTCACTTTGTTTGGGATGTGGGAGGAAACCCAGATGGCCACAAATCCAAATCCATAGGACCCAAGATTAGATCAAACCTGGTTGAGTAAGACAGTAGTACTATCTACTGTGTCACCGTGACTCCTTGTGCATTACCAATACAGCTACTAAGACCAAGGTTTCATAGAAATACAGCATGAAAACATCTTCCTCCCCAAAGGAACTGGAAATTTAATTTACAAATAGCTGCAAGCACATTTTATTACAGTCAAGCTGATTAATTTAAAAATACGACCTTACCCCTTTTTTAAAAAACATTCACACTTTGAAAAGATGCATTCTAATTACTTGTATCTGATTTCAGCATTAAAATTGTAGTGCAAAAGGTGGGAGGTACAGGAGCCAGAAATAATCTAAATTCATAAATAGTTGATTTTTTTTTTGTAATGTTTGTACTTCTAGTTGCCACAACTTTGTTAAGTGTACTGTCTGTGAAGACCAAAATTAGATAAAGATTAAATTATTCCTTATGATGTTGATAACAAAGTTATTTGGGCAGTAAAAACAATCCTGCATATAAATGTTCTAAACCTCAGTAACAACTCAGGTTGAGAATGTTGAGAAAGAACTAGAAAAAACAATGAAAAGCCATTACAATACAATATTCCTGAACCCAAGGGTTTTAAAACTATAATGAAATAAAATTTAAATATTTCTTACCCTCACATCAGTTAAGTCCAGTCCAGTTCTATCAGCATACATATACACCCGTGGGTGAGCTGTGAAGTCACACCACCTCCATGGTAACTGAGCATTGAAGTAGAGGTTCTCTGTTTCCTTTCTTATTTTCTGAAGGCTAAGGTATTAACAAAAAGGTAATATTAAAGTGTTAAAGGGATCCTGGCATGTAAATCAGTCTACCAATCCAACCTTAAGTTTTACAAAACATGCAGACATCTATGAACAAATCCAAACTTCAGTAAACAGTGTACATACCCTTTGTTGAGGAAATATACTACAATTTAGTTACTCTAGCCTAGAACTTCATATTTATTCAAAAAGACAGGAGAATATATAATCTCCCCCAACAAAAATCATCAAAAAAAGGACCAATCACAGGGAGCTGAGCAAATTAATCAGCTTTCCAAGACCTGGTCAAACCAAAAAAAACTATAGATTTGATAGATATCAGAACTATATGCTATCTATTTTTAAAATACAGATCCAAAATTACATCTGAAGTTGACACATCATAAATTAGAAGCTATTGTGCTTTGCATGTATTATTTTATATGTAATCCAGTATGTAATTATACATAACTCATAAATGCCTCTTCAATACTACAAGTTAAAGTCACGAGAAAAGGTAACAGAATAAGCTAGTAACATAACTGAAACTTGAGAGAAAATAGTCTTCAATTTTCTCCCTTAAAAATGGGAATCGATTTACTATTTTAACCGAATGTACAACTAGGAACAAAAGGACTCAAAGATTTGCTGTTAAAACCATCGTGATTGCTTTTACAAAAGAAGCTATTAATAGGATTAACTGGTTTCTGAGGAGGCACTACTGATCATCAACATAAAAAACATGGTACTCTATCACAATCAGATTTATTATCACTAACATCAAAGGAAATTTATTTTTTTAATGGAAGCAGTAAAGTGCAAGACATAAAATCACTATAAATTACAAAACAATTTAAATGCAAACGAGGAATAGAGGGGGAGTGCTCATGGGTCATTCAGGAATCTGACGGCAGAGGGGAAACAAAGCTGTTACTAAAATGTTGAGTATGGGTCTTCAAGCTACTCAGTGGTAGTAAAGAGAGAGGGCATTTCGCAGATGGTGAGGATCTATAATAATGGATTACCACCTACTTGAGGCACTTATGGGGAGGGTTGTGACCATGATGGAGCTAAGTCTACAAGCTAAATATATTACTAAATCTGGCTTTTCAATAATTCTTTTCAGTCCACCCATTCCCAACATTCATCCTTTGCTGCTTATATAGTTAACATAGAACTTGTAGTTTTAATAACTCATTTCCTATCAAAACACACATTGTGATTGGTATGCATTTATTTGAATTGAAAGTATAAAAGAAGCCTGCAGCTCCAAATGAAAAGGAAAGATTTTGCTATCTATTCATTTTCAGGAACTTTCAGAGTACATTTGCATTTACCCTTTGTCCAGGACCCAAAGATAGGCAGCTCCACACTCACTGGCAATTACCAGCTCTCCAGGCACATGAGGGCTGAGATAAAAGAATAAATGATTATAGCTAAAAGATTTCAGCACTGCAATGTATTAAGCCCTATAACTTCTACAAGAATTTAACATGGTAAAATTAAAAAGCAGTCAAGGGAAATGTTTTAACTTTTATTTTTTAAATAAGAGAAAAAACTTACAGCCAAATTGCATTTTACTAAGTCTTAACTTAATCCCACTCTGCTTCTCTTTTCATAAATTTCACTTAGAAAAGCTAAGAAAATACAAAGGTAACAAACACACTGCATGTAGAAGAATCATTCGACCTTAAGAACCCAACATAAATTGTAGAACTGCTGAAATTGTAACCAAAATTATTCCATTGTAGTTTATGCAAAAGGAAAAAAAATCAGTTACAGAATAAGCACTGATTGAGAGGAAACACTCAAGTTTCTATTAAGGTACTCTTGGATTCTGGTGTTTAAATCCACAGTCAGGAACAAAGTATAAATCTTATTGCTTCACAATTGTTTTATTAAGAATTAATAGAACAAAGAGAATAGGGACAGAACAGTGATGGGGTCTTACTACTTGAAGAAGGGAGGAACTAAAGATGCCACCTAGCATATAACAGCTACTTTTATTACCAGAGATAAGAAAATTCCATAGATAATAATCCAATTAGAAAATACCTATTCAATGCTGTAATAAAATTAACCAATGAGAAAACAGTTATTCATTTAATGAAAGAAAAAAGCACCTTTAGCTCTATACTTTGTATAACCACTAAAGGCATCGTAAACTTTTTAGGGATATATAAAGGCTACTTAAAATACAAGCAGATAATTATTAAACTGCAAAGAAGATGACAATTAAAATTAAACAGACCAATCCCACAGTATTTAGCTGTGTCTTCCACTTGTCTTTCAAACACAAATAGCTGCCTTTAAAATGTACATCTCAACATCAAAAAAATCCAAATTAAAGCTTTCAACACTATCATGCTTGAACTTAAACTAAATAGATGAGGAAAACAACTACTTAATCATCTACCCGCAAAAGATAAAAATTTGCATTAAACACCCCCCTCCAGTAGCAAAACATCTGAAGCCTCTGAACAGACCTTTACTGAAAAAAACTGTCATCCAGCCGCACACAGAGATACTGCAGAAGAACAAAAGTTTGGACAGAGATAGGTTCTATGGAAGAGAGACCTGACACATGGAGGAATTTAGTGAGAGAAATCTGGTGGTTTTGGTGTTTTAGTGAGATAAGTATTATGAAGGATTGAAATCAGAAGCTTAAAAAGCCAGAAATGGAGGAACACATTTATCAGAGTACTGCAATGAAAGAAATAAAACCATTTAGAAAAAGGAATAAAAGCTTTTAAAACTGAGACATTGCTTACACAGATCTGGAAATACAGAAGCAAGGTTAAACACCATATGGCAAAAGTTAGGACATGAATAGCCCAGAATTCTGCATGAATTTATAGAGGGTTAATTGTGAGAAGCCACCCAGAAGTGCACGGGGCGTGCAGAAGAAGCAGCTCAAGGCATACAAAAATCGTGAAGAGGTGCCAGCCTAGCTGAGGTGTATTACAGGTCTACGTGCACAAATAAACAACAAAAACTGCACAAAATAAAACTAAAACACACAAAATGCTGGAGGAACTCAGGAGGTATGGCAGCATCTATGGAAAGGAATAAAGTGTTGATGTTTCAGACTGAGGCCCTTCAGCAGGACTGGAAAGGAAGGGTGAAGAAACCTGAATGAGAAGGTATGGTGGGTTGGGGGGGGGGGGGGGGCGGGGGAAAGAAGGATTACAAGCTAGAAGGTGATGGGTGAAGCTAGGAGCAGGGGAAGGCAAGTGTGTGACTTCTCCCCCTTCCCCCTTCTTCCATTCCCTACTCTGGCTCCCCTCTTATCTCTTCTCCTCACCTGCCTACACTGCAAGTTAAAAAAAACAATTATAACAGTGAAGTGGATCCTGAGTGAACTCAGGGAGTAAATCTCTAGTAATTTACCTGGAAGACCATTTAATGTGTGAATTATGCTATCTGAACTTTACAGATGATAGAAATATTTTAGTTGTAATCTTTCTGAGATTGCCATAAATCACTTCTTTTCCAAGAATTTATCTCATAGTTCAGCCCTCAAGTTTCTGCCTTATTGCTTTTGAAACTGTCCCTAACACTTGTATGATGGCTGAAATAAATTTCAAATTGCAGAACAATTCAGCCCCATTATCACACAGAACACCTAATTGCAAATTGCAAATCATTCTATTTGCAAATGGTGCAATATCACTTAAGAATGTGAAAACTATATCCAACTGAATGTTCTTAGTCACGTAAAGTATTAATCAAGTAAAAGGAACAATATTAATAGAAATTAGTTAAAATATAATTATCATATACATAACACCTTTAACATTGCAAAATGTTGCAAAACGATTCAGTAACATATCAAATATATTGCATCAAAAATGGAAATATAAGGACTTATCTGGAGACAGGTTTTCAGGAAAGACAGGCAGCAGTGTTTGAGAGAATTGCTTTATAGTGGAACCCAGATGACCAATGGCAAGAATAAATTTAGTATTCTTATTCTTCCATGAGAAAGTTATATTCCAAAATGCACAGGTGTGGACCATAACATTACGGTCTGAGTTTTATTCCAAACTTGGGGAGAGTAGAATTTATGATTTTGGAAAGCTTGGAGAAAATGCATTTTACAAACCCTGAGTATTAAAATTTCAGAAAAATTAGAACTCTGAACTTAATCCTTACCTGACATTAATGCATGTAGCCACTTTTTCTGTCTGAACCACTTGTAAGGCAGCTGGATTTATTTCATTGGAGAGCTTCCATGCTCCACAATGGTAGTCAGAGCGAACCCCTACAAAAACTGCCATTTGGAAAAAAAGTTTGGTGAACAAATAAGCATGATTTATTAACAAACCATTTTAAAATTAGAAAACTAATTATATTCATATGCACAAATTTATTTCGTTTTTTAAAAATCAACATAGCCACAGAGTGAGCCATACAGGCAATGACTCAACACAGTGCATTAAACAGAGGGGTACAATAGCTTTACATGTTTGTGGAATTGGACAATAAACAGGAAACTGTTTAAAGAAAGTCATCTTTTGGATCTGAATGTAAGAGGGCTCGCAATAAGACACTGGCATCTTTCATTGGCATTAATCTGAAAAGTAACTCTATGGTACCAAATATCAAAAGGAATGGCATTATAACAAAAGTGGAATATTCTTTAAATACTTTGTATGTGAGGTATTTCACTGCTAAGAAAGTCAGCTTTATATACCCAGAATACATCTGCCTCTTTAGATGCTCTTAAACAGTGATACTGTACAATTTAAGTTATTCCTCAGTCAACTGTATTCCTAACAGTGAGAATCTGTTGTCAATCGTTAGCATAATTATTACAATACTTCCCATCATATGTAGTTTTGAGACACCAGTATGCTAAACCTCCAATATAAATGCAAGTTTTTCTTTTTTCCATTTAAAATAAAATATTGAAAAATATGAAACATTGCAAATATAATCGTTCTCATCTACTATTACCTTCTTCCTCCAAAGCACTAGCATTGATTTGGTGAATTCTGCCCTTCAGTTCAAATTTCACTGGCTTAAATTTCACGTTCAATTTTGGCATTTTATCTTGATCATAACTCAGTGCAACTTTATGGAAATCTGATGCTTATGCATAAAGGAACATTAACAACAATGATAAAAAAAAGTAAATGTTCATGTTTCATGCCTCTCATTAATATAACAGAATGGTAAAGTCAAGACTATTACTTTATAGCTCTCTGACCTCTTCAGTATCATGAACCAAAATAAACTTGTACATTAAACTTACCTTTGGCAGAATACCAAGTCCTAATGCTAAATTCAGAAAATACAAAAGATGAGTTGATCTTTATTCCACAAGTAAACATCCAACAAGCATATAATAGTACAGTGCAAGCCTCAAAATAGAGGGAACTGAAAAAAAAAAGTTTTGTTTGAAACAGAAAAAGAATTTGAGAAGTATTGATGTACCTTTTGCTTTAGCATCAGTTTTGGATTTTAAATACGAGTATTTAATGTACTGACAGTTTAGTGCATTAACAAGGAATATGCACCTTTAGGTAAGACAGTAAATGGTAATTATGTTCACTAACACATTAATCTGCCATGGCAAAATGCAAAAAGACCTGAGGCTTCCCCTCTAAAGCACCTTTCATCCTTGACTTGATCAACTTTGGTATTTGGCACACTGCTATGATAAATTTGCTGCTGCACTTATCTGTAGAGAGCAGTAATTCCATTTCAAATACCATGTCAAGCTCTGTGGGTGGAATAAGGTACTGTTACAAATTTAGACTCTTGACATCCCATCAACATCACCCAAAGATTGATGTACCACCCCCCTTCAGGCCATTCCACTTGGGCTCTTGCACTAATACTATCTTTTGTAACTGTATCTGGTATTGTAACTATGTGCTGTGTGCACTGTGTGCTACTGCATGGTATGTACAGTGTTTTGCACCTTGGCCCTGAAGGAACACTATCTTATTCCTCTTTTTCCTCCCTACAGGTCTCTTAATTCCTTCTCTTCAGATGCATATCTATCTCCCTTTTAAACTCTACATATGAATCTGTTTCACTAACATGCATACTGAACTGTAAAGAACTTCTTTCCTCAAATCACTTTCAGCCCTTAAGAAAATCATTTTAATTCTACACTCCCTGGTCCATGACCTTATCACCAATGAGATAATAATTAAGGCAGTGTCTTTTTCTCTTTAGACATGTACAATTTTGGACAAAATACAAAACAATGAACACACTAAGTTACCCCAGATTCATGAGTTATCTTACTTAAACAATCTGATTTCTTACTACCAACCTAAAAGCTGAACTTTTTAACCCGGCTAGAGCTCAGTTTCATTGGGTTCCTGTGTAAGTCCTGGTGAGAAACCCAATGCCTGCGAGATTGAGTCTGGGGCCAAGGACTGGAGGTCTGTCTGTCTGTGAAAAAGGGCTAGCTTTGGCATTATTGTCCTGTTTTGTTCGTTTGTTCTTGTTGTTGCTGCTGTTTTTGTTGTCTGTGTTTTGTGGTTTGTTGTGCTGTTGCGTTGAACGTTGTGTACGTGCAATGTTGGCGGTGGAATGTGTGATGACACTTGTGGGGTGCCTCCAGCACACTGTGGGATGCATTGGTTGTTAACACAAATGACAAATATTGCTGTATGTTTCAATGTGCGCAAGATAAATAAATCTGAATATGAATCCATCATTAAACTGAAATACTTGTTTTCAATTTCTCTACCCAAGATCATCTCTCATTTTTAAGCTTCCTCCAGTCCTTCTGACATCCAGGATCATTATATCCTTGCACTGCTGGCCTCTTTAAACTCTGACTATACTTGCTATACCCATAATGGCCATGGCTTCTGTGTCATTCACAAAACTCCAAAATTCCCACACCAAAATCTTTTCCAGCCTTCAACCGCATTAAGATGCAGTGTAAATCCTAACTTTGGACTAAGCATTCAGTCAGCTGACAACTACTCAGAAGGATACTCAGCAAGTTCATGGAGTTGCTGCCCGGATAGATCAAACATCCATCTTCAGAATTGGCCCCTTTGGAAAAGGGGCAATATACCAGAGCTCCTCCAGTGGCAGAGTGATCAAACAGAAGTTTGTTCCTTTGAATCTTCATTTCTTCATGAATATTTTCTGCCAGTAAGTCTGGTGGAATGTCAAAAATAGACTCCCGCAGCAACAGATTCAAAAGTCTCGCATGTTTGCTCGCACTAGAAAGAGGGCATCTATATAAAACAGAATAAATGCTTAGAAGACAGTGATCTGCAAACTTAATTGAGATCTTAACAAAACTGACATTTAATACAAACAAGATTTTTTTTGGCTTAATAATTACTAATAAAGGACAGCATCTGTGATGAATCATCAACAGCATATGAACTTAAGGAACTTTGAATTTTGTGTTTATTATTTATAAACTGCAGCATTACAATCCAGTGCATAAACTACAGATGTCAGTACTTAGGCAGAAGCCATTGTAAATGATTTTCCTGGAGCTAACGTACAATTTTTTTTGAAGATTGTTGTTTAAACAAGGACTTTGGAAAATATAACTCCAAGAAATATATCTCCACAAAAGCATTACTGACACTAGAAATCAAGTCAATTAGAAAATGCAAGAAAGGTTCAACAGATCTGGCAGAATCCAAGAAGAAAATCAATATTTTCAGATCACTAACCACCTGAATATGTCAGTGACCTGGAACATCAATTGTTTTCCTTCCACAGATGATGTCATGCCAGAGTTGTTTTTAGATGAGAAAGCTCTATAGGGAGAACAATTTCATAAGATGTTCCCTCCAAGATAAATTCTTACCCTCTCTTTTTTACACGCTCTGTGAATACTCTCAAATGGTTTACATTTACTGCCGTCTTCCTTGCATTTCCCTTGAAGAAAAAACACAATCAGATTAACAAGCATGTTAAATTATTCCTCCACATTCATACATGTGCAGTGCTAAAAATTATGAAGGCAAATGTAATATTAAACATTGAAGATCTAACAAATTGAAGCTGTGGGCTGCAATAAATTTGGGGAAGATGAATGAGCAAAAAAGAAACAATAAATAGCATAACGTACAAAAAAAACAGAAAAAAAAATCATCAGTCATTGGAAAAGTGTTAGGCTACAATCGGTCAACGATCAGAACAATTTTAAAGGATAACGTGAGAATAGTGGAGGCATGTGAAGGCCCTGTCCTGATGAAATTATTACTAAGCAACGCAGTCGTTTAATTATTGAAATACATGTTTCTTAAGTGTTTTATATGCATAGAAAGGTAAAACATATACTATATACTAAGACAAATGTTTGACTAACTGACACTAAATAATACCGGATGTATCCGTTCTGAATTAGAGAACTTCCGTTTTTTTAAATTCCCGATCTGCGGTAACCTATGCACATCCTCCCGTATATTTTAAATCATCTCTAGATTACTTATAATGCCTAATACAATGTAAATGCTGTGTAAATAATTGTTATACTGTATTGTTTAGGGGATAATGACAAGAAAAAATGTCTGTACATGCTCAAACAACAAGTGCTGGAGAGAGAACTTCCAGGCTTTCCCAATCCATGGTTGGTTGAATCCACGCATGCAGAACCCGCAGATAAGGAGGGCCGACTGTATGTGAAGAGGCTGCTAGGATGGGTCAAAGCATATCCCTGCTGTGACATAAACTTTTATATTTCAATGAATTTGCAGTGATTCTCAACTTTAAGATAGTCCTGGCAAAGCAAAATTGAGTTGTAGACAGAATAGTACAAGGAGTGGCCACATCAGAGACTCAAAATGCTCATATATATTATGGGTTCTGACATTTCACAACAGATTTAATTTATAACAACAGAACAATGACAAATATAATGACACATGGTGCTTCAGGGGCTTATCGGAAAAATATCACACTGGGTCTGGAGAAGATCAAGTGTTGGAAATTAAGACAAATAACAATAGGTGAATGGTGACCACATAAACTGACTAAATGTTTATCATTTCTCAAAATACAAAAAAAAAATTAGCACAAACCGATCAACCTAGTTCTTCAACCTTCCCATTTTGTCCCTCTCGACATTACTCATAACCAGCATAAGTCCCCCTTTGGGACATTATCCACATGAACATATTAATATTTGGATACTATCAATATTTCCAGCATTGGGGATAGTGCAGGAAGTGAGACAAAAATCTTAATTTCAAAGCACAACCATTTCCAGAATTACTGAGAACTTATTTTTCCCCTTTTTCTAAACCAACTGAATGTTAAATTGACAGCATTTTGTTTTATTCTGATTATTTACAGCTTAAACATTGGTATATTTAATATTTCAATTACAGACAGTGAGAAAGTTTCCAGTAAAGAAAAATCTACCCTATAAGGAGGTTTTATGGAATTTTGTTTGTTGTCTTTCTTTATTAAAACTGTAAATCAAAGTTCTATGCAAAACAGTTTGCTAGTTAGTGTGAAACACACATTTAGGAGACAAATTGGTTTCTGGAACAATGCACCAAAGTAAGATTAATTCTGTAATTTAGTATGGATTTCTAAATGTAACATTAAAATCAAAGCATTCTTCTCTTAAAGCAAGAAGAATAGATTGTTCAAAATAATCTTTAAAAATAGTCCTTACCCTGAGAACAGATTCTCCAAAGTAAAAGTGCTCTTCCAGCAGCTTGCCCATTGAGCTGAAGGCATCATTAGAATGATCAAGGAAGAAGTTAGCCATCTTCAAAGTTATAAAAAGGACACCAGTGACAATATTAACATTCTCAGAAATAGAAATAAAACAAACTCTTTCTCTCGATTATAAATCATTATATAAATTCTTCAGAATATCATGCACAATTTCAGACAGAATAACTGTAAAGCCTGTACAATATTAGATACAATTATTCCTGCAACTTGATATGCATGTTAGAAACTTCTTAAAGTTAGCAGTAATTAAATCAAGCAAGCCACATTTCACTTGACACAAATAAACACACTATTGTATGAGTAACTGAATATTTCAATGAAAAAAATTCGACTATCTAACCATCATCACAAAAGTTATTAAATTATAAGCCAAGTAGCTCACAGGAGGCATATACCATAACTAAACATGGAGAAAATTCAAAAATCCGCAGAGCATAGGGACTTGGAATCCTTGTGCAGATTGAGTCAGTGGTGCAGAAGGCAAGTGTAATGTTAGCATTCATTTCAAGAGGAATGGAATATAAAAGCAAAGATGTAATGCTGAGGCTCTCTCAGGCACTAGTGAGGCCTCACGGAGTATAGTAAGCAGTTTTGGGCCCCTTATTTAAGAAAGTATATGCTGACATTAGAGAGAGTTCAGGAGGTTAACAAGAATGAATCCTGGAATGAAAGGCTTATTGGATGAGGAGTGATTGATGGCTCTGGGTCTTTACTCACTGGAATTTAGAAGAATGAGGGGTGAATCTCAATGAAACCTATTGAATGTTGAAAGGCCTGGATAGAGTGGATGTGGAGAGGATATTGCTTATGGTGGGGGAGTCTAGGACCAGAGGCCACAGCCTCAGAGTAGAGGAACAGTGCTTTAGAAAGGCGAAGAGGAAGAATTTCTTTAGCCAGAGGCTAGTGAATCTGTGGATGTGGAGGTCAGGTCATTGGGTATATTTAAGGCGAAAGTTGATAAGTTCTTGATTAGTCATGGCATGACGGTTATGAGGTAAAAGCAGGAGAATGGGGATGAGAGGGAATGGATCAGCCAAACGTTTTAATTCTGCTCCCAAGTCTTATGGTTTTAGACAAGGCATTGAAAACAGGATACAGGATACTTGCCCTCATTAGCTGACACACAGAAATCGTGTTAAGGCCTTATAAAACATTGGTTACACCACAGCTGAAATATTGCTTGTGGTGCTGGTTGCCACACCATAGGATATATATGCTTGGCACAGGAATGGGTGCCGAAGAAATTCACCAGATTGTTGTTGGGGTGGGTGGAATGTGCTGTACATTCTACTAAACTACCATGAAGCGCAAATTTATCACTTAAACCCAAGTTACAGCTTTTCCCAAAACGTACCTGCTCTGTGAAATTAAGTGGACCCATTGTCATTGCTTCTGTTTTTTCACCTGTTATTATCCTCCCAGTGTAAGTCAGCTCTTCTAGGCTTACTGGACGGAATTTGCACCCTTAAAAACAAAAAAATAAAAATACTTTAGGACAAATAAAATAACACACATGCTCTAGACCCTTCCCCCCCCCCCAATTAGGGAGTTTCTTTTAAACAAGTTAAAATGCTTTATGAGAAATGTTGTAACAATTTTTAAAATATTCTTTTTCATTTACTTGTATTTCACAAATAACTTCAAAGCTAATTGGCAAAAATCTGTTACGTGGCAGAAATGCTATAAATGCACATACATAAGGAGGGACAATTTGACAGATACTCTTGAGGTAGTTTTTTTTCTTTTCCGGAAAATCATGACAGGTACCACACCACACTTATTCCACTGGGTTTATCTTTCACTAGCATCACACCTAATGGATCAGCCTTCCTGAAAGCTTATACTGAACAGTATCTGGTCATAAGAATTGCACTATCACACCAACGTCATTCTCATCTAAAATCCCTACATGCATACTTTGTCTGATAAATACTTTGTCTTGCATACTCTGATAAATGGTCATGTTAAAGGAAAAGCTAAAACTTAACCAGAAACGTCATCTCCTTTTCAGATGGTTCCAAATGAATTAAAGGCTAAGAGCACTTTAGAATTGCAATTATTAATTTATATTAAAGAATTATTTATAATCAGTAGATCTTTGACTTTCAATTCTGATGGAAAATAATCAGCCTCTCTAGATGCTCTTTGACTTGCTCAGTTCTGTTCTGTTTCTCTAATATATGCCTTCCAAATTCAGAGTACTTTGTTTTGGTTCCCAATATTACAAACCAACAAACTACCAGCAAAGAGTTCTCTTAACACTTATTTCACCTATAATCTATTTTCGATACACTACGTTATTAACAACTTAGCAAGTGAAATCAAATTTACATTACCTGTTTTGGCTGGAAGTAGTGGAATTGGAACTGGTTCCAATGGTTCCCAGTTCTCTCGTTTCAAACATCTTAAGGCTGACCATTTCAATTCTGATACCTGCAATTGCAGTAGTGTGCATTTGTAAACCAAACATTAAAAGTTGATTCAAGAAACTGCAACAATTAAAGATTTAAAATTAATCAAATGCTATTAAAAATGCATGCTTTAGAGTGGCCAGAAATGCTGATGAGGCAATTATAACTCACTTAAGTCTGTATGTTACTCAATTCTGAGACATTTTGGTGAAACCACATCAGAAAACAGTATTTTTCTCCTTATTTAAGAAATGGATGTCAATGTGCGGGAAACTACTCAGAAAAGGTTATTAAAATAAGCAGGTTGTGTAATGAGCAAAAGTTGGACAAGTTAGGCTTGCGTCTCGGAGTTTCTAAGAGTGGAAGAGAATTTAATTGAAACATGGAAGATCCTAAGAAGACTTAAAAGGATAGATATGCTGAATCGGGTATAATATCATTGTCTCATATGGCATCAAATTTTATTTTGTGGCAGCAGCAAAGCGTAAAGACATAAAATTACTACAAATTACAAAATAAATATTGCAGAAAAATGAAATGATTCCTTGTTTGCACTACTTATTCAGAAATCTGATAGCAGAGGTAAAGTAGCTGTTTCTGAATTGTTGATTGTGGGTCTTCTGGTGGGTACTTCCACCTTAAATGATAATGAGAAGAGGGCATGTTTCAGATACAGTATTAATGATCCTAAATTGCCTTTTGCAGGCATTGCCCCTTGAAGATGTCCTCAATGGTGGAGAATGTCGTGTTCATGATGGAGCTAGCAATCTACAACCCTCTGTGGCCTCATGCAATCCTGTGCATTGGAACCTCCATACCAGGCTGTATTATAATCAGTCATACATCTACAGAAAGTTGTAAGTCTTTGACGGCACACAAAGTTTGCTGGTGTGCCTTCTTTGAAATTGCATCAATACAGAGGGCCCTGAATGGACCTTCCATGATGTTGAAATCACAGCTTCTAAAAGCTGCTCACTCACCCTTTCCACCATGGACACACCAATGACTGGAGCATGTTCTGCAGACTTCCCTTTCCTGAAGTCCACGATCAATTTCTTACCTTACTGCCGTTGAGGTCGAGTTTGTTGTTGCTTCACTACTCAACCAATCTACCTCACTCCTGTACACCACCTTGTTACCATATGAACTTTTGCCAACAATAGAGGTGATATCTGTGAAATTATAGATGGTATTTGAGATGTGCTTAGCTGCATAGTCATGAGTGTGGAGAGAGAGAAGAGCAGTGGACTAAACACACAACTTTGAGCTGTGCCTGCTTTGATTGTCAGTGAGATGTCATCACCAATCTGTTCAGACTGCAGTCTCCCAATAAGTCAGTCAAGAATCCAGTGACACAGGGAGATACAGAGGCCTAGATTTAGAAGCTATGAGTTTAGCACTGAGGGATAATGGTATTGAATGCTGAGCTACAACTGAAAAACAACAGCCTGATGAATATTCTGCTCGTCTAGTACTCCAAAACAGAGTGGACAGCCAGTAAGGTTGCACCTGCTGTATACCTGTTGCGGCTCCAGTACCAAAGCGGGTAGTTTCTTACTCAGGCAGGAGTTAATTCTAGCCATAAATAACCTCTCTACGTACTTCATTACAGTGGATATGAGTGCCACCGGTCAATAAGCACTGAGCCAGCTCACCTTACTCTTCTTATGCACCAATATGATTACTGCCCTTTTGAAGCAGGTGAAAACCTCAGAGCGCAGCAGTGAATGGTTGAAGATGTCCTTGTGTACTCCAGGCAGTTGACTGACACAGATTTTCAGTACCCAGCCAGGTAAACCATTGGGGCCTGACGCATTGTGAGAGTTAACCCTCCTGAAGGATATTCTGACATTAGCCTCTGAGACAGAGATCACAGGGCTGCCAGATGCTATGGCAAGAGAAATTCTTCCTTCCAAAGCATGCATAAAAGGCACTGAATTCATTAGGAAGTAAAGCATCACTGGCATTTATGCTGTTACATTTCAACCTCATAGGAAATAATGGTAAAGTATTTCCATTTATAGAAGAATATTCAACAAGGGTTACTTTAAAAATAAAGGAATTCATTTAAGACAGATAAAGTGAAATTTATTCTCTCAGAATCCACTCTTTTGTACCATTTTTCTCAAAGGGTGTAAGCAGAATCTTTGAATATGTTAAGGTAAACGTATTTGACAAGCATGGAGAATAGGATACGGCACGTGGAAAAGAATGGAGAGTTGAGGTCAGCCATGATCTTATTAAATAGCACAGCATATTTGATGAGACATGGCTAATCCCTTCTTCTAATTTGCACATACCAAACATTACTCAGGGGCATGAATGTTAGCGAAAAAAAAACACTAGGAGTTCAGGGATCTTTAGTCAATGAGTGTAGAAATTGTAGAATTTATTCTCCTCTTAACAGCAGTTCACCATTCTAGATACCATCAAGGTGAATCTTGTTGCTACCAACATTCTTCCTGTAGTCTGGTGGCCAATTCTCCCAAGTGTGGTCTAACCACACTTGTAAACTGTAATACTTTATTCTGCATCCTTATCATTTTACTTTCAAGTCTCTGCGTAAAGATAACCAAGTTGTTTTGGTCCAGCTATGTTAACACTACTGTCAAAAAAGCACACCGATGCCTCCACTTCCTCAGAAAACTAAAGAAATTCTGCACATCCTGAATTGAATCTTACGATTTTTTTAATACATAAATGCACAATAGAAAGCATCCCATCAGGATGTGTGACACCTTCACTTGGCAACTGCTCTGCCAAAGATCAAAGTAAGTTCTTTATTTTTACTTAGAAATAAAGAGCAGGACTGGCCCTTTTGGCCCAACAAGCCGTGCCAACCAGCAACCCACTGACTTAACCCTAGCCTAATCAAAGAACAATTTACAATCTCCAATTAACCTACTAACTGGTACATCTCAGAGTGGGAGAGGAAACCGGAGCCCCTGGTGGAAACACACACACACGGGAAGGAACAAGCAAACTTGCTTACAGAGGATGCCAGAATTGAACTCTAATGCTCCGAGCTGTTATAGTGTTGCACTAGCCGCTCTGCTACTCTGATATTAT
Source organism: Hypanus sabinus (assembly GCF_030144855.1). NCBI lineage: Eukaryota > Metazoa > Chordata > Chondrichthyes > Myliobatiformes > Dasyatidae > Hypanus > Hypanus sabinus. The sequence goes on from NC_082719.1 coordinate 81,778,274, forward strand.
ACCCTTAGCCAGCTGCAACAGGCCATGTTGTTCACATGTTAATCCCAAATATCTAAAGCTTACACTGTTCTGATCAGAACTCCAACAAAGCAGCAGTTAGCAAGATGGACAAAGGAATTACATTAAGTACTGCCATTCCAATACTTGCAGATCAGACACTGGCTTCATCAGCCACTTCAAGATTCAGGATTGAAGATCGTTTAATGTCATTTCCAGTGCACAAGTGTAAAGGAGAATGAAATGATTGTTACTCTGGATGCCCACAAATGACAAAGAAAGCAACAATAATTTTAAAACATGATAAATATAAATACATAGGATAGCTTATTTACATAGGTTATACACAAATTGCAGCTAGTTGCCAATGTACACCTCACAAATAAACCTCCCCACCACTGACACTTTACACTGTCTCAGGAAAGCAAATAACACAATTAACCCCAGTCATTCTCTGTTCTGCGCTCTCCTGTCAGGCAGAAGATGCAAAAGATTGAAAGCACATATCACTGTATTCAAAGACAGCTTCCATACTACTGTTTCCGACTTTTGAGCGAACCACTCATATACTACAGATGACTGATCTCGATCTCCCAATCTACCTCATCATGGTCCTTGCATTTCATTTCTTTATTCACTTTTACTGTAGCTGTTGCGTTATATATTTTTCTCTCATCCCATTGGGCAGAAGATACAAAAGCTGGAAAGAGCATACTAACAGGTTTAAGGACAGTTTCTATCAAGCTGTAATAAAACTATTGAATGTTTCCCTAGTAGGGTAAAATGGACTCTTAACCCCACAATCTACTTTGGTTTGATCTTGCACCTTAGTCTACTAAATGCCCTGTACTATTACACTTTGTTCTGCTCTCTATTGTTAGTCTTCCTCAAACATACCTTTGTAATTAATAGATCTCTATGAACGGTATGCAAGACATTTTTCGCTGCATGTGAAAATAATAAACTAATTTAACAATTATATTTACCAATATACTGCATTACTTTCTTTTTCCTACTGACGTACTTATAAATAGAATGGCCTACATCTTACTGCATCTTGGTATACGTGACAATAAACCAGTAATAGGTATAACGAGAAAGGGACCTGGTGAGATGGGGGTGTGATGTACCATCAATAAGAGATATCGGCGTTTACAAGCAGCAATTGCCTGTAAACATGCTACATCCTGGAGACTGAGAGGCAGGGCTCAGGCCTCAATCGCCTATATACCGGGGTATGTGGGAGGAGCTACAGGAGTAGTCAGCGGGGGGCATGTCCAGACAGGTATATGTAGTTCACCACAGGGTGTGGAGTGGCAGTTATGAAGGTGTTGTGTTGTATGCCTTTAGTTATGGAGAGGAACACACAGATTGATGTAATTGACAAACGGGAGGAAACTAGAGCGGTCTACATGATGCAAGGAGTTGTCCCTCTCCACCCCCAGCCTCCACCCACACGTTAAATTGCCCCTTCCTCTGCAGGCCTGACCCCGATCCCCTACTCCTAGTTGCGGAGCACTGCAATTTCTAAAGTTTACAAACTCTCACCTGCTGGTCGCCAGTCTCCACCACGAACGGCTGTACATGTTCATATTTTCCGCAGGATCCAAGCTCTTGCCTCTGCGCAGCGATGGGGCCCGGGCTGTAGAAACTGGGGAAAAGGGAATAGGGGAAAGCGCTGGCCATGTGAGCAACACAGGCCCGCCGACCGCCGCCGCGCCACAAGACCGACAGCTCCCTAAACAAATGGCTATGCGGGACAACATGCGTTAGGCGGTACTTTCAGGCAAATTTTGGCCAATGACTCGCCGCCCTTCGCCTTACGCTCCACGTGACTGGATGGAGCTGCCCTGTTGGTCGGAACTGTCTTACGGGTTGCCTAGGAGACGAAGACGCTTTGCGGAGTACCGCCCCAGCTGACGCTCCTTATCGTTCTATCCACCTCTCAGCAGCAAGGGAGAGAGCGACACACTCAAAATGCTGGAGGAACTATCAGGCCAGGCAGCCACTATGGAAAAGAGCTAACAGTCGACGCTTCGCGCCTGAGAGAGGAGGTCAGATTTTATTCCACTTTTTATTCTGCTTTTCTTGCAAAAGATTGACGGGTCGCCAATATGACACGCGAACTATATGCAACGGTCTCCCTGTTTATTAGTTAATAAAGCAGATTACAAGAAGAGTGCGTTATCTGAGCTGCTCCCTCTCCCCGCAGATATCACTCTCCTTGAAATCTGCCAGCATCACTTTCAAATGCTTCAGGTCGCATTTCAGCCACTTATTTCCAATTCAACACATACAAAATGCTGGAGGAACTTAGCAGGTCAGGTGGAATCTCTGGAAATGAATAAGCAGTCGACGTTTCGGGCTGAGACTCTTCTTCAGAACTGAGAAGGAAGGGGGAAGATGTCAGAACAAAAAGATGGAAAGAGGCTACCTGGAAGGTGATAGATAGGTGAAGCCACGGGGGTAGGAAAGGTCAGGGCTGGAGAAAAAGGAATCTTATTTGCAACTTCTCCGCCCTCTCCAGAATCCTGGAAAAATCCAGTTTTTTTCTTGGAAAAAAATCCAGTTTCCTGTCCTGAAAACACTATTAGTATCAATCCCATAAACACAAGTAAAGATTCTGCAGATGCTGAAAATCTTGAGCAATACACACAAAATAGCATCTATGGAGAGAATAAACACATTCCAGCAGACTAGCAGAAGCTTGGGCCGTTCATTATTTTTTTGGCAGGTAGCAATCATAACATTGCAGGGCCAATAGTAAAAAGCAAGGTGTAAGCAGAGTGGCCATTGTTGGAGTGTGGAGTGTCAAAGTGGCCAGCCTTTGGCTCAACAGGCTTAGGTGAGAACAGGCACAGGCTAGAACTTAAGCTTGAAAATTTAGAAGTATAACAAGTACCGGTAGGATGGTAGTTAAAGCAGTGGAATGTTCCTCCTGTATGATCTGAGATTGCAGGGTACCTGATGGTCTCCCTGTTGACATCTAAGGGAAATGCACCCACCTTCAGCTCCTGACTGACAAGGTCAAGGAACTGGAGCTGGACCTGAAAACCTCAGATTAAATTTTTACTGAGATGGTCATACCAGAGTGCAGGCTTCAGATGGATGACCACCAGAAAAAGTGAGGGGAGTAAGCAGCCATTGCAGGGTTCCCCCTGTGGCCATTCCCCTCAGCAACAAGTATGCCCCTTTGGATACTGCAGGGGGATGACCCATCAGGACATAGCAGCATCAACCGCCGGGCCAATAGCACTATGGCCGGCTTTGAGGTTCAGCGGGGAAGGGTAATGTCAGGCAGAGCAATAGTGATAAGAGAATTGATACTTAGGTGGTGAAGACAGTGATGCCAAGGTGGTGTGTTGCCTCGGAGGTCATAGGCTCCAGTATGTCCCAGAGTGCCTGCATAAGTTTCTCAAGAGGGAGGATGCACAGCCAGAGGTCATGGTGTACATTGGGACCACTGACATAGGTAGAACAGGGAAAGAGGTGCTGCACAGTGAGTATAGGGAGTTAGGAAAGAGGCTGAAAAGCAGGACCTTTAAGGCAGTAATCTCTGGATTACTCCCATTACCACAAGCTAATCAGGGAAGGAATAGGATGTTGATAAAGATGAATGAATGGCTGAGGAAGTGGTCCAGAGGGCAGGGTTTCAGATTTCTGGATCATTGGGATCTCTTCTGGAGAATGTATGACCTGTACAAAAAGGACAGGTTAAATCTGAACCTGGGTGTGGGGGGGAGGGGGGAGGCAATATCCTTGTGGGCAGGTTTGCTAGAGCTGCTAGGGAGGATTTAAACTGATTTGACAAGAGAATAGAAACTGGAATGATAGGGCTGAGGATGGGAAGTTGGTACACAAGTCAATGCATTATGTAGTGAGACTGTGAGGAAGGACAGGCAAATGCTAGGGCAAAATTGTAGTCAGTGGGATGAGTTTAAGTATAACATGGGGCCAAAATTGAAGAGGGTGATGAATACAGGACTGAAGGTGTTATATTTGAATATATGCAGTAAACAGAACAAGATAGATGATCTTGTAGCGCAGTTAGAGATTAGATGGTTTGATATTGTGGGCATCACTGAGTTGCAGCTAAAAGATCATAGTTCAGAGCTTAACATCCATTGTATTGAAAGGAGTCAGGTTGGCAGAGGTCAGGCATAATCTATGAAAATGAACAACAGTCAATGTTTCAGGCTGAGCCCTTCTTCAAGACTGGTAAAAAAAGGGAAAATGCCAGAATAAAAAGATGTGGCGAGGGGAAAGAAGACAAGCTAGAAAGACATTGGTGAAGACAAATGGGTGGGAAAGGAAAAGGGATGGAGGAGAAGGAATCTGTTAGGAGAGGAGAATGGAACATTAGAGAAAAGGAAGGAGGGGCATCAGGAAGAGATGATCAATGTGATATTTTGTGTCTTCAAAATTTAAAGTAATTTGAATACAGACATGAAAATCCAAAAATATGGGTGTAATTTTGAGTTTACTTTAAGCAAGGTGCACATGTATCAATTGGTAGCATGATGACATATTTATACGAGGAGTAATTGATAAGTTCATGGCCCAAAGGTAGAAGGAGTCAATTTTAGAAGTACTAGCATATTTATTTTTCCTACATTTACACACTTAGTCCAGTGGTCGTGGAGCATACAGATCTCTTCTCTGTCGAAGTTGGCATCTTGGACCTCCAGAAGTGGTCCACAGCATGGGGTAATTGATAAGTTCGTGACCTAGGGTAGAAGGAGATGACTTTTTAACTTCAAACTTTCTGCGTTTTCACTCAGAGTTGAATTGCACATGCATGTAACAAGAGCTGTATAACTCATCGTCTTCTACCTTAGGCCACAAACCTATCAATCACCCCTGGTGTGGATCACTTCGACAAAGAAGGGATCCGTATGCTCCATGGCCGCTGAACTAAGTGTGTACATGTAAGAGGGGACTATGTTGAAAAATAAATGTGCTAGGTTTTCTAAAATTGACTCCTTCTATCTTAGGCCACAAACTTAACAATCACCCCTCATACTTATAACTCAATGAATTATTTAATTCAACAGGAAAGCTGAATCAACCACTTATATATACAAGATTACTTAAATATAGCTGAAATATTAAACACACAACACTCCTCTCTGCTTAGCTATAAACTCCAACACAAAGTCATCTCAACTATATACACAGTACATTATATAATAAACTACTATATGGAGACATTTATAGCATAACAAATTTTGAATTGTCTCATTCAGTTCTAAAAATTTAATCACTGTGGAGGATTTCTTACTCTTATGGGATAACATCTTTCCTGACAAGGTGGGTCACTCTGCCTGGCAGGTGAGACTTGTGGCTGTGAAACAATCTCAGGTTCTGGGGCCTCCTGCACGCTGGCTGTAGGAGTCGACTCTGAAACTGCAAGAAGTGGTTCTGATAGCGTTAGCAACCTTTCTTCTTCCTTTTTCTTCTAGTTTGTGCATCTTGATCTTGGGAAGGTGCATTTATCTCACTCTTTAATCTTTCTATTGCTTCCTTTAAGATCTCTCCTCTTAGTTTCCTCATCCATAACAAAATCTGATGAATCCTGTTTTTGTTTCTCCATTTATTCCTTTCTTTTTCATCTTCCATTCATCGAGCTGGGCTTTGGTCTTTGCATCTTCCTTCACAAGCAGGTTTTTGTCTTCCACTTGAAGTTCATGCAATAACCTTAATACGCACAGAGTAGATTCTGGTTCTTTATACATCATCCAGCTTAGGAGGAACTTCTTAAAAGCAGGTCTGAACATGGGATGAATGAACAAAGTTTTCAAAATGTTTTCTCCATTTCTCTCCTTACATGCTCCCGTGAGCCTTCTCACAATGGAAGTATTTGTTTGCACAAGAATGGAAGTTCCAACTGTCTTGACTGGATCCAGAAAGACCAACACTGATGTGTCAATGGTCTCAGTTACTCCAGCATCTGCTTCTGAAAACTCCAGTTTCAATGACAAGTAACCATCGTATGAGTACTAAGCCCCAAATCTCAAGGGCACGGAATAGCATCAATGGTAAATATGTCAAATACCAGTTGTGAAAAGATCTATAAAGCAAAGTAACTTGAGAAGCTGTGTCAAGTATGGCTCTGGCATAAGCACCTTCAATCCATATGGATACATCAGAGCTTGGCCCCATTAAGCCTTCAGGAATAGTATTTTGCACTTTGGTATTGCCCTTGATACACTGATTGGAATGTCTCCTCTCCAAAATGCCAGCCTGTTCCTTTACTGGATCCCTCCGTAATTTTGCCTCTTTTCTCTCTGTTTGATTAACCACCGACTTACTTTCCAAAGATTTCTTGTCCCTCACAGTCTCGCTTGAAATGTCCATCTTCTCCATATTAGTAACAGAAAATACCCATCACTGCACCAGTCAAGAGACACTTTTCAGCAGCAGTCAATTGTATCATAAGCCCTACAGGTGGGTCAGGGTTCCCAGACTTATCTCATTTAGCTAAAACAAGAGCAAATATCCACCGAATCAGCTCAGCTCAAAGGTTTTCCACCTCATTCCTCAAAAGACCCATCTCAGTGGCATCTGGGACCCTTCCTCCTTGGAGCATTTATCTACACAACGCATTTCATACTCCAGGGACGCTCCTTCCCACAGCGTCCACAGCTATCTTTCCTCCCGTCCTCTCCGCAGCTGTCGCCAAAAAGACATGTAAACCTACACAGTTCGTCACAAATCTCTCTCCACCCTGCTCTCTCAAATTTTCTCCTAATTCCACCATCCTGATTGGCTGACACAACATTACTAAATTGAACATTTTAACATTTTAGCCGAAATGAAAATATCCTAAAAGCAGAACACACTGCTTTTATAGAACTGCTAAAATGAAATATCTACAGCTCAGCAGTAAATATCTTAACCAGAGTGTTACATACAAATAGTACAGCTATCACACGTTTTGGAAAGGTAGTTAACCTCTTATTTCGTCCCGAAGGTTAGTTGCACAAGTTTGGGTAAATGGTGTTACTTAGAACAAAGAAGTCAATGAAAGGTTTAACCATGGAATCCAAATAAGAATTTGCATTTATCTTTGCACTCGACTACTGCTGCAGCAAAACAAGTTTTACGTCATACAAATCAGTGATAAAAATCTTACTGTGTTGCCTCTCAGGACCAAAGGTCAAAAACTAAGGGCCACATGTTTATGAAAGTTGAATAAAGTGAGGGGAATTTGATGGGGAGAAGTAAATCAAGAGTGGAGAATGTCTGGTATTCCCAAAAGAAGAGAAGGTGGTTTATCGAACATGAGGTACAATAAGAATTTATAGCTGGAAAGTGGGAGTAGTCAAAACAACACGTTTTCAGCAGGATTGGACAAAGAGACACATGGCTTCCTTCTCTGCTAATATTTCATTTGATAAAGGGTTAGAAACAAGTCAGTTGGAGTCAAGATGCAGATGGGATTTTATCCAAATGAATTATTCAAATGTCTAAAAAGACTGATAAATCAAGTTGTATTCTTTAATCATTCTATCTATGCCTTCACAACCCTCCCAATCCTCAGCAGGAACAGAGGACTGTTACAAATAAGGAACCACGGCTATTTTGTTAATCTCCACACTTTACATTATCAAAACATTTTCTTTTTTTTCCCTTTGGCAGACAGTAGTCACAGGGCAATTGCAAATTAACCAGCTGTCTAATATCTGCATTATTTGTAGGAGATGGCTAACCTCCACCTCCCAAAGAATCTAAAGACAGCACTATAAATGCAATTTTTACCACTGATAATCATAAAGGAAGAATAAAAAGAACAGTTTGGAAGGTGATTGAAGCAATTTTAATAAAGATCCATTTTGTATATAATTGCCCCTGGGCATCATCATTGAAAAATGTTTAACGTACACTTATTTCCTTTGGCCAGTGCAGAGACATGTCAGATTATATCAAGTCCTATAGTAATAATAGATCTGATTGGAAAGAAAGAGGCAGAGAGAAATGGTCACTTAAAATGACACAATAAATAGACCCAATTGCAATGAAAATGAACAGAAACAAATCAGGAATATAGCCATACTTTTAAATATATTTTATTGAAATATTTACCAGGACATTAAATACCCTGGCAAAATTTACCAGAGCATTATATTTAAAAATAATTTCCAAACACCAAAAGCTGGGATAATAATCATGCAACTTATCCCTCTTTCTTTCTCAAACGATCACCGATTTGCACTGAAACCCATGAAATTAGATCATCTTGATTCCTGATTTAGGGTCTCAGCCCGAAGCATTGACTGTTAATTCAGTTCCACAGATGCTGTCTGAGTTCCTCCAGCATTTTATGTCTTTTTCTAGATTTCATGTGCAGAATATAGTGTTTAAGATATTCTTACAGTTTATTACACAAAGTTGATTTAACTATTTTTTTATAATGAGAAAATAAATGCTAAACAACCAATAATGAGTAAATGGCTGGTCCAACAAATTCATTCTGAAATACATAAACAACTACTTTAAATTTAAGTCAATAAAAATCCTATGAAACAATTCATATATAAACAATCAAAATGTACAAATAAATTTATTCTTTGCAGATTTAGATCAGAGGTATTCATCTTGATGTTAAGAATCTGTCATGTATACAAAGGTATTTCTAAAATTAAAAATGCCTTATTTCAAACTTCAGTTACACCAGGAAAATTTGCTGAGAAGTATTTCAAATTAACATATTCACAACCATTTAGACATTTAAACCTACTTTGATTGTATAAATAAATGTGCAAAAAAGCTGTTCCAGTCCTTCCATATTCAGTTATTACATATTTCAATTTTGATGAAGCTCAAAGCAAAGCCTTCCAGAAATGAAATATAGTAAAATATGTAAAGATGATCATCAACTATTATCATTGACACTTTACACCTGAAAGCAACCCAAACAGTAATATTAACCTGCCATTCTACAATAGTTGTTTAATGCCCAAATTATTACAACAGTTAACATTAGCACTTGGTTTTACAATTATCAGAGCTGATTGAAAGGCTAAATGTCAAAAGCCTACACAGTAAATTTGAGAATGTTCTTTGGTTTTGAATATTTTAACTTGTCTGTTACTCTACATTACAATTAGAGTTCAGTTGCACTTCTTTACTACTATGCCAATACTTAGGTATGAAAGGTCAGCGATGTGTTGGTACTTTTAAAGATATCTAATATAATTTAAAGTCAGGCAATCAAGCCGTCTCAATGAATTTTTACTCCTAAATGTCCTTAGAGTTAATCACCCAAATGGTATCCATTTACCTTTAAATAGATTAACACATTATAAAGCAATATAACAGTGGTAATTATGTTGGAGGTACAGTGGTACATTACTCAATAAAAAAAGCGAAAGAATAAAATAAGGAATGACCTCAAAATAACCAGAATCATCAGAAGCTAACCAAGGAATCAATTGATTTGACTATGCATTTTGTCTAGTGCCAATTGCATGCTCCAAATGCTCAGAGGTCTCATATATGCCAGCGAACGATAAATGTTCTTTTCACAGTAAGCTTCTGGAGTCTGAAAAGACATGCCAAGCCGTTCCCATACTGTCCTGTAAGCACCTTCTGCAGTCTTGAAACCTTCATCAAAAAGCCCCTACAATTTCCAGGAAAAAATTCAAAGATTAATATATAGTACTCAAGGAAAAAAAGCTATGGACATCATCATCTTTTTTGGTTTTGTGGAGAAGAATTGCAGAGTTGTACACTTTGCTAATAAATGAAACTTTGAATCTTTAAGTGCTTCTTTGTACTTCCAGACATACTGCAGGAATTTCAATTTCAATGATAAAAACATTGTTCAATGATCATTTTAAAAAATGAAAATAAATCTGTGCTCTTGAGAAACCAGGCTATTTGTATGACATTACCTGTTTCCTACACAGATGCTCCAAGAACTGCTGAACATTTACAACATTATCCATTATTTTAGATCTCCAGAATCTGTTGATTCTTGCTGTTCAATTATGTTAGTCAAAAATTCGCTCATTATAAACATTTTACAAGAATAATGTGCATAACCTAAAGTTTGAACAACTCACCTCTTGTATCATAGTAGCTGCCAATCCATAGACCACCCCAGTCCAAACCTCATCTGACTGGACACTGGATGTATCTATTGTACCATCAGGCCTCATTCCATTTACTGCTCCCATGGATCCTTTGGCAAAACTCATTACATTTAAATCAAAAATTGTCTTCAATGCACATACTATTTGAGATTTTGGAAATACCTGTAAATGTAATATTTAATGACATGGTATATAAAGTACAATAGTAAACCATTATTCCTCTCTACAACAGACCCTGACCAACAAAGCAGACAAGATAATCAATTTTCGACACCCCACACTTTACAGAAATAAAATAGGTCAAGTGCATAACTTCCAGATTCTCATTTTGCTCTTAACCTGCCCAGATCGACAACTAAAACTGAACCAACTAGGAATTTAGTGCACATATTTGTATTTCACTACTCACTGGCTGATTTCATCAGCTAAACATTGAACGGGACACTTCAGGAGCATTTAGGCAGTGACTAGAGATTTAAAAGCATTCATTAGTCTAACAAGTCAATGCATCAAACAATAGCATTCAGAAATACAGGCCAACAACTTTGTTGATTTAATTCTCTACCCAATCGAAAATCTGATGTATCCAAACAAGAGGAAAACAATAAATACTTCAACCTTAAAGTTTGAAAAAAAAATGAAGGATCAATAAAGGCTGTGGAAAAAATAAGAGATCAGCTCAATAGTGGTTCTTTCCATCTAATTAACCAGCCACTTTTTAGGTTGTAGACTTTTGTTTCAAGAAATAGATCAAAAAATATTTAACTGCTAAATTAGGAAACGAGGACAGCTCAAACAATGCAAATCCTATTTTACAAACAGGAGTTTGTAATGGGCCATAGTTTTTGGCTTTTTACAAATATTTGACATAGTACAAAATTAGTCAAGTTAAAACAATGAAGACAACAGAAGTACCGAATAATCTCTTATTGGAGGATTAGTCACATGTATCTAGATACAGCGAAAAGCATTTTTGTTGTGTGCCATCAAGGCAGTTATGTCATATGTACATCTTATGTACATATGTACAATAAGTCAGATGTACATCTTAGTCTGTTTAACAAGATAAAATCCTGTGGCATTACAGGAAAGATACTGGCATGGATAGAGGAATGGCTAACAGCCAGGAGGCAGTGAGTGGGAATAAAACGGGCTTTTTCTGGTTAGCTGCCAGGGACTAGTGGTATTCCTCAGGGGTCAGTATTGGGTCTGTTACTTTTCAAATTGTTTGTCAGTGATTTAAATAATGAACTGATGGCTTTGTGGCAAAGTTTGCAGATGATACGAAGATAGGTGGATGGGTAGGTAGTGCTGAGGAAGCAAAGTGATTGCAACAGGACTCAGACAAACTGGAAGAATGGGCAAAAAGTGGCAGATGGAATGCAGTGTTGGGAAACATATGATAATGCATTTTGGTAAAAGGAACAATCGCGCAGACTATTCTCTAAATGCGGAGAAGGTTCAAACATCAGAGGTGCAGAGGGACTTTGGAGTCCTCGTGCACCACTCCCAGAAGGTTAATTTACAGATTGAATCTGCAGTAAAGGCGGCAAATGCAATGTTGGCATTTATTTCAAGGAGAATATAATATAAAAACAAGGAGATAATGCTGAGCCTTTATAAGACTCTAGTCAGGCCACACTTGGAGAAACATCAACAATTTTGGGCCCATCATCTCAGAAAGTATGTGGTGACATTGGAGAGAGTCAGAAAGAGGTTCACAGCATTATTCCGGGAAAGAAGGGGTTAACATATAAGGATCGTTTGGCAGCTTTGGGCCTGTACTCACTGAAATTTAGAATACTAGGGGATCTCATTGAAACCTACTGAATGTTGAAAGGACTAGATAGGGAGGACGTAGGGAGGATGTGGAGAGGATGTTTCCTATGGTGGGGGTATCCAGAACTAGAGGGCATGGCCTCAAATTTAAGGGGCGACCTTTTAAAACAGAGGTAAGGAAGAATTTTTTTTAGCCACAGAGTAGTGAATCTGTGGAATGCTCTGCCACAAATTGTGATGGAGGCCAAGTCCGTGGGTATATTATCCTGACAGTCAGGGCATCAAAGGATATGTGAGAAAGCAGGTGCATGAGGTTGAGTGGGTCCAGGATCAGCCATGATGGTATGGTGGAGCCGACTCAATGGGCTGAATGGCCGAATTCTGCTCCTATGTCTTATGGTCTTACATGCTTCTTTATTTTACATTAAACTTACTGATCTGAGTTACCATCTTTAGGTATCTGAACTGTTTCAGGTTGCATACCCTTCAAACTGAATGGTATGTGTTAATCTATTCGGAGATAGTACAGCAAAACTACTCAGAATGTAACAAATTGCAGCATTGAATCAATGGAAACCAAGAAAAGGTGTATAAAACATATATTATGTTGTCAGAAACCTACATTTTTCTGAGACATTCGAGGTAATGAGAAACAGTTTGAGTAATCCAATTACTTCAGATTATTCAAATACTCCAAAATGTATTATGGCAAAGACATGTAGTTACTTTCATCCTTTTAAAAAGTGTTTTGATTATACTATTTAGTTTCAAAATTACTAAAAAATTCAATATCATTACCTCATATTCACCGTCTCCTAGGCCACAGGCACGTATAAACCACTGCCCAGCACATTGGTCTGACATCACACTGTTTGAGTAGCTCTTTTTACTGCTGTCATAATTATAGTATTTACCTAAAACATTTTGAAAATTCATGTTCAGTTAGAGATCACACAAAGAATGTCACTTTATACAACTCTGGACAGGATGTTGCTGACTGTTCAGCAGTTAATGGTTAGCATTTAACCCAAATGACAGCAAGTTTGGGAACTGGTATGCATATGCACAGAAGTTGATGACCAAACTCTGCCTGAAATTCCCCAACAGTTCTCCACCTTCTAATTCCACAAAAATCACTCAGTGCAGCACAAGCTTGCTGGGAATTCCCAGCATTCATGCCATTCCTTCAGATCCTGCAACAAGACCTGCCAGGGGTTCCATAGAGCCTTACCATTAACCAGAGGGGTCCGTGGACCCCAGGTTGGGAATTCCTGCCCAGCTACACCATTTGTTTCAAAAGTGGTTCTATTCCTACAAGAGTAATTTTTTTGTTCTAATCACTTGTGCTAGGGTAAAATCACCTATTTTTAGTTACATGTCTTGTGTTTTTAAATGACAACATTAGCTTTTAATAATTTATCAATTTTAATAACTTGAAAGTCTAGAAAATTCCAAAACAGAAAAAAAATGCTACGTTTGACAGGTGGTAATGTATAGAGCAGAGCTTTGAAGTCTGTGAAATACTTTTTCCCCAGCAGTTTTATGGGCATGTTGTGATTTGGCCCCTGGTTATGTTGTATTTGGCCTTGACACCACACAGAGCCTGGCTCATGAGTTCTAGGAGTCCTTTGTCCAATAAGAGGTCCTTCAGGATTACAGGTCACATTCAGCAAAACCCACAGTATAAGTTTGGGAACCTCAGCTAAATTATTACACTATGTGTATAACAAAGTTTGATGTAAGATTTATTTAAGAGCCAAAAAATCTGAGAAAAAAATTAAAATTAAAGAAGTTTTCATAAGTATTGATCCTTTTTTTTAATAAATAAGGCTAGTATGAACTAGCTGATCAACCAGATTTAAATTATGCTGCTTCAGGATCAAATTATTTTTGCACATGAAAAACAGAGTACTTGCATATAAAAACATACAAAAATTCTAATAGTTACAGAAAAGAAAATGCTGAAAATATTTAACAATTAAAATTTTCAATACGTGAACCTTCTCTAATATGCGCTGATCAAGGAAAACCTGTAGCACTGTATTCAGAGTGCCAAATGAACACCTCTGCTGCAAAGATCAAGGAGACACCCTCACAGAACATACGCAGTACAGAATTTTTATTAACCTATTCTGCAACTTATTGACAGGAAATTCCCAATCTCCAAAGTCACCTTTCAAATATTCAAATAACTTGGACTAGAAACTAAACTTCAAGTGCAAGATAAAATCAGACAGCTCAATTCAAATGAAAGCTTACCATTCCATAGTATCCTCTCAAATGCTTCTTTTCCTCTTCTTAGAATGTCTTGGTATTTTTCATATTCACTATCCTTTTTCAGGATCTCAGCCATCTTGCACATAACACAAACAGATGCCAGCCAGAGACCTCCACAGTAGGCACTATAACATGTAAATTAAGAATAAGACATGCCTGCTTGCAGAGCTAGCCAAATAAAACTATTCAGTGGATATCACATCAATATAGCTGGAGTATCAAAAGCAAAATACTGTTGCATGTGTGGAAAACAATGGTTAAGATTTAAAGCTGATGACCAAGTTGGATGAAATACTGATTTTAAATGTTAACCATTTTTTCACAAATGCTGTCTGACCTGCTCCTACAGAATTCATTTGTTTAAAGTTATATTTAATTTTGTATTCAAAACTAAAATGATCAGGTTAAACAGATGCTGTGATAATAATATATACTGGTGAATGAAATTCATTTCCAAAATCTAATAGTGCAAACTAACCCAGCCATGCACAAGTAGACCAATGGAAGAAAAAGATCTGAGTAAAGAGGTCTTTGTCTTTCAAAGTAAAAGAGGAAACATTTTAGTTATTGAATAATGAATTTTAATAATTGATGAACTGATTTCCTACCTTGGCCCTGTTACAGCCCATCCATCATATGTCTGGTCTGCATAGCCAGAGTTTTCAATAAGTCCATCTCCATCAGTATCAAACTTTAATTCGGACTCCATGACAGCCTACAAGCAACAGCTAATCATTCAAATTGCATGCTCAGTTTACAATAGTTTATTGACAAATTATTTATGTTCTTCAAACTGAAAAACTATAAAACAGATCCAGAATCCAAAAAGAAAATTTGGTAAGTTTGGGTTCTCTTCATTTTTCTAATGCTATCAGCAACAATACAAAAATTACCCAAATATGGGGCTCTTTATAAGATATACTCAAGTTTCTATTATCACTAAGAAAAACTCATTCCAATTTTCATCCTGCAGTTATCAAGTGATCAAATTTCTCCAAACTTTCAATTGCAGTTCCTATTATGCTATTTCTATGATTAAATACAGTTGGCCCTCCTTATCCGCGGGGGAATGGTTCCGAGACACCTCGTGGATACCAAAAAACACGGATGCTCAAGTCCCTTATTTAACCTGTCTTGGTGCAGTGGCCTTTAGGACCCAGCGGACCCCTGGACTTTATTTACCATGTCTCCGTGCGGTGGACATTAGGACCCAGTGCAGCTCTGAATCCGCAGTGTTTCTATTCATGAAAATAATCACGATCACGATTGAAAATAAGGTGGAAGTAATAAAGCAATCGGAAAGAGGTGAAACGCCATCGGTCATTGGAAAAGTATTAGGCTACAGTCGGTCAATGATCAGAACAATTTTAATGGAGCATGTGAAAGGCCCTGCCCCGATGAAACCTACAATTATTACTAAGCAACGCAGCAGTTTGATTGTTGAAATACTTATGTTTCCTAAGTGTTTTATAGGCATAGAAAGGTAAAATATATACTAAGACAAATGTTTTACTAACTGAGGCTACATAATACTGGATGTACCTGTTCCGACTTCAAATCTGACTTAAAGACTGACTCAGGAATGGAACTCATTCATAACCCAGGGACTGCCTGAATTTTTAAGTCATTTCTAGATTACTTATAATACCTAATACAATGTAAATGCTATGTAAATAGTTGTTATACTGTATTGTTTAGGAATAATGACAAGAAAAAATAGTCTGTGCATGCTCAAACAACGAGTGCTGGATAGGGAACTTCCGGGTTTTCCTGATCCACGGTTGGCTGAATCCATGCATGCGGAATCCGCGGATGAGAACCGACTAATTTACTGAGCTACAAGTGAGCACTGATATTAACACACAGATTTAAATACAAAAAAAGAGTCAAGTTTATTGAAGTCACTGATTTAGAAATTGTAAAATGCAACGTGTTATCACCTCATTTAAAGAAACTACATACCTGGCAGGCAGACCACATGTCTTCAAGGTAAGTGCTGTCATTAGTTAGATAGTAGTCTCTATAAACTTGCAGAACAAATTTCAGGTTGAGATCTTTCCAGTCAGCTGTGTCATGAATCAAGTAAGCATTTACTCTTTCCCAGGGTTCATCATCTGTTCAAAAAGATATTTTTAAACCAGAATTAAATTCACTCAGGTATACATGATTTTGAACATATACTTCTAAAAATAGAAATTTACAGATAGCCAGTTTAGAAGGTGGTGGTTCACTGGAGCTCCAACGTGAAAACAATAAACATATTAGCAAATGACTAAAACATCCAGGATGTAGTCAGATGTGTAATCAGATGCAACTCCAAGGAATTAGAACTTCAAGTAAATCCATAGTTTACAAGGAACATTCTTCAGAGGTTTATATCCTTCAAATAATGCTCCCTTTTCTACATATCTGTCACTTTTTTCAAAAATTCTACATCCTTGCAAACTACCTCCTAATCCCCAAACTCCCTTTCCTCTATACAATCTTTAAAGAGCCAAGGCATCCCAAATCTGTGACCATCTGCCCAGAAGTCACTTAATTAGATCTTCACCCTTACAACAGTACTAAGCAGCTGTTACCAAAGCCTAATCTGACCCAGAGTTAAACTTTGACCTCAAATCCACATTCTAATAGCCAGGAGGGCAGTAGGATATTGGTTCAAAAACTAGATGAGCACAAGCAGGAAAAACACAGCATTTTGAAAGAACAGAACAATGGACTGAAATGGAATGGAGACAATACAATGATGAATTAGTTGATCAGGACCTTGAACTTTATCAAAGCATAGCAGAGGTGTGGAATTAAACACATGTATCTGCCACATACACAATATGCTAAATAAATAGTCGCTTCCTGTGACAAATATAGTGTGTAACATTTGTATTTGGAGAATATTGACTAAAGAAACACAAAAGCAATATGCTGATTCAGAATATGACTGGGAGCTAAAAAATATAAACAACTTGCTTCCTCTGCATGTCTCAAACTGTTTCACGACTGTTTGGAAGTATAATTTCTTAAAGTAAATGTGGCAGAGAATTTACAGCAGTCATACAATATTGAACTGGAGAGCAACTTCTGGAGACTACTTGAGTAGTTGCTAATTGCAGATTGCCAACATGCCAATTTCTGAAATTTAGAAATCTTCTCCACAAGCTTGGAAATAGTAGTATCTCAATTATACATTCAAAATAGATTACTTAACTCCGCACTGATTCCTCATTGAATAGGCTAGAGGAACATTATGACCAATTTATTAAGGTTAATTAAATTCTTAAGTGGCACAATCACTAGCACAACAAACTTGAAACCACTGGGATAAACCATTTCAGACTGAGTGACCTCATGGCTCAGCTCTTCCATGCAGTCCATAGTTTCCCAGTTGCTTGCCACTAATTCTCTACCTTCTTCTCTAACCTCTCTGTCGCTCCTGCACAGTTCCAACAAGTCAATCTCCTTGGAAAAAGAAACAGCTCCTCATCCGTCTGGATAATGGTCTCAATACAGTGGATTTCAGTTAACTGAGATACATTTGGATGAGAAAATCTTGGCCTAATTAATCAGCTGTCCTAATTAGCCAAAGTTTTATGGAAATAGTTAAAAAGGTATAAAAACACGAACTAATTTTAACTGAATAGCAAATTAGAACGCTGCCAAAACACTACAGTTCTATAAAACTGCATTGGTTCCTAATAGTTATTGACGAAGGAATTTTATGAAGCAGTGCTTTTGATTGACTGTAAATGAACAAAATTAGCGCAGAGACATAGAACACAGTGTCGTGCCGACCCTCAAACCCTGCCTCCCATATAACCCCCCCACCTTAAATTCCTCCATATACCTGTCTAGTAGTCTTTTAACATTAACTGCTTCTCCCCATACTGCCAGATGTGCTGGCATTTTCAGCATTCCTCCTTTGGTTTGGGGTTCAACAATAGCTCACATTTGCATTTCACTGCTTTACATACCTATTTTCACTCTCTCACACTTCCCTCATTAAAAGTAAAAATCCACAATTATCCTAACAACCCTGGCCTCATCATATCAGAGACATTCCCTATCTAATCCATAACACCCACAACTTTCTGTGCAACTTGAATTCAGCTGAATCAGCATATTCCTTTTTTAATCAAAATACAAAAGCTCATTCCATTAGAACACTGAACAGTACAGGCCTTTCAACCAATGACGTTGTGCTGATCGTTTAACCTACTCCAAGATCAATGTACTGCTTCCCACCCACAAAGCTCTCTATTTTCCTTTCATCCATGTGCCTATCAGAGTCTCTTAAATGTTTCTAAAGTATCTGCCTCCACCTTCACCGCAGGCAGTGCATTCCATGCATCTGCCACTCTGTTTATTAATTAGATATTATTTCAGTATCGCTCCAACATTAATTAGAACTTAATATTGCTGGAAATTTAAAGTGCAATATAATTTTGTTTCTGATATTGCAGCCTCATCTTTCATTCCTTTCACAAATTGAAATATTCTATTTCATACTTCCTAGTTTATATTATACCTTTTAATGTGAATCTGACAAAGAAAAGATTTGCTGGAACTACTCTTACACACTGATCCCCTGCAGAGCTTGTCATGCTCTGGCTGGCAGATGATGACAGCAAGTTGGCCCTTTAAACCCCACATTAAGCTTTGGGGGAGGGGTTAGTGGCTGCAAAATGTAACACAGAAAACATTGTTCTTTTGCTACTCACTGTAAGGTATAAGCAAACAAACCTCCAATAAACCATGAAAGCAGGAGCTTCAAAGAGTCAACCAATTCCCTTCCACCACCACCCTCCTCTGTCTAGCAGAACTGATCCTTTCCTCAACAATTTTTCCTTTGGCTTCTCCCACTTTCTACAAACTCAAGGAATGGCCACGGGCATTTGCATGGGCCCTAGCTATACCTGCCTTTTTGTTGGCTACATAGAACAGTCTACGTCTGAAGCCTTCCCTGGTTATGCTCCACAACTCTTCCTCTGCTACACTGGCAACTGCACTGGCACTGCATCATGCGCCCATGCTGAGCTCGGCAATTTTTATCAACTTTGCCTCTAACTTCCACCCTGCCCTTAAATTCACTTTGTCCATCTCTGACACCTTCTCCACTCTTTCTTGATCTCTGTTTCCATCTCTGGAGACAAACTGTCAACCAACATCTTTTAGAAACCCATTGATTCCCATGGTTATCTCGACTATACCTCTTCCCTTCCTATCTCCTGTAAAATTGCTATTCCCTATTTTAAGCTTGTGATTATGCAATTGCAGCAGGAACATTAAAAAGCGTTTAGTTATAAACACAAGACATCACGGACATTTACACTACCCGCTGCATCTGAAGGAAACAGCATTATGAAGCTATCAGACTTCTCAATACCCAAAGCCTGGACAGACACCTTGCCCTACTGTCCTGTTTATTATTTATTGTAATGTCTGCACTGTTTTTGTGCACTTTATGCAGTCCAGTGTAGGTCTGTAGTACAGCTTTCTCTGTGTTTCGTTTTATTACGTAGTTCAGTCTAGTTTTTTGTACTGTCATGTAAACCATGGTCCTGAAAAATGTTGTCTCATTTTTACTATGCACTGTACCAGCAGTTATGGTCAAAATGACAATAAAAGTTGACTTGACTTGACTTGAAGAAAGTCTGCAGATGCTGGGAATCCAAAGCAACACACACAAAATTCTGGAAGAACTCAGCAGGTCAGGCAGCATGTATGGAAATGAATAACCAGTTGACATTTCTGGCTGAGAGGGAAGATGCCAGAATAAAAAGGTGAGGGGAGGGGAAAGAGGCTTGATAGGAGGTGAAAGGTGAAGTCAGGTGGACGGCAATAGTCAAAGGCTGGAGAGGTATGTGGCGCATAGGAGAAAGGAAAGGGGGTGGGGTGAACCCGGGGGGGGGGGGGTAGAGAGTGATAAGCAGGTGAGAAGAGGTAAAGGTCGAAGTGGGAAATTGGGGGGGGGTGCGAGAATTTTATTTTACCAGAAGGAGAAATTGATATTCGTGCTATCAGATTGGAGACTTCCAAGATGGAATGTAAGATGTTGCTCCTCCACCTAGGGTGGCCTTATCATTGCACAAGAGGAGAATTGTAGTTAAAATTTTTGGCCACCAGGAAATTCCTCTTGTGGTGGATGGAGCAGAGGTGCTCAACAAAGCAGTCCCCCAATTTACTACAGTTCTCACCAATGTAGATGAGGTCACATTGGGCACAGTGGACAGAATAGATGATCCCAGCAGATTCACAGGTTAAGTATGGGAGCAGGTCTAAGGGCAGGTGTGGAAGTTAGACTACTTGTAGGGATGAGTGGTAGGAGGGAGATTAGTGGGGAGGGACGAATAGACAAGGGAATTGTGGTTTGAGCAATCCCTGTGGAAAGCGGAGAGGTGGTGGGGGAAGGTAAAGATACATTTAGTGTTGTAATCCCTTTGGAGATGTTGGAAGCTGTGGAGGATGACGTGTTGGATGCAGAGCCTCAGAGAGTGATAGGCAAGGACAAGAGAGACTCGGTTAAGTGGCATGAAAACGGGATGAGGATAGATGTTCAGTAAATGGAGGAAATTCTGGCAAGGGTAGCATCAATGGTGGAGGGAGGGAACCCCCATTCTTTAAAAAAAAGGAGGATATCCTAGAACAGAAAGCTGCATCCTGGGAACAGATGTGGCAGAGGCAAAGGAACTGAGAAAAGGGAATAGCATTTTTACATGTGATAGGGTGGGAAAAGATAATCAAGGTAACCATGGGAACTAGTAGGCTTGTAAAAGATATCAGTTGACAGTTTGACAGTTTGTTTCCAGAGATGGAGACAGAGAGATCGAGAAAGGGGAGGGAGGTGTCAGAGATGGACCAAGTGAATTTAAGGGTAGGGTGGAAGTTAGAGACAAAAGTTGATTAAATTGATAAGCTCAGCATTACTAGCACCAATGCAGTCATGAATGTAGTGGGAAAAGAGTTCAGGTGTATTACTGGTCAAGGCTGTTCTATTTAGCCAACAAAGAGGCAGTCATAGCTGGAGCCCTTGCAGGTGCCCATGGCCACCCCTCGAATTTGGAGAAAGTGGGAAGAGCCAAAGGAAAAATTGTTGAGGGTGAGGACTACTTCTGCCAGATGGAGGAGGGTGGTGGTGCAGGGGAATTGGTTGGGTCTTTAGTCAAAGGACAGCCTCAAGACCTTCTTGATGGAGGATAGACGTGTATAGGAATTGAACATCCAGGGTGAAAATTAAATGGTCTAGGGCCAGGGAACGGAAAAGCTACTGAGGGGATTGAGAGCATGTGAAGTGTTGCAGATATAGGTGGGAAGAGACTGAACCAAGGGGAATAGAATGGAATCAAGGTACAAGGACACCTGAATAGTTAAAGCTTTATTGTCATTGTTGAGGACAATAAGATTGCAGTACTATTCCCGTTCAGTGCAAAACTGCAAAATAGCAATTTAATTATTAAAAACACAATGACTAAATTTAAAATAACACCTGAGTTATTTAGAATGACATCTGAATGACTGTTACAACTAAGTTACAACTGAATTAAAAACAAAACTCTAAAGTGAAAATAAACAGTGGCTGCCCTATTCAAGTGTTGCACATGTCTATGTCATAGAACACAATGACTAAATATAAAATGGCATCAAAAATTAAAGCTGAGATTTTTTAAAAAAATCAAATATAGGTAACCAGAATTAGCAATGGAACAAAGAAGCACTACATAAATATTTCAGAGATACCTTTTATCAGTACCTTGAAGGACACTTTATCTTCTTATTGGTACTAACATATTACTGAAAAGCAATGACAGGAGCTTACATGCAGATCTCCAGGTAGAGAAGTTATAGTTGTAAATTAAAGAACACTAGGAATTACAACTTTGCAAAAGACACAGATATTTTGATTACAAAAAAAATAGCAATTGTAAAGTGGGAATAAATTTTTAAATTTACCACCAAAGGAACAAATTCTCACCTGGATCTCCTATATCGTGTGGGACTACATTTAGTGTATTCACCTTTGCTAATCTTCCATTCATTAGGTGTATCCGTTGTGTGCAATCCTCTTTCAATACAGCAGCAGCTACAAGTATAGTTGGTATAAAGCTTAATGTCTAACTAGAGACTCAACAAGCACATGCTTTTGTGCACATTACAATATATGTCACATGTTGGATACACACAATATCTTTTCAGATTCAATGTCCTTTGTCAGATGATGAACAGATCTCACCTGCCTAATAATTGAGTTCTAGTTTCAATAATAAAGCTGTGTCATTAATGTGAACAAGAGCTCTTAAACATTTCTGTCTGGCTAAGCACTAATGAGACAAACTCAATAAGATGCTGGCCCAAAAGCTTGATATTAAATTCTCCATAAAATCTTTCATTTATTAACTGAGTTATTTAATAAAGCCATGAAATTGTAATTACAGATGCATTAAAATATGGCATGGTTGCAGACATGTTAATAACAAAATGGGAACCCTCACATAAATATAGTACTAGCCAACATATAGATTAATCAGCATTTGTCAAGTCTGGCACATGCCGTTTTCAGCATAATTGAAACGAAGAAATGAATAAAGATTTGTTTTTAATTATACAATTGACCATAAACTTCCAGCTTTTTTTTTAAATGTTGGCAATCTAGCCAAAATGAGGCTTTTCTGACAATTCAGCATTCTGGAGTAGAAAACTCGGTAATGAAATCTCCAACAATGTCCTAACTTTTAAAAAAAAAGCAAATGACATGGTATTTAAATGTACAGTACTATATGTTAAATGGTACTTTTACGTTTTGGTATGCATTTGTAGCAAGGAAGATTCCATGCAAGACAAAAGTATTTGTGTTTGAACATTACATCTCTGAAAGATGTAAATGCTCAAAAAAATTCTTAAGTGCTCAAGTTAAACATTTTAAACTAGCATGAGCATGTAAAATAGCATCAGCATTTAATACCATCATTACCACAATCCTGATTGAGGAGTTGCAGAACCTGGGCCTCTGTACCTCCCTCTGCAATTAGATCCTCGACTTCCTAACCGGAAGACCACAGTCTGTGCGGATTGGTGATAACATACACCCCGCACTGACAATCAACACTGGTGCACCTCAAGGGTGTGCACTTAGCCCACTGCTCTACTCTCTGTATACACATGACTGTGCTGCTAGATATGGCTCAAGTACCATCTATAAATTTGCTGATGATACAACCATTGTTAGTAGAATCTCAAATGACAATAGACAATAGGTGCAGAAGTAGACCATTCGGCCCCTCGAGTCTGCACCGCCATTCTGAGATCATGGCTGATCATTCACTATCAATACCCAGTCCCTGCCTTGTCCCCATATCCCTTGATTCCCCTATCCGTCAGATATCTACCTAGCTCCTTCTTGAAAGCATCCAGAGAATTGGCCTCCACCGTCTTCCGAGGCAGTGCATTCCACACCTCCACAACTCTCTGGGAGAAGAAGTTTTTCCTCAAAAAACTTGACGAGAGGGCGTACAGGAGCGAGATATGCCAACTAGTGGAGTGGTGCTGCAGCAACAACCTGGCACTCAATGTCAGTAAAACGGAAGAGCTGATTGTGGACTTCAGGAAGGGTAAGATGAAGAAGCACATACTAATACTCATAGAGGGATCAGGAGCAGAGAGAGTGAGCAGTTTCATGTTCCTGGGAGTCAAGATCTCTGATGACTTAACCTGTTCCCAACATATCAATGCAGTTATAAAGAAGGCAAGACAGCTGCTATACTTCATTAGCAGTTTAAAGAGATTTTGGAATGTCAGCAAATACACTTAAAAACTTCTATAGTTGTACCGTTGACAGCACTCTAACAGGCTGCATCACTGTGTGGTATGGGGGGGGTGGGAGGCTACTGCACAGGACTGAAAGAAGCTGCAGAGGGTTGTAAACTTAGTCGGCTCCATCTTGGGTACCAGCCTAAAAGTTCACAGAACATCTTCAAAAAGCAGTTTCAGAAAGGCAGCATCCATTATTAAGGACCTGTAGCACCCAGGGCATTCCCTTTTCCCACTGTTGACATGTAGGAGGTACAGAAGCCTGAAGGCACACACTCAGTGATTCAGGAACAGCTTCTTTCCCTCTGCCATCTGATTCCTAAATGGATAGTGAACCCTTGGACACTATCTCACTTCACTTCTTTAGTATATACTATTTCTGATTTTTGCACGATTTTCAATCTATTCAATATATGTATAGTGTAATTGATTTATTTATTACAGGCAGTCCCCGGGTTACGAACGAGTTCCATTCCTGAGTCTGTCTTTAAGTCGGATTTGTACGTAAGTCGGATCAATTACATCTGGTATTATTTAGCGTCAGTTAGTCAAATGTTTGTCTTAGTATATAGTATATATTTTACCTTTTATGCATTTAAAATACTTAAGAAACATATGTATTCCAATAGTTGAACCACTGCATTGCTTAGTAATAATTGTAGCTTTCATTGGGGCAGGGCATTTCACATGCTCCATTATTCTCACTTTATCCGTTATCCTTTAGAATTGTTCTGATCATTGACCGACTGTAGCCTAACGCTTTTCCAATGACCGATGGCAGTTCACCTCTTTCCAAACGCTTTATTATTTCCACTTTATTTTCAATCGCAATCGCTTCCTGTCAATGGAGCTGAAACACTGCGGGCGGCAGGTCCCGAACTGCGCCGGCTCCCGAGGTCCGCTTGGTCCTAAGGACTACAGCACTGATTCCCCGGGTGCTAAACTGCACCGCACTGAGACAGGTTAAATGGGACAAGTGGGGGCTGTGCTGGATTCGGGTAATTGATCCTACACAATATACCGCGTGGGAATTTTTTAAGAGGTCGAGTTGCAAGCTCGACATCAACCCGGCACGGATGGTACGGGAGTCACTGGATCAATAATCAACCCAGCATGGAACTGGTCTGTCACTAAATCAAACTCCGAAACCTCCGTTCTTTAGCCCGGTGCTGATCTGACTATGCTACTAGCCAACTGGAACGGGGGCCGGGGGGGTGAGGAGAGGGGTCAGAGTGAATTTTACTAAGAAAAATTTAAGCCAAATACAAAGTTAAACACTCAACACAGTGACAATGGCAACGACTTAAAATGGCAGACGGCATCGCGATCCGGCTTAAAATGGCAGACGGTGTTCTTCTTCCTCAGTTCGTAAGTACGAGTTGTCCATAAGTCAGATGTTCGTAACTTGGGGACTGCCTGTATTATTATATTTTGTTTTTTTTCTCCTATATTATTTATTGCATTGAACTGCTAAGTTAACAAATTTCACGATACATGCCGGTAATAATAAATCTGATTCTGATTCTGTTTCTAATAAATGCAAAGTACATCTTAGAATTAAAGGAACACAATGGTGCTTTTGATGGATTTCGATTGTTAGTAGAATGAAGTCGGTCATTTCCACAATAAACTTATTAGCAATTCTTTAATAAACTGTGTTTGTATCATACTGTTAAGAAATTTTTGTAGATACTGGTCTAGTATTAAACAGTAACATGAAATTTGAATATTTAATTTCTGAAAGAAGGACAAAATATCACTTACCAATATCATATTGGAGACTAAGTTCGAGTTTAGGCCAAAGCATGATTAGTGCAAATGATGCATAAAAATGAACATCATATGTATTGTACATTCGATATTCTTGTCCTACAATGCAAACAATACATCTTACACTGTGGTATGAAATTCAATTCATGAATCTCTAATAGATAGTAGTAATTAATAATAGATTCTTCTGGGTAAGTACATTTCTATTTACAGCATTTTGTAAGATCACATTCTAAATTAAGAAACTCAAATTAAATTCCAAGCACAATGCATCCCACAAGAGGATATGTTCAAGAGGTTGTACCTCAAAAAGGTGGCATCTATCATTAAGAAGCTTATAATCTGGACCATGCCCTCTTCTCATTGTCTGTTTTCTTCTGAACAGCAGTTTGTCTGTCATTTCTTTGTTCCACATTACTACCTTTCCAGCATCATTTTCCAGCAATCTGATGTCCACTCTGTCTCTTTTGCTCCTTATGTATCTGAAAATACTTGTGGTATCTACATTATTGGTCAACTTACCTTCATGTTTTGTCTTTTCTCTCCTTGTTTCCTTCTTAGTTGTCTTCTGTTGGTTTTTAAAATCTTCCCGATCTATTAGCTTCCCACCTATATTGTAAGCCCTCTCTTTTGCTTTTATGCTGTCTATGGCTTCTATTGTCAGCAAAGGTTGCCTAACCCTCCTGTTGGAATGCTGCTGTTTCTTTGGGATAAAATGATCCTGCATCTTCCAAATTGTTCCTAAAAGCTCCTGCCATTGCTGCTCGTCATCCCTGCTGGGATTTCCTTATAATTCAATTTGGCCAGCTCCTCTCTCATATTACTCAAATTATCTTTACTCAACTGAAAATTTTTGCTTCTGCCTCTCAAATTGCAGGGTGAATTCTATCATAATATGATCACTGTCTCTTGAGGGTTCCTTTACCTTGAGCTCCCTAATCAAACCTGATTTATTGAACAACAAATCCAGAATTGCCCTTTCCCTTGTCAGCTTGACCACAAGATGCTCTTAAAGGCCATCTTGTGGGTATTCTACAAATTCCTTTTCTTGGGATCCAGTGTTCCCAGTCTCCCTACATATTGAAGACCACATGACCACAATAACACTGTCTTCCTGAAATGCTTTTTCTATCTCTTATTAGAATTTATACCCTGGATCTTGGCTACTAGTTGGTGATTGTTGACCAGGCCTTTTTCCAGTATCACAAACAAGACTGATGTGTTCTAATGTTTGGTTAAAAATACACACTTCCCAGACAATTTAAAAAGTAAAACAAAACCAACATCATGTTAAGTTTAATATTGGAATTTATCTGGAATTCATCATGCTTGGATAAGCCTTAGACCTTTGAGTATAAAACACCTCATGCGGTGACGGACATCATACAAAAGCCTATTGCTGGCACACATACATAATGTACATCCACAATAGATATACCTTCCAAATATGCAAATCGCCCAAATTCTTTCAGCACGTTGGGTAGAGGTGGAAATCCAGCCTTCTGACTATCACTTGTTATACTTAAATCATCAGGTACCTGTATCCAGATGGTCCCTCCATCAGACAAAAAATAGAGTTCATTGAACAGGGCTGATTTGTACCAGTCAGGTAATTGGCTGAAAAATTATTAGGAAAATGTGAAATTAGTTCTACATTTTTAAAAAAATTAGTGTGTGTACAAATTTAGCTTTGGTGATATCCATAAACATATGGCATACATACTAAGTAGAAACAGTGATATTTCAAACTATTCAGAGAAGTGGGAAATTCAATATGAAAATGGGCAGAATAACTTTAGATGTACTTCCTCAGCACAATTTGTTATTAATATCTTGCAAATATTATTTTCAAAATTAAACTATATTACATATACAAGATTTTATCCAGTTACTAGCAACCTGCTGTCATACGAACTGGTCACAGACCATAAGACACTGGAGCAGTATTAGGCCATTCAGCCCATTGAGTCTGCTCTGCCATTCCATTATGGCCATCCCGGATCCCATCAAGCGCTATACACTTGCCTTCTCACTTTATCCTTTGATACCCTGAATGATCAGGAATCTATTAACTTCCACTTTAAGTATACTCACAGACTTGGCCTCCACTGTAGTTTGTGGCAGAGCATTTCACAGATTCACTACTCTCCGGCCAAAAAAAAAATTCCTCCTTACCTCTGTTCTAAAAGGTCACTCCTCAATTTTAAGGCTGTGCTCTCTAGATCTGAATGCCCCCACCATAGGAAACATTCTCTCCACATCCACCTTATCTAGTCTTTCAACATTCGGTAGATTTCAATGAGACCACCTCATCCCCCATATTCTTCTAAATTCCAGTGACTACAAGATCAAAGCTGCAAAACACTCCTCATATGTCAATCCCGACATTTTCAGAATCATCCTCGTGACCTCCTCTGGACTCCCTCCAATGACAATATATCCTGAGATATGTGGGCCAGAACTGCTGACAATACCCCAAGTGTGGACTGGCTAGTGTCTTATAAAGGTTCAGCATTATCTCTTTGCTTTTATATTTTATTCCCCTTGAAATAAATGCCAACATCACACTTGCCTTCTTTACCACAGATTCAACCTACAAATTAACCTACTGGGAGTCTTGCATGAGGACTCCCAAGTCCCTTTGCAACTCTGATGTTTGAATTTTCTTCCCACTTAGATAATAGTCCGTGCTATTGTTCCTTCTACTAAAATGCATTATCATACATTTCCCAACACTGTATTCCATCTGCCACTTTTTTTTGCCCATTCTTTCAATTTATCTAAGTCTTGCTGCAATCACATTGCTTCCTCAGCACTACCTACCCCTCCACCTATCTTCGTATCATCTGCAGACTTTGCTACAAAGCCACCAAGTCTCCAAATCACTGACAAACAATATGAAAAGTAGTGGTCCCACATTCTGACCCTGAGGAACACCACTAGTCACTGGCAGCCAACCAGGAAAGGGCTTTTTATTCTCACTTGCTGCCTCCTGGCTGTCAGCCATTCCTCCAACCATGCCAGTATCTTTGCAGTAACTCCATAAGATGTTATCTTGGTAAGTAGCCTCACGTGTGACACCTTGTCAAAAGCTTTCTGAAAATCCAAGTAAATGACATCCACTGCCTCTCCTTTATCCACCCTGCTGTTACTTCCTCAAAGACCTCTAATAGATCTGTCAGGCAAGATTTCCCTTGACAGAAACCATGCTGACTTTGACATATTTTATCATTAGTCTCCAAATACCCTGAAAACTCATTCTTAATAATAGACTCCAACACTGTCCCAACCACTGAGGTTAGGCTAACTCGCCTATAATTTCCTCTCTTTTGTCTTCCTCACTTGTTAAAAGGTGGAGTGACATTTGCAATCTTGCAGTCCTCCAGGATCATGCCAGAATCAAGTGATTTTTAAAAGAACATGACCAATGCACCCACCATCTCTTTAGCAACCTCTCTCAGGACCCAGGGATGTAGTCCACCTGGTCCAGGTGACTTATCACTTTAAGACCTTTGAGTCTGCCTAGAACTTTGTCCTTTGTAATAGCAATGGCACTCACTCCGGCTCTCTGACACTCATGGACCTCTAGCTCACTGATACCACAGTGAAAACTGATGCAAAGTACCCATTAAGTTCACCTGCCATTTCTTTATCCACCATTACTACCTCACCAGCATCATTTTCCAGTGGTCCAATAACAACTCTCACCTCACTTTCACTCTTCATATAACTGAAAAAGCTTTTAGTATCCTGCTTTATATTATTGGCTAGTTTGCCCTCATATTTCATCTTATAGCTTTTTTTAGATCCATTTTGTTGGATTTTAAAAGCTTCCCAATCATCTGACTTCCCACTCTCTTTTGCTACTTTATATGCTCTTTCTTTGGCTTTTATGTAGTCCTTAACTTCCCTTGTAAGCCATAGTTGCCTACCCCTGACATTTGAGAACTACTTCTTCTGTGGGACATATCTATCCTGCACCTTGTGAACTATTTCCAGAGACTTCAGCCAACTCTGCTCTGCCAGCATCCCTGCCAGTATCCTCCTCCAATCCACCTGGGCAAGCTCCTCTCTCATGCCTCTATATTTCCATTTATTTCATTGCGATACTAATACATTTGACTTCTGCTTTTCCGTCTCATATATCCTTTCAGTCAGTTGAACAGAATGATAAAGTTGGCTCCTTAGGACAACACTATGAATACTTAAACAGTTCAGCTTGTAGTTCTTGCCCAACCTCAGCACTTTCTCCACACGAGTTATTTTTTATGTGGTCATATATATTGATAATGTGACAGATTTATTCTAAAGTAACATGTACAAAATGCTGAAACTCAGCTGGTCTGGTCCAGATGAAGGTCTCAGCCCAAAATATTGATTGTTTATTCCTTTCCTTAGATGCTCCCTAACCTACCGAGTTTCTCCAACATTTTGTATGCATTGCTTTGGATTTCTAGCATCTGCAGAATCTCTTGTGTGAGGATTTATTCTAAAACTATTATCATTAAAAATAATCCCACTGACATTTTCTGAGTTGATGGGAGGTTGGAGTGAAAGGGATGTGGTGATAAATGCACAAAAGTAAAACCAATAAGTCAAGTCAAGTCACTTTTATTGTCATTTCAACCATAACTGCTGGTACAGTACATAGTAAAAATGAGACATTTTTCAGGACCATAGTGTTACATGACACAGTACAAAAACTAGATTGAACTATGTAAAAAAAAGAGAAAGCTACACTAGACTACAGACCTACACAGGACTGCGTAAAGTGCACAATACAGTGCAGGCATTACAATAAACAATAAACACAACAATAGGGCAAGGAGTCAGTCCAGTCTCTGGGTATTGAGGAGTCTGATAGCTTGGGGGAAGAAACTGTTACCAAGTCTGCTCGTGAGAGCCTGAATGCTTTGGAGCCTTTTCCCAGACGGCAGGAGGGAGTAAAGATTGTATGAGGGGTGCTTGGGGTCCTTCATAATGCTGTTTCCTTTGTGGATGCAGCTTGTAGTGTAAATGTCCGTGATGTCGGGAAGCGAGACCCCTCTGATCTTCTCAGCTGACCTCACTATCCGCTGCAGGGTCTTGCGATCTGAGATGGTGCAATTTCTGAACCAGGCAGTGATGCAGCTGCTCAGGATGCCCTCAGTACAACCCCTGTAGAATGTGATGAGAATGGGGGGTGGGAGTTGGACTTTCCTCAGCCTTCGCAGAAAGTAGAGATGCTGCTGGGCTTTCTTTGTGAGGGAGCAGGTGAGATTCTCCGTCAGGTGAACAGCAAGAAATTTGGTGCTCTTTACGATCTCTACCAAAGGGACATTGATGTTCAGCGGGGAGTGGTCGCTCCATGCCCTCCTGAAGTCAACAACCATCTCTTTTATTTTGTTCACATTAAGAGACAGGTTGTTGGCTCTGCACCAGTCCATTAGCCGCTGCACCTCCTCTTTGTAAGCTGACTCGTCGTTCTTGCTGATGAGACCCACCACGGTCGTGTCATCAGCAAACTTGATGATTTGGTTCGAGCTGTGTGTTGCAGCACAGTCGTAGGTCAGCAGAGTGAACAGCAGTGAACTGAGCACACAACCCTGGGGAGACCCCGTGCTCAGTGTGATGGTGTTGGAGATGCTGCTCCCAATCCAGACTGACTGAGGTCTCCCAGTCATGAAGTCAAGGATCCAGTTGCAGAGGGAGGTGTTCAGGCCCAGTAGGCTCAGTTTTTTCCAATCAGTTTCTGAGGGTTCATTGTGTTGAATGCTGAACTGAAGTCTATGAACAGTATTCGAACGTATGTGTCTTTTTTTGTCCGGGTGGGTTAGGTCCAGGTGGAGGGTGGTGGCAATGGCGTCATCTGTTGAGCGGTTGGGACGGTACGCAAACTGCAGGGAGTCCAGTGAGGGGGCCAGCAGGGTCTTGATATGCCTCATGACGAGCCGCTCGAAACACTTCATGATGATGAATGTAAGTGCAACGGGACGGCAGTCATTTAGGGAGGACACTGAAGACTTCTTCGACACGAGGACGATCGTGGCAGCCTTGAAGCACGTTGGAACGGTGGTGCTGCTCAGGGAGATGTTGAAGATGTCGGTGAGAACATCTGCTAGCTGGTCTGCACATCCTCTGAGCACTCTACCAGGGATGTCGTCTGGTACAGCAGCCTTCTGTGGGTTGACCCTGCACAGGGTTCTTCTCATGTCGGCCATGGTGAGACACAGCACCTGGTCATTTGTAGGAGGGATGGACTTGCTCGCTGCCACGTCATTTCTGCCTCAAACCGGGCGTAGAAGTTATTCAGCGCATCTGGGAGGGAGGCATCACCTGCACAGTCAGGTGCTGTAGTCAGAAGTTTCATTGGCACAGGACTAGTAGATTTACCAGACTACTGGATGTTATTGTAGTAATGATTTTTAATTTATATTTTAAGGTGTTACATAGTAAACAAACTTTTCCAGGGTCCTGGTAAATTTCCAGTAATCCAGATGCTGAACTACTGAGATTTTTGAAAAATTAGGCAGCATTTTAGAGGTCTTTTTTTGGGAAAGTAGTGAAAACTGAGATGAAGCTAGTGACATGATGAAGGAAAACCACCAAAGATGACGACCTTCATTGCTGCTCTGAATGCCAGCGGCATAATAGGAAGTATTTTAAGAGTTTTACTGTGTCAATTTTCATTCCCCATAATCACTCCCAGCTGATGGTGAGAAGTGAATGCTACGTCAAAAAAATACCACTTAAGTGTTCTGTAGCTCTCAACATATCTTTGTCCTGTGCTTAGGGCAAATTAGTGTTGAGCAGTCCTAGCAAAATCCAAATTGGACATTGAGGTGGCTACTGGTAATTGCTACTTTAATAGTATTGACAATACCTTCCATTGGTTTTGCAGATCATTATAGCTAACTGGTGGGCAATAATTGGCCCTATTGGAACTGTCACTTTCTAATATACAAAGTATCAGTAACTCTTCAGAGTCAGATCCATTAAACATGATAGTTAGACTTACCTTCAGATGACAAATGCCCACATTAAAAATTCCATATACAAAGATAAAATACGCAATACTTGTTGTTTCACTTAACAAGATGACAGAATGCTTGATCAACCCAATCTTCCGAAAACTCATTTACTCCTTTTAAATAAAGTTTGCAAACACTTCATATTTCAATACTTACCAATTGTTTAAAATTGGACTTTGCCAGTCATGAATCTTTTGTTCCCATTGTTTGTAGTGTGTTAAGGAGTAGTGACTTAAAGCAGGAGCGGCTTCACCTTGTGTCCCAAAATAGCGGGTGTACCATCTAGAAAACAAATTCAACTCTTACTGGTACAAAATGTAGCAAGTCATTAACCAAATCCTTCCTTCTCCTTAATGTAACAGGCATCCCAATTATTACTTTAAATAAAAAAAACTATTTTAAATAGTAAATTTAAATACTCCATACTTCATTCATTCATTCAAAAGCTGAAGTCATCAAATATAATATGCCAGGGTAATTCCTAACTATATCTCCTTAAATCATTCTTTCAAAGGAAGGATTTGACAGACATTTTATTTGATAAAGAAACAAAAAACATGAACTTCGGTATGTTTTCAGAACATGTCTATACTTACAATTTAAGTAATAATAATGCATTCAATGCATTTTCATTTTGCTTTAGACTACTAGATTCTCTAAACAAATGTAGTCTTGTTCAACTATTTACATGCAAAATTTCCAGATCATGAAGTGGAAAACCTACTAAACTTGGACGTCCTCACAATTTCTCTACTTAAAAAATGTCTGATGAGCTATTGATTGAGACTGGACTGGCAAAAGAAACCTTGGGCAAATGCAATAAGGTATCCATGAGAACAAAAGAACTTGAGAACAACTGAATAATAGCTAGTAAAGCATTAACACAGGTCTAGAAATATTAACTATTTTCTACAATTGCACTGGAGGAGCATCTCAGCATTTTCTCAAAACCAAAACGTGATGAGAAATCTAAAAAATGCAGATATTTGAATGTTCTGTTATAGAATCAGTCATGCAAGAGGGAAATGGGCCCTTTGGCCATGCCAGCAAGATGCCCCATCCAGGCTAGTCCCAGTTGCCAGTTTTTGACACATAACCTTCTAGCCCTTTGCAATTCATGATTATGCTTTGCATTTGCCTGCACTGTACTCTCACTTATCATTTATTCTGCATTTTTATTGTTTTACCTTGTTCTGCCTTAAAGTACTGTGTAATGATTTGATCTGTCTAAACAACATGAAAAACAAGCTTTTCACTGTACAAGTGACAATAATAAACCAATACTAAATACCTGTCCATCTTTTAAAAGTTGTTATTGTACATGCCTCAACCACTTCTTCTGGAAGCAATTCCACATTGAAACACTGTGCGTAAAAATGTTGCCCCTCAAGTTCATCTTAAATCATTCCCCCTCACCTTAAACATTCGCTGTCTTGTTCTTGATACTCTAGATCTGGGAAAAAGAAAGAGTGCTTCCACCCTATGCACCTCATGATTTTATACACCTCTGTAAAATCACTTAACAGTCTGCTGTGCTCCAAGTAGTTCTGGCCTGTCCAACCTCTCCCTATAACTAAGCCCTTAAATTCCAGTTTTTTTTTTTGGTTTGTAAAGGGGAGGAAAAAAAGAACTTTTCTCAACTTCTTGGTGGAATGTGTTCAGGGTGAGCAGTTGAACAAAATGAGCTGAATGGTTTTGAAGCCTTCTTGCTTGATTACTTTTTAAATTACATAAGCTGGCCATGTGCTCACAAGAAAATGGATAAGCTCCATATACCCAAATTAGATTTTTCTTACCTTGCATGTTCCTTTTCCTTTGATCCAAAATAGATCTTGGGCATATCCCACGCAAGACAAAACTCCACAACAGCTTGGTTTTTGGCTGGAACAGTGCAGGTAGCTGCAACAGCTGCTGCAGTAACTTGTCCTTTTTCTGTTGGTTTACTTTTTCCTGGGAATAAATGAAAACACCTAAATCAGCACATCTTGATAAAAAGACTAAATGGATGAATTTACAACAAATAGATGTGATTGGGTGGATGAGGATTCAAATATTGTTCACAGTAAAACTACAACTTTGTTACTGTATCTCAAATGAAAAGCAGCCGTATATCTTCTGAAGTTTCTTCCTGCTGCAATGAGCTCCTGCTGAAATACAGTCTGGCACTGAGTGGACAGACGTTATCTATATCTTTCGTATTTGATCAGGTATGCAAATATCAGATATCATTTGTAATCTCCATCTCAAAGTCGTGCATAGGCAAGCTGGGCCAACATCGCGAATAAAGTTAGCTTGCAGTGAAAGAAAACCTGCTAAAAGTGAAGCAACTCCTGCACATCAAGTTGCTTTGAGTAAAATCCACAAATACACTTGTTTTCTGTATAACTAATCTGGCTTTAGACTATGCTCTAACTTTGTTTACCTGGCCTTACTACACTAATTCCATTCATTTTTACACATTTAATTACATTAACATTTCACAATGTTCTGCAGCCAATGAAGTACTTTTATAGTCATTAGACCATAAGACACAGGAGTACAATTAGGCCATTCAGCTCCACTGAGTCTGCTCCACCACTTGATCATGGCTGATTTATTTTCCCCTTTCCATCCCATTCTCCTGCCATCACCCTTAACCTGTGACATCCTTATAAATAAGTACTCATCAACTTCTGTCTTTAAAAAAAAACACTCACTGACCTGGCCTTCACAGCTGTCTATGGGAATGAATTCCACAGGTTTACCACTCTCTGGCTAAAGAAATCCCTCATGACTGTTCTAGTGGGATGTCCTTCTTTTCTGGTCCTAGATTTTGCAATTATTGATCATATCTTCTCTCCATCCACTCCATCTAGTCCTTTCAGTGTTCAATTGGTTTCAAAGAGATCCCTCCTCGTTCTTCTAAAGCCAAGTGAGTACAGGCCCAGAACCATTAATCACGCCTCGTATGTTAACCCTTTCATTTCCAGGATCATTACCATAAACCTCCTCAACAAGGTTTATGAATTGAACTGTTTGAGATCGTGGGCAGATTTGACCATCTGGGGCACAAACCACCTGAAGGAGATGGGGAGGAACTGTTGAAGAGACAGGGTGTTTACACCTGAAACGTCAGTAATTCCTTCCTCCCAGCAGATGCTGCTTGAGCAACAGTTCCTTCAACAATTTGTTGCTTCAGATTTACACTTGTGAATAGGCAAGCAGAACCCAGTTGATCAAACGGAAACACAATATGATCCAGCTTATGATTCTAAAAAATAGCTTTGTTCTAACTCTGGATACTAGACTGAACCCTACCAAACTTGCATTAACCGATTAAAGCATTTCAGCTGCTTCATTATTATCACTCCAATAAAAAAAGTTTTATAGTTCAGTGTACTGTTACTTCAAATCAATAGGTATGCATAAAAACACTGAAGCACATGACTGATCAACACACTACAACTGTAGACATTAAAGACCATAATTTAATTTTAAAGATGGCAATAGCTTATCTAATATTAGGCTTTTTGGTTGAGAAAACTGGTGTTGAAATGGTATTGTTAATTATGTATTCTTTTCTAAAATAATTCACACTTGAACTTCAGATACATGATTTAGCAGTTATATTTTAATATAACTATAAAGATTTTGAAAAATTCTGATTACAGTATTGCTATTTGGCAATGCAGAATGATAAAAATTGAGTTGAATGTTTAGACAAAATCATCAACTTTCTTATTTCTCCTGACACAGTAAGTCTTTTCCTCATAAAAATCACAATTCACTGAAGTAGAATGAATGTGCTTTACTTAGTGACATTGTGATTGACTTCTGTAGTGTCTGTCTTTGGATTTGGTTTTCTATCAGTCTAACTGTCTGTGGGTAACTTGAAGCAGAGCTAATACAGATATGCTACACAATTCAGATCAAATAGATGCTAGATTGAAGTGAAGGGTACTTCCAATCTGCTCCCTACTCCCTCCCTTAAGCTGTACCCAAAACTAATAGCACAAGTCTTAGTTTGGCATATTGGTTTAGTGAAACCCAGTTCAACAGCAAGCTGCAACAACTACAAGTTTAAATAACAACAATCTGAGTTATGACAAGCTGGATGTGAGGGGGGTGGGGGTGGGAAGAAGACAAGTAGAGGAATTATTTGCAGATCTGTTACATACCACAAAGATTAAGTTTGACAAGGAACTTCAAAAAAGCAATAAAAAGTTTTGAGAAGTTTCAATACATGCATAACCTTTTAAACAGTAAACTTTGGTCAAGATAAGCAAGAGGAAGTAGTAAAATGAAATCTTGAGTCTCAAGATATTTATCCACTTCTGTCACTGGAGAGTGAAATTATTGACTCAGTGACATTAATGTAATATGATGAGCAGCACACCAGGCTTGAAATAGAATGAAACAGACTAAAATGGCAAAGATGAATGCTGGAGAAGGTGCCTTTAACACAGAATGACCAGTTATTGCCATTGAGCCAGACCACTGGCTTGCTCCCATCAACAAATCAGATGAACATTCTGAAGCAAAAGGCTCAGAAACTGGATTAGATTTAGATTACTCTGAAAAGAAACAATGGGGTACAACTGTTTCTGTAATTTTCTCTGGTCCCAAAACCAAACAACCAAATAGTAATAACAGAGATTAGTAATTATGAATTTAAATATAAAACTGGAGAACCAGATTAGCAAGCACATGTTTAACAGAACAGGCTTACCTGCTGAGGAAAGAAGTTCAGAGATATTGGGCACTGCTGATTCCTCTCAACTACCCATTAACTGATCCGTTCCAGAGATCTAAGCATGCAACTGGCAAAAGGGAGAATCACCACTAGCTGCAATATTCAGCCT
The DNA here is from genome assembly GCF_030144855.1 of Hypanus sabinus. Classification (NCBI taxonomy): domain Eukaryota; kingdom Metazoa; phylum Chordata; class Chondrichthyes; order Myliobatiformes; family Dasyatidae; genus Hypanus; species Hypanus sabinus. The sequence continues at coordinate 81,815,843 of NC_082719.1, forward strand.
CCTACATTTCATTGACAGAAAAATCATAACGAATGTATGATAAAATCGTAAAAGATCAGCTGAAATTTCAAGGAGAGAAAAATCAGCATTTACCCTGGATATCAAAATAAATCGATGTTGCTCACAAATGGTAAAGTTGTCACCCCAATAAGAGATCAAATGCAGTGATATCAAGTGAAAGTCTACCTCTGTTCACTCTTATGGTAGTAATATTATCAAATACTCAGCGGCAATGCTTAATTTGTCAAAAGTAATTTAAACCAAATCCCTTCAATTTCTGTGTGAGATCATCTAATTCCCTGGTTACATTGAACTGGGATACAATAATCATTCAAAGCAAATGTATCCTTATTCCTGGTTCTCATTCCAGGTATTATCTATTAAACCAGCAAATACACCTTTTGTACAGTGTTGAGGGGTTCTGGACCCTCTCTAATGCCAGAAAGTTTGGGGCTCCCACACAAATACAGTGAAGTTATAATGTGAGCACTGAATATTTTCCCCAGTGGGCTTTACGTAGATGTCAGTAGCTGAGTTTACTGGAACACTTGCAGAATCTGCTCATGGTTTCAAGCCACGTTCAGCAAATCTGTTCCACAATTCTCTACCTGAAATAGAGTTCCTTAAAAACACAACAACAATCTAACATCCTCAAGACTGCCTCCATTTTTTATTTTGTAGGAAGTGTAAAACATTCTGAAAAAGCAATCCATAAAGAAATCCTAATTATCCATTTATTTTAAAGATTTCTCTACTGTCGCTACTGAGACTCTTACATCCTACATGACATTGCAGAAGGTGATATGTGACTATATTTGTTATAAATGCTATAGGATACGATTCTGTCAGTGTTGAAGCTGCTTTTCATTTGGAGAGTATCCCATTTAAAAACAGTGGAAAGTCACTGCAATTCAGTAGGGGAGTCACTTGCATCCTGATGCCGAGCTTCTAAAGTGCTCTCACAGCTACAGTATATGCATGTAGCTTAGCCAAGTTGAGTTTACAGTCAGTGGTTCCCAAGATACTGATGAAGGTCATGCTGCTGAGTATCATGGACAGACTTCCTAATATGGTTCAGACATTCTCACCTATCAGTCCAACCTTGAATTACAACTAGGCTGCAGTCACAAAACATATCGATTGAGGGAAAAAGCAACTGAACATTCTGCAATCATCACTGAACATCTTGACTTCTGAAGTTATGGAAGTCATAAGTGAAGCAGCTTAAGATGGTCGGGCCTGGAAAAAAAAACACCATGGCAAAATCCTGCAAAGACCTATTATCTCTAGATGACCAATATTAGAAATGTCCCAGTTATAACATTTTTATCCCTATTGCTTTTCTCATACTTCCCAAAAACATGTTTAAAACACTCCTTTTTGACCAAGTTTTTGGTTACAGACCTTATACTAGAGTTAGCCTGGTGTTAAGTCTTTCATAAATTTCCGTTGTGCATTTTACTGTGTTAAAAACTCATCATTACGGGTCATAATTTAGTCTAATTACTAATGAATACCCACTTATCAATTTATATTGACTAACCAAAGAAATTCATTAATGGTACTCATTGGTACTCAAACCACTACAATTCACCTACAACCAAGACAGGCCAATGGTGGACACCATCTCCCTGGCACTATTCTCATCTGAAGCATCTGGACAGTAAAGACACCCTTGTCAGACTACTCATTGACTACAGCTCTGCTTTTAATTCTAATGTTCCAAACAAATTCATTACCAAACTCATAACCCTGAGTGTTAATATCTCCCTCTGCAATGAGATCTTCCATTTCCTGACCAACAGACCACAATCTGTAAGAACAGACAGCAACACCCCAGCCACAATTATTGTAAACACTGCTCCTCCACAAGTTTCTGTCCTTAACCCCCTATTCTGCTCAATGTACACTCATGATTGGGTGGCCAGATTCTGCTCTAACTCCATCTACAAATTTGCAGATAATGGGGCATCAGTCAGAGCTAAGATGGCACCAGACAGAGACTTCTTCGAGCTCATCGGTGGAAACAGCTCATTTCTACATTTAATGTCTTTCTTTTTCATTTCAAGGTGGAAAGAAAGCCTGTGGGTATATTTGGGTGAACGACTAGTTTTTCCTTGGGGGCTTTACTATTATTGCATGTTTGGTGGGTGAAGGATGCTGATGCTTTTTGCTGAAATAAGTGGGGAGGATAGGGTGGGTGCATTGGGGGGAAGGTTAGAGGGGCTTTGGGGTGTGCATGTTTTTACTGTCACTCGTTCTTTGGGCACTTTTCTGTTTTTGTGGATATCTGTGAAGAACGAAAATTTCAGTTTGTATATTATATACATTCTCTGATATTAAATGGAACTATTGAACTAACAGCAAGAAGATATGGAGTACCATAACATGGGGTCATGATAACGATTTTCTCAGTCAGTAGAACAAGAGAGCTGGCCATGTCTTTAAGGGGGACAGTGCTCCTAGATCAATGGTGCTGAGTCTGAGGGTTGAGAGCTTTAAGCTCATAGGATTAAGAGTCGCCAACAGCATGTACTGGTCTGGGCATTAGATGCTACAGCCAAGAAAGCTGTTAAGTAGAAAGCAAGTGGCTTTTACACCAAGTACCAGGAAGTAAGTTTTCATATCTTGAGGGAGCCTAATCACTGACAACACCCAAGTAAAGGTCACCTTTGATCAGAATCATAGATGATATGAGTCCAATAGGAGTTAGGATGCCCCATAGCAAGTCACTTAGTTCCTGACCCCTAACCATACCCTTTTCACTAAATACAAGGCACATGTCAGGAGAATGATATAATATTCTCCAGATGCCTGGATAAGCAATGCATCAATTTAAGCTTAATACTATCCAAGAAAATGCAGATTGCTTCATCCATTTTTCTGAACATTCTTATCCTTCACTACTGATGCACCACAGTTACAGAGTGTACCATCTATAAAACACACTTGATTACTCCTAACACTAATACCTATATCACCAAGGACAACGACAGCAAAGATGTGTGATTACCAGCACCACCTGCGCTTCTGGTGTTACACAAGCAAAACAGTTATCAACACTGGAGCTGTGATTATTTATTAAAAGTTAGATAACCCAATCCAGAGACACAAATACAATTGCCAATTACACACCGATGGTAAAGCAATAATTATCAACACAACACAAAAACCTGATAGATGAAACATGCGGGCAAAACTACAGCAGGTGGGTTTCAAATTGGATAAACAAGGTCATCCATCTTAGAACACAAATGTATCACCAATTACATAATTCTAGAACTAGTGGAAGTCCAGTCATTCAGCATTGCACATTCACCAATTACTGACATGTAACTGTACGGAATGTGAGTTTTTATAGATGGAGAAAAAGTTTTCCTCAAGTTATAATAGCAGTGGCTAGACAAAGTTAGAGGAATTATGCAGAGTTTTAGGCACTGCTAGTGAAGGAGATGACAGAGCTACAGATCTACAAGAATACTAACATGTTATTAAGAGTCACTAAGAAATAATTAGATAAAATAGGCTTGAATTCCCTGGAATATAGAATCTTAGAGTAATTTTTAATTTAGAATTTCAGAAGAAAATGTTTTCTTGCTAATGACAACAGAGGACATTATTGAACAGTGAGAGCCATTTTGGAAATAAAAGAGTCTTTTGAAAGATAGAAAATTTCAATATTTTCACAAAAAATGTCAATTCTTTTGAACTAATTCTTTTAAATTTGAAATTGGTGTTTCTTTGCTAGAAAAATAAATAGATAGAGCCAAGACAAGAGATTAAACTATAAAATATAGGAAACCTCAATCTTGATCATACACTTCATGCCAGTTCACATGGTTTTAATAGTTAATATTTGGAGTTGGCTCCCATTGAATAGTTTTCTGATCTTGAGATCCAAAAATCACACAGAAAAGTGCTCCTAACATTTAGCAAAAATACTCCAAGACCTATAGACTTATATTCTCTAACAAATGTAATGGTGGGAATAGGACAAGGACCTGGCCTTAGAATTTCAAAAATAATTATTTTTTTTCTTTTGCTAGCCCATTCACTAGTTGTGTTTCGGCTGTTTTCTCATGAAGAGGGGGTATGTTAGTTATCATAATGTTTTTAACCATTTAACAGTGAACATAAGAAAGAGGAGCAGGAGGAGGTCATCTGGCCTGTCGAGCCTGCTCTGCCATTCATTATTGCTGATCTGGCCATGGACTCATCTCCACCTACCTGCCTTTTCCCCATAACTCCTAAATACCCTTCTACACAAAAATCTATCCAACCTTGTCTTAAATATATTTACTGAGGTAGCCTCAACTGCTTCACTGGGCGGAGAATTCCAGATTCACCACTCTCTGGGAAAAGCAATTCCTCCTCATCTGTCCTAAATCTACTCCTCCAAATCTTGAGGCTTTGTCCCCTAGTTCTAGCCTCACCTACCAGTGGAAACAACTTTCCTGCCTCTATCTTATCTATCCTTTTAACAATTTTATATGTTTCAATAAGATCTCCTCTCATTCTTCTGAATTCCAGCAAGTACAGTCCCGGGTGACTCAATCTCTCCTCCTAGTCTAATCCCCTCATCTCTGAAATCAACCTGGTGAACCTCCTCTACACTGCCTCTGAAGCCACTACATCCTTCCTCAAGTAAGGAGACCAGAACTGCACACAGCACTCCAGGTGCAGCCTCACCAGTACCCTGTACAGTTACAGCATAACCTCCCTGCTCTTAAGTTCAATCCTCTAGCAATGAAGGCCAACATTCCATTTGCCTTCTTGATAGCCTGCTGCACCTGCAAACCAACCTTTTGTGATTCATGCACAAGCACTCCCAAGTCTCTTTGTACAGCAGCATGCTGCAATTTTTTTTTACCATTTAAATAATAACCTGTTCTTTCATTTTCCGTTCCAAAGTGGATGACCTCGCATTTACCAACATTGTACTCCATCTGCCAGATCTCTGACCACTCACTTAACCTATTTCAATCTTTCTGAAGACTCTCAGTATCTTAGCTTTTATTGTACAATTTGCTTTTCCACTCAATTTAATAAAATACTAAGTATTACTTGAACTTCTATATTAACATCCACAGAAACATTTACCTGAAAATGATGGGGCAATTTTAAAAAAATCACAATATCACTGCAAGATTTTAATCATTTTCTTCCGCTGTTTATTTGTAAACACTAGAACAGATTGCAGCATCTTTGCTAACGGTCACTACAGTAATGGTATGATTGAGTGCATTGTTTAACCACCATTCCTCATTCTCAATTTCCAGTTCACCGTCATTTCCCAAATCTTTAAACCACACTGGATGTTTGTCATGGGGATATGACTTTAGCACCAATGATGTACTTTTCAACAGTCGGCTTTCAGGTAGCATACATATAAGAAAATGCCAGCTGAATACACAGCAAGTGGCTGCTGTCTACAAACGCATGTTACATTCCACCTTTTGTAAAGTGGAAGAATTTAATGATTTGCTTGGTGACCCCTGATTTAGTTGGGATAAAATGCAGCACCTACTTGGTACATCAGAAGTGGCCGAAATGCAGGTTTTAGGCTCAAGTTTTCTTACATTTAATGTTCTGATGGCATCATTTCACCCTGCCAGCGTTGGCGGCTCCACTGTCGCACTTGCAGAGTGCGGGACCTCTGGACCTGGTATGTATGGATTTCCTGTCGATTGAGCCTGACACCAGTAACACCGCGAATGTCTTAGTCATCACCAATCATTACACTCGCTATGCTCAGGCATTTCCCACCAAGGATCAGAAGGCGACGACAGTGGCGAAGGTGTTATGGGAGAAGTATTTTGTGCATTACGGCCTTCCCAGGCTAATCCATAGCGATCAGGGGCGGGACTTTGAGAGCCGCTTATCCATGAATTACTGACTATGCTTGGGGTTGAGAAATCCAGGACTACCCCTTATCACCCACAGGGAGATCCTCAGCCAGAGAGGTTCAACAGGACCCTGTTGGATATGCTCGGGACGCTGGAGATTGGGCAGAAAAGCAGGTGGAGTCGTCATATTAGACAATTGGTTCATTGGTACAATTGTACTCGCAATGATGCTACAGGATATTCGCCCTATTATCTGATGTTCGGGCGGGAAGCAAGGTTGCCCATTGACGTGTGTTTTGGAGGTGGAGTGGGTGAATTACCCGGGAAGTCCCATCTAAAGTACATGTCCGACATGAAGAGGGAGTTACAGCGGGTGTACGAGTTGGCCGAGGCGGCGGCTACCAAGCAAAATCAGAGGAATAAGATGCAGTATGATCGAAAGGTGAAGTTTGTCCAATTATTGCCGGGCGACCGGGTCCTTTTACGGAATTTGGGACGCCCTGGTAAGCACAAGTTGGCAGATCGATGGGCGGCCAGCCCTTATGTAATAGAGAGCCAGATGCCGAACCTGCCAGTTTACCGGGTGAAACCTGAGGATGGGAAAGGGCCTATCAAGGTACTCCATCGGAATCACCTGCTGCCACTGGGTCAAGTGGTGCAGGTGGATAAGGAGCCCCAGTGGGAGGTTACGCCTAGTACAAGGACTCTGCGAGGGCGCGGAGAAAGGGAAGAGCCCGCTGCTGAAGAGCGGGGACGGGTCCCTCACCCGGGAATGGCTACCGATTCGGAAGAGGACGACTCAGATGAGTGGGCCCTGTTCCCTTTCGCTGGTGCTCCAGTACCAGGAGAGGAGGCTCCTGGCCCTTCCCAAACTGTGTCTTGAGGGTCAGATGGAGAGGCAGCCAACATTGGTGGGAGAGAGGGTGGAACCCGAGAGTGAGCCGGAGAGATCTCAGGTGAGGGAGGACCCCTGTGAGGAAGGGGGTGCGGGTCTGTCAGGTAGACCTGGGGTGTCCGAAACAGTGGGTTCGCAGGTGACGAGGGAGCCCAGTGGGGCAGAAGGGGTACAGAGATCTCAGAGGATTAGGCACCCCCCCTGGAGCAGTTGACATATGTAGTACTGGGAGAACCGAGTGTGATTTCTACTGCTCTGGGTAGTTATGTCACTGCTTTCTGCACCTGGGTTGGGTTTTGTGTGTTGCAAGAAGCTTTGGGGGACTCTAGTAATACCATGAGGGCATGACATTTGCTGGTGGGGAGAGAAAATGTACAATGTCCTGTGTATGTTACTCAAAATGGCTTCTTTGGTTTGTTACGAGCAGGAATGCTTCTTTGTCGGATAAGTGTTTCTCTCACCATTGTTTCGCTTTAGAATGGCTGATATGGTAATTGTATTCATTTGTTAATCAATGGGGAATGTTATTGTGTCTTGTGATGCTGGGAACTTGGGGGAGGGGTTTTCATGTGTTTTTGGTGTGAGGGAGAGGCTGAGGAAGACGCCGAGGAAGGTGGACGTGTGCTGGACTGCTCGTAAGACCTCCGGGGTGGTCCCAGGTGCGACGGCCGGATGGGTCGATTGGTTCATAAACTCGATTCTCACAGCACCTGCGAGTACGGGAGGTGGGTTGGTGAGTGGCTGGAACTCCGTTTCCCCTAGACATATACCAGCCTTTTGGGTAAGTGTTACACATTCCACCTTTTGTAAAATGGAAGAATTTAATGATTTGCTTGGTGACCCCTGATTTGGTTGGGATAAAATGCAGCACCTACTTGGTACATCAGAAGTGGCCGAAATGCAGGTTTTAGGCTCAAGTTTTCTTACATTTAATGTTCTGATGGCATCATTTCTGGATTTTCATTACAAAAAAAGAAACCTATAAGAAATCTTCTGCACACCAAATTTACATCCAGAAATTGCTCAAAACCAGTACAACTTTCAATGTGATAAGGAAACATTGCTAGCTGTACTTTAAAAAAAGGTATTTCCTGGATAAATGGCTGTAATTCAAATGGCAATGATGAACATGTTGAGTTCTAATGTGCTTATTTTGATTCCTCTTCAAATGCACAATAATTCTAATGCTGTTTAAATGGGAGATTTAAAAGGAAATGCAAGACAAGTCAAGGAAATTATAAAGCCCATAAGCATGCACATACCTGGTAGGGAATCCAATTTCCCATCATGAAGCAAATCTTTCCAGATTTCTTGTCCCATGCCATTTGGGTTAAAATCAGTCTGATGACTAATCTTTACATTTTGCTGTTAAAAGAAAGAAATGATTCCAACTACATTTATAATGCAGTCCTATATAGAGATAACATTCAAGTATCTAATAAAAGCTACAGTCGGCCCTCCTTATCCACGGATTCTGCGTGCGCGAATTCAACCAACCGCAAATCGCGAAAATCCAGAAGTGCTCTTCCAGCACTTGTTGTTCCAGCACGTACAGACTTTTTTTCTTGTCATTATTCCCTAAACAATGCAGTATAACAACCATTTTACATAGCATTTACATTGTATTAGGTATTATAAGTAATCTAGAGATGATTTAAAGTATACAGGAGGATGTGGGTGGGTTATCATGCATCGGAATCGAAAAATTTGGTTCTCTTACTAAGTAAGTTGGAACAGGTACATCTGGTATTATTTAGTGTCAGTTAGTCAAATGTTTGTCTTAGTATATAGTATATATTTTACCTTTCTATGCATATAAAACACTTAAGAACGTATGTTTCAGCCCCAGGCTCGGGAACAGAAGTTCTCAGGACTCGGGACAGACGCTCCCTAGTGCGCTCTCCACCGTGCCGGGTTGATGTGGAGGATCAAAAACTCAAAACCCCAAAACCTAATAATTAAACCACTGCGTTGCTTAGTAATAATTGTAGCTTTCATTGGGGCACAGCCTTTCTCACTTTATCCTTTAAAATTGTTCCGATCATTGACCAACCTAGCCTAACACTTTTCCAAGGACCGATGGCATTTCAGCTCTTTCCAATCGCTTTATTATTTCCACTGTGTTCAATTATTTCCACTATGTTCAATCGTGATCGTGATTATTTTCGTGAACAGAAACACTGCGCATTCAGAGCTCTGGCGCCGGGTCCTAATGTCCACCGCTCTGAGACAGGTTAAATAAGGTCTGGGGTTCCGCTGGGTCCTAAGGTCCGATGGATTAAGACAGGTTGAATAAGGGACTTGAGCATCCGCGAATGTTGGTATCCGCGAGGGGTCCCAGAACTAATCCCCCGCAGATAAGGAGGGCCGACTGTATATCGTCACCACTTCAGATTTTTGTATGTCTATCTCAAGAAAGGTGGCTGCAGAAACAAACTTACAAAATGCCAGATCTGCATTAGGTAGCACATTTCTTGATCCCAGAACATGTAAAGTTATATTTTATCAATTACATAAAATTATAAAATGTAAGCACTGATAAAGGAAACAATATTCACACAGCATCTTTCCAGTGATATGAAAATAACAAGACAATTTTGTTTACACTAATTTGGTTTAGTGAAGTTGATTAAGGGAAATATCAGCCAGGACATTGGGGATTACTCACTACTCTTCTTCAAAGGTGTATCCTTTAACACTCAAACCTGATTGTAGACAGGCCCAAGCTTTCCCCCTCCATACCAAAAATATTATAATCTATATCTTAGAAACTGGCCATCATAAATATTCCTATCCTTTCAAATATGAAGCTAAAATCAGATGAGTCATCCGATTTTTAATGTGCCAAATGTCCTACTCCTGCTCCTTATTTGTATGTTTGTATGGTCCAGCTGGAGACATTCTTCAAACACTGCCTGAAGTTGATCCAAATATGGGTATTTAATCGGAAAAGCCAACTAAATGGCAGTATCTTTTAAGAATAAAGATATTCTCACATTCATCAGCCACCATAAAAATGTAATTGCTTTTAATAAATGAACTCAAAACCTTGGTATCCATGGACAAGACTACATTAGAATAATAGTTAAATCTCTGGTATAAAAGAAACATAGACTAATGTACCCGAAAAACAGTAATTTGTGAATCAGGGCTGTATGTCATCAAATTTTGTAGTAGGGAAACAAAATCTACTTTTAATATATTGCTTCTAGCAGGAAAGCTCTTGAAGATTCAAAATATTACTTTTTGAAGTTATTAATCTATTATCTTTCATGCAAGAAAATATGGATGTACATTATACTACTGGTGCCCAGCAGATCAAAATGAAACAAGCACAGCAAATGATCATTTAACCCATCATGTTGTCACTTTACTAGACCAATCATAAACTAATGCTACCGTCTCCTACTCTAACCAGAGCTGCTCTTCTGTTTCACTATTTATTAACTTTTCTCCTGTAAGTTGCATCGTTGGCGCGTGCCCTAGTGGGCAAGGCATCAGACTAGTAACCTGAAGGTCACTGGTTCGAGCCTCAGCTGAGGCAGCGTGTTTGTGTCCTTGAGCAACACATTGCTCTGCATGAGATCTGGCATTGCTCCGGTGCAAAGTTGCATGGGTCCTAGTGCCCTTTCCTTGAACAACATTGGTGGCGTGGAGAGGGGAAGGCCTGCAGCTTGGGCAACTGCCGGTCTCCCATACAACCCTGACCAGGCCTGCGCCCTGGAAACTCCAGGCGCAGATCCATGGTCTCTCGAGACTGACTATCATTATTGTCTATTTTATATCAACAATCCTTATTTTGTTGACTCCATAAACAGGATGCCAAGAAATTATCGAAGGCTTCGCAGCAGATTCATTTAACATACAACCAAGGTGGGTGCCCTATGGCTCTAACATTACACTGAATATTCTGGAGTAACAATAATTAACTTACTGCTTGTTTCGCTGAAATTGCCATTGTATAGCTATTTACAGGGGTGCAGTGATGCAACAATACTCCTGAAATGCATTCGTCTTCTTTATCCAAATGGAATGGTTCATTCCAGTGTCCTCCTCTCTGATCATCCTTGGTCCCAGTACCATTTCTCAGCGTAAACATAAGAGAGACTTCCAGGTCATGTTCATTTTGGTTTTCAATTTCCCATACAAAGACCCCAACTGGCAGACTAGTGTCCTGTGAGACAAAGAATATTGAAGTTCAGTCTAGTACAGTTTACTATTCAAAATTTTGTATGTCTGGATTACTGTAATAGAACAAAAACAATATCTCAGATTTACAAAGTTCTGCATTATGCAGCATATTCAAATAATACTGTAGCACAGGATGAAAGATGTTGTAAGGTCATGGCAAGGTGAGTATTAGAAAATAGTTATATACACCATCTCAGACATTGGCAACCAGTGCTCCACAGAAGAGGTTTAAAAAATTAAGAGAAAAAAATGACATTACAAAGGTAGCAGGGAAGATAGGTTTCAAAGAGGTACTCAGTAGTGCAGTTTATGAATAATTTTCTTTCAGTCAGAAAAAAGTGCTTTCTTCCCCAGGCTGAGGTCAGATTGAGAATAATTTGTATTTTCCTCATAGTCATGTTGCCTTCATTAGCCTACAAAACACTGGGTCCATTCAGAAATTTTTCTTGTAAAATTACTGGAGTTGTCTGGGAACCACCACTGATTTTGCTGTGCTTCTTCAAGATGAGAGCGCTGAAGAAGCTAGACTAAAAGGAAGAAATCCACAATATTGGAACTAGTTTTTAACTGCAAGAAAAGCTGACTGATCAGACTTTGACAGAACATTTTAATATTTCCCTGCCATATTACTTTCCAATCACACCCTTTCTATTACAAGAATTCCCACTACACTTTATGGAAAGAGATAAGAATACAAATTTAAAGCCTGAATGCAAACTGATTACAACTTTGTCTCCCACACCATAACCAATCTTCTCAGCTCTAGGGATCTCCCATCCACTGCCACCAACCTCATAGTTGCCACACCCCACATTTCCTGTTTCTACCTCCTACCCAAGATCCACAAACCTGCCTGCCCAGTTAGACCCATTGTTTCAGCTTGCTCCTGCCCCAACGAAGTCATTTCTGTATACATCAACACTGTTTTATTCCCCCCCTTGTTCAATCGCTTCCCACCCATATTCATGACACTTCTCATGCTCTGGATTTTTTCAATGATTTCAAGTTCCCTGGCCCCCATCGTCTTATTTGCACCATGGAAGTCCAGTCCCTATGTACCTCCATCCCCCACCAAGAAGGTCTCAAAGCTCTCCATTCATTTTGGATTCCAGACCCAAACAGTTCCCCTCTACAATCACTCTCCTCTGTCTAGTGGAATTAGTCCTTACTCTTAATAATTTCTCCTTTAGCTCCTCCCACTTCCTTCAAACTAAAGGTGTAGCCATGGGCACCCGTATGGGTGCAAGCTGTGCCTGCCTTTTTGTTGGCTATGTGGAACAGTCCACATTCCAAGCCTATACTGGTATCCATCCCCTACTTTTCCTTCACTACATCGACGACTGCATTGGTGCTGCTTCCTGCATGCAGGCTGAGCTCGTTGACTTCATCAACTTTGCCTCCAACTTCCACCCTGCCCTCAAATTACCTGGTCCATTTCCAACACCCCCTTCCCCTTCCTTGATCTCTCTGTCTCTGTCTCTGGAGGCAGCTTATCTACTGATGTCTACTATAAGCCCACGGACTCTCACAGCTACCTGGACTATTCCTCTTCCCACCATTGCTTGTAAAAATGCCACCCCCTTCTCTGAATTCCTCCATCCCTGCTGCATCTCCTCTCAGAATGAGACTTTTCATTCCAGGATGAAGGAGATGTCTTCCTTTTCTAAAGAAAGGGGCTTCCCTTCCTCCACCATCAACTCTGCCCTCAAACGCATCTCTCCCATTTCATGTACATCTGCTCTCACCCCACTAGGGATAGGGTTCCTCTTGTCCTCACCTACCAGCCCACCAGCCTCCAGGTCCAACATATAATTCTCCGTAACTTCTGCCACCTCCAGCGGGATCTCACTACCAAGCACATCTTTCCCTCACCCCCTGCTGCCGAGATGAGGCTGCACTCAGGCTGGAGGAACAACACCTTATATTCTGTCTAGGTAGCCTCCAACCTGATGGCATAAACATTGATTTCAATAACTACCGTTAATACCCCTCCTCCCCTTCTGACCCCATCCCTTATCTTTAATTAATTTTTTATTTATTATTTATTTCTCTTCTCTCTTTCCCTCTCACAATCACTCCTTGCCTATTCTCCATCTCCCTCTGGTGCTTCCCTTCCCCCTTCTTTCTTCCAAGGCCTTCCATCCTATGATACTCCTCCTTCTCCAGCCTTGTATCCTTTTGTCGATCAACTTCCCAGCTCTTAGCTTCATCCCTTCCCTTCCTGTCTTCTCCCATCATTTCGGGTCTCCCCCCTCTCTCTCAAATTTCTTTTTTTCCATTAGTCCTGACAAAGGGTCTTGACCCGACACATCGACTGTACTTCTTCCTCTCGATGCTGCCTGGCCTGCTGCATTCCACCAGCATTTTGTGTGTGTTGCTTGATTATAACGTTGCCTGACATTGCCAACATTGGAGATACATTAGTAAAGCCAACTGAAATTATCTTTCAAATTTAATTTTTTTCGACATCTTTCTTTGTGAAGAAACAGCCTCACATGGATCTGTCCTTGCTACAACAGCCAAAACATCTGCAATTGCTCTATGCCTCTCATGTCTCTGAAAAGATCTCCCTCAACCAAATTCTCTAAATATGAAACCAACTTTCAAATGAGCAGCAATAATCAGTGTCATTACCTCCACTAGTCCAGCTTCATCAAAACTGTAACTAAGCTTTCACAACTTCACTTCCAGATTGGACCAGTTCAATTCTATACAAGCTTCAGCTCAGCTATATCTGAGCTAAACCAGTCATTTCTCACTCTCATCCTTACCCCACCCACCCCAACTGTTATATATAAATTGCTATTCCAACTTCCAGTTATATAAAAATTGTATATCAGTGATCTAAACCTCATTTACCTCAGAATGTTACAATCCCACACTACAGTCATGCTAAATTATGAAATGTAACAGTCAATTTGCACAGTAAGTATCCTCCAGAAAGATTACGGCAATGATCAGATAGTTCAGGCCATTGTCCTTATCTTCAGGTTAGAAACACAGTATTTCCTGAACTGTAAGGACAAATTTGCCACGTCACACAAGTTTAAAAGATTTTTAAGCACAGTCTGTGACTATTATATTGCATTCCTCAAGGGAGAATTTCAAGGCCTCATTTGATAACGTTTTATATATTGAAATGGTAATTTGTAATCTTTTTTGATAAGTAGATATCTTTACCTTTAAAGGGACTGGGACTGTTCAGCTACTACAATACTATAATGGCAGTTATCAGTGGGATCACAAGACTAACCCCTTCCATAAGTTCCTTAATTATTAATTAGCCAATCCAAAATGTTCAAAGCAAAAATAATGCAGGAAATTTGAAATAATAAGTGCCAAAATTATTCTGTACTGCATCAGTACTACAAAGTTAAACCATTAACCATATCTAAGGCATCATGGAAAAGGTCAAAAACAGAGGTTAAAGAAGACAAAATGAGCTCAAAATCAACTAATTTTAGACCTGTAAATTCTTTCCCAATTTAAAATAACACCCATGTGTTTGGAAAGCAGTCAGTCAGAAATTGATTTTGATCCAAATTTTTCAACTGTACATTCAACAAATGGCAATGAACATATATAATTTTTTTTCCTTTCTAATTAACCAAAATTTATTGATTTTTCAAATTTCACAACATAGAATATGTTAATATTCTAACAATATTATAATACTAACCTTATAATTGTGAGGAATAATTGGAGATATCTGCCGACATATTAGAGTGACATTTTGACCAGGAAGATTGTAGATTGTCCAGGCACGTGGATAAAGGGCATGGTAATAAGCATACTCTCCACAGTATCCCCAATTCCAACTCTGAAGCTTGTGTGGCCTCTCAACAGAAAGAACTTGCTGATAAACAGTATTTCCATTTTTTCTTAAGCAAACTGTAAACTGGAAACAGTGAAAATTCAGTTCAGAGTCAGTATGAAGGTACACTGTATAAAGTTACTAACACTAAGATTTATATCTTGTTCAAGAGAACACATTTAGGATGCCCATTCATGGTTCAAACTTTTTCTAATGAGGTGGTTGTCATTCTATAGCCAATACTTACCAATAAACATTCACTTAATTAAATTCCAGATTACAGATTCCACCCCAAATCAAAAAGATTAAAATGTTCTATCCTTTCTTTCTTCACACACAACTTAAGAGGGTGAGAGAATATCTCAAATTGGGGCAGCATGGTAGCATTACAACTCCAGTGACCCAGGTTCCATCCCTGCAGTTTGTCTATGAAGAATTTGTACGTTGTCTCTGTGACCCCGTGAGTTTTCTCTAGGTGCTCAAGTTTACTCCCACATCTCAAAGCTGTACAGATTAGTAGGTTAATTGGTCACATAGGTATAATTGGGCGACACAAGCTATTTGGGGTGAAAGGGTCTGTTACTGTGCAGTACCATTAAAAAATTCTGCCAGCAGAATTGATCTTTGGTGGGTTTCTTAAATTTGAGAATGATCAGTTAACTCAATTCCCACTCATTGATAATGCAGACTAGGCAAATATATTAGCAGGTAAGAGTACATGCATGCACTTATTAAAGATAATTCAAGATTCATTACAAAAAATACATCTAAATATGGAGGAAAAGTTCTAAAAAGACTGCAAGAAGCATAAGGAGGGGAAAGGGATGATTCCACATAACTGAGGAAGACAAGGAACACATTAAGCTGAAGGAATATTCAAGGTTTTAAAGTTAGTGGTAGGCCCAAGGCTTGGAATAAGTTTAACACTCATCATGTTTAACATTTTTAAATCAAGGAGAAAGCAAAACATGAGAAAAAACTTGGGAGAAATAGAAAGGTCATTGTCAATTTTTATTAAGTACATAATGAGGGATCAAAGTCAACATAGGTAGGCCTCTTAGAGACAGGCTAAATAAATATTAATGAACAAAAAAATGACATAAGAGTTGAACAGCTTTTTCTATGAATCTGTATAAATACCAATAAGTTAGTTACTGCCTGTTACGCCACTGATGTTTAGGGCAACAATGAAGGTCCTCCATCTCTGCCTGTCCTTAGCCATCTTCCCTACAGTGCTCTAGGTGTGGTTCAGGGTCCTCATTTCTGCCTCTACGGTGTGATGCCAAGATGTTTTTGGTCTTCTGCATTTCCCCTGCCCTTCAGGGGACCAATAAAGTGCTGTCTTGATGATGGAGTTGGCCTCTCTTCCCATTACTGCACAATCCATCTCCAACCTTTCCTCATGATTGTGGCCATGTCCTCTTTGTGACACTGAAGGAGTAGCAGGCATGGCTGAAGATCATTCTTGGCCAAAAAATATAGAGGATCTTCTGGAGGCTCATGGTGTGGAATAATGACAGCTTGGCAAGGTCATTCTCTGTCATGTACCAGCATTCTGACCCATACAAGAGTGTGGACAGCTCAGGTACAGCTTCACCTTGTTGTGGACACTATACTTAGTTGACCCCCATATGTTGCTCAATGAAGATGTTTCTAGCTTTGCTGAGTCTGGACTAGATTTCGTCCTTGGTCACACCATCCTGCCGAATGATGCTGCCCAGGTAGGCAAATCTGCAGTAGCCGGGTAAGTCACTTCCATGTGCCTTGTTGGGAGGAGGAGACTCTACATTCAATGTCATGGTCTCAGTCTTTGTCCAGTTGTTGGATACTTGTCCCCATTACCAGATTATAGTAAACAGTGGTTACAGGATGGCTGCTGCAACTTTTGGTTCAGCTTTGAGCAATTAGGTGTTCAAATTGTCATGTCCTGGAGCTTTGCTGATCTTTAATGATTGAACCACAGCAATTATCTCTTCTTTCTTGGGTCAATCTTTATCGTGTCAGTAACTTCCTCTCAGTTTTCACTGCTGTCAGTCATGCAAGTCCCAGGTGGAGATTCAGGGATACTATTGCATACTGATAAAGGATTCTTCTGTTTCTGTAACTTTTTTTTAGACCAGTCAGGGTTATGAGCCCTGAGCTGAACCCCTGAATATGGAGGACCAGTGGACCATTCTTAACCTGCCCTTTACCCTTTGACCTGTTTGGCACGGATGGCCCTACCAGGAGTCAAAGCAAAAAGACTCCAGCTTACATAGTCCTCTGGATCATTGAAGCAGAAAAGCCTCCAAACCCTGTGAATTTGTGGTCCTCTTAGAGGATTAATACTAATAAGAGGAGGAATTTAATACCATAAGCTTACAAGAAAATTAGTATTAAGCAAGCTAATGGAGCTGAAAGCTGCAAGATTTATGAATATGATGGCTTGCACTGTAAAAAGTGATTATGAAGATAACCGATGCACAAGAAGCAATCTTCTACAATATCTTAGAATCAGATTTATTGTTGTTGTTATACTACATGTGAAATTTATAGTTTTGCATCAGTGGTACAGTGCAAGACAAAAATCATAAGTTACAAAATAAATAAATAGCTCAAAAGAGAAATAATGTTCATAGATCATTCAGAAACTTGATGGCAGACGGGAAGAAGCTGTTCCTAAAACGCTGAGTGTGGATCTTCAAGCTCCATCTTCTCAACAGTGGTAACATGAATTGGGTATGTCATGGACAGTAAGGGTTTTTAATAATGGATGCCACCTTTGAGCCACCACTTCTTGATGGCCTCAATAGTAGGAAGGGTTGTGCCCTTAATGTGAACTGGCTGAGTCTGGAACCCAATGCACTGGAAAACTCCCAATATATTATTTTTTTTAAAAAAAGGTCATAGGCAAATAAAATAGCTACAATCACTGGCCATTTACCTATTACTGGAAAAATTTGAATTAAAAATGTAATAGCAGAACATTTTGAAAGAGATAACCTGATCGAGCAGGTTCGGTATGGCTTCATGAAGAGGTAAACCCAAGTCTGAAAAAGTACTAAATGTATTTCCACATAATCAACTGTAAGACAGATAAAAATAAATCGATTAGAAATAAAATCTTAGCTTCACTACAGCCATAGTCATAATTAACATTCTGGCAAGTTGATACATTTTTTAAATGCTTAAAGGCTACTGTTTTATTATATAGCATTCAATGTTTAAATAAATTTAAATTATGTACCGAGTTCCTAACTCTTGCTAATACTGTAATACAACTTATATTTTTAAAAACTACCAAGTTTCATAATAACTTTAGTTTCAATATCACCTTGGACAAACAAAAATACCTGATTCTCAATCACAGTGTCATATGTATACATTCCTGGGTTTAGCTGCCATCTGCAAAACTCTCCTCGCCACCCTCTTGTAATGGTGCCTCCTCCAAAACCACCTAATGGAGCCCCTGTAAAGAAAAGTCAAATTGGTATTTTAACAATACAAATCCAAATATCTAATTAAACCATTTTCTGAAGTCAAAACTTTGGAAACTGAAAAAATACTATAATTTTTAAATTCTAGAAATTCTGATGTACACAACTATTGTATAAACAGAGTGGCATTTCTGTTCCAAATGATCACATTCCCATTTAATGTCTATCATCAAAATGCTAACTTAGTTATTTTTTCTTGAAAAAAATAAAGCACTGATTTGAAAAATTGCATTATTTGGACATACACAATTGAGCCAGAAAAAAACTAACAGAATGAAATGGAATCCTTGCATGAAGCAGCAAGAAAGTTGATATAAAAATAACAGAGAGTTCAAACAAAATGCTGGTGGAACTCAGCAGGCTAGGCAGCATCTATAGAAAAGAGTACAGTCAACCTTTCGGCCCGAAATGTCAACTGTACTCTTTTTCATAGATACTGCCTAGCCTGCTGAGTTCCTCCAGCATTTTGTGTGTTGCTGGAATTTCCAGCATCTGCAGATTTTCCCTTGCTTGTGAGAGACCATGAATTTTTCCAAATACACAAGAGGTAACTAAATTAACATCAGCATCATGACAATATTCCCAGCACCGAGGTTCAAAACACATTGTTGTTCACTTTAGGTGGTCACATTGTTTGGATGACTTACACTAGACTCCTGAAACAGAAGCTATTTTGAGCTCTGTTGCAAGAAGTGATGAAAAGCGCACCACAGCAAATCACTTAGCCATCTCTTCAGGCACCTCCTGCCCCAGGATATCCCACAGAGTTCTGAGCTGACTGATGAGGCCAAAACAGAAGACTGAGATAGTCTTCCTCCATCCTGAGAGAATGCCCAAGAAAAAGGTGGAAAGTAACAAGGAAATTCCACATATTCCATGAAGACAAAGCTTGGACTTCTATAGGTTTGCATAGCTACATTTTTGATCTGAATGTAGTAACAGAAAGGTTGTTCAATGCAATGTTAAATTGACCCAAAGGAGGATGGTAATAAAGTATACCCGTCTCACAGAACCACAGACGTTACAGTACTTTCTCTGTTTTAATTTCTTCCCGTCTTAACATCCAAGTGCATAACATTCCTCCCAGGTACTTTGCTGAAACCGAAACAAGATGGGGTGTATGTGGAATGTGGAATGTGTATGTGGAATGTGTATGTGGAACATTTTGTCAATACATAAGAGTGATCTTGAGCTTCTTATTTTCCCATTACTCCAACTTCCATCTGACTGACCGCCATGTCAGTGGTATTTCTAGTGTTCTATCGAACTCCAACGTAACCTCAAGGAGCATTCATTCTTCTCCAAGTGGCATTACAATCTTAACACTGATCTCAGAAAATACAAATAATTGACCTTTCTAGCTTGTAAAAAGTAATCAACCTGCAATATTAATCCTTTCATTTTCTGAGGAAGCCGTTTGACTTGTTGACTGTTTTCATTATTGCTTTCATTTGCATTTTGAATTCTTGATCCTCAAATTAAATGTGTGATGATCAAACCTTTAATATTCCCTGAACATCTACCAATAATGACTTAATAAGAACATAAATAGGAGCAGGAGTAGGCCATCTGGCCCATCGAGCCTGTCCCACCATTCAATAAGATCATGACTGACCTGTCCGTAACTCAGCTCCATCTACCTGCCTTTTCCCCATAACCCTTAATTCCCTTACTATGTAAAATTCTATCTAACTGTTTCTTAAATATACTTAGTGAGGAAGCTTCAACTGCTTCTCTGGGCAGAGAATTCCACAGATTCACCACTCTCTGGGAAAAACAGTTTCTCCTCATCTCTGTCCTAAATTTTCTCCCCTGAATCTTGAAGCAATGTCCCCTAGTTCTAGTCTCACCTACCAATGGAAACAACTTTCCTACTTCTATCTTATCTATCCCTTTCAAAATTTCATATGTTTCTATAAGATCCACTCTCATTCTTCTGCACTCCAGAGAATATAGTCTCAGGCAACTCAATATCTCCATTCATCCCTGGAATCAACCTGGTGAACTTCCTCTCTGCACTGCCTCCAAAGCCAGTATATCTGTCCTCAAGAATGGAGACCAGAACTGCTAACAGTACTCCAGGGTGCAGTCTCACCAGTACCCTGTATAGTTGCAGTATGACCTCCCTGCTTTTGAATTCAATCCCTCTGGCAATAAAAGCCAACATTCCATTTGCCTTCTTAATAACTTGCTGTACCTGCAAGCCAACATTTTGTGATTCATGAACAAGCACGCCCAAGTCCCTCTGCACAACAGCATGCTGCAATCTTCACCATTTAAATAATAATCTGCTCTTCTATTATTCCTTCTAAGGTGGATGATCTCGCATTTATCAACATTGTATTCCATCTGCCAGACCTTGGCCCACTCACTCAACCATTACTTAATCATTCTTTCATTGCTATTAATGATACAAACAATGACAGTTTTCAAATATTAAAAACTTTATAGCCTGAAACAACATTTTAAATTATCGAAAGAGCAACATAAACATTTTACACCAATGCACTTACCATAAATCTGTCGCAAAGGTATGGAATTAAATGAGTCAATAAAGGGTGCCTTCTTCTCTATTCGTGTTTTTCTGTACCACCATTTCAAATACCTGAACAGAAACAGAATTACAGCACAGTGAGCTGAAACCACTGGTTATTCACAAAACTTATTTCAATCACTCCACAGTTTTAGTCACATCCTGAGCCTCATTGAGTATACGATCAATTCTCAGTTCTGTATATGTGCAAGGAAAAGCTTAAGCAAATAATTTGGGTATCAAGGACTTCAGTTTGAAAATGCTAGATATCAATTTACAAATCTCTGCTACAATGCTTCAGACTCCTTTGGACAGCTGGCTTTGATTTATGAAGCTGTTCTTCACAATAACAAATAGCATACCAGTCACAATACATTCTACTGAAAATCCAAAAAGCATTTTACCTCGGCTTTTCAACGTTGTATTTACTGAAGTGGCTTCTAGAAACAGAACTACACAGTATTCTTAACCTTAGGGGTTAAGTACTGAACCTATCAAACCGGGGTGTTTAATAGCTAAATATCCCAAAACCTGGTTGTTAACTCTGCAGCACATCCAGTTATCGGAAGAAAACACACCTCTTCTTCAAGCATTTTTCAGTTTGTTATGCTAGTGGCTGTTTGTACATGGGAATGCTATCACTATGCAATAAGTCTTGGCTAATGCAGAAATCAGGCTCCTGACTTCCTCAGACCCAGGGCTTCAGCCATTGGACTTTAAACACAAAGTACACTGCAGATGCTGTGGTCAAATCAAGACGAACAAAAAAGCTGGATGAACTCAGCAGGTCGGGCAGCATCCGTTGAAAGAAGCAGTCAACGTTTGGGGTCGAAACCCTTTGTCAGGACTAAAGGAGGAGTGGGCAGGGGCCCTATAAAGAAGGTTGGGGGAGGGTGGAAAACCAATCAGAGGAAAGATCAAGGGGTGGGGGAGGGGAAGCAGGGAGGGGATAGGCAAGAGAGGTGAAGAAGGAATCTAAGGGGAAAGCACTATGGGTAGTAGAAGAAGGCAGAGTCATGAGAGGTGATAGGCAGCTAGAAGAGGAGTCAGAGCGGGGGTGGGATGGGGAAGGGAGAGGGAAGGAATTACCGGAAGTTGGAGAATTCAATGTTCATACCAAGGGCTGGAGACTACCCAGGTGGTATATGAGATGTTGTACCTCCAACCGAAGTTTGGCCTCATCATGGCAGTAGAGGAGGCCATGTTTGGACATAACCGAATGGGAATGAGAGGGAGAGTTGAAGTGAGTTGCAACTGGGAGATCCTGTCTGTTGTGGCGGATGGAGCATAGGTGCTCGACAAAGCGGTCCCCCAATCTGCGTCGGGTCTCACCGATGTAGAGGAGGCCGCACCGGGAGCACCGGATGCAATATATTACCCCAACAGACTCACAAGTGAAGTGTTGCCTCACCTGGAAGGACAGTTTGGGGCCCTGAATGGTGGTAAGAGATGAGGTGTAGGGACAGGTGTAGCACTTATGCTTGCAGGGATAAGTGCCAGGTGGGAGATCTGTGGGGAGGGACGTGTGGACCAGGCAGTCGTGGAGGGAATGATCCCTGCGAAAAGCAGAGAGAGGTAGATGACTCTGGTCTGACTTCTAACTCCTCCACATTCTGTCCCTAAACCCTAATCTGACCCGTAACTCCTGTCTGACTCCAAAACTATCCCTATAAACCTCAAAAAAAAGTCTGATCCAGAATGGGTCGCTATTAGCTTTTATGCTCCTTTCACATGTATTTACACAATTGATTTTATCCACTCATTGACACTGTAAGTTCCACTTTCTTATCCCCACTAAAGTGTCTTTATGCATTGAACTCCACTGTTTCAGAAAAGAGGAAAGCAGTTGGAAGGAAATTATAGACTAGTTATAGTTTTGTTACTAGTTACTAGTTTTGGGGTCTTTATCTAAAAAAAGATGTGCTGGCATTAGAGAGGATTCAGAGGAGGTTCACAAGGATTATTCTGAGAATGAAAGGGTTATATGAGGAACGTTTGATGGCTCTGGAATTGTGCTCGCTGGAATTTAGAAGGATGAGGGGGTGACTTCATTGAAACCTTTTGAATGTTGAAAGGCCTAGACACGGTAGATGTGGAAAATATGTTTCACATGGTGGCGGAGTTTAGGACAAGACAGGACAGGCTCAGAATAAAGGGATGCCCATTTAAAACCGAGATGCAGAGAAATTTCTTCAGCCAGAGGGTAGTGAATTTGTTAGCACAAGCATCTGTGGAGGCCAGGTCATTGAGTGTATTTAAGGCAGAGACTTTGGTTGGTTTTGATTGTCATGGCATCAAAGGTTACTGAGAGAAGGCTGGGGATTGGGACTAAGGAGGGGAAAAAGGATCAGCCATGATTGAATGGTGGAGCAGACTCGATGGGCCAAATGGCCTAATTCTGCTTGTATGTCTTATAGTCTAATTTAACATCTTGGTGCCTGCTGTATGGATGCTCTCCTCCCAGATATAAAAACAGACTGTGGATAGTCTCAGCATTTTAGATCGCACTACTAGTCACCATTCATCTCTTTTTAAACAAGAAGGGATCCAATCTGCTTATTCTTCTTGCAATTCCCATATCATCCATGTCTTTTTATGTGAATGGGAGTAAAATTTCCATGGTTATAAGAAAGGATATGGAGATCAAGATAGCGTAAACCTGTTGAAAAAAGTTTTTATAATATTAAATGTTAATATAATATATTTTTTATAATATTAAAAGGTTTTAATTACAGTATCTTGTTAAAGCTAAGTGGACTTCAAATTAAAGTTCACCACAGGCTCATTAGAACAATGAACTGGCAGAATGTATTAAATTTTAAAATGACAACTCAAGCAGCATTACTGAAGGGCAAGAATTAACCTATTGGACCTGCGGCACATTTGCAACTTGTGTTTTCTTTTACTGCAGATCAGTGAGGTCCTCTGTTGGTTGGGTTGACCATGGATGTTGCATGATACACAAGCCAGGGAGGTACCATATGAAAAGCAGGCTGTTGCCCATGTAGCAGGCTCCATGCATCATTGTATCAAAAGGAACGGCAGAGACCGATACAGTTTGGCATCAGCAGTATCACAGGAGTGGCCAGTCGGCATTGAACTCAACGAAAAACTGCCTTAGGGACTGCAGCTGTGGAGTTTTACTCCTGAGCCCTTCCCATTGAGTGGGTGTAGCTGGAAACTGGAGGTTCCTGATCAGCATTTTCCTTCTCCTAGATGAGCTGCTAACTACAGTTGATGAGCCCAATTTGCCTGAAGCGACTGGTTTTCAGGCATCAGTAACCCACCTGAGCCTCTTCTCCTGTCGAAAGAAATGGTTCCACTGATCTTAATAGCTAAGCCACTCCTGAAAGCCAGGAATTGCAATTGGCTGTCAGAGACGCACACTGCAGGGAGCATTTAATAGGAAGTGGGAGCTTATCCCCATTACACACCGGCTATAACAACCTCAAGGAACTTGCAAATCATTGAACCTTGCATAGTTGATTTTACATTATTCAAGCAATGTTTGGGGGGATTAGTGTAGGACTTGTACTATGTGTTTTTGATGGTCAGCATGGACACAGTGGGCCATGACTAGGAACATATCAATGATGGGGCAAGTAAAGTTGAGTGTAGTTATCCCCTTTTATTCGAGAGCCTGATGGTTGTGGGGTAGTAACAGTTCTTGAACCTGGTGCTGCGAGTCCAGAGGCTCCTGTAGCTTCCACCTGATGGCAGCAGCAAGAAGACAGCATGGCCTGAGTGGTGAGGGTCTCTGATGATGGATGCTGCTTTCCTATGACAGCACTTCATGTAGATGTGCTCACTGGTTGGGAGAGCTTTACCCGTGATGTACTGAACTGAATCCATTACATTTTGAAGGACTTTCCGTTCAAAGGCGTAGGTGTTTCCACATCAGGCTGTGATGCAGCCAATCAATACATTCCCCACTACACATCCACAGAAGTTTGTTGAAGTTTAGTTCATTGATGACAGCACAATGATCAATATACCATTCACAATTCTACAAATAATGAAACAGTCCTCATCCAAATGCAAGAAGACCTGGACAATATACAGGCCGGAGGTGGCAAGTGGTGAGTAATGTTCACACTACACAAGTGCCTGGCAATGACAATATATCCAACTAGGGAAAAACCTGTTCTCACTCCCTGACATTCAATGGTATTACCAACACTGAATTGCCCCATTATCTATACGGTATCTGCTTTGGGGGAGGGGGATGATTACCCTTGACCAGAAACTGAATTAGAGTAGTACACAATATGGTTATAAGAGCAGGTCAGAAGCCAGGAATCCTGCAGTGATTTTTCTAGCATCAATCTTCTCTAAGCTTGTCCACTATCTACGGGACTCCGATGGATTGCTTGGACATTGCTACACACACAAAATGCTGGAGAAACTCAGCAGGTCAGGCAGCATCTTTGGAAATGAACAGACATTTTGGGCTAAGACCCTTCTTCAGGACTGAGAAGGAAGACACTGGAATAAAAAGTTGATAGGTGAGTGAGAAAGGTGAAGGGCTGGAGATGAAGGAATATGATAGGAGAGGAGAGTGGACCATAGGAGAGAAATGGGGGAGTGATAAGCAATCCATCCACTCCACTACCAGTGTGCACCATCTACAGGATGCATTGTAGCAACTCACCAAGACAACACCTTCCAAACCAACTACCTCTGCCAGCCTGAATGACATGGGCAACAAGAGCAAAGGAATACCACTATGTAGCAGTTGCCGTCCAAGCCACATGGCTTGACAATCTCGCTGGTCCACCACTGTCACTGGGCAAAAATCCTGGACAGTGCTCCTATCGGGATAATACACACACTAAAGGACTGAAATATTTCAAGAAGCAACTGCATCAGATCAAGGGATGGGCAATTAAATGCTGGCTCAGCTTGCGACATCCACATCCCTTGAATTAATAAAAATGTCATCAAACCTTTTAGGTTGTAATGTTAAAGGTTCATCATACTCCACGAAAAGAATGGCTTCAATTGTGCAAAATAGCTAAGTCTTTTATTTTAGAGCCCCTAAAGAATTTTGTAGGTCTCAGTAACATCAATTTATTCTTCAAAACTCAAGAAAGCACAAGGTTAGTAGTTTCAAAAGGCTGGGCATAACAAAGGGCAATAATTTAATTTACAATCCACACTTTCTGGGAACTCCTCCTTCACAGGGGATAAATTAAATTCCCAACCGCAGACTTGAACGAGGTTGAACGGTTATCCGCACCTGCTTGACGTCGAATACAGATTTAGATTTATTGTCATCGACATCAGGGTGTAATGACAATCCTTGATCGCATGAAGCTCAGTGCTCCGTTCAGTGAAAGGTAGAGCGAACATCCAAACCGACACAGATGAGCCAAAGTAACCCCGGAAGTATCAAAAGGGAATTTAAAGTGTTTTCCATTAGATTGGTCTTTAGAGGCAAATAGTCGGTAGGACTTTTATAAGACAACGGCAGAACGACAATTTTAGGCTGACAAGCCATCTAAGTCACTGGACTCCCAATTAGCTGCTACCGCCACAGTGCAGTGTTGACACAGAGGGAACCGATGAAATGTAAACTGCTAATGTCTGATCTAATAAAGGGGGTGAAACGCAAATCGCCAGCACAGTTCGCGGTAACTACACTTGCATCTATTTCTTACTAAGCCCCTGGACCCGAGACATACTGGCGGTTGTGGAAGGGAACTCCAAACTCCGGAGGGGCCGAGCGGATGACTTACCGGATCCCCAGGCCCAGGTGACCGATCATATGCGACAGGGACACATCGGTCGCTTCGAACGGCTTCCTCCGCTCTTTAAACTCGTGCGCCAGGCAGATCCTCCACCCGAACTGCGGTACTCCAGCCCTGTCCAAGCTGCCCCCCGCATAGCCAAGCATTAGCTCCGAGCCCTGAGGCGCC
The DNA here is from genome assembly GCF_030144855.1 of Hypanus sabinus. Taxonomy (NCBI): domain Eukaryota; kingdom Metazoa; phylum Chordata; class Chondrichthyes; order Myliobatiformes; family Dasyatidae; genus Hypanus; species Hypanus sabinus. The sequence continues at coordinate 81,842,516 of NC_082719.1, forward strand.
CCACCCTCCATCTCCACTCAGGGCGCACAGCTCCGCCCGCCGCCTCCGTCCACCCACCCACTGCCGCGGCCGGCCCCGGCCCGTACGCATGCGCGCTGTCACTTTGGCGACCCAGGAGGGGGCGGGCAGGAATATCGCGCATGCGCCCTGCGCCTCCCCGGCCGACCGCGCGGTTATTCCCGGAGGAGGGCAGAATAAGGAAGAACGCCAATCCTATTAAAACCCCAATAAATGTAACAACTTTTATGAAAGGTTCCAGCGTGTCAAAGCAGTTTACGGACTCTGGTCAGAAAATACCTACGTCGGAAACGAGTGTATTGTCACGCACCAAAAGTACATGTATATATCTTGAATCAATGCTAAATTAAACAATTTTAGGTAACTAGCTCTTTCTCCCTCTCCTCAGATGTGGTTGTATCTTTATGTTTTTGTTTCACTGATTTTGTTTACAGTATCCTTTAACTTCAACTGTACTCTGTCACTGATTTTCAGAATCAGGTTTATCATTACCGGCATGTGGCGTGAAATTTGTTAATTTAGCAGCAGCAGTTCAATGCAATACATAAGCAGAGAGAGAAAAAAAAATAAAACATAATAATAAATAAACAAGTAAATCAATAACGTCTATTGATTAGATTATTTAAAATAGGCAATAACAGAAATATTGTATATTTTAAAAAGTGAGGTAGTGTCCAAAGCTTCAAAGTCATTTAGTAATCGGATGGCAGAGGAGAAGAAGCTGTTCCTGCATCTCTGAGTGTGTGCCTTCAGGCTTCTGTATCTCCTACCTGATGGTAACAGTGAGAAAAGGGCGTGCTCTGGGTGCTGGAGGTCTTTTACAATGGGTGCTGCTTTTCTGAGACACCACTCCCTGAAGATGTCCTGGGTACTTTGTAGGCTAGTGCCCAAAATGGAGCTGACTAGATTTACAACCTTCTGCATTTTGCCTCCATTCTCTCCACACATCCCCTCCCTGTGTCTCTCAGCAAACTAAAACATCTTAGATTTCTTACTTTTACAGTTCTGTTTAATGGTCTTTGACACAAAGTGGGGGTTTCAGCAACCTGTGACAAGTCAGGCAATGATACACAGAGGCATGGTATCACAGCTGGTAGATCCACTGCCTCTCAGAGCTAGTGTCGTTTAATCCTGACAGGCGCTGTCTGTGTGGAGTTTGCACCTTCTTTCATGTCTCTGGTTTCCTCGCATATCATAAAGATAGGTAGGTTGGTTGGTTGGTTAAACTTCATATAGTGTGTAGCTGAGGGGTAGAATATGGGATGAGTTGAATAGAGTGTGGGGAGAATAAACATAAGATAAATGTAAGATTAATGTAAATGTGTGGTTGATGGTCAATGGGCACTAAGGGCCTGTTTTTGTTATGTATCTCTATGACTAGGTAAAAATTAGGGATCTGCAGACATCTTGAAGTCAAATATAAGGTCAAGTAATTTACTTCAGTCTCATAGAGCTGCTGGGGAGAAGGACAGGTTCAAAACGATGAAACCCACCTGGTTTCCTTGGCTGTATAAATCTAGGGAATACACACTCGAGTCCTGCCAGACCCATGAGGTTGAGATGGTTCCCCCATCCCAAATCCCAGTTTATGCGGATGCTGTGTAAATTGCTACCCTGTTACAACTCAGTGCCAAGAAATAACAGACAGCACACTGCAAATGATTAAAGGAATTATATTTATGAATCTTAACTACAAGTTTAGTAAAGAAGGAAAAATAACAAAAAAAGGCCCATTATAATTAAACAATCAAATATGCACAGGTTGAAGCTCAACTCTTCCAAAAGCCATATTCACTGACCCTCAGTAGACCTCTGCACCTTGCTCCATCGAATCACGGTCCCCCACTGGATCGTATCCTACGACTGGTTCTCTCCAGCATCTTCTCCCTTCATCTCCTGCTGAACAGAGGACCTAGCTCACATTCCAAAGCACTTGTTATCTCAAATCATAACTCAAACACTGATTCTGCAGAAAGACCATTGCGTTAGCAGTGAAACCTCTCCCAGGGTATTACAAAGAGAAAATGCTGAGAGCCATTAGCAAGTCAGGCAACATTACTGCAGCCAGAGTCCTCATCATGGGGGTTACTAAGCGATTTATTACTAATACATGAAAACATAGCTAATTCCTCGGCATTTCTTTCCAAATGGGGAAATGAACAGATTATGATATTTATTACAGGAAAATGAACAATACTTCAATCATTATTTTCAATCATTTTGTTCTACTTTATACTCAGTTACTGAAGAATGACAATAAACGATCTTCATTCATCTTCACCTGCCCCCATCATTGAAATGCTCCTACACCAATGGACTCACTTCCAAGGATTCATCATTGACTTTTATTGTTTTTTTTATTTATTATTGTTATTTCTTCTATTTGTATTTGCACAGTTTGTTATCTTCTGCACTCTGGCTGAACACCCTAGTTGGGCAGATTTTTATTTATTCTGTTATGGTTATTATTCTATAGATTTATTGAGAATCCCCACAAGAAAATGAATTTCAAGGTTGTATATGGTGATGTACAACCTTCGATAATAAAATTTATATTGAACTTTGAACCTTGGATCTAGGATATTATTCTTTTAATCCCAGAAGGATTTTCCAGATAAATCTAGAAATTATCGTTCAACCTTTTCATTCACTCGTCAACATTTCATGTACATATGTTTTCCATCTCTCCTGGGCACTAAGTAAAGCTCTATCTTAAGCTTAAGCTGTAAAATCTTTCCCTGGAACATCTCTAAAGTGAAGGTTGTCACTGAGTTAGTGTTGTGTCAGCCTGTATGATACTACTGGTCAACTTTTACCACTGTCCAGGTTAACACATTTGTTTTGCATTGTAAATGTAGGTAAGTGACTAAACAACTACCGCCCATGGTATTGACGCCAATCATCATGATGTACTTTGAACAGCTAGTAATGGCATATAATCAAAAACTCCATACTTGCCACATTGGACACTCACCAGTATGCTTCTCAACAGAAGCGCTCTGCCATAGCATCTGTCATGCTCCTGACTCTGACACACCTAGAAAATAAGGACACATGTCAGAATGCTATTTCTGGATTTCAGTTTGGCATTCAACACTGTTGTCTCAGAAAACTTGGTGATCAAGTTTTTACTCCTCAGTCTAAATACTTCACTGTGCAACTGACTGTTGGACTTCTTAACCAACAGACCTCAGATAGTCAGGATGCACAACCACTCTTCCCTCCCTATCGTCCTCAATCCTCAACACATAACCATTTAAGGCTATGTGCTGAGCCCATTGCTGTACACTCTGCACGGTCAAACACCCAAGTAATCACGTTATCAAGTTTTCCGAGAAAACGACAGTGGTGGGATTCATTAAGAACAATGATGAAGTGGCCTACAGGGAGGAGGTGGAAGAGGCCTGCTGCCAGGCAAATAACCTCTTCCTTAATATAAACAAAGGAAATGGTTATTGACTTCAGTAGAACTTGTGATACTCACACCCCTCTTTACATCAGCAACACACACGAATTGCTGGGGCAACTCAGCAGGCCAGGCAGCATCAGCTCATCATAACCATTTTTATAACTCTTTCAGGTCCATAAACAGTAACACTAAAAATCAGTCTACTGGAGGTCGGAAGCTGATTCATTAATAACTTAATAAGATATTGATTTGAAAAAAAAACTCAGTAGTTTTCTGCCCTGATCAAGACTCCTTTGATGCTGGCTAGCCTGCTGAGTTCCTCCAGAATTTTGCATGTGTCGTGTGGATTCCCAGCACCTGCAGATATTCTCGTGTTTGTGAGTGGAAACTTCAAGCAGTTTTAACTCCTGGAAGTACACATCTTGCACAACCTCTCATGGTCCCAGAACATCTTATCATTGTTCAGATGTCATTATTTCAGAGGACATGTCCTGGGCCCAGCACATAAGTGCAAGTATCAAGAAAGCACAGCAGTGCTTCCTTAGAAGTCTGCGAAAATTCCGCATGACATCTAAAAGTTGACAGACTTCTAAAGATGTGTGGTGGAGAGGTTATTGACCGGCTGCATTGGAAACACCAATGCCTTTGAATGGAAAATCCAACCAAAAGTAGTATATATGTCCAAGTCCATAGGGTAAAGCCCTCCCCACAATTGAGCACATCTACATGGAGTGTTGTTGCAGGAAAAGCATCCATCATCAAGGACCCCCACCACCTAGTTCACACTGTCTTCTCACTGCTGCCATCAAGAAAAAGGTACAGGAGCCTCAGGACCCACACCACCAAGTTCAGGAACAGTTATTACCCCTCACTCATCAGGCTTTTGAATCAGAAGGGATAACTTCACTCAACTTTACTTGCTCCATCACTTAACTGTTCCCACAAACTATGGATTCATTTTCAAAGACATTCATCTCATTTTCTCAATTCTAATTATTTGTTTCTTTATTTATTTATTTTTGTATTTTGCATAGTTTGTTGTTTTTTGCACATTGGTTGTCCACCCCATTGGTGTGGCCTTTCATTGATTCTATTATGGTTATTGGATTTATTGAGTATGCCCACATGAAAATGAAAATCAGGGTTATACATGGTGACATACAGTATGTGTACTTTGACAGTAGGTTTACTTTGAACTTTGAATACATTCTACACAATCAGAAAAACTCACCAATGCATCCGCTTTCTGAGGAGGCTGAAGAGAACTGGACTATGCACATCCATATTCACATCATTCTGGTATGTCGAATACCGGGTGAACAAGTAGTCTTTGGGGTACTGCAAGTCTGTGTCTTTGCTTTTGCCTTGCTCACGCTTGACTGCTCGGTGGCGGCTGCCGATGCTTTTGTTTGCCGGTGGGGGGAGTGGGGATTGTTGCTTGTTACCGCTTAAGCGCAGGAGGGAGGGGACTTTGGGGTTCTAACATTTATCTGTCATTCATTCTTTGGGGGCGCTCCTCTGTTTTGTGGATGGTTGTGAAGGAAAAGCATTTCAGGATGTATATCGTATACACCTCTCTGACATTAGATGTACATTTGAAACCTACTACAGATGCGCAGTAGAGAGCATCCTAACAAATTGCATCAGTGCTAGGCACAGAGACTGCACTGCGGTGGGCAGGAAGGCTTAACAACGGGTAGTCAAAACTGCATCACCAATACCAGCCTACTTGCCGTAAAGGACCAACAGAAAGATGCTGGAAAAGGGCCAGTAACATCATGAAAGATGTTACCCAACCACCCTGCTCATGGGCTGTTTGTCCCAGTCACATCAGGGAGGAGAGCCATGCTAGGACCAAAGAGTCAGTTTCCGCAGGGAGTAAGTCTGATCGATACCTCTGACCACCTAACACATCCCTCCAACCAGACCCCCCATCTCCGCCCATCACCGTTCCCCCTTTTCTTGTCAGTCACCTTATGTACAGCCACTCCTGTGCCTAGCACTTTATGGACGTACAATACTGTCAATCTATGTGTATGTTATTTTATGCATTTATATTTATTGTGCTCTTTATCTTATTGTAAGCTACATCGGATTCGGAGTAACAATAATTTTGTTTGCTTTCGCACGTATGTACAGTACTGGAAATTGCATCAAGATTAAAGTTTATTATCAAAGTATGTATACAGTATACAACTCTGAGATTTGTCTTCTCCAGACTTCAAACAATGTTAATAATAATTGTAGATCCCAAAGAACACAGGAAGACAGTATTAGCAATAGAGAACGCAAAACTAGATTTTAACTATGAACTTTCAAACTACTTTCACAACATTGCTGCAAACTTCTGCTATTTCCTTGGATCCAAATTGCTACTGGTTTTTGATTAAAAGCTATGCATACATTGTAGAAATAAATTGTGAACTTGTAGACAGCAGCTGCTGTTAAATACAGCAGTGGGGCTTCTGCTCTTTCACGTGAGGCTTACATCACAACTTTATTTTGATTGCAACAGTCAATAAAATAACATGAAGTAAACAAGAACCCTGCTTTCAGAATTAGTTCTATCAGTAGGAGGCCAGAAAATGCAAACACTCCAAAGAAAAACAAGGACAATGTAAGTGCTCCATGAAATTTAGAAAGTCTTTTTTAAAATCAAAATCTTATTAAGTAGTAAGGAATCAGCTTCTGACCTCCAGAAGACTGATTTTTAGTGTTGCTGTTTATGGACCTGAAAGAGTTATAAAGCTGGTTATGGTGACAAAACGTACACATTTGGCATTTGTGCTTTTCTGGAGTTTCCTCAGTAGGTGTGAAAACCAATTCTCCAGGGTGCTGTGAAGTCATTGATAAATATTTCCCGCAGATACTTTACACCTTCTATCCTGCACCCAGTAACCCACACTTACGAAACGGGAGGTTTGAACTTGAAAGGGAAAGAGTATTGTTCAGCTTGTTAAGGTAAAGCTTAGAGAACGACCAAAATCTGCCAAGAAAGCAGACCAGCTTCAAAGTAAATACAGTATGTTTGCTGTTGACATTCCTATATTCTACATCTGCAGCTATTAGAATTGGAATGTACTATTCTTAACACTAGTGAAAATACCTACTGTAGTGAAAACAGTTTACAGAGCAGTGAAAACAAATAAGCAAGAAGCAGAAACAAATTTCAGAACATGGAAAAACAGCATGATAAACATTTTGATCCTACATATGTAAAATAAACTATCTCTTAATTGTTGCTATTATTGAAGCTCAAGTGGATGAAAGCAGTATTTTTTAATTGTTCTTACCAGGCAATGGTATTTTCATTCATTTGGGGGATGCAAAACATTCCTAGTTGCTTTGTTAGATATAATTGGCTTTCTACACCATTTCAGAGAGCAGTGAAAAGTCAACCATCCTAGTTACAAAGAAAAAAGGTAGTCCTTTTCTTTGAACTACTGTTGTCCTGCTTGTGATGATGACGCTAACACAACGGTGTGAGGTATGGAATTCAAGGATTGTGACTACAAAGCAAGTCAATTTATGTTCAAACCAGGGATGCTGCTTGACTTGCTGTGGAACTTACTGAGAGCTGTGGTTCATTGATGATGATACTTTTTGCCTTCGTTGCATTTAGAGTTGCAAAGCTTGAGGTGCTGTTGGAACAAACATGACAAAATGCTGTGAGGCATCCTGTATTCATTATCACTGACACATGGCAAACTCGACCATTTAGCTGGTGGCTAAGTACATGTTTTACTAGTTGTCTTTATTTTAAAAGTGCAGCAAGGAATAAACTTGAGAGTGGAGTGTAAGATTATTTTATATACTTAGGGGATAAAATTAATACAAACATTTTAAAAGAAGTTGCAAGTACCTTCATGAAGAGAATTAAAATGACATATATAAAGTTGAATTTATGACTTGTGTTTGGAAGAGTGACCTAGCCACAAGTCAAATTTTAGAAAATATTGCAGTGGATTTATATAATTTGTGTAAATATATGCGAGGGGTGGGGTGGGGGTGGGCAGAAGACAAGAAGCAAATGAGCCAGACTTACAGACTCCTGACAGGGAATCTGGAGACAAGACTTGAGTTTTATTACTGTGAGGAATTTATCAGTTTCATGGCATTATGTTCACTGGTTTGAAATTTTTAATGCCGCTCCACCACTTATCAATTAGAAATGTTACAGAACTGAGAAAAAAATTCTGTGACAAAAATATGCGAGTTATGGAGTTTAAACTAAAGAACCCTGAATTTATGTGGAGTATTTTTGTTTTAGGCTCCTATGTTATTGGCTCCAGTTCTATCTTGTCTCCAACTGTTTTGCCCAGATAAAGACTGTGACCTCCCTTGGTTTCTCATTCTTTCACTAACCATCCCTGGCCACCACACCAAGCTTCCACCTCACCCCTGTTTACACTAAGTTTTAGTTACATTCAGATGGAATTCATTTTAATGTTATCTCTTCTCTTTTAAGAAGGTTGGTTGGTATGTTGTCAAGTAAGTAGCCTCTTGTGACTGCTAATTACTTATGCATGATTTCTTAGATATTTAACGTAATATACTGTATTGGACAAAACAGATCTACATTAATATTTTTCCTTCACTGATTTGTCAACTGTTGGGAAAGTATGGATACACACTGTGGCTTCACCTGGGCTATTCTACATGCATTACTACATAGAACATGGAACACAGAAAATCTACAGCGCATTACAGGCCATTCGGCCCACAATGTTGTGTCGATCATGTAACCTACTCTAGAAGCTGCCTAGAATTTCCCTACCACATAGCCCTCTGTTTTTCTCAGCTCCATGTGCCTATCTAAGAGCCTTTTAAAAGATCCCTTTTAAATAATTTATCTAATTTTCAGTGACATTTGAACACAATTAACCAAAAGCGCGATTGAATACTGAAATTTTTTTGAAAATGTACACGGGCAGATGATATATTTTTTTTCCGTTGCAGGGTACTAAAATTCAGAACACGGTAATTGAAGCACAGTAATTTAGGAACAAGGTTTGGATAAACACATCAAGGGACAAAATTAAATAGGGATACGGGTAAAGAGCAGGAGAACTTACACAAAAAATGGTAATTGGACTGGCTTGCATCTGCTATTCAACATGCTGGAAATGACTTTGAACACTTCATTACTAGCATATTCCTCTGTGGCAAATTAAGGGGAATAATGATAAAACAAGTATCTTATCCTTACTGTGTTATTCTGCTCTGATGTTCCTGACTAACATGGAGCATGGACTCAGTGGCCATCTTATTTGGTACTGGAGTGGAACCCAGTGTGCCCATCCACCCCAAAGTTCAATGTTCTGTCCAGTCAGAGATGCTCCTCGGCACAACATCGTCACATAGCCATCCTCCTGTCAGCCTGAACCAATCTGGCTACTCTCCTCTGACTTCTCCCATTGACAAAGCATCTTGTCCACAGAAATAGCACTGTTTTCTGGATGTTATTCTCTTGTTTTCTGCACCATTCGCTGTAAACTCTGGAGACTGTTGACAAACAACCAATGCGCAAAAGACAGGCTAAGCAAATATAAAAAGCAAATAATAAAAAAAAGAGAACATGAGTCTTTGAAAGAGTGTTCATAGATAGTGGAATCAGTTCAGTGTTGGGGTTAAGTGAAGTCATCCACACTGGTACAGGAGCCTGATGGTTGAAGGGTAATAATACTTTAAGGGTAATAATGTCGTCATCCTCCTGTGAATATACTTGGAGCATAGTTTTGTTATAATGAATCCATTATTTTGTCAAAGGTGCAAGTCATGGACCAGTCCTGGATAAGGCAATTTCACTTGTTGGATTATGTTGACATCTGAGCAAGAAATCATAAAGATGTCTGCTAACATTACCATTAATATGCATTAGTATCAATAGAAACATGGAAGCAAAAAGATCAATGTTAAAGCACTCAAGAGCTCCCAAAGACAGTTTGTCTTGTACGTTAGAGGGAACAAGCACAGGAGGTGGCAGCCTTGACATGCTTGGGATCTTCAGCACTAACAGCGGCCCAATGCTTGAAGCCCCACCACATTGACAGCCAAGAATGAAATGATGTTGAATATCAATTGGCTGCTAAAAGGTGGAGGTCACTGCAGCTTTATTCAGTGTTGACCTGAAAAAAGTTGGCAAAAGGAGAGCTCGGAGGTAATAATACAGAGAAAATATTACAGAGGGATTATTAAAGGAACAAAACCAATTAAGCAACATATTCTGTAATTAATGACACTTTAATGCTTAACACTGTGCCATGGATGAAATTTTGAAATGAGACCACACTAAGCAATCAGGTATAGAAAAGGTGAAGAATAAATTATTTACTATCTTCCTAACAGCTCTGAGACTCTCAGACAAGATTTCTCAAATGGCTTTGTTGGTAGAAAACTTCAGGAGAGAGTTCCGTAGAAATAAGTGAAACATTTTTTTCTAATCACTATCAATATTTCATCTCCAGTATCCACAACAAGAACTATTAAATCAGATGCACAATAAAGATTTGTCTTTGTACCAAATTAATTTTAGTCGATTTAACCATAATGCATATTGTCTATATTTTGATTAAAGTACACATTAACTGTGAAAGCACCATTGAGAAAGAAACAAACATGTAGTACTGCAGTGAAGTCATAGAGACAGAGAGAAATACAGCTCCATCCCACTGAATCCATATAAACCATGAAGTGTGCATTTTTATACTAATCCTACCCTAATCCATTTTATCCTCTCCACACTCCCATCAGCTAGCCTCTATCACAGATTCTGCCACCCACCTACAAGTTACAGTAGCTAATTACTAACTATCTGCACATTTTGAGTTGCTGGGGGAAGCCACAAGAAACTATGCAGTTACACACAGAGTATTTTTAAGTGACAATTATTTTATTCATACAAAGCTGCCTACTCTACACAAATGCTTAAACTGGAATTACTGAGGCTCTTGGGCAAGTAGAACAATGTGGACTACAGAGGAAGAAGCTGGAGGTTCATGGTCCAGTCTTCATCGGGAGATTGGAGGCAAAGAGGGTCAGTCACTCAAAATTGAATTTAATTTAATTAACTTTATTTCTTACATCTTTCACACACATGAGGAGTAAAAATCTTTACGTTGCATCTCCATCTAAATGTGACATGTGCAGTCATAGTAATTTATAAAAAATAGAACAGTCAATGTGATACAGAATACACACATATCAGTGTGAGTTCAGCAGTCTGATGGCCTGGTGGAAGAAGCCATTATGGAGCCTGTTGGTCCTGGCTTTTATGCTGCGGTACCGCTTCCTGGTGGTTATCAAGGCTTCCTTGGCGTTATCATATCTGTCCTGGGATCAGCATATAGGTACCATCACAAGGAAAGCATCACAGAGCCTCTACTTGCTTAGAAGTTTGCTTAAGTTCAGCATGTCACCTAAAACTTTGACAAAATATGATAGGAGCAGAGTGCAGAGTATTCTAACCAATTTCTTCATGGCCTGGTATGGAAAACCAATGCCCAGGAATGGAAATGTCTATATAGAGTAGTAGATACAGCCCAGTCTATCACATGCAAAGCCCTCCCCACCACTGGGCACGTGTACATGGTGCGATGCTACAAGAAAGCAGCATCCACCATCAAGGACCACACCATCCAGCCCATGCTCTCTTTTCACAACTGCCATCAGAAATGAGGTACAGCAGCCTTTGGTCCCACACCACCAGGTTCAGCAACAGTTATTACCCTACAACCATCAGGCTCCTGAACCAATGGATAACTTCGCTCACCATAATTCTGATCTGATTCCATAATGTGTGGACTCACCTCAAGGACTCTACAACTCTTCTTCTCGGTATTACTTATTTAATTATTTCCACAGTTTGTCTTCTAGTGCCCATTAATTGTTTCTGTGTCTTTGTTTATATACGTATAGCGTTACATAAGTTATGTTGTATTTCTTTATTTTCCTATACATGCCTGCAAGGAAATGAATCTCAAGGTAGTATTTAGTAACATTTATGTACTTTAATAATAAATTTACCTTGACATTGATTTCAATTGAACAGCTTCTTAGTATGATAAAATGGAGTCTTGGCATTAAAATCTACCTTGTTATTATCTATCTGCTCTGCACATTCTCTGTAAATGTAACATTTTATTCTGCATTCTTGTTCCTGTTTTACTTTGTACTCCCTCAACACACTGTTGTAACTAATTGTTCCGTAAAAATGGTGTGCAAGTTAAACCTTTCACTGTAACCCAGTACATGTGACAATAATAAACTAGTTTAGTAATTTTCAATATATTTTCCTTTGCACATCCTTTTCATACTGTTTCAGTACAGTATAAATCAAATATGAATTATACTAAGGAATTACAAGTGATGCTTTAAGACTCTCCTGCCACTGTGGGAGGACACACAGAAATAAATCTACAACGCCAATGTTCAAGCAACCTCTGCTGCTCTCTGCAAAATCTGTTTTTTTTTAATTAAAATCATGGGCAGAGAGAGCAACAATGAGCCCACTGTCCTATTCTCTCCTCCCCAAATAAACCATTTTTAGATATTTTTTGATTTCCTAAAATCTAACCTTTCTGTAGTTTTTAAAAAAGAAATGCAATTGTTTATACTGTAAATAACAAGGGCTTTACAGAAGATCACGCTCCATCTCAGCATGACTTGACTTTAAATTCTTTTCAAGCCTTGTGGTGAATTAGAAATTCATTGATTAAATCAAACAAGTCTCTGGAAAGCTTAACTCTGAATTGTATTAGAGCTTTACTTGGGAAATCCTTGCGAAATCCCTAGACTCACTGCTATTGATTTTTCTTTGACTTTTTAATCATCTGCAAACACTTGAGATGGGATCAACTGTACCCCTTGAAAAGCCTTTACTTTCACTGTTATGCATGAGTGCCTCTGAAGAAACTCACAGACTTGTTTCACCGGCAACAGCTAGTCTTGTTCTAATTATTAGAAACAGCAGGAATTTCCTTTCGTGTTTGAGATACAAAGTGCTTCTTTAAGTAAGCTAACGCCTAACATGTTATCCTCATACTGTTTAAGCTCTGACTTCTTATCTTTTTATAAGAACACAAGGTGATTTGGAGCTTTTGCAGAGAAGCTTACAGAATTGAGGGATTTTTAAGGTGCTTTTGTTTCAAATGTTTTCTTGACCTTTGAATAAACCACTTAAACATTTAGGCAATTAGCATATCTGCACTTACCTTTCTCGTATCTCCCGAAGCTCATTCCCTAGGTCTCTTGGTTCTAGAAGACCTTTCACTTGTGCTATTGATCTCTGCATGCCCAGATTTCAGATGGCAAGCCAACAGATGGATGCCGGCCATCGCCCGGTTGGCATCAAGGGACCACGTCAGGGGCAAAACACATGGGTAAGACCCATTGAAGGGAGAGTGGTGAGGAAGAGATAAGACCAGGAAGGGTGAGTGTGATTGGCGGGGAATGGGCTAGCAATGGAGATGGAGGCAATGGAGAAGGGATCAGACAGAAGCTGTCATAAGGTCTTTCAATGCTATCAATGACCTGGGAGGAATACTTTTGCTCCTCTTCTATATTTAGGCGATCGTTTTTCAAGAAATTTACATTTTTTGTGGGTACTTCAGTGATTCTTAGATGGGCATATATGGCTGGAGTCTACACTTTTCTTTGGTCTTGAGACAGGGCGCAAATGTACTGTTCACTACATTGCAATAAGATAATTTCATTTCTGATCCTTGAACTGCATTTGGTACAGGGCATCAAACTATACATTTGTAAGGAGTATGTTGAGAGGACTGGATGTAATTGATTGTGGATATCAGGAAGGGGAAATCGAGAGAACAAACACCAGTCCTTATTGAGAGATCAGCAGTGGAAAGGGAGAACCATTTCAAATTCTTTAGTGTCAACATCTCTTAAGATCTATCCTAGAAACAGCAGTTGGAAAGGAGGCACATCAGCCGCTATACTTCATTAGGAGCTTGAGGAGATTTGGTTTGTCATCTAAGACTCTGGCAGATTTCCACAAATGTACAGAGAGCATTCTAACTGGTTGCCTCACTATCTGGTATGGAGGGGCCACTGCACAGGATCGGATAAAGCTGAAAAGGGTTGCAAACTCCGTCAGCTCCATCATGGGCACTAGCCTCTCCCGCATTGAGGACATTTTCAAAAGCCAATTCCTCAAAAAGGTGCTATCTATCATTAAAAGCCCCCATCACCCAGGACATGCTTTCTTCTCATTACTACCATCATGGAGGAGGTACAGGAGCCTAAAAACACATGCTCAACATTTTAGAAACAGCTTTTTCATGTCCAACATCAGATTTCTCAATGGGCAATCAACCAACCCATGAATGCTACCTCACTATATTTGCACTACTTATTTAATTTAATCATATGTATATTTGTTATTGTAAGGCATAATTTTTATGTATTGCACTGTACTGCTGCCACAAAACAACACATTTCACAAAATAGTCAGTGATACTAAACCTGTTCCTGATCTGATTTTGTAATCTCCTGATCAGTTACTCGGCAAGAAAAGTTCCCACTGTCCTAGTCATCAGCTAGTAATTCTCCTAAATAGTTGAGTGGGAGAAAACAAATATTTATTGGATCTGGCTGCGCAAAGTAATTATCTAAGTTTATCTGGAATGGCCACTTCCATTCTAGGACAAAGCCCTGGCTTCAGGCAACTGTTATAGGCTCCCTGGCTACTACTAACATCTCAGGACCACAACTGAATGACTATTTGTTATCTCTGAATAAGTCAGGTACCCCATGTCTAAAATATTAGGTAGAAAATTGCACACAAGCTACTTCTGTCTGGAAGAGGTGTGCAAATTTTCTTCAAGCTAATAACAGAAAGCAAAGCTTTATCTGTCGCCCTGCACGTGCCTCCTGTCCCATAATGGGTATGATTGACTCCTAATGCCTTGTCAGTGTTTAAACAATCAGTGTAATACTCTAGCTCATAATCTGTCTCTAAGCACTACAGAAATTTAAACAGGGTACCTGAGCTTGGGCAATAAAACCATGGAACGCCAGAGTAATCCTCTCCACTCTGCTTTGGAGCATCTAGACAACAGCAAAATTTATGTCAGGATCTGCTTGTAGATTACAGCTTGGTATTCAGCACCATCTTCCCCTCAGTATTAATCACCTAGCTTCTAAACCCTGGACCTCTGTACCTCCCTCTACAATTGAATCCTTGACTTCTTCATTAAGAGACGACAATCAGTACAGATTTGTGATAGCATCACCTGTTCATTGACAATCATCACAGGAATACCTCAATGATGCAAATTTAGCCCACTGCTCTTCTCTTTCTACAACCATGCCTGTGTGGCAAAGCTCAGCCCAAACATCATCTATAAGTTCGTAGACTGTTATTATTAAAATCTCGGATAGCAACGGAGACATGCACAGGAGTGAGATAGATCAACTGGTTGAGTGGAGTTGCAACAGCAACCTTGCACTCAGTGTCAGCAAGTCGAAGAAATTGACTGGGAACTTCAGGAAGGGGAAGTCAGGAGAACATACACTTTCCTCATTGACAGGTCAGTGGTGGAAAGTGTGAGGAATTTAAGTTCCTGGGTACCAAGATCTAGGAGAATCTGCCCAACGCATGGATGCAATGGTGACAAAGGTGCACTTGCAACTCCACGTAGTTATGAGTTTGAAGAGATTTGATACGTCACCAAAGACTTACAAATTTATACAGAGGTACGACAGTTTGCATTCTAACGAATTGCATCACAGCTTGATATGGAAGCTTCAATGCACAGGATCACAAGAGGCTTCAGAGACTTGTAGACACAGCTAGCTTCATCACAGGCTCAACCCTCTCCACAACTGAGAATGTCTTTAAGAAGCAGGGCCTCAAGAAGGTAGCGTCCCTCATTCAAGACCCTCACCATCTGGGACATGTCTACTTCTCGTTGCAACCATGAGCCTGAAGACCAACACTCAATTATTCAATAACAGTTTCTTTCTTTCTGCCATCAGATATCTGAAAATCCAAGAACACTTCTTCGTTATTCTTTTTTTGCACTACTTAATTTGTAATTTATAGTAATTTTATGTATTTGTGGTATACCACTCCTGTAAAGCAACAAACTTCATGTCTTATATAAGAAAACGATAACAAACTTGATTCTGACGGATTTTGACAGTGATCCCACAGTCCTATCCTCTCATCTCAAAAGAAATTTAGTGTTAGGAATTGATACATGATTTCTGAAATTCTAATCTTTCCTGAATTTATAAAGTAATAAATAATTATAAACACACATTGAAGGATTCTCAAAAAGTCACCCCGGAAACAAATTTCTGGAAAGCTTAAGTCAAAATCACAATCATTCATGCTTGTCAAAGCTGCCCAAACAGCAACTTGCTTTAATATAAGTTTTTAAGGTAGCAAAACATTCCAAGGTGCCAAACATTAGTATGGATGCTGTTTTGGAAGAAATTGATTTTTTTGTGTAGATCAGTCCTCCCTGGTTTTGCTTCCAGTGCCATGGTGGCCTGGCACAGTACTGTAGCAGTTAGTGCAAAGCTTTTCAGCACCAGCAACCCGAGTTCAATTACGGCAGCAGTCTGTCAGGAGCTTTTACGTTCTCCAGTGACGCCATGGATTTCCTCATGGTGCTTTGGTTTCCTTCCATATTCCAAAGAATATTAGTGTTAGTATATCATGGCCATGCTATGTTGATGCCAGAAACATGGCAATACTTGTAGGCTGTGTCAGCTGACCTTCGGAATGCATTGGTCATTGATGCAAATGATGCATTTTACTTTATGTTTCAATATACATGTGACAAATAAAGCTAATCTTTAAGATCGTTATCTGTATTATTTTCAAATCCACGGGGCATTAGCAACGTGCTTGCTTATACTTACACCAATAACACAGCCAATAAAATTTGTGACACAATGTAGTCACCATGATGTGACATAACATCCACTGTGTTCAAACAATAGATGCTACACAAACTGAATTCTGGGGACTACGTATGTTTAGACAAAATTGTAAGGAGAAAATACAATAAGAAAATACTAGTAAAATATAAAACAATTAATATGATTACACTGATCAGAGTACTGCACATCAGGGTTTAATTCCTGATCTCTCTGACTAAATTGGTTAAATCAATCTGAAGTAGGGAATGGGAAAATACAATTAACTCAAACTAAGGGAGGTGAAGAAATCATTTCAAAGTCTCAACCCCAATCATTATCCAAATCATGCCCCCCCCCCCCAGCAGGAAAACTGATGTTCGGATGAAAATTGGATTGGACTTCATCTTAGGATGTTCCATTTTTAAATAAGCTCAGACCCTTGAGGTCCATAAAACTAGTATTAATCAAAAACCAATTCAATTACTGTAATTGAATATAAGAATTTACAAAAGTAATTGCAGTTAAATTAGAAGACATTTATTCAAGTTTCTTAAAATAATTGTAAACTTGGCCTGAGATTTAGCTTTAGCTTCAGTTTTAACTAATCAATCAGATCATTGCCTATTATCTTGTCATGCTTTTTAAATCCCTAACCAAACAAAGCTCATCCTTAACTAAACAAACAGACCACAGTCACTTACCTAGATTATCTACTTTGCAAAGTGACAATCCTTGGTAAAGGAACCGAGAAAGTCTCTCTGCAACAAGGAGAGCAAGGTAATTATTTGTACTTAGAAATGTTCATGTTATTAAGAAATATGTTGTCAGCAACAATGACATTTACTTGTTTTCCTTATTTCTTTTCAGATTTGTTTCTCTTCTCCCTTTCTTAGCTGAGGGTGTTAATCTACAAGTTTGTTGGAAGTATTGTTGGTATTGGGATCTCTAGGCTGCAGAGTTCTCAGGTAGAAGCCATAAACAAAAATTATTTTAAAGTTCGTTCCAGGTTCTGTTCAGGGTACTTGCATATGCATTCACAAACAAAGGGGACAACTCATCTGTTCAATGCCACAAGAAAACACTTTATTATATCTACCAAGTGCAATACAAAAGGAAAAACAAATTTCTACAGCAGTACAGAAATCAAAATAAAACTTATCATCCTCTAAATGAGCATATCTGTGGAATGCCAACAGACTTTCACACTGCCTCTGCTCTCTCTAAGTTTAAGTCTAAGTCTAACTCTGACTGAACATAATATCTTCATAACACTAGCCACCAACTATGGTGTAGCCTAGGACAAAACTTTCTTCCCCCCCTCCCACCCGCCGCACCAAGAAAGTGCCCCTCTTATGCCCTTCACAAACCCTTACACTGGTACTTTTCCATTCCTTGGTGGTAGCGACTGCACCACACCCTTAGCCATCTTCTGCCCAGAAATATATGTCTTTCACCACTTTCCACTGTACCTGGTACTCACTTAAATTTCTCAAAACATTACTGTGGACTGTTTCACTTGTGCTTTCTCAAAACAATCCCACTCCAAGCTGACACCATTTTGTCTTACAGACTTCCATTTTATATTAGCACATACCAAGGAGGAATCACATTTAACTTCTTTCTTACACAAGCCTTGAACTTGAGTCTCTTCAGGTGACATGAGAGCACTATGCCCTTTGTCTTCTTCCAAACACCCATACCTGGACCCTGCCAGGAGTCACTGAATAGCGAATGAGAATCAGAAACCTATCCAACCTAGGTCCTCCGAGTTACATCACTGTGGCAGTGATGATCAAGCAACTTTACACAGAAAAAGTAATTGATTTTCAGAATGGCCCATGAACACTACCTGATTATTTGCTTATTGCTTTGTATATTTGTTATTGTAACTCACAGAAATGTTTTATGTCTTGCTCTGTACTGCTACCACAAAAAAAACAAATTTCACAACATAGATCAGTGATAATAAACCTGATTCTGATTCCAATTACCCACAGATTATTTACAAATCCCAAAATTAATGAACTAACTTTAAATTCCTCAGTGTTATCATTTCAGAGGGTCTGTTCTGGGTCCAGCACGTAAGTTCCATTAAAAGAAAGCACGGCAGCACCCCTGCTTTCTTAGAACTTTGTGAAGATTTGGCATGACATCTAAAACTTTGACAAACTTCTATAGATGTGTAGTGGAGAGTTTATCAACTGGCTACATCAGAGACCAATATGGAACCACCAAAGCCCTTGAATGGAAAACCCTGTAAAAAGGAGTGGATACAGCCCAGTCCACCACGGGTAAAACCCTTCCTACCACTGAGCACATCTACAATGTGTGCTGTCGCAGGAAAGGAGCACCCATCATCAAGGACTGCCAGCACCTAGGCCATACTCTCTTCTTGTTGCTACCAACAGGAAGAGGGTACAGGAGCCTTAGGACCTACACCACCATGTTCAGTAACAGTTATTACCCCTCACCCATCAGGCTCTTGAACCAGAGTGGAAAATTTTACTCAACTTCAGTTGCCCTGTCACTGAACTGTTCTCACAACCTATGACACATTTTCAAGAAGTCATCATCTTGTTTTCAGTATTTATTGCTTATCTATTTATTTATTTTGTATTTGCACTTGTTGTCTTTTGCACAGTGGTTGTTTGCCCATCTTGTTGGGTGCGGTCTTTCACTGATTCTGTCGCATTTCTTGAATTTGCTGTGTATGCCCGGAAGAAGTTGAATCTCAAGGTCGTATATGGTGACATATATGTACTTTGCTAATAAATTTACAATGAACTTTGACCTTTGAGAATAGTCTAGTTTTTAAGGTAAATTTGGAAAACTCAGACTGCTGTGTTAGAGTCAATAAAACTGTTTGAAGAGCTGTGAAATGTTTGTTCTTTGAGGTTAACTGTTTGTGTACAAGAGAAAAGAAACAGATGACAATTAGAGTTTGCACAGTAATGCTTTCAGGACAAAGTGCCCATGTGGGATGTTACAGAGACTACATGCAAGTGGACATTGGATAAGCAATGAAGCAAAACAAAGTAGTTGTCTTCCATTCTTGAAATTAGGCTTTCAGCTGCTATCATGTAGACATCCTTCCAGCTGATGTTCAAGATACATGCACAGACCAAAGAAACCAAAAGAAAAATGGCCAACTTTTTAAAGGAATGCATTTAAATTTGACTGCATGGTAACAAAGCAGTTAGCATAACGTTTTACAGTGCCAGATACATGATTCAATTCCCGCCTCTGTCTGTAGGAAGTTTGTACGTTCTCTCTGTGACCGTGCATGTTTCCTCTGGGTGCTCCAGTCTCTTCCCACACTCCAAAGTTTTACAAGTCAGGGTTAGTGAGTTGTGGGCATGCTGTGACGAGAGTCCTTGATGGTTTGGACCCAAATGCTGGAGTATCCATGGTTCGGATTGAGACACTGAATAAAACTGGATTGGGAACTGAGCACAAAACAAAATGCTAGATGATATCCCCAATTGGATTTACGACTGAGCACAGAGGCTCTTCAAACCCTCAATTCTTGGCACCCAATGCGTGATTGCTAATCAGCAGGATGGCCCTGAACCCTTAAAGGGGCCACACCATCGACCCATACACCGGAGATTTAGAGCATTTAAACCCCGGAAACTGGTGCAGGTGGGTGCGTCTTGTAACACTTGTAATGTTGGCAACAGAAACATGACGCCCATTATGCACATCCTTGGATTGTGTTGATGGTCAACACAAATGAAGCATGTCACTGTACGTGTGACAAATAAAGCTTATCTTTCATTTTATCTCCTTCTGAAAAAATAAGAACTTTCTTTAAAATGTCTTTATTTTGCTTGCTTGCTCCTCTTGCTTTTCTTATGGAGTCACAGATGTTCCAAAAAGTGATTTGTGTAACTAAGGAGCTTAATGCTCCCCCCCCCCCCCCCCACCCACCAACATCTCTTCACACTCCAAATGAAGTATAGCCACTGTCTTGCCTTCTTTATAACTGCATTGATCATTTTCAGGAGAAAGTGGCTGGTTAAAGATGAAAATTAACTGATTTTATACAGTATTTACAACACACTTAAGAACAACCCCATTAGTCTCAGTCTATCCTCCTTATTCCCTATATTTCCCTCCTTATTCCCTATATTTCCCTCCTTATTCTCCCCCACACATGTCCAGCAACAGCACTTTGATTCCTTCTGATATTAACCTACATTACAGAGTAATTGACAGTGGCCACTTAACCTGCAAAATGACATGGATGGAAACAGAGAACCCATGCACAGAGAGATGTTTTTTATAAGGTGGGTACGATAGCAAGAGGAAAACTGAATGTAATGTTGAAGTCAGTGCTGAAACAATGGTCCAAAACTGAATACGAATCCAGAAAGAGTGAGTCAAAACTGGAGACATATGCTGAGAAAAGACATGTAGCTTTGTAAGTGATTCTTTGTCACATCATTGTGAAAGACAGATAGTAAATCTTCCATCCTTGGACTCACTTTACACCGCACGCTGTTGGAGCAGTGCTGCCAGGATAATCAAGGACACGACCCACCCAGCCAACACACATTTTGTCCCTCTTCCCTCTGGGAGAAGGTTCAGGAGCTTGAAGACTCATATGGCCAGATTTGGGAACAGCTTCTTTCCAACTGTGATATGACTGCTGAATGGATCCTGACCCGAATCTGGGCCGTACCTTCCAAATATCTGGACCTGACTTGCACTACCTTACTTTCCCTTTTCTATTTTCTAATTATGATTTATAATTTAAATTTTTATTACATTTACTTCGATTTGTTCTCCAGGGAGCACGAAGCGCAGAATCAAATATCACTGTGATGATTGTATGTTCTAGTATCAATTGTTTGGTGACAATAAAGTAAAGTAAAGTAAAGTAAATGTTTAATAATTATATCAAATAGGGGAAAATAGGTAAGCAGAAATGATGCAGGAGAGGAGAAAATGGATTTCTTTAAGATTGGTGCTCCAGGAAAAGAAATGGCAGTAAGTGCATCGGTTTCCTCCCACATTCCAAAGACGTACCAGTGTGTAGGTTAAATGGTCACTGTAAATTGTACCGTGATTAGGCTAGCATTAAATTGAGGGACTGCTGGGTAACTTGGTTTGGGGCCAGAAGGGCTTACTCCATACTTTATTTCAATAAATTTAATATGAGGCGGAGGCAAAGTAGTCTTGTTGGGTCTTGAAGTGGTACGCGCATGTGTGTGTGTGTGTGTGTGTGTGTGTGTGTGTGTGTGTGTGTGTGTGTGTGTGTGTGTGTGTGTGTGTGTGTGCATGCACGCGCACATGCTATAAGGATCAGATGAAGAATGCTTTAAGGAAGTGCAAAATCAGACCTGAGTACCTGGAGGATGTTGCTGCTGACCGTAACACTTGGTGACAGCTGTGTAGGGACAGGGTTCATATTCTGGAGATGGAAAGAACATCCAGAAGACAGCAGAAGAGAGCCAGGAGAAATGCAGCCATGGTTGCCACCACTACCACATATACATGTCCCACCTGCAATAGAGCTTGTGGGTCCAGGATAGGACTGTATAGTCATCAAAGATCTCACCGTTAAAAGAGTGGATGTCGTCATCAGATTCTGATGGACAACTGAAGAAATGTGTGTGTGTGTGTGTGTGTGTGTGTGTGTGTGTGTGTGTGTGTGTGTGTGTGTGTGTGTGTGTGTGTGTGTGTGTGTGTGTGTGCGCGCGCGTGCGTGTGCGCGCTCACACACCTAAAACTTTTACATACTACTGTATATCAGAAATAATAAGCCTGATTCAGTTGCATTATTGTCATGGCACACTGAAAGTACATTATTTTCATCTTTGTTCCAATGGACCTTTCCTTTCGAGGGAATATGATCGCTTATACAAAAGACAAGATTAAATGTTATGTAAAAGCACAAATCTGAAAACTGAGTCAAGGCCAAATGACAACAAAGCTAATCTGAATGTCTTGGGTAAGTAGCTCAGAACTACTGACAGGGTTGTCAGGTTCATATTTTGCTTATATGTCTTAGGTTAAAAAAAGAAGATAACTGATAAGATTTTGAAACATTTTCTGGCTGAAGACATTGTGGAGAGGATTCTCTTTGGTTAAGCTGAATCAGTAGCTGCACTTTATTATAAAAATTATAAAAGTGGGATCTCCCAGTGGCCATCCATCTTAATTTTACTTCCCATTCCGATATGTCTATCCATGGCCTCCTCCACTGTCGTGATGAGACCACACTTACCTTATACCTTATATTCTGTTTGGGTAGCCTCCAACCTGATAAACATGAACATTGATTTCTCTAACTTCCAGTAATGCCCCCCTTCTCTATTTCCCATCTCCTTTTCCCTCTCTCATCTCATCTCCTTGCCCACCCATCGCCTCTCTCTGGTGCTCCTTCCCCCTTTTCTTTCTTCCACAGTCTTCTGTCACTTTTTCCAATTTACTTCCCAGCTCTTTGCTTCATCCGCTCCCCCTTCAGGTTTCACCTATCATTTTGTGTTTTTCTCTCCCCTCCCCCCCACCTTTTAAATCTACTCCTCAGATTTTTTTCTCCAGTCCTGCCGAAGGTTTTCGGCCCAAAACGTTAGCTGTATTCTTTTCCTAGATGCTGCCTGGCCTGCTGAGTTCCTCCAGCATTTTGTCCAGCATCTGTAGATTTTCTCTTGTTTATAAAAGTTGTCAGCGTTTCCTGAAAATACGCAATGAGAGTGAAAGGCTGGATAGCTCTTGTGCGGGACAGACATTTGGAATGAGAAACAGAGGGATCGGGAAGACCAGGAGCGGGGTGCAGAGCTTGAGAGCAAATGGAGGAATCAGAAGCCAGCATCAGGCAGCGATTAGTTCTAGGGAAGACAGTAGAACCAAGGCTACAGTCATGGAAGATTGAGGGGCCAAAGGAAGGTCAGAGGTCAGAAGAGAGAGCAGAAGAGTCAGGAAATATATGATGGTGTTCACCACTGAAACCTGTGGCTGGAGTCAAGTTTTAAATTCTTAATGTTTTTACATTAACCCCCACCCAATTTTACCCAACCTTGTATGTAACAATTGCCAAGGTTTCAGCTTAATGATCTTAAATCACCATCGGGATTGTTATAAATTAATTCACACTTACTGACAAATACATATGGAACAATGCAGAAAAGAACATTTGGCCTATCAAGTCCATGCTAGCTCTCATGGAGAAATGTCAAAGGTCCCATTTTCCATCATATCAGATATGGTCCCGATATGGTCATTGACCAAATATGGTCATCACAGCCCTCATATAAAGAAAGCACACCAGTGCTTCTACTTCTTCACAAGGCTAAAGAAATTTGGCATGTCCCCTTTGACTTTCACCCATTTTTTTACTGATTCACCATAGAAAGCATCATATTCGGATGTATCACAGCCTGGTGTTCAAACTTCTCTGCCTGTGACTGCAGAGAGTTGTGGACACAGCCGAGCACATCACAAGTTCCTTGAACAAAACAGTCATGAAGCATTTGAGAAGCTTTTACAGATTGTCCAGTGGTGGCAAGACCACGAAAGTGGTCCTTATTGCAGAGCCTTTGAGCTGGCTGCTCTGATTCTCAATGTGTCCTTCAGTACAAACTCCAGCACCTTGGAATGTGCAAGATGCTGACATTCAGTTGTGGATACTCCTAACAAATGAAGATCAAAAAGCTTTGTGCAAACCAAAATGCATCTCCTTATGCAAACCACTTTTTTATTTTAAAAATAAATCATACTCATGAAAATATACTGCATAAAATACAATATGAGCAGTACATCTTTCTATACATTCATATTGTTATCAAATCAGTCCTTTCATTTCACCAACAACCAATGTATTTTATTTACAAAACATCAACACACTCATGTTTCCTTCTTTAAACAGTACTCCAAATGAAGAGTCTGAGAAGCTGATACACAGGACCCAGCCCCTCAGAGTCTCATGACAGCAGAAAGTTAGATTTTAGACAGTCATCACAAAGTCTTTGTCGTGCCAGAACATCAACAGGCTATGGGCATCGTTCATGGAGTTGATGATATTGCATCAGCAGTTGATATTTCTCTGATGAAGGGTCTCAGCCTGAAACGTCAACAGCGCTTCTCCCTGTAGATGCTGCCTGGCTGGCTGCGTTCCACCAGCATTTTGTGTGTGTTGCTTGAATTTCCAGCACCTGCAGGTTTCCTCGTGTTTGCGTTGATATTTCTCTAATGTGCATCCCTTTGAACAGCCGGGAGATCATAGACTCCACTAATGGTGCAACTCCTTGGGACAAATCTTGACCCAAGTATTTATGTTTCCAAATAACAGCATTCGTAAATTCATAATTCATTCAGCAGTTAAGTTCCATCAGGAAATTTGAGTGGAGAGTATTGAAAGTAAAGAATGGACAAATATTTCCTGAGACAGAATACTTAATTAAGGCCCATTTGAGTGAGTGCCATGAATGGCATTTATGCCATGTTCTTTATCTAACTAACAAGTACTTTGCGACAAACAAGATAGCATTGAATGGAATGCAAACCTCCTCTAGGAACACATTTTATTCCCAACTGTGTTGAGTGAGCATTAGATAACCAATGGAAAGAGTTAATGATTTATAGCTCCCCATGTGATACAACTATGGAGCAGTAATAACATATATTGTTCACCCAGAAAAAAACTAAAGGCTTATTAGTTAAAACTTTGTTAGATAAAATTGTAAGGTGTATATCTTGTATCTGTATTATGATTATGTGATTTAATAGAGTGGCTTTAAAATACACATTCCTTCTCCCATCTGATACTGTCTCAGGATAGCAAAGCCATCCAAAATCAAACTAAAATAGAATAAAAATGTTATTTTCTTTTGTATCATAGTCATTACAGATTTTTACAATCTATTTGTTTAATTCTAGAATCCAAAGATAAAATCGAGTTTTCAAGTTCCAAACGGAATTCAATTTAGTCTTTTTAATTGAGTATCACCTAAATCTGTACCTATGATATTAATGTAATTTACTATATGTCTAAATTAAGAAATTAGTCTAAAAAACCAACTTTGATATTGGGCCAGATCAAGAATAGTAGGGTCATCTCCGAGTTTACCGATCTCCTACAAGTCATGACATTTGGCCTTGATGACCCAGGGCGAACAAGTAAAAAAAGAGCCAGGATTCTCACCTCTAATTGCTTTCCAAGTGACCCCCTGCTGGAAATTTCTTTGCCGTGGCCACCGGGTGACATCAGGGAGAATTTCTGGTCGAGTCTACTGGATGCTGTCGGTTTAGAGTCACATCCCCGCCAGAACGGTTCCGTTCTGAAATGAAACTGCGAGCAAATCTGGGGAAAGGAAGATTAAACTGAAAAGAGGAAGAGCTGAAGGTTCCTGTTGGATCATTTGAAAAGTGGGTGGCTTCATGTGGTCCCTTACCTTGACGTGACCATTTTCAAAATAGCTAAGCATGCAAAGCCCAACAGCCATCAATGATCGAACATTCGCTCAAACCAGCCAGTTAAAATTACTCTCTGGCCCTGGATTGACGTCCTGCCTTCTCTCGTCATCGCTGATAAATTGAGGAATAACTTATGCAGCGTCGGGTACGACTTGAAGTGCAGGGATTCAGAACAAAGTTCTCTATAGCTGATATCAATGCAGGGTCCCGCGGATCGCGTCTCTGCAAATCAGAACGAAGGCATCTCCGCAGTCGCTGGGCTCCCGTGTGTTAGTGTGGAAACTACGGGTGGATCTGCTGCTTTCTGAATGTTGACATTAAAAATGAAAGCGAGTGAGAGATTCTGAAGTCAAAGGGAGATGGAGAGGCTGCTTATTTGAATGTGGAGGCGGGACAGGTTTGTACTGGTTTCCCGAGAGCCCGGGAGCGAGGAGGTGAGAACTGCAGTTGAAGAACGGGCTGAAACCTCCCAAATAGGAGGGCGGCAGCTCCCACTGGCGCCCCCTCGAATTTATCGGATTTCCGACTAAAAGTGAATTATAACCCCTGAGCAAGAAAATGAAATTGGAAAGAGTCCCTCGGTAAGTTTACTGCAGGGATGACGTGCGAAATCCTCCGGTACGTTTAGTCCCAATATTCACAGCTATCTGATGTACTTTCAGGTTCCTGTCTGTGGTGATATTCATCTTACAGGCGGCGGGAACTGAGGCTGGTAAGCGACTCAAGTGAAGCTTGAATTATTCATCTCATGCTCTTGATATTATTGATTTATTTATTTATTGTTATTTTACTTCTTTTTGTATCTGCACAGTTTGTTTACTTTTGCACATTGGTTGTTTGTCCATCTTGTGTGCGATCTTTCATTGATGCCATTGTGTTTCTTTGTATTTACTGAAAATGCCTGTAAGAAAATGAATCTCGGGATTGTATACAGTAACAGATATGTACTTTGATAAAAGATTACTTTGAACTTTTTCCTTGGGATATCCAGTAATACCAAGCGGTTATGTTTGGTCAGTTTCAGGCTGCGAAGGTCAAAACTGTGAAGATAAAGATACTTCCGACTCCGCTGTTCAGAAACACACAGAAAAAAATCACAGATCTTCTTTAAGACACTTTAATCACTTTAACAAACAGGCGGAAGACCGAAAATCGCGAAGCCATGAAGCGGTCATACCGTTCATTGGATTAACGGACAGTAAGTCACGGCGATCAAAACATCAGATCGAGTAAAATTGCGGAGTCTAATTTTGGATTCAGCCGTTAACTAACGGCAGTGTGTCTCTTTGTCAACGGCGATAAAATGGCATAATAGGTACTAATATTCCAGTTTTTGCTGCAATATTCATACAGAAGTCGTAAACTTGATCCAAGTTGACTTTAATTGCCACGTCCCCCTAATCAATCAATCACATCTTCAATAATCTCTCTTTAGCTTTTTAATCCTTATCCAAACAAACGAGTCCTTACTAAGTAAACAGAGCACGCTCGCTTGGTTTTATTATCGTCCTACCAGCTGGGTGGGAAAATCTTCTGAAGAAGACGCTTCCAAAAGATAATTATTGACCGCATTTTAAATTCGTAATTGAAATTAATGGAATAGCAGAACGGGTCTGAAGAGCTAAATAGCCCGTTCAAACTAAGTGCCTGATAAGCGATAATTTACTTCTGCTTTGGACCCTCGGAACTGACCCTGTCGGACTTAAACGGGACGAAATTGAAATTGTGAGGGAGTAGGGGCTATTTCTCAATACAGTATCCAGGTTTTCCAGAATAACCATTTTTTACTGGTTTCTCAATTGTGATTAATTGAGCATTTTGAAAACTTTATTCTTACAGCGGTTAGTACTCTATATTTTAGTAGATTGTTAAGAATTGAAAAGCTTTCTGAATTTTCAAGCTTGCTGTGTCTACTCTGCATGAATAATGGAATGTGTTGGAATTATGATTTTCAACCAAAAGAAGTATGCTGAAATATATCAGGATTTATTTAAGCCCTGATACTTACAGTACATGGTAATTCTAAGCTTATCCTATAGGGAGGATATCTGGGCGTAGTTTGACGTCAAAACAGGTGCATCTTTAGATGTAACATTTAGGTTGAGCCCAAGACAGAGTTCCATTTTATTTGATATTGTCAGCTGAGTGAATATATCAGCAAGACCTCTTGGTTAACCATCCCAATTCTTCTTTCAACAATGCAAAGCCTTTGCCTTCTTTTCAGCTAATTGATTAGGCAGGATCTCTGTAGAAAGCAAATACCCAAAACAACACAGTGCCACCCCACTCCTAGTACCCGTATTAAACTTCAATATCTCTGGCGTGGGCTTGAAAGTACAGCTTTCTAAACGATGGAAACCAGTGTTACCATAGACCATAGGAGCAGAATTAGGCCATCTGCCCCCCCCCCCCCCCCCCCCCCCCCCCCCCCCCCCCCCGAGCCTGCTCAGCCATTCAATCATGACTGGTCCTTTTTTTCTCCTCCTCAACCCCAGTTCCCAGCCTTCTCCCCCTAACCTTTGTTGCCATGTCCTATCAAGAACCTATCAGTCTCTGCCTTAACTTCACCGAACGACCAGGCCTCCAGAGCTGCATATGGCAACAAATTCCCTAAATTCACCACCCTTTGGCTAAAGAAAATTATCTGCATCTCTGTTTTGAAAGGGTGCCCCTCTATCCTGAGGCTGTGCCCTCTTGTCCTAGATTCTCCCACCATGGGAAACATCCTTTCCATATCTACTCTGTCTAGGCCTTTCAACATTAGAAAGGTTTCAAGGAGACCCCCCCTCATCCTTCTGAATTACAGCCAGTACAGACCCAGAGGCATCAAATGTTCCTCATATGATAATCCTTTCATTCCTGGAATCATCCTTGTGAATTTCCTCTGGACCGTCTCCAATGCCAGCACATCTTTTCTAAGATGAGGACCCCAAAACTGTTCACAATACTCAAGGTGAGGCCTCACCAGTGCCTTATAAAGCCTCAGAATGACATCCTTACCCTTGTCTTCTAGACCTCTTGAAATGAATGCAAACATGACATAGGCCATCAAATCGACCTGCAAGTTAACCTTTAGGGTGTTCTGCACAAGGACTCCCAAGTCACCTTGCATCTCAGATTTTTGGATTTTCTCCCCTTTTAGAAAAAAATCCCCACATTTATTTCTACCACCAATGTGCATGACCATGCGTTTTTCAAAATTGTATTTCCAACATTGTTACTACTGAACCTGGGTGAAATGCAAATCTCAGAATCAGGTTTATTATCATCGGCATGTGTCATGAAATTTGTTAATTTAGCTGCAGCTGTTCAATACATGATAAACAAGAGAAAAAAATAATAAATAAGTAAATCAATTACAGTACACATATATTGAATAGATTAAAAATTGTGCAAAAAAAAACAGAAGTATATATTAAAAAATTGAGGTAGTGTCCAAGGGTTCAATGTCCATTTAAGAATCGGATGGCAGAGAGGAAGAAGCTGTTCCCGAATCGCTGAGTGTGTGCCTTCAGGCTTCTGTACCTCCTACCTGATGGTAACAGTGAGAAAAGGGCATGCTCTGGGTGCTGGAGGTCCTTAATAATGGATGCTGCCTTTCTGAGACACTGCTCCTTGAAGATGTCCTGGGTATTTTGTAGGCTAGTGCCGAAGATGGAGTCAACTAAATTTTCAACCCTCTGCAACTTCTTTCAGTCTTGTGCAGTAGCCCCCCCCCCATACATGACAGTGATGCAGCCTGTCAGAATGCTCTCCAGAAATCACTATGAAATTTAAATACTTGCCCGTGCTTTGTTGAACCGAGTGAGTGAGAGCTGTAATTTCTAAATAGCCACACCTGATTGGAAAGTACCGAGAAATTGAACAAAAGTAAATATTAATCAAGTTGATTTTACTGTTTGATTTATATTTGCATGCATTACCAAAAAACATCACTTGTCCTATGTTCTTTTGCTCCATTCGCCATTCTTTGCATTGTTTTATTAGACAAATGCAAAAATAGCGACAACCTCACTATTTTGCTCTCCTTTTGAATGACATATTGTATGTCAGTGATACTGATTCTGATTCCATGCAAAGCATTATATCTGAACCCCAATCCTGTTCTCACTTAGCTTCCACTGGTGTGTGCTTTTCATCAAGATTCACTAGATATTGATTGGCATTTTATTGTAATAAGGAAACCAGTTGTAACAACACAACAAACAGTTCAGGTGAGATCAATCTTATTGATCATAAGACTAAATATCCACTCAGTGACCACTTTATTATGTACACCTGTACACATGCTTGAAAATGCAAATATCTAATCAGCTGATCTTATCGCAGCAACTAAACACATTAAAGCATGTGTTTTAACGCCTCATTGTCAAGAGGTTTAATTATTCTTCAGAATGGGGAAGAAATGCGATCTAAGTGGCTTTTTGAATGTGGAATAGTTGTTGGTGCCAGTCAGGGTGGTTTGAGTATCTCAGAAACTGCTGATCTCCTGGGATGTTCATGCAGTCTCAGGAGTTTACAGAGAATGGTGAGTGCACAAAACCAAAAAGCATTTAGTGAGTGGCAATTCTCTGAGCAAAAGTGCCTAGTTAATAAGAAAGGTCAGAGGAGAATAGCCAGACTGGTTTAAACCAACAGGAAGGTGACAGTAACTCAGATAACCATGCATTAGAATAGTGGTGTGAAGAAGAGCACCTCTGAATGCATAACACGTTAAACCTTGAAGAGAATGGGCTACAGCAGCCGGAGACTACGAACCTGCACTCAGTGGCCACTTTATTAGGTACAGGAGGTACCTTATAAAGTGGCCACTGAGTGTATGTGTTCATGCATCTGGTTTGTATAAGCATTGGTAGCCCAATGTAAAACATGATTTCTTTTATCATTTGAACCAAACAAAGACCCTTAATCAGAATGGCTCGCTTTCACATTGCTTTCACTAAATCAGGCAACAAGTCAACTACCGGGTTCAAACAAGTTCTAATAATGAAACTTACAAGTTACATGCATCTTTCTTTGATGAAAGGAAATGGATCAAAGCAGGCAATGCTCTATTTCTGAAGGTGCATGATTTATTTTTCTTTCCCCAGGCAGCAGGCTAAACAAGAGTTGCTGTCAGAATGGAGGAACCTGTGTACTTGGCAGTTTCTGCATTTGCCCCAAACATTTTGTGGGGAGAAGTTGTGAATATGATGAGCGCATTAGGTATGATCAATTGTGTTGTTAATTTAAGAATTGCAATGCTCTCAGCTGGTCACAGTTGAGGTAGATATGGGTTACATAGGCTTAAAGGATTATGAAAAAGAAAAATATTGCTATTCCTCCTAAGGTTTGCCTCCTCTTGACTTGTGCTGTTTACATTCCTTATATATTCAGGACCACAATAAAGGAAAACATTCTGTTACCTGCATTTAGTCATTATATATTGCATTCCAGATGACAAAACACTTATCTTGTTAATGCTTAATGACTGTGCGGTTCTCATCTTCTCGTTGGTTCTATAACAATTTTTTCTCACTGGTACAATTCAAATGATTGATCTTTCAACACCACCCTGAACTCCCATCCCCTCTCCTTTCAAGTACAGATTCAGTGTCGTCCAAATATTCATTCTTTTAACGTAGTCATGACACAGGTCGAACATAGTACTGAAGCACAGTAGAGAATATTCAAGAGTGTTGCTGAACCACACAATAACAAGCTTTATATCCTTTTGATTTCATTTAGGGGATCTTGGTTTCTGATATCCTTGATGCATAATTTTACTCCTTTCATTATATATAATGGTAACATACACATGACTATTTAAATATTTTGTCTAATATTTTATTATATATTAAGTATTGAATGGTCCCGGTCCCATAGTACAACAAGATGGACTCATGACCTCACACTCTACCTTGTTGAGGTGTTGCATCCTATTGTCTGTCTGCACTGCCCTTTCTCTGTAACTGTAACACTTTATTCTGCTTTCTGTTATTGTTTTACCTTGTAGTAGCTTAATGCACTGTTGTAGTGAAATGATCTGTATGGATAGCATACAAAACAAAGTTCTTCACTGTACTTCATACATGTAATGATAATAAACTCATTTTCCAATTTATTAAAAAAACAAGTTTGTACTGCACATTGAAGCATAAAATTAAAATCTTCAGATGCTTCTTAGTATACATAGGAAAGCAAATTGAAATTTTGCAATGATCCTGGTTGGTTGGCCAATAGGCTAGACAATACTAGGTTTCCTTGCATTTTCCGATTAGCAAATGGTTTTGTTTTATGAATCTTTATCACAATTTGACTAGAGAGAAAGGAAACTTAACTAGTTATCTGTATAATTCTTTTACAAGTCAAAGTAGGCTTGGTTGGGAAGCCTTTTACAGTCAATCAATTTGCAGA
Source organism: Hypanus sabinus (assembly GCF_030144855.1). Lineage (NCBI taxonomy): Eukaryota > Metazoa > Chordata > Chondrichthyes > Myliobatiformes > Dasyatidae > Hypanus > Hypanus sabinus. Next base: position 81,874,650 of record NC_082719.1, read on the forward strand.
TACACACTCGTTCGGTTCAAGAAGGATAAAAACTAGTATGCTGAAGCAGTTCAAGACTATCTCAATGGAACACCTGCTGGAGAAGGAATATATATTCACAAAATTTGGAGGGAAATAAATTATATCTTTTGGATTATATTTTGCTGAATGATAGTTTATGCCGAATAATTGCCTATGAATTTTTTCCCTCTTTGTGACAGAAACTGTGGCTACATTCCCGAAGGAGCATGGGTGCCTAAAAACTGTACATGGTGTAAGTGTAGCTATGGGACTTTACACTGTGTTCGTGGATCTCAGAGTGACTGTGGTAAGAATGTTTTTCTTGTGATCTTGATCTTAGTGGACGCTTTGCCATAGCACTCTTTAGATTCTTTTCAAGATTTAAGGTTCAATGTTGTTTATTGTCATTCTTCAGTACTTGAGAGTAAAGGAGAATGAAATGATTGGTTTTGATGCAACATAAAAGAACACAGTAAGCAGAAAGAACACATTAGAACTTGAAGTAACACAATGTACAAGTAACTGTGACAGACTGTACATCGATTGATTGTATATGGTTCTGTAAGGTTGTCATACCGGAAGGGGTTGGGGTGGGAGGGGCGTGGGGCGGCTAGTGGGGAATAAGCTCCCACTACCTATTAAATGCTCCGAATGATGTGTGTCTCAAACAGCCTCAATAACCAGGACCAGCTCTGGGCCTTTATATGCAGCTTAGCTACTATGCCTAGCAGAACCAGTTCTACCGACAGGAGAAGAGGTAAAGGTGGGTTACTGGCACCTTAAAACTAGCTGCATTGGGCAGATAGGGTTTATTATCCATGGTTGGCAGGTCATCTCAGAGAAGGAAAACTTTGATCTCAAACCTCTGCTGCCTTGTGGCTCTACCCACTCACGGGGAAGGCTTCAAGAGTAAACCCCGAGGAAAAATCCGGATCTGGGGTCTCTAAGGCAGACCAACATTGAGTTCAATGCTGACTGGCAACTCCTGCGATGCCAAACTGTATCAGTCTTTGCCAATCCTTTTGATTCATCAGACGCATGGAGAGGGGCAGCCTGTGACATGGGCAACAGCTTGCTCTCCATATAGTGCTACCCTGGCTTGCATATCATGTAGACAGCTGGGACACAACTTCTTTGTTGACCCTGGCTAATGGAGGCCTCAAGATTTTATGTCCATAAAGTGACACTAGGTGGTGTGTATGTAGCAGTGGTGAGGGGTGATGGGGTGGGTTAATTGGTGGAGGCGTTAATTAGTCTGACAGTTTGAGGGAAGTAACTGTTTTTAAGTATTGCTAATTAACATAGTTATTACCTAACATATTTATTATGCATTCCCTATGAAATCAGTATATTTAAGTGTTCATTAATAACTAATAACTCCACAGAAATAAATTGTTAACAGGAGGAAATCTGCAGATACTGGAAATTCAAACAACATACACAAAATGCTGGTGGAACACAGCAAGCCAGGCAGCATCTATAGGGAGAAATACTGTCGACGTTTCAGGCCGAGACCCTTCATCAGGACCCATCGAAGTCCTGACGAAGGGTCTCGGCCCGAAACATTGACAGTGCTTCTCCCTATAGATGCTGCCTGGCCTGTTGTGTTCCACCAGCATTTTGTGTGTGTTGAATAAATTGTTAATCTCTATAAAATTGGTTTGTCTCAGTCAATAAACATTTGTCAACAGAAAATTACACGGGAATTGTTAGTCATTAGTTTCAGTAATCTTAAGCAATTTGCTGGAGGAGTCAATGTGAGCTTTTTGTGAGTCCACTGAAAATTCATGAGCACAATCATTTGGTTGAAGAGACTTTGCAACCATGAGTGTTTGTATAAACAATTTATTTTCAATTCCAGATGAGGGGATGTTTGTCATGTAATCTGAGTTAATGGTTAACATAACAAAAGGAATTTGCAGGGAGAAAGGAGATGAATGATTCTTCCACTGATAAGGAATATAGAACAACAAATTAACACCCTGAAACTTTCAGTTTAAGTTTCTTGGTGATGAGCCTCATCAATACCACTCACATGCAAACATATTAAAATTAGAACTAAGAGGGTATAGGTATTTGTGCTCAACTAGATCGCATCCTCAGTTCCCTATACTACTCCTTGTACACTCATGACTGCATGACCAGATTCTGTTCTAACTCCATTTACAAGTTTGCAGGGGATACCGCTGTAATGGACACCACCTCAAATAACAATGAATCAGAATACAGCAAAGTGATAGAGAGTTTAGTAAAATGGTGTCATGACAATAACCTTTCCCAGGGGGAGGGCTGCACATACTTCTGTCTGCATCAACAGTGTTGAGTTTGAGAGGGTTGAGAGTTTCATGTTCCTAGGTGTGAACATCACCAAGAGCCTGTCCTGATCTAATCTCATTGATATCAAGACCAACAAAGCTCGCCAATGCCTTCATTTCCTCAGGGGGCCTAAAGAAATTTGGCATGTCCCTGTCAATTGTAACCTTCTCTTTTATGCACCATAGAAAACATTCTGTCAGGATGCATGGCGGCTTGGTATAGCAACTGTTCTGCACATGACCACACAACAAAAAGCAGAGTTGTGGACACGGCTCAGCACATCACATCACAGGAACCAGCCTCGCCTCTATGGGCTCTGTCTATACTTCTTGCTGCCTTAGTAAAGAAGTCAATATAATCAAATACTCCACCCACCCAGACAATCTCTCTTTTCCCCAATCCCATCAGCTTTGAAAGCATGTACCATCAGATTCAAGGACAGCTTCTATCCCATTGTTATGGACCATGTGTACAGTAAAATGGAGTCTTACCACCACAATGTACATGTTTCTTATCTTCACATATTTTGTACTGCCATTTTTTGAAAGTTTTTAATTTTTGTCCTTCATTTTTTTAAAAAAATATTGAATACACTGAGTATTGATTTGATCTGTAGAAACATTAAGCAAGAACCAGTACCAATATTAATGTATGGGAGCAGGAATCAGACCCCTAAAGATTTCCTTGCCATTTTACATGAACATGGTTGATCACTATTCCTCTTCTGTGCCATTTCTCCATAAACCTCCATTGCCCAATCTATCAAATATTTTGTTCTACCTGTTCTTTCGTTCTTGTGAACTTCATGGAAAATAGGCTTAAGACAGTTGCCTCATCCAAGGAATTAGCCTGGTGAATCTCCTTTGTACTGCTTGGTAAATAATATTCTACCCTTTCCACTTGTCTTACCAAAGTGCATAACCTCACACTTGCCCACATTGCTAATTGGTTTATTATTGTCACGTGTACTGAGATGCAGAGAAAAGCTTTATTTTGTCTTCAAACAAACAGCTACAAACTGATCATCCCTAACATAAGTACAAAGAGGTAATCCAAAAGGAAAAACAGTATATATAACATATAACAATCACAGCACGGAAACAGGCCATCTCGGCCCTCCTAGTCCGTGCCGAACTCTTAATCTCACCTAGTCCCACCTACCCGCACTCAGCCCATAACCCTCCACTCCTTCCCTGTCCATATACCTATCCAATTTTACCTTAAATGACACAACTGAACTGGCCTTTACTACTTCTACAGGAAGCTCATTCCACATAGCTATCACTCTCTGAGTAAAGAAATACCCCCTCGTGTTTCCCTTAAACTTCTGCCCCCTTACTCTCAAATCATGTCCTCTTGTTTGAATCTCCCCTACTCTCAATGGAAACAGCCTATTCACGTCAACTCTATCTATCCCTCTCAAAATTTTAAATACCTCTATCAAATCCCCCCTCAACCTTCTACGCTCCAATGAATAGAGTCCTAACTTGTTCAACCTTTATAGAATGTATAGTATAGAATGTATTTTTAAAGCTTCAAAGTGCAGTGCAGGGAGACAAATATGGTGCAAGGGCCATGAAAAGGTCAACTGAGAGATCAAGAGTTCACCTTTATCCTGCAAGAGGTCTGTTCAAGAGTTTTAAAATAGTGTGATAGAAGCTGTCCTTGAACCTGCTGGGTGATATTAACTTACATTTGACAGTCTTTTTTCTACAAATGTATTTATATCTATTGGCCAAATCACAGCATGTTGTTCCATCTAATTTTTGTATCATCAGCAAATCTGAAATCTTTCAGGTCATTCCTGACTTGCTTTTGATTAATTCTGAATATCCACTTCTCTATGCTTATCCTTCTGTTTCTTTTATATTTCAGATTTTAAAGGAGATTTAAAAGAAGATCTCAGACATTACCAGTTAATTTCAGATGGTTCTCAGCTGTTGCCAATAAGATGCTTACTGTTGCCTGGGATATTCTTAACGACTGTGATTCTTGGACTTTTACCTTTGAATGTATGGTCTGACAAATTAGAAATAGTTCATGGAACATTTTAATTGTGTTCCAGATATTCCAGAGAATTAATCCTCATCCATGAGAAGATGCTGCTGTGATATTAATAGTAGTTCACCTTTCAATGGATTCTTACTATTATTTTCCAAAGCACTATATCAGCTTTATCATGAAAAGATTATGGGTACAGGGTATGTTTGTGACAGACTTTAAGTGCACCTTATATGTGAGGTATTGACTTAGTACAGTAAAATATAGTGTTTGTTTCATGATATCTTCATTGATTTGCAACAACATAAAGATAGGCGAGAAGGGAGTGCTGCAATGATTCAATCATGTGATATTGAAGAGAGAATATTGTTCAAGACAGCCTTGAGCAGATTAACAGTTTAATGAAAATAGCATTAAGCCCTTTCCTAGTTTTATTGTTCAAGGAATCTGCTTGTTAGATTGTTGGATAATATTGTCAATGATAACCTTAAAATGTTATTTATGTTGTATATAATTTCTTTTAAAAATATGAAGTTATGCAATAATATAATTGTAATAAACCTATTTATCCCAATAGATAATTACTGTTCAATCATATACAAGTTCCTTGATGTTTTGGAAATGACTACTTAATTCTGATGGCTAAAGATCTCCACTAGGTAATCAAATCCAGTAATTAATTTGCCGTGCAGGTAAACTCAAATGTCATATAGGCAGAAAGAAAACTGCAACAAGGTTGGCAGTACCCATTTAGCTCTTTACTACCATTTTCTAAAGCATAGAACATAGAACAGTCAGACTTGATGGCCCAGATGGCCTAATTTTGCTCTTACGTACATCACAGGGGTTTACAGCATAGGAGCAACTTTTAGTTCTGCCAAACTAATTAAATTAGTTACCAATTGCCCAACCAAGCTAATCTCTTTTGCCTTCTCCTTCCACTTCCTGTACATTCATGTGCATATCTAAAAGCCTCTTGACTGCCTCTTTCATATTTGCCTCCACCACCACCCTGGCAGTGAATTCCAGGCACCTATCACTCTCTGTGTAAAAACAAAACTTGCCCTGCACATTTTTGAAAGTTACCTCCTTCATGTCAAGAGTGGGAAAAAGATACTGGCTATTTATTCTAGCTATGTCTCTTACAATCTTATAAACCTCCATCAGATCTTTCCTCATTCTCCGCTGTTCCGGAGAAAGTAGCCCAAGTTTGTCCAGCCTCTCTTTACAGCAGATGCCCTCTGATTTAAGCATTGTCCCATTAAATCTCTTCTTCATTCTTTCCAAACTCTTAACATCCTTCCTATAACAGGGTATCCAGAAATGGATGCAATACTCCAGACGCAGACTAGTGAGAACTTTATACAGCTGCAACATAACTTTGCACCTCTTGAACTTGTTCCTTGACTACTAAAGGCAAACATGTCAGCTGCCTTCTTTACTACCTGTCGTGGAAACACTAACTAAGAACACCAGAGTGACTCTGAGTTTTGATTTAAGAGTTTATTAACATATCATGGAGAGTCTGCAGCAGTCTCCACTGCCACCAGAACTCTGATTTTTAGGTTGTACAAAGATCATATTTATACAGCAAGACAAACAACGTCACATAACTTTGTTTGGCATCCCATGGTCAGTACAATATCAATTGCTTAAAAGACATTTCAATTATTCTCTCAGTGTGAGTCTAACAGTCCTCTTTGTTCCCTGTTATCAGGGCTCATAATTTACCCCCAGACACATCCTCCCTCCTGGTTCCAGGGACCTAGTATCTTATTAATTGGAGTTACCGGTACTGTGCTTATCATCCAAGGTTATTCTCGACACACATCAGCAGTCTTAAGCCCAGCTGCACCAGAATGGTCAAGTAACCCATCAGACACTAGTTTTAACCATTTCTATCACACCTGCATAGCTGCATTCAGGGAGCTATGGATCTGAAGCCCAAGATCCCTTTCAACACTGTTAAGACTCTTTCATTAATAGTGTCCAAAGTGCGACACTTCACATTCGGCTGGGTTAAACTTCATGTGCCATTTCTCTGCCCTTATCTGCAACACTGCAGGTATGTTCAACCTCTCACAGGCCAGGAGAATCAGCTGCTGTTGGTTGTCTGGGAATAGGAGTAATCCCATTGACTTGACTAGATGCATTTTAAGAAGATATCCAGCTTGACTTCTGCTCTTAGGCAGGATTACATGATAGATGATACCAATAAAAACTTCTTAGTCTCATGGTTATCTTGATTATATATCTCAGCCCCCGCCCCCCCCCCCCCGCCATCTCCTGTAAAAATGCTATTCCTTTTTCTCAGTTTCATTGCCTCAGCTGCATCTGTTGCCAGGACAAAGCTTTCCATTCCAGGGCATCAGAGGTGTCATTTTTTTTAAAAATTAACAGGTTTTCCCTCCCCTACTATTCACCCGCATCTCCCGTACATCCGCGCCTACGCCATCAGATGGGGTCCCTCTTGTCCTTTCCTGCCACCCCATCAGCCTCCACATCCAACACGTTATCCTCTGCAGCTTCCGCCGTCTCCAAAGGGATCCCGTCAGTAAACATAGCTTTACACTCCCACCAACCCCGCCTTCCACAGGGATTGCTTCCTCCGTGATTCTCTTCACCATTTGTCCCGCCCCTCTAACTTCCTTCCAGGCACTCAGTGGCCCAAATGCTATAGTCGCTCACCTCCATTCTTGGGTCCCAAGCAGTCCTTCCAGCTGGAGCAATATTTCACCAGCAGATCTGCTGGGGTCAGCTCTTGTGTTTGGTGCTCCCAATGTGGCCTCCTCTACATCTGTGAGACCCACTGTAAATTGCGGGACTGCTTTGTCAAGCATCCCTGCTCTATTTGCCACAAGTGGGACTTCCTGGTGGCCAAACATTTTAATTCTGATTCCCATTCCCGTTCCGACGTGTCATAGAGGAGACATAATGGAGGGGTCAGACACTGAGTTCATTTAGGTGGAACTCAGGAACAGGAAGGGAGCAATTACACTGATGGGATTGTACTACAGACCCCTTAATAGCCACTGGGACATTGAGGTATGGATATGTAACCAGGTTAAGGAAAAGTGTAAAAATAATGGGGTTGTTGTCATCGGGAATTTCAGCTTCCCTGATATAAATTGGGACCTTCTTAGTAAGGGGTTTAGATGGGGCTGAATTTGTTAAGTGTACCCAGGAAGGTTTCTTAAATCAATCTGTGGACAGTCCAATGACAGGAGGGGCCATACTGCACCTGGTGTTGGGTAATGAGCCTGACCAGGTGATTTAGATGAAGGCATTGAGAATAACATCAGCAAGTTTGCTGATGATACTAAGCTGGGTGGCAGTGTGACATGTGATGAGGATGTTAGGAGAATTCAGGGTGACTTGGATAGGCTGGGTGAGTGGGCAGATGACGTTCAATGTGAATAAGTGTGAGGTTATCCACTTTGGGAGTAAGAATAGGAAGGCAAATTATTATCTGAATGGTGTAGAGTTAGGTAAGGGAGAAATACAAAGAGATCTAGGAGTCCTTGTTCATCAGTCACTGAAGGTGAATGAGCAAGTGCAGCAGGCAGTGAAGAAGGCTAATGGAATGTTGGCCTTTATTATAAGGGAATTGAGTACAAGAGCAAGGAAATCCTCTTGCATTTGTACAGAGCCCTGGTGAGACCACACCTGGAGTATTGTGTACAGTTTTGGTCTCCAGGGTTAAGGAAGGACATCCTGGCTGTAGAGGAAGTGCAGCGTAGATTCACGAGGTTAATTCCTGGGATGTCTGGACTGTCTTATGCAGAAAGGTTAGAGAGACTGGGCTTGTACACGCTGGAATTAAGGAGATTGAGAGGGGATCTGATTGAAGCATATAAGATTATTAAGGGATTGGACAAGATGGAGGCAGGAAATATGTTCCAGATGCTGGGAGAGTCCAGTACCAGAGGGCATGGTTTGAGAATAAGGGGTAGGTCATTTAGGACAGAGTTAAGGAAAAACTTCTTCTCCCAGAGAGTTGTAGGGGTGTGGAATGCACTGCCTCAGAAGGCAGTGGAGACCAATTCTCTGGATGCTTTCAAGTAGGAGCTAGATAGGTATCTTATGGATAGGGGAATCAAGGGATATGGGGACAAGGCAGGAACCGGGTATTGATAGTAGTTGATCAGCCATGATCTCAGAATGGCGGTGCAGGCTCGAAGGGCCGAATGATCTACTTCTGCACCTATTGTCTATTGTCTATTGTGACTGACCCTTCTGTGGGTGAGCAGTTAGGGAACAGTGACCACAACTCCTTAACTTTCAGAATAGCCATAGATAAGGATAGGCATGGCCCTTGTGGCAAATTATGAGGGCATAGGCAGGAGCCAAGAAGCATTAATCGGGGGCATCTTTTCTCCGGCAAGTCCGCATCAGACATGTGAAGTTTGTTTAAAGATCAATTGCACAAAGCACAAGAAAGGTATGTTCCTATTAGAAGGAAGGCTGGGGATGGAAAGGGGGGCTTGGATGTCCGGAGAAGTGATGGATTTAGTCAAGAAGAAAAGGATATTTATGTAAAGTTTCAGAAGTCGGGATCAAATGAAGCACACGAGGAGTATAAGGAAGCCAGAAGGGAATTAGGGAAGTAGGAGGGGCCATGAAAAGTCCTTGGCAAGTAGATACATACATCAAGAATAAAAGGATACTAGGGAGAGGGCGGGACCATTAATGGGCAAAAGGGGGAACACTTGTTTGGGTGCAGAGAATGTGAGTGAGTTTCTTAATGAGTACTTTGCTTTAGTATTTACCAAGGAAAATTATATGGAAGACCTGGAGATCCGTGGTGAGTGTATAAATATGTTAGGGCATTTAGAGGTCACGGACGAGGAAGTGTTAGGCCTCTTAATGAGTATTAAGGTGGATAAGACTCTAGGGCCTGATGGGATTTACTCAAGTTATTGAAGGAGGCAAGAGACAAGATAGCTGGACCCTTGACCAGTAGTTTTGTGTCCTCTCTAGCCATAGACAATGTCCTGGAGGACTGGCAGGTGGCTAATGTTGTACCTCTATTTAAGAAGGGAACAAAAGAAAATCCTGGGAACTATAGACCGATGAGTCTCATGTCAGTTGTAGGGAAATTACTGAAGAAAATTCTTAGGGATAAGATATATGAGCATTTGGAAACCCATGGCCTAAGCAGGGCAGGTTGTGTCTTATCAACTTGATTGAGTTATGTGACAAGGTGACGAGAGAGATTGATGAGGGTGGGATAGTGGATGTGGTCTACATGGATTTTACCAAGGCATTTGACAAAGTCCCTCATGGGAGGCTAATCCAGAAGGTTAAGATGCATGGGGTCGGCAGCAAATTGGCTGCTTGGATTCAGAAATGGCTTGTGCATAGAGGGCAGAGAGTATGGTAGAAGGAACTTATTCAACCTGGAGGTCTGTAATTAGTGTTGTTCTGCAGGGATCTGTGCTGGGACCTCTGCTGTTGCTAAAGTATATAAATGACCTGGATGAGAATGTCGATGGGTGGGTTAGTAAATCTGTGGATGATACCAAGATTGGTGGAGTTGTGGATAGTGTAGAAGACTGACAAAGAATACAGAATGATGCAGATCAGTTGTAGACAAGGGCTGAGAAATTGCAGATGGAGTTTAACTCAGATAAGTGTGAGGTATCGCAAGTCAGTAGGGCAAATGCAAGGAAACAATACACTGTTAAGGGCAAATCCAAGTTCATAGCTCCTTGTAAGTGACTACACAGGTTGATAAGGAGGTTAAGAAGGCTTATGGAACACACTTTTATTTGTCAAGGCATTGAGTTCAAAAGTCAAGAGGTTATGTTCTTACTTTATAGAATTCTGGTTAGGCTACATTTGGAGTATTGCATAAATTTCTTTGTTTTTGCAACATTGAGGGAGTGGTTGTTTTCTTGACACCACTGTGTTAGAGAGGTGACTTTTTAGCTGTAGGCAACCTCATTATTGTTTGAGATTAGGCCAATCAATGTAGTGTTGTTGGCAAATTTAATTAGCAGATTAGAGTTGTGGGTGACGATACAATCATGGGTATTCAGGGAGAAAAGGAAAGGATTACAGATTACAGGTACACAGCCCTGAGGGGATCCTGTATTGAGAGTCAGAGGGGTGGAGGTGACAGAGTCCACTCTTACCACCTGCTGGCGGTCTGACAGGAAGTCCAGGATCCAGCTGCACAAGGTAGGGTCAAGGCCAAGGTCTCTGAGGTTCCTGTCGAGCCTGGATAGAATTATGGTGTTGAACGCTGAACTGTAGTCCAAGAACAGCATTCTTACATAAGCATCCTTCTTCTCCAGATGTGTAAGGACGGTATATAGAGCAGTGACCAACAAGACCAACAGGCTCCGTGACAGCTTCTTCCACCAGACCATCAGACTGATTAACATATTAAATACTGAGTGTATTTCTATGTTACATTGTTCTATTTATTATAAATTATTATAAATTACTATAAATTGCACATTTAGACGGAGACATAATGTAAAGATTTTTACTCTTCATGTATGTGAAGGATGTGAGAAATAAAGTCAATTCAATTCAAACTCATCTGCGTTGAGAAATACGCAGATGATGTTTAAAATCAAATCAGTACTGATCACCTGTCCAGTTGACAATTTCCTGAATTTGATGTTATTTCAGTGGAGTGGTTTACTCTTTCTCCATATGGAGAAAAAAACCATGCAGAGTTACATTAAAGGATCTGAAAATGATTTTCTGACAAGTGAATCTTCCCTGACAATTGCATTTAATAATAATCTGTAATAATATTTATCTAATTGTCCATGCTCTGTTCTTCTCTGAAATGACTGTAAAACTATAATGATGGAATTTAATGTGAGGTTTTGCACTTTGGGCAGACAAATCAGGGTAAGACTCACACAGCTAATGGTAGGACACTGATGGCTACGGTAGAACAAAGGGATCTGGGAATACAGGTTGATAATGCCTTGAAAATGGTGTCACAGGGAGATCAGGTGTAAAGAGAGCTTTTGGCACATTGGCCTTCATAAATCAGAGTATTGAGTATGGGAGCTGGAATGTTATGTGGAAGTTGTACAAGACATTGATGAGGCCTAATTTGGAGTATTGTGCGCAGTCTGATCACTTACCTACAGGAAAACTATCAATAAGTTTGAAAGAGTACGGAGAAAATTTACAAGGATGCTGCTGGGACTTGAGGACCTGAGATATAGGGAAAGGCTGAATCGGTTAGGACATTTCCCTTGAGAAGAAGAGAATGAAGGGAGATTTGATAGAGGAACACAGTATCACTAGAGGCATAGAAAGGGTAAATACAGCAGGCGTTTTCCACTGAGGTTGGGTGAGACTAGAACTAGATGTCATAGGTTAAGGGTGAAAGGTAAAATATTTAAGGGAAACCTCTTCACTCAGAGGGTGGTGAGAGCGTGGGACAAGACATTGGTTGGGAGGGGTATGGAGGGTATGCTCCAGGTGTGGGTGATGGGTCTAGGCAGAACAATGCACTAGATGGGCTGAAGGATGTTTCTATACTATACTGCTCTATGATCCTACTTCATCCCCGGTATTAAACACTGAACAGTAGTTCCAGTGAACCTTTGCAGTGCCCTCATTTGTTACTGTAGTATTCTCTCCTCATCTTTCCTCCTCTTCAGAATGTGCTGCCATATGTTTAGCAGGAACACCAGGTGAATTTCACAGGTATAGATATTGCCTGTATGGCAAGTTTGCAAGGAGAGGTCCAGACAAATAAACTTGATTTATAATCATTCACCACTTCAAGCACAACTACTCAAACTGATTCTACAATCTATAGAATCACTTTCAAGGAATCTTAATTCATGTTCTCAGTATTTTTTTATTTGCAGGGATTGTCTTCTTTTGAACATTGGTGTTTGTGAGCCTGTGTGATGAGCAAACCAAGCTGAGATGGGTTCCAGAGTTGACCCCCCCCCCCCCCCCGGTGAACTATGCTGCTAATGAGAGAGAGAGAGAAAAAGGTGGGGGAGGCATCCTGTGCAGATTAGAGAGAGAGAGAGAGATGATTTAATATTATGGCTCCTTGGCTGATTGTTTACCTTTGCTCCAAGGACACTTTTGCCTGCTTGAAAGATTCTTGCAGAGACAGCAAGGCAGGACCACGTTGATGGACAGCCAGTGCCCTGAAAGGGGATATAAACAGCAGGTCTGCTAAGACACAAGCAGACACACCACGGGACACTGAAAGAGCGTAGTGCATCCACGTGAAGGTGGGGTTTTGGAGGACTGATTCAGGGAATCGATCAGTGGCTCACAGTGTGTGAAGGTGCAACCGGTGAGGACTTGTTTGTATGTCCACTCTAGCCTGGGTGACAGGTCCACCACTGAAGAACGGTCGTCGGTGACCGCAACAGGAAGACAACGGGAAGATCAACAGCAACGGCATTACTTCTCACTCTCTCTCCAACAATATACAAGCAACTACCTTGACCTAAACTGAACTGAACTGAACTGAACTGAACTCTGCACCATTGTAAGACTATCCATTTACCCCTAGACTTTGAAAGAGCTTGGTTTTGCTTCCTATTTCCACACTTCTGTATACATCATTGCTAACCTGTTTGATATATTTGCATTTTATAATACTGTATTACTTAGTTTACTAATAAACACTATTAGTTACCAGACTCCAACATGTATTCCATTTCTGCTGGTTTGGTAACCTGGTCACGGCGTACGTGACAATTGCTTTTTATTAAATTCTATTGTATTTCCTTTTTCCCTTTAAATACCTTCAAGAAAATAAATCTCATGGTAATAGCTGGTAAAATATATGTACTTTGATAATGAATGTACTTTGCACTGAAATCGACCATTGTTTTTATATTTGACAGATAGCTAGCATATTCGTTTGGAAACGTTTGTCTGATGATTGCTATTTCTCAAGTGAAGACAGTGCAATGATTAATTCTGCACATTTCCCTGAGGTCCTCTGTTGGTTGAGGTCGACATTGTGCCTTTGCTGTCTATGGGATACGCAAGCCAGTGCAATACGACATGGAGAGCAAGCTGCTGCCCATGCAGCAGGCTCTTCCTCGGCTCTCTGGATCTGATGAATCCAAAGGAACATCAGAGACCCTTACAGTTTGGCACAGACAGCATCGCTGGAGTTGCCAATTGGTCTTGAACTCAATGTTCAACTGCCTTAGGGACTGCAGCTCTGGACATTTCCTTGGGGTTTACTCCCAAAGCCTTTCCCATGAGTGGGTATAACTGCAGGGCAGCAGAGGTTTGAGATCAGTGTTTTCTTTCTAGACAAGCTGCCAACATGGCCGACAAAGCCCATCTGCCTGAAGAGACCGGTTTTAGAATGAAGTTTAATGTAAATGTTTTGATAATATTAATACCTAATTAAAAAACCTAATATTAATAGATGACATTTTGTGTGACCTCTGGCCTGTTCAAATACTTTCTATGCTATCTGCAAAATAAATAAAATAACCAGCAGTAAACTGGTATTGTTAGAGGTCTTATTGTTCTTAGATAAATAAGTAGCCATTTTTACTTCTATTGATCTTTTATCTGCTCTTGCAGTGCTCAACAATTACTCAAGATGTTCCTGTGAGCAATAAAATCAGATTTAGCACAGAATTAGCCTACTGAATTAATGTGCTAAATCAGTGTTTATTCTGTGTAATTTCTTGAATAAAAATAATTATTTCTAAAATTTCCAGCTCTAGTTAAATGATCTTTGTTATATTGCAATCAATTACACTTCACTTTCAAGTTAAAATGAAGAACTATCAGATCTGCTGTTAGAAGCATAACTGTTTTATAAATAGTTTAACTTCACATGTTAAACTGTATATGTTGAACAATTTAAAGTTGATTACATGGTGGTAAGCCAGTTTGAGATTTCAATGACATAAATTATTAAACACTTTATACTAACATTTGGAGATTAGCACACTGTCTACAATTAACTGCTTCACAGGATGTTTTTCAGTTATACTGACTTTTACTAGCACAGACTATTGCTAGAAACACTTGCTGCCAATGCTTCAAATCTCACTGATTTGCAACGATAGTGATGTGGAAGTCCTCCAAGAGGACCACAACCTTGTCGTAGGGTTTGGAGGTTTGTGTGCCTCAGTGATACAGAGAGCTACATTGGCTGGAGTCAGGGCCAGGTCCTCTAGGTTTGAAAGTTCATCTCTGGGCTAACAACCCTGACTGGTCAAAAAGCAATTGTTACGGAAACAACAATGAGGATTCCTTCTTTAATGGAGGACCTTCATTGCTGCCCTAAACACCAGCAGTGTAACGGGCAGTAAGTAAGTGACATGGAAGCATTCACAATCTTTAATAAAATATTAGAGATATCTGGAGAGATTGTTCAAAGTTCAAAGTAAATTTATTATCAAAGTACAGATATGTCACCCTGAGATTAATTTTCTTGCACTGAATAAATCTATAGAATAATAACATTAACAGAATCAATGATAAGACCACCCAACCAGGGCATTCAATCAAAGTGCAGAAGACAACAAAATGTGCAAACACAAAAGAAGAAATAATAATAATAAGAAGAAATAAATATTGCGAACATGAACTGAAGAGACCTAGAAAGTGAAAAGAGGTATACAAAATAATGAAGTGCATAGATGTGTATATGGTCGACAACGTTCTCCAGTGGCATGAGTATCTAAACCAGAGGGCAGTGGTTTAGAATCAGACAGGATCTGGGGAAGAATTGAATTGACTTTATTTCTTACATCCTTCACATACATGAGGAGTAAAAATCTTTACACTACGTCTCCGTCCAAATGTGTAATCATAGTAATTTATAATAAATAGAACAGTCAATGTAACATTGAAATACATTCAAATCAGTGTGAATTAATCATTCTGATGGCCTGGTGGAAGAAGCTGTTCTGGAGCCTGTTGGTCCTGGCTTTTATGCTGTGGTACTGTTTCCCGAATGGTAGTTCTGGAATCGGTTGTAGTTGGGGTGACTTGGGTCCCTAATGATCCTACAGGCCCTTTCTTCACTCCTGTCATTGTAGATGGCCTGAATCATGGGAAGTTCACAACTACAGGTGCGCTGGGCTGTCCGCACCACTCTCTGCAGAGTCCTGAGATTGAGAGAGGTACAGTTCCCATAGCAGGAAGTGATGCAGCCAGTCAGGATGCTCTCTATTGTGCCCCTGTGGAAAGTTCTTAGGTTTTGGGGGCCCATACCAAACTTCCTCAACCGTCATTTCGCCACACAGCTGGTGTGTACAAACCACGTGAGGTCCTCGGTGACATGGATGCCAAGGAACTTAAAGCTGTTTACACTCCCAATCCCAGATGCATTGATGTCAATATGGGTTAGCCCATCACCATTCCCCCTGTAATCCATAACCAGCTCCTTTGTTTTTGCAACATTAGGGAGAAGTTGTTTTCTTGACACCACTGTGTCAGAGAGTTGACTTCTTTCCTGTAACCCACCTATTTATTGTTTGAGATAAAGCCAATCAATGTAGTATTGTCGGCAAATTTAATCAGCAGATTAGAGCTGCAGGTGGCAACACAGTCATGGCTATACAGGGAGTAAAGGAGGGGACTTGGTACACAGCCCTGAGGCGATCCTGTATTGAGAGTCAGAGGGGTGAAGGGGAGGGAGCTCACTCTTACCAACTGCTGGCGACCTGACAGGAAGTCCAGGATCCAGCTGCACAAGGCAGGGTCAAGGCCGAGGTCTCTGAGCTTCCTGTCGAGCCTGGATGGAATTATGGTGTTGAATGCTGAACTGTAGTCCAAGAACAGCGTTCTCACATAAACATCCTTCTCCAGATGTGTAACGACAGTACGTAGAACAGTGGCTATTGCATCGTCTGTCAATCGGTTGTGTTGGTATGTGAACTGTAGGGAGTCTGGTTTGGGTGGGAGCAAGCCACAGATGTAATCCTCGACCAGCCTCTCAAAGCATTTGCTTGTTATTGAGATGTGTGTGACAGGATGCCAGTTGTTCTCCAAGAAGGTGGTTGGAATTTAGAACTCACAGTGGGTGGTGCAAGCTGCTACCCCAATATCATGCAGGAAGTATCTAGGTGGGCTACTACACAGGAGGTGGAGAACCAAATGCTGCTAACTAGGATTGGAACAGATAAATATTTGAAGGTTATTTTGGAGACAGTGGGCCGAAGGATCTTTTTCTGAGATAAAAAAGAATTGGGAGACTTCTTGACCGTGTTCAGCTGGCTTTCAATTTCACTAGAACAACTGAGTTTCCATAATTTTTCAAAAACTCATTAACCCTTATTCTGCAAAATTCGGCTGAATGACGTAGAATTCAGTACATTACGGGACCATCCTTGCTTTTACATCATATTGTGCTCCATCTGGAAAAATTAACTGTGTTTAATCCAGAGATCACTGCCCTTGAGGTCCTGCTTTTTAATTTCTCTCCTAACTCCCTATATTCACTCCATAAGACTTCATTGCCTTTTCAACCTATATCATTAGGCACTAAAGTGCACAATGACCATTGGGTACTTCCCCTTCCCCTTTGAGAATGTTCTGCATCCACTCAGTGAGATCCTTGATCCTGGCATGTGGGAGGTGACGCACCATCCTTGTGCCTCCCGCAGACACAGAACCTCTTTTTTGTACTCCTAACTAGAGAGTGCCCAATCATTGAGATAGAAAAAAGACTGCAGATGCAGAAAAAGAGCTCAGAAGATCACACAGTGTCTCCGATTACTATTACTCCATCTAAATGGAAAACCCTACAAAAGGTAGTGGATATGGCCCAGTCCATCATGGGCAAAGTCCTTCCCACCATTGTGCACATCTACACAGAGCGCAGGAAAGTAGCATCCATCCTCAAAGACTAACCTCCTGTCCCATCCAGGTCATGCTCTCTTTTCACGGCTGCCATCAGGAAAAAGATAGAGCAAGAGCTTCAGGACTCACACCACCAGGTTCAGGAACAGTTATTACCCTTCAACCATCAGCTTCTGGAACCAGTGTAACTGTATAACTGTTAACAGTTATAAAGTATAACTGTTCCAATAACTTATGGACTCACTTTCAAGGCCTCTTCATCTCATGTTCTGGATATTTATTTATTTATTTATTTATGTATTATTTATATTATTATATTTATTATTATTTTTTTCTTTTGTATATACACAGGTTGTCGTCTTGCACATTGGTCTGTCCTGCTGGGTGTGGTCTTCCATTGATTCTTGGATTTACTGAGTACGTCTGCAGGAAAACGAATCTCAGAGTGGTATGTGGTGACAAATAGGGACTTCAATAATAAATTTCCTTTGAGCTTTGATTTCACCCTTTCCTGCTTTGTCTGACAGCAGTTACAATGCCACAGGCCTGGCTGCTGTTACTCCGCCAACTCCACTGCTCCAAAGAGGTAGGCTTGTTGGTGAGGGGAAAAGGCCACAGGGAAACCCTACACTGTCCGTCTGTTCCCCTTGTCTTTCTTGGTGGTGTCACCCATTTTAGGTGCTGCCAGTCTATCAAGTCCTTGTGATGGGTCTCGATCCCATACTTCGACTGTTTATTCCTCTCTATGGATGCTGCCTGACCTGCAGAGTTCCTCCAGCACTTTATGCCTGTATCTGAAGATTCCAGCATCTTTTTATGTTTTCATTTTCTAATTTTATTTTATCCATTCTATACTCCGCTGCGTCTGTTTCTGTCCTACCCATCCCCTTCTCCAATGAAATCCACGCCAGATTTTACTTCTTCCCTGCGATCCTGCCGGCTGCCTTTGCCTCCGCCGGTCGCAAGTGTCCGCCAGACACCGTCAGTGCGCATGTGCCTTGCCGTCAGACTTCCTGTTGTGCCCCAACCGCCAGAGAATGGAGTCTATATTTTTCCATGTTTAGATAGTGATTTAAACATCACCCATGGATTGAGAAGCAGTGAAAGTCCGTCCGGAACAGTGTTCGGCATGATTGAGGTGGTGGCTAAACTACTCCGAGGCCCGGTCTTCCTGACGGGCGAAGAGCTGGAATGTGTTATAACTTTCACCAATCCCGTCACGGCTCGCTCCACCTCGGCCAGCAGGTAAAGGGCGCGCGCCCGGCATCTCCACCCCCACCCCACCCGCGCGCGCCCGGCATCTCCACCCCCACCCAACCCGCGCGCGCCCGGCATCTCTACCCCCACCCCCACCCAACCCGCGCGCGCCCGGCATCTCAACCCCCACCCCCACCCAACCCGCGCGCGCCCGGCATCTCTACCCCCACCCCCACCCAACCCGCGCGCGCCCGGCATCTCTACCCCCACCCCCACCCGCGCGCGCCCGGCATCTCTACCCCCACCCCCACCCAACCCGCGCGCGCCCGGCATCTCTACCCCCACCCCCACCCAACCCGCGCGCGCCCGGCATCTCTACCCCCACCCCCACCCAACCCGCGCGCGCCCGGCATCTCTACCCCCACCCCCACCCAACCCGCGCGCGCCCGGCATCTCTACCCCCACCCCCACCCAACCCGCGCGCGCCCGGCATCTCTACCCCCACCCCCACCCAACCCGCGCGCGCCCGGCATCTCTACCCCCACCCCCACCCAACCCGCGCGCGCCCGGCATCTCTACCCCCACCCCCACCCAACCCGCGCGCGCCCGGCATCTCTACCCCCACCCCCACCCAACCCGCGCGCGCCCGGCATCTCTACCCCCACCCCCACCCGCGCGCGCCCGGCATCTCTACCCCCACCCCCACCCAACCCGCGCGCGCCCGGCATCTCTACCCCCACCCCCACCCAACCCGCGCGCGCCCGGCATCTCTACCCCCACCCCCACCCAACCCGCGCGCGCCCGGCATCTCTACCCCCACCCCCACCCAACCCGCGCGCGCCCGGCATCTCTACCCCCACCCCCACCCAACCCGCGCGCGCCCGGCATCTCTACCCCCACCCCCACCCAACCCGCGCGCGCCCGGCATCTCTACCCCCACCCCCACCCAACCCGCGCGCGCCCGGCATCTCTACCCCCACCCCCACCCGCGCGCGCCCGGCATCTCTACCCCCACCCCCACCCAACCCGCGCGCGCCCGGCATCTCAACCCCACCCCCACCCCCACCCAACCCGCGCGCGCCCGGCATCTCAACCCCACCCCCACCCCCACCCAACCCGCGCGCGCCCGGCATCTCTACCCCCACCCCCACCCCCACCCAACCCGCGCGCGCCCGGCATCTCTACCCCACCCCCACCCAACCCGCGCGCGCCCGGCATCTCTACCCCCACCCCCACCCAACCCGCGCGCGCCCGGCATCTCTACCCCCACCCCCACCCAACCCGCGCGCGCCCGGCATCTCTACCCCACCCCCACCCAACCCGCGCGCGCCCGGCATCTCTACCCCCACCCCCACCCAACCCGCGCGCGCCCGGCATCTCTACCCCCACCCCCACCCAACCCGCGCGCGCCCGGCATCTCTACCCCCACCCCCACCCAACCCGCGCGCGCCCGGCATCTCTACCCCTACCCCCACCCAACCCGCGCGCGCCCGGCATCTCTACCCCCCCACCCCCACCCAACCCGCGCGCGCCCGGCATCTCTACCCCCCACCCCCACCCAACCCGCGCGCGCCCGGCATCTCTACCCCCACCCTCACCCAACCCGCGCGCGCCCGGCATCTCTACCCCCACCCTCACCCAACCCGCGCGCGCCCGGCATCTCTACCCCCCCAACCCAACCCGCGCGCGCCCGGCATCTCTACCCCCACCCCCACCCAACCCGCGCACGCCCGGCATCTCTACCCCCACCCCCACCCAACTCGCGCGCGCCCGGCATCTCTACCCCCACCCCCACCCAACCCGCGCGCGCCCGGCATCTCTACCCCCCCAACCCAACCCGCGCGCGCCCGGCATCTCTACCCCCACCCCCACCCAACCCGCGCGCGCCCGGCATCTCTACCCCCCCAACCCAACCTGCGCGCGCCCGGCATTCCCTCCCACCCCAACCAGCGCGCTCCCTCCGCAGACGATCGGAGCTTGCAGACTCGTGGCCGCTAGTGATGCGCGCGTCTGGCCTCGGTGGTGAGTTTGTGTGCCAGTATCTCCTGCCGTACACTACTCATCCCAGGCTGTCTTTGACACCCATGGATGAACTTCTTGAAGTTTAGGAACTCAACATGAAGTTCTTGGCCCGAAACGTCAACTCATCTTCATAGATCCTGCCTGACCTGCGGAGTTCCTCCAGCATTTTGTGGGTGCTGCTGTGGAAGCAGGGAGAGATTTCTAACTGGCTGTACCACCATCTGGTATGGGGAATGGGGTGTGTGTGTGTGTGTGTGTGTGTGGTGGGGGGGGGGCGAACTGCACAGGATCGAAAGAAGATGCAGAAAGTTATGAACTCCCTCAGCTCCATCATGGGCACTAGCCCTGTGGTATCCAGGATACCTTCAAACAGTGGAGGCCACCTCAGTAAATATATTTAAGACAAGATTGGATAGATTTTTGCAGAGTAGTGAAATTAAGGGTTATGGGGAAACAGCAGTTAGGTGGAGATGAGTCCATGGCTAGATGAGCCATGATCTCATTGAATGGCAGAGCAGGTTCAATGGGACAGATGGTCTACTTCTGCTCCTATATTTTATGTTCTTAAGGAACAATGCCTCAAAAAGGCAGCACCCATCACTAAGGACCCCACCACCCAGGACATGCTCTCTTCTCATAGCTACCATCAGGGACCTGAAGGCACACACTCAACGATTTAGGACCAGCCTATCACCTCCCCTTATACCCCTCCTGCTTCCCTTTATCCTGTGGCCCACTCTCCTTTCCTATCAGATTTCTTCTTCAGCCTTTTACCTTTTTCTCCTATCATCTCCCAGCTTCTCACATCGTCCCCCTCCTCCACCCACTTGGCTTCACCTATAATGACAGCTGGAACTCTATCCCTGTTAGATTGGTGGGGAAATGAGGTGAAGGTGGATGTCAGGGAAATAGAGATGTGGGTGTTGTGCAGAATCAGTGGTGTAGGAAGGGAAGCCCTGTTCTTTGATGTTCTGGAAAGGAAAGCCACATCCTGGGAACAGCATTTTGGTAATCATGCATGTTCCAAGGAATAAATTCCTAGCCTACTCAGTCTTTCCTTATGACTCGGGTCCTCTGGACCTGGCAACATCCTTTAAAGTTTTCTCTATTTTTTTTTAACCTTATTTGCATCTTTCCTGTATGTAGATGACCAAAACTGCACATATTACTTCAAATTAGGCCTCACAAATGTCTTATAAAACATCAACATTACATCTTATCTCCTGTACTCATTACTTTGATTTAGTTAGTCCAATGTGTCAAAAGCTTTTGTTATGACCTGTGATGCCACTTTCAAGGAGTTATGGATCCGTATTCCAAGATCCCTTTATCCCACCACACCCCTCAGTGCCTTTCCATTCACTGTGTAAGACTACCTTAGTAATGTCAGCAACACCTTGCACTTGTCTGCATTAAATTCCATCTGTCATTTTCCCAGCTAGTCCAGATCCTGTTGCAAGGCATAACAGTCTTCCTTGCTGTCCAGTACACCCCAAGTCATGCTGTCATCCACAAATTTGCTGATCCAGTTAACCACATTATCATCCAGATCGTTGATAGGGATGACAAACATAACAGACCCAGCACTGAACCCTGTGGCACACCACTAGTCACAAGCCTTCAGTCAGAAGTGACTGTCTACTACCACTATGATTTTTTTCCACAAAGTCAATGTCTAATCCAATTTACTACCTCATCTTGAATGATCAGAGACTGAACCTTCTTGACCAAGCTTCCATGTGGGACATTGTCAAATGCCTTAGATAGAATCAGGTTTATTAACACTGGCATGTGATGTGAAATTTGTTAAATTAGCAGCAGTTCAATGCAATACATAACCTAGCAGAGAGAGAAAATAATGTAACCCCCTGGGTCGCCTCAGGCTCGCTCAGCTCGTTCTCGTCTAGGGGGAGCAGCCTTCAGCCCTGCCAAACTGGGTAATCTGCTGGTGTGGATGCTGTGTGATGTCCCCGCCTCGCCCAAAAACAGACAGTACACCATATGCGATTAAATGAGTACAATTAATAAAGGTTACTATAACTAAGTGATTAATAATGATACAGTATATATGAAGAAAAAAATAAAGAAAAGGCACCAAACTTATCAAAGTCCAAACCACTTCGTGCACAACCGTTGGAGCTCAATTACTGAAGTCTTCTGGCCACCATTTGATCCCCTCCGAACTCCTCGACTCGCAGCTCAGGACCCTCCGACGTGGTCAACCAAGCACATCTAGCTTCATCCTCCCCTCCTCGAAGTACCTCCTGGCCTCGGACCCCCACTTGGGGTCCGTTCCTCGCCCAGCTTACAGCATTGCGTCCTCTCTCTCGACCCCCTCGCGCCGATCTGCCCAAAAGCCTGTCAACAATCGCTTACAGACTCAGAAGAAAGAACAACATTAATCCCCATTTGGTTTACAATTCTCGTTATCAGTAAATTTTAACCCAAACAAGCTTCCAGCACACTCTCGCAACAAAGAAGCATTCCTGCTAGTTAACAAAACAAAGAAGCCCTTTTGATTACATACACAGTAACAAAGAAAAAAGAAGAAACCCCCTTTACACTAATAATATATAAAATAAAACATAATAAAAAATAAACAAGTAAATCAACTATGTTTATTGAATAAATTATTAAAAAATGTGCAAAAACAGAAATACTGTATATTAAAAGAAGTGAGGTGGTGTTCAAAGCTTCAAAATCCATTTAGGGATTGGATGGCAGAGAGGAAGAAGCTGTTCCTGAATTACTGAGTGTGTGCCTTCAGGCTTCTGTATTTCCTACCTGATGGTAACAGTGAGAAAAGGGCGTGCCCTGGGTGCTGGAGGTCTTCAATAATAGACACTGAGACACCGCTCCCTAAAGCTGTCCTGGGTACTTTGTAGGCTAGAGCCTAGGATGGAGCTGACTAGATTTATAACCTTCTGCAGCTTCTTTTGGTCCTGTGCAGTAGCCCGTCCATACTGGACAGCGATGCAGCCTGTTAGAATGCTCTCTACGTAGATCTATAGAAGTTTTTGAGTGTATTTGTTGACATGCCAAATTGCTTCAAACTCCTAATAAAGTATAGGCACTGTCTTGCCTTCTTTATGACTACATCGATATGTTGAGACCAGGTTAGATCCTCAGAGACATCCACAGCCTTGTCTTCATCAATTTTCCTGGTAACCTCTTCAAAAAATTCTATAAGACTGGTTACACATGACCTACTACGCACAAAGCTATGTTGACTATCCTTCATCAGTTAATGTCTATCCAAATAGTTATATATTCAGCCCCTCGGTATAGCTTCCAATAACTTTCCCACTACTGATGTCTGGCTCACCAGCCTATAATTTCCTGGTTTATTTTTAGAGCTTTTCTTGAACAACAGAATAAAATTGGCTATCGTCCAATACTCTGGTAGTTAAACTGTTGCTAACTATCTGCTAGGGGCTTGGCAATTTCTGTGCTTGCCTCCATCAGAGTCTAAGGGAACACCTTGTTAGGTCCTGGTGATTTATAAACTAATTTGCCTCTTGTCAGCAAACACCTCCTCCTCCTCTGTAACATGTATAGGGTCCATGCATTTGATGCCGCTTTGTCTTACTTCTACAGACTCTTGTGTACATCTCCTGAGTAAATACAGATGCAAAAAAAAAATTAAAATCTCCCCCATCTCTTTGGCTCCACACATGGATTACCATTCTGATCTGTCAGAGGACCAATTTTTGTCCTTTGCAATTCTTTTGCTCTTAACACATCTGTACAATCCCTTCAGATTCCCTTTCACCTTGTCTCCTAGGCAACTTCATGCCTTCTTTTAGCCCTACTGATTATTTCTTATGAGTTCTCTTTCAGTTCTTGTACTCCATAAGCTCATCATTTGTTCCTACCTGTCTGTACCTGCTCTGCACCTCCTTTTTTCCCTCAATCAGGGCCTCAATATCTCTTGAAAACCAAGGTTCCCCATATCTGTTATCTTTACCTTTTATTCTGACAGGCACATACAAGCTTTATGGTCTCACATTTTTTCTTTTGAAGGCCTCCCACTTACCAAGTTCATTTTTTCCAGAAAAACAGCCTATCGCAGTCTACACTTGCAAGGTCACTTCTGATACCATGAGAGTTGGCCTTTCTCCAATTTAGAATCTCAACCTGCAGATCAGACTTATTTTTTTGCATATTTTCTTTGCATCTAATGATCACATTGCCATTAGTTTCAAAGTGTTCCCCCACGTAAACTTCTGTCACCTACCAAGTATCTTTCCCTAATAGCAGATCAAATATAGCACACTCTCTCATTGGGACTTCTACAAATTGATTAAGAAAACTTTCCCAAACACATTTGACAACTCTATCCCATTTTGTCTTTTTACAGTATGGGAGCCCCTGTCAAAATGTGGAAAGTTAAAATCTCCTACCATAACAACCTTGGATTTCTTGCAATAATCTGCAATTTACAAATCTCTTGGACTGTAGGGTGGTCTGTCTTATCACCCCATTTCTCAGGTCCACCCATAATGCCTCACTAGATGAGTTCTCCAGTCTGTCGTAGCCATTCTCCATGACTAGTAACACCACCCCTCCTCCTTTAATCTTTCTCACACTGTTGTATTTAAAACACTGCAACCCCAGATTATTGAGCTGCCAGTACTGCCCCTCCTAACAGCCAAGTTTCACTAATGACTACAATATCATAATTCCAGGTTTTGATCCATGTCCTGAGCTCACCAGCCAATACTTCTTCCATTAAAATATACGCAGCTCAGGGCATTACTTCCATCATGCTCAATCTTTTGGTTCCTGAATTTGTCTGAAGTCTTAACAACATCCATCTGCACAACCTGTTCAGTATTTGGATCAGCTGGAAAAATGGGCTGACAAATGGCAGATGGAGTTTAATACAGATAAGTGTGAGGTACTGCACTTTGGAAGGACAAACCAAGGTAGAACGTTTCAAGGGAAATGGTAGGACACTGAGGAGTGCAATAGAACAGAGGGATCTGGGAATTTAGATACATAATTCCCCAAAAGTGGCATCACAGGTAGATGGGGTCGTAAAGAGAGCTGTTGGTACATTGGCCTTTATAAATCAAAAGTATTGAGTATAAGAGTTGGAATGTTATGAGGTTGTATAAGACATTGGTGAGGCCAAATTTGGAGTATTATGAGCAGTTTTGGTCACCTAATTACAGGAAGGATATTAATAAGGTTGAAAGAGTGCAGAGAAGGTTTACAAGGATGTTGCTGGGACTTGAGAAACTGAGTTACAGAGAAAGGTTGAATAGGTTAGGACTTTATTCCCTGGAGCGTAGAAGAATGAGGGGAGATTTGATAGAGGTATATAAAATTATGATGGGTATAGATAGAGTGAATGCACACAGGCTTTTTCCACTGAGGCTAGGGGAGAAAAAAACCAGAGGACATGGGTTAAGGGTGAAGGGGGAAAAGTTTAAAGGGAACATGGGGGGGGGGGCTTCTTCATGCAGAGAGTGGTGAGACTGTGGAATGAGCTTCCAGATGAAGTGGTAAATGCGCGCTCACTTTTAACATTTAAGAAAAACTTGGACAGGTACGTGGATGAGAGGGGTATGGAGGGATATGGGCCAGGAGCAGGTCAGTGGGACTAGGCAGAAAAATGGTTTGGCACAGCCAAGAAGGGCCAAAGGGCCTGTTTCTGTGCTGTAATGTTCTATGGTTCTAGCTGTTCTGGCACTCTGGTTCCCAACCCCCTGCAATTCAGGTTTAAACCCCACCATGCAGAACTAGCAAACCTTCCCGCTAGGATATTAGTCCCTTTCCTGTTCAGATGCAAACTACCCTTCTGTACAGGTCCCACCTTCCCAGGAAGAGAGCCCAGTGATCCAAAAATCTTATGCCCTTCCACCTACACCAACTCCTTAGCCACATGTTAAAAGGCATAATCTTACTTCTTTTGGTCTCATTAGTACATGGCATGCTGGTAATTCTAGAGGTTCTGCTCATTAGCTTAGAGCCTAACTCCCTGAATTCGCTTTGCTGAACCTCGCCACTCATTCTACCCATGTCATTGAATCATGGACCATGATCTCTGGCAGTTCACCCTCCCACGTAAGGATGCTGAGAACTTGATCCGAGATGTTTTGAACCTTGGCACTCGGGAGGCAACATACCATCAGGCATCTCATTCTTGTCCACAGGCTTTCCTTTCCGTTCTCCTAACTAATGAATCCCCTATCTCCATCACTAACCTCTTCCCCCCCCCCCTTCACTTCTGAGTGGCAGAGCCAGACTCGGTGTCAGAGAGCTGACCACTGTGACTTTCCTTTGCTAGATCATTCCCCCCCCCCCCCCCCCCCAACAGTATCCATAGTGGTATACCTTTTGTTGAGGGGGATGGCCATAAGGGTATTATGCACTGGCTGTTTAACTCCTTTTCCCTTCCTGACTGTTACCCATTTTCTGGTTTCCTGCACCTAGGGTGTAAATACTTCTCTATTCTATATAACCCCCTAAGCCTCCCAAATGATCTGAAGTTCATTCATTTCCAGCTCCAGCTCCTCAACACATAGTGTTAGAAACTGCAGCTAACTTCTCACACATGTAGTTGTTAGGGACACTGGAGGTCTCCTGCCTTCCTACATCCTGCAAGAAAGCATTCCACTATACTGCCTGGCATGTCTACTGTTCAACTAAGCAACTATAAAGAAGAAAAAACAATAAACTATGGGGGAGTAAACAAAATTCTACCTACACCTTATTTTTTCTTCTCTGACTGAAGCCATGAAGAGCTAAAGCCTCAAAATCCCAACTCTGAGCTCTACCTGCTCTGACAGTGGCTGCTCCACCTGCCCGTGCCTTACTTTAATTTGTTCTTGTCAATCAATTCTGAACAATGATTGGCCACTGTTCAAACCTCCGAACCTCACTCACCCATCACTAAACTGTTCCTATAACCTATGGACTCACTTTGAAGGACTCTTCATCTCATGTTTTTGATATTGTTTATTTATTATTATTATTATTTATTTTCTCTTTCTGTATTTGCAGAGTTTGTCTTCTGCACATTGGTTGTCCATTTTGTTGGGTGTGGTCTTTCATTGGTTCTATTGTGTTTCTTGTATTTTCTATGAACAACTGCAAGAAAATGAATCGCAGGGTTAAATGCGTTTATGTACTTTGATAGCAAATTTACTTTGAGCTTTGAACTTTTGTGCCTAGATACAGGGTTGCAGTCGGACTGGGAATTTTTAAGTATTTACAATAATGATGAATTGAACGATTACTTGGAAATGGTTTTGAGAAATGTACTTGAAATTAAACTGTTTTTGGATTTTGAATATTTTCAGTTATCCACGTGCTTTGTAAAACGTAATATTATAGATGTACTAACGTATTTTAAAATTACATCCTTAACTTTTGTCATTTATTTCAGTGAGATGTTGGCATGGGCAAGTGCTCAAATACATTGCCAATTTCATACTAGTGAGAGTCGTGTTGCACTTCCTCCCTCTGAAGACACAAAGTATGATGTGCAGGCTGAAAATGAAACTGTATTTGTTCCAAACAGAGGTAAGATGTTATTTTTGAGTTTGTTTGGTGCAATGGATCAAATTATTTATTCTTAAAGCTTTGTATTGCTTGATTTGAACACAGTGTACTGGATAAATCAGTATTACTTTTTGCTGTCTTGAATTGTTGTGTTAAAATTATGCACAGGAGTTCTCAACAGTCCTTGCAGAAAATTATCTTTTTTTTAATGGGTGGGAGCTCAGTGGTCTGATTAGTTTTTTCTTTTATTTTTTTTAATTCTCATCAAATCCCATCTCATCAAACCCCTTTCTTCAAGCTCCGAGTTATCCTTCCAGTTTCTTTCCCATTTACTTAATATACCCTTAGTACTAGTTTTGTTTGAGAACCATGAGAATCATGCATTATAGCATTGGTTCACAGCTTTCCTTCTTGGCACTTTTATTTGTTCCTTGTGCTCTGTTCACTTTTCTACTTCTGTATCTGATCTCTAATTCCCCTCATTTAACCCTCAATCTACTTTATTTCCAAAGTCTTTTTCCTCTGCAAAGCTCTTACATGTACTAAGTTTAAAGATTGGCTTTATTTGTTGAAGCATACAATAAGATGCTTCATTTATGTCACCGACTAACACAGTCCCCAAGGATGTGCTGGGGGCACCTGCAAGTGCCACAATTTAGTAATCCTAACCTGTTTGCCTTTGGACTGAGGGAGAAAACTAAGCACCCAGAGTAAACCCATGCGGGTCATGGGGATAACATACAAACTCCTATAGACAATGGTGGGAATTGAACTCTGATCACCAGTGCTGTAAGGCATTGCACTAAGTGCTACTTTAACATGCCACCTCATGGTCACTTCAAGTTTAAGTTGTTCTTTGAATCTCTTCAGTTGAATTTCTCTTCTTAAAATTCTACCATAATTGCTGTAACCAAAGTCGCACATAGCATTGCACGTGATTTTGACCACATCACAAATGATTTTGACCACATTGACCATAGTTCCTGTTCAGTTTTTTTTCTCACTATTCAGCTGCTTGTTTCTGTTGTCCATCCTTTTTTTTTCAGTTCTTAATTTTCCTAACTTTTTTAATTATATTCTGGGTAACTTCAGTTTCTCCCTCAGCCTCTGTGTTGTAGGACCTAAACAGCACTCCAGAAATCCATCATAACCTCAGTCCCCAGCCCTTTACTTTGTCTACATTCTCCTGGATGCTATATTCTGGATATGTGACGTAAATTTCCACTTCCTGTTGAAACTGCTTTCTTCTCCCTCTATTGGCCTGCAGTTCAAACAGCTGGTTTTGGATGAGTTAAAATTTATGAAATCTTCAGTCTCCATCTCAAATTTCTACCCGTCACTGATTTCTTCTCTCTCTTAAGCCTTTGTCCCGCATTGATCGAGGCTACTTGCAACTTGGACTTGCTCTTAATCCTTGGAGGAGATTTGGGTCTCACTTCCTCTCTCACCAATACTGTCTACTCTTCTGACTCTACAGAAATATGCCTCCATCCTTTTGTTGAAATGTTCAGACATACCTTTGCCACCTCCAGATATAACTAATGGCCAGACGCTTGTGTTCCATCATGTTAGTGTTATTCAAACTCTAATTGTGGTATATCACTGTATATTGGTCCCCTTTCACTCCCTCATTTTTCTGTGGGATAACAACAGAATACTGGAACAACTCAGCAGGTCAAGCAGCATCAGAGAAGGAAAAGAGTGTATGTCGTTGTTTCAGGTCAACACCCTGCATCAGGACTGAGAGGGAATAGGAAAGATTGCTGTATATATCAGTGCAAAGGTGGGTGGGATAGAGGCTGATAGGTAAAAGGTGAAGCCAGATGAAGAACATACTCTGAGCAGACAGAGGGACAAAAACTTATAATGACAATTGGAACCAGATGCAGGGGCAATGATGGGCAGGTGGAACCAGTTAGTGGATGGGAAAGATGAACAAAGGGAAAAGAAAACTAGGTCACAGGTGAGTGTGTGTGGGAGGAAAGCTGTGGGAGTGAGGGTTACCTGAAATTAGAAAATTCGGTTTTCATTTCCAAGCAGAAATCTATCTTTGTTTTTGTTGTTTTGTATTGGCTTAAATTCCCAAACCTGTGTCATTTTAAATTCTGCTCATTTAGATATCAAAAATGTCCACTTTTTCCCATCTTTAACGTTACAACTCCAATGACAAACTCTTTGACACCATGTTTCTTGTTATGATGTCTTCACCCTTTTCTGTCAAAAATTTCTCCCTAAATCATCTTGTACACAGTAATTTCAACTTTCAGCTCAAATTATTGTACATTATCTCCATTGGGTTATCTATTTTTGTTCATTTCTCCCTCCGCACAAGCTCATTTAACTAATGGTCATTCCTTCCACCTTGTCATCTCACTTTTGATTTCTCTTCAATCACAGCTATTTTTTTTTGCTTTCCTAGAATTTTTTTTTCACCTGTTTTCATGTTCTGGGTTCACCACTAGTAAACCATATCAGATCACTTACAATGGCACATTTAGAGTCCCAGCAATCTTAGTTTTTAAGCTTTATTCACTGTGACACTGTGTTGTCCATCTAGCAATCACACACTCATCCTTGATGTCAAAGAGATTTTAAACCTCTCCAATCCTTACTGTTTCCTGGTCTTGCTTCCATCAACATTACCATTGTATTTATATTGTACAGTTGGTTCAATGATTGATTAATCAGCCTATAGCAAAATGGATCCCAATCTGCTATAATTTTGGGAACATCCCAAAAAGCAGTGTTCTTTCTGCATCCCCACCGCACCCCACACTAGTGTCTTCATTTGTTTCCTCGAACAGCTTCTGCTTTTTCTTTCAACTACTGCGAGGATTTCCTGGACTTGGTGAAAAAGATTGAAGCTGCCTGTACAAATGCCTCTGTGGCAGGCCATACCTGTGCCGTGGTTCACTCTCCATCTCCCATCTTCCTTTCACATGATCTATTTTTCTCATGTCTTACTCGTAAGACTTGCTTCTTGGTGTCTCTCTCTCCTGCTCCCAGTAAATCACTCATGGTTCTCTTTCTGTTTGTGGCCATCTTGCTAACTGATTATGTATTACATGTATTTCCATCTCCTTTAAAGGAGATCTTTCCTGAATCTTCTTTAAATCACCTCAAAAGAGACTGTCTGCCGATGCCATTATCCTTGTGGATACTTGCCTCATCTCTCATCTCCAAGCTCCCTTTCTTCTCAAGCCTTTCAGTGCACTGACTGACTATAAATCTGTATCCTATTTGTTAACTGTTTTCAGTATTAGTTGATCTAAAATTAAACATATTGTGGAAACAGTTGAAGTACTCTTTTATTTCCAGGTGAAAGAGGAAAATGTATTTTAGCCACTAATCCCAAGATACTGTTCTGTGACCTGTGCCTTGATCCTGGTGAATCAAAGTCATGTAAGTTGATGTATTTTGATGTAGATAAAAACTTTTTCACAACTTAATAACAGTTATACATAGTATTCAGTATGTGCTAGGCTTGAGTTTTTTGGTAAGTGGTACTTGAGCTGCTTTATTGATGTCTGCTAATTTTAGTATATAGACTGGTAATGTGGTGGGGGAATGGAAAATTTGACAAGGCATAGAACATTATCAAATATCTTGTTTCTGCTGGTTCTGTCCCCAACAATAGTTTTTTAAAAATCCTTCAGATGAAATTTATCCCCGTTTCTTTTTAAAAGAGCATGCTGCAGGAATGGTACTGATAGGTTAATCCTAAGTGCTATTATTATCATGTGAACAAAATTTAAAATAGTCTGCTCACTGTTTTCTGTAGTTAAATATTTTTTCTCCATCTTGTTCAAACAAGTACTGTAACATTGCCTTGTAGGCTATATTGCTCAGGTAGAATTTTTCCTAATTCTCAGCTGTCAGCCAGCTGAATCTATTGTTTATGAGTAGGCCCTGTGGTCAATTAAGCATTAATACAGTAAATCTTTCACTTTCAAAGTTCAAAGTGAATTTATTATCAAAGTACAAATATGTCACCATATACAACTCCAAGATTCAGTTCCTTGCAGGCAATCACAGTAAATACAAGAAACACAACAGAATCAATGGAAGACCACCACCCACTGCAAAAAGAAACAAGACTGCAAATACAAAAAGAATAAGAAAATAAGTAAATAAGCAATAAATATCAAAAACATGAGGTGAAAAGTCCTTAAAAGTGAGTCCATAGGTTGTGGGAACAGTTCAGTGATGGAGGGAGTGAAATTGAGTGAAGTTATCATTTCTGGTTCAAGAGCCTGATGGTTAAGGGGTAATAACCATTCCTGCACCTGGTGATGCAGGTCCTGAGGCTACTGTACCTTCTTACTGATGGCAGCGGTGAGAAGAGAGCATGGCCCGGATGGTAAGGCTCCTTGGTGATGGATGCTGCTTTCCTGTGACGGCACTCTATGTAGGTCTGCTCAGTGGATAGGGCTTTACCTGTGATGGACTGGACCACAGCCACTACTTTTTGTGTGCTTTTCCGTACAAAGGCAACAGTGTTTCCATACAAGGCTGTGATGCAGCCAGGTACTCTCCTTTTATAGAAGAGAAACATTTATAGAAGTTTGTCAAAGTTTTAGATGACATGGTGAATCTTCGCAAACTTCTGAAAGTAGACTTGTTGGTATGCTTTCTTCATAATGGCACTTGCATGCTCAACCCAGGACAGATCCTCTGTAATGATAACACTAAGGAATTTGAAGTTTCTGACCCTCTCCACCTCTGATTCTCCATTGAGGGCTGGCTCATGGTCCTCCGGTTTCCTCCTGGATCATCTCCTGTGTCTTGCTGACATTGAGTGAGAGGTTGTTGTTGTGGCAACACTGAGCCAGATTTTCAGTCTCCCTCCTTTATGCTGATTTGTCACCACCTTTGATTTGGCTGACAGTGCTGTTGTCAGCAAACTTAAATATGGCACTGGATCTGTGCTTAGCCTCAAAGTCTTAAGTATAAAGTGAGTAGAGCAGGGGTCTAAGCACATAGCCTTGTGGTGCACCTGTGCTGAGGGAGATTGTGGAGGAGATTTTATTGCCAATCTGAACTGACTGGGGTCTGCAAGTGAGGAAATCGAGGAACCAGATGCACAAGCAGGTATTAAGGCAGACGAAGATTATTGATTAGTTTTGAGAGATGATAATATATTGAATGCTAAGCTGTAGTTGACAAACTGTCCAGATGTTCCAGGGCTGAGTGAAGAGCTAATGAAATCTCATTTGCTTTTGCCCTGTTGTGACAGTAGGTAAATTAGAGTAGATCCAGGTCACTTCTCAGACAGGAGCTGAGATGTGCCATCACCAACCATTCAAAGAATTTCATTACAGTGGATGTAGGTACTAATGGACGATAGTCATTGAGGCAGGTTACCATGTTCTTCTTGAACACTGATATAAATGAAGCAGCTGGGTACCTCAGACTGCCGACGGGAGAGGTTAAAGGTATCCTGTTGAGTATCCTTCTGGAATTGCTACGTTACATGTGAGATGGCTTTTCAGAGATTGATGTGAACCTCTTGAATTTAACACTCCAGCCAGTTGATCAGAAGAGGTGTTAGTACTCAGCCAGATACCCTGTCTAGGCTGAATGCTTTCCATAGGTTCACACTTCTGAAGGATGCTCTCACGTCAGTGTCAGAGACTGAGATCACATGGTCATTGGAGGCTATGGGTGTTTGTGAAGGTGCCTCCATGTTTTGATGAACAAAGCGATTATAAAATTACTGAGCTCATCTGTGAGTGAAGTCTTTTCACCTATGTCTTTTGGTTTCACTCTGGAATTGCTACGTTACACGTGAGATGGCTTTCCAGAGATCGATGTGGACCTCTTGAATTTAACATGATTCCCAGATCTGAGTGTGACTGATATGGCCCTCAACAAATTGCAGATTGCATGGTTCATCTGGGGCTTTTGGTTAGGGAAGACTCAATGATTTTGTTGGGACACACTCATCTACAACTGTTTTTATAACCTTTGTGACAACCATGGTGTATTCAGTCTGATCCTTGGGGTCAATAAATACAGCTCAGTTCACTGACTCAAAGCAATTCCTCAGCCTCCCTTGATCATCTCTTTGTTGTCCATGTCTGTGCTTGTTACCACCCAGCGTCTAAATCCTGGAACTCCCTACAAAAATCCACTCTAGGAGAGTGTTCACCAGAAAGATTTCAGCAGTTCAACAAGGGAGGAAGCTCTACTATCACCTACTCAGGGCAATAAATGTTGGCCTCTGACTCTGGAAAATGAATTAAAAGAAATAAACTTCTTCATTCTCTAGGAGTTTTTCTGGTAATCAGCAGTATTAAATAAAATTTTTAAAAATGCTAAAACGCTCCACAATTCATACAGGACCTCGGAAGAGAATTGCTTTTGGAACAAAGCTGGATTATTGAAACCTAGTTCACCCAGGCTCTTTCTGTTACAGTTTTTCCAAAGGTAAGTTGCAGGGAGACAGGTGTCAAATGGACAAGGGTGAAAGAGCCTGGGTGAACTTTACTGCATTTCACTCCAGGTAAAGCCAATTTTCAGTTATGTAACACTGGACAAAATAATGTATTAATGTCTAATTTGTAGGTACATATGTCTCAATAATTCTATAGTCTGAGAAGGCATACTTTTGCTTGTTTTGTTTATGTGTTTCCTTGAAGATGGAGTGTACAGTGCCTCAAGTCACAATAAAAAAAAGCTCATTGAATTCTTTGGACTCATGAAGGCATAATGAGCATAGAGGAATGTTTGACCACAAAATATGTGCTAAAATAACTGAAGTGTAAGAAAGAGTCCCCATTATCTACTTATGCAGTGACAACCAAATGTATGGTATATAGATCAAAGTTGAGTTTATCGTCATGTGCACAAGTACATGTATGCATAAGTGCAATCACAGGCACATAGCATCAAATCAGTAGCATTCACAAGAAAAACATAAATGTAACAAATTATGCAATTTTTACGAGAAAAGCACAAAACCCAAAAAAGGTCATTTTGATGCAAATTGATCACAGTGGTCATGGTATTCTAAAACTGTAGTGATTCAAAAACTAAATGGTTGAAGGGAAGTAGATGCTCTTGAACCTGGTAGTGTGAGACTTACGGTAGCTGTAGAAAGATACTGCGGCCTGGGTGGTAAGAATCTTAGATGATGTTGCCTTCTTGAGGCAGTGCCTCCTGTAGATACTGCCAGTTGTGAGGGTGGAGTTGGGAATGTGCCCATGATGTACTGGGCAAAATCCACTACTGTGCGGCTTTTTACATTTGTTACATTACAGATAATAAAATCTGCTCAAGGAACTTAATGTATCAAACAACATCTGTGGGGGGGAGGGGAGGAAATAATGATGTTTTGAGTCAAAACCTCACGTCAAATTTTGTTGCCTTCCGTTCCCCCATCTCAAAGATGTTGTTCGACCTGCTGATTTTTTCCAGCTTATTGTATTTGTCTTCAGCTTTTCGTTTCTGTGTCTCTGTAAATAGATAACCATTTTTTTTTGCTTTTTATTAAAATTAAAATAACCTCTTCCATAAGTCAACAAGACAAAGGAGATGCTTATTGACGGCAAGCAGTTTCAAACTCTTGGAAACGCACATCACACAACCTTTCATGGTCTCAGAATACATCCTACTTAGTCAAGAAAACTCACCAACACCTGTACTTTCTGAGGAGGCGGAAGAGAGCTGGACTTTGCACGTCCATACTCTTGTCATTCTACAGACTTGCAGTAAATAGAGAGCATCCTATCAAGCTACATCAGTATGAAAACTGCACTGCGATGGAGAGAAAGGTTTTACAACAGGTAGTCAAAACTGCCCAACGCATCATTGGCACTCCCCTTTCTCACCGTTAAGGACTGATATACATAAAGGTGTTTGAAAGGGCCAGTAACATCATGAAGGGTCCCACGCACCCTGCTCATGGACTTCTTTTCCCACTCCCATCAGGGAGGAGGCTATATAGCATCCCCAAGCAGTAAGCTTGATCAACACCTCCATCCACTAACTCCGCCACTACTTTATTAATTCCCATCAGTCACTTTATGGACATACAGTCAATCTATGTATCATTATCTTTTGTTTTTGTGCTGCATTGGATCCAGAATAAAAATTATTTTCAGTCCTGATGAAGGGTCTCGGCCCGAAACGTCGACAGCGTTTCTCCCTATAGATAGATGCTGCCTGGTCTGCTGTGTTCCACCAGCATTTTGTGTGTGTTGTAAAAATTATTTTGTTCTTCTTAACACTTGTGTACAAGAGATAACATTAAACAATCTTGAATCCTCTAGTCATGGACATTTATCTGGAGATATCCAATGTGGTTTTGCTGTAAATTTTCAGATTCCTACTGTGAAACTGTACCTCTTGATGGTCCACCATCCTTCCGAGGCCAGTCGGTGAAATATGCTTATAAATTGACGGTTGGTTGCCAAAGAGTAAATTCTCCAATCAAACTTCTTCGGGTTCCTTTTCGGGTATTTGTCGTTTATGGTGAGTTGATGACAAAGACTTATCTGATTTGAATTAATTCTAATTGTGCTAATGACATGGCTAATTTCTCAATCAGCAATAGTTTGTTGCTTCTAGATTAGAGATAATTCCGAGGCAATTGATCATATTCTTTCCTTTTTAATTTGTAATTTCTCTTTGATGGAAGCCATGATTGGTGAATTGAGGCTTTCAAAAGTCAAAGTCTTTCTGATGAATAAATTTGAATTCAAGAATAAGTATGGCATGGTCATATTCCTACTGTTACAGATAGTGTGTCTTTTGGTTATGTTATAGAGGTTCTTTGCAAGCTTCTAGAGTCGCACAGAATAGAAGCTGGCTTTTTGGACAACCGTGCCATACCCTATCTATGCCCCTTACAACTTCGTACATCTCTCTCTGGTCTCCTTAAACTCCTGTTCCAAGAAAAACAATGCAGCTTATTTAGTTCCATCTCTTATAAGTGATGTGCCCCATCTCTGGCAGCAGTATGCTGAATTTCCTCTGCATTCTCTCTAGTCTAATTATGTTCTTTTTATGGTGTGACAACAGATCTGCATAGAATCCTCCGGATGTGGTCGAACCAATATTTTATAAAATTGTACAATAACCTCCATCCTGTTACATTTTTGCCCTAGTTAATGAAGGCAAGTATGCCGCTACCCTGTCTATTTTTGCTGGTTTCTTCAGGTTTTCTTGGACTTGTACATGAGGTCTGTCTGTTCCTTGATACTCTTGAAGTTAGGACCATTTATTATGCATGTCCCCTATACTTATTAGTCTTTTTCCTTTATCAGGATTACCATCTGCCTTGGCTCTGCCCAACTTGATCTATGACTATCTTCCTCATTAACAACAGTAGTAATCTTTGTGTCATCTTCAAACTAATCATGCTTCCCATATTGTAGACTTTGATACCTTATTTTGTAGTTAATTGTATTTTTTCTTTGGAAATGGTTGGATGAATTTCCAGTTTTATTTACAGCAAAAATCAGGTGGCAACATCTCCGTTTTCCATATTGTCCAAGTTTAATTTATATATGCCATTGAGGATTGTGTAATTCTCTTATTGACCATTTTCTGCAGGATGGTGAATATTTGCCTTTTAGTTATGTGTGTAAATGACTAGATTTCATTTATTGGTTGCAAGGCTTTTTAGTGATTATTCCATTTTTATCCATATCAGGATTGGAAAATTATCAGTTTCCTCCAGATGAGGCTATGGCACCTACAAATCCATTTTTGGATGAAGATGAAAGTACTAAAAAAGACACCAGATTAGTCGATCTTGCAACTGAAATGTTGATGACCAGCACATCTCGCCGTAGTCTTCGTGAGTATTTTAAACCAGCAGCAGGCAGTATAGGATTTCTAGTCTAGTCTTCGCATCCATCAAAAGTAGAACATCTATCTATTTTTAAATAATGGTGTATTTATGATTGGGGGAGCAGGATAGTTTCACTAAAATATGAAAGAAATTAACAAGTATTTTTGCAACGCACTCAAAATGCTAGTGGAACACAGCAGGCCAGGCAGCATCTATAGGAAGAAGCACTGTCAACATTTCGGGCGAAGGGTCTCGGCTTGAAACGTCGACAGTGCTTCTTCCTATAGATGCTGCCTGGCCTGCTGCGTTCCACCAGCATTTCGTGTGTGTTGCTTGAATTTCCAGCATCTGCAGATTTCCTCTTGTTTGCTTAACAAATATTTTTTATTGAATTCCACTTTTTGGGATGGTTTAGTAATGCAAATGGTACCATTGAAGTTAATTGCTTATAGTTACTGAATCTGACTTGAAGGAACTATTGGGAAGATTATTTCAGAAAATAAATTGGATTAATTAAAAATCTCATCCCTCAACATTCAAGCTGCACAAACCTCGAGGCAAAATATGCAGTATTCTGCATCAGGGTTGGGAAGAGTTTGTGTTCCTGAAGAAGGATATTCAAAATGTTGGGATTGATGTTGGACATTGAGCAGATCAGACAGAGGAGAATAGATATTTTGATAAAGTAGAAAATGTCTTGTATACTGTTTCTACAGATCAATTCATTGCAAGGTAAAACAATAACAGAATTTAAAGGGAAGTGTTACAGTCACACTGCAGGTAGATAATAAGGTGCAAGGTCATAATGAGGTAGATTGTGAAGGCATTACCCCACATTATACTAGGGGACCATTCAATAGTCTTATAACAGTGAGATACAAACCTTCATGAGCCTGGTGTTATGTGCTTTCAGACTTTTCTGTCCAATGGGAGGGAGAAGAAAACGGACTGTCCATGTGTGAGGAGTCTTTGATACGTTGGCTGCTTTACTGAGGCTCTAGAGTCCTTGGAAGGGAGGTTGCTTTCTCTGTGCTGAGCTGTGTCCACCACTCTGCAGTTTCTGCAAGTGGAGAACAGTTACCATACCAAGCTGTTATGCATCCAGATAGAGTGCTTTATATGGTGCATTGATAAAAACTAGTATGAATTGACAGGGATGTGCCAGATTTCTTTAGCCCGCTAAGGAAATAGAGGCATTGGTGAGCTTTCTTCGCCATGACATCGATGTGATTGACTTGGCTATTGGTGATGATCACTGAAACTCTCAACACTCTTAACCTCAGCACTATTGAGTAAACAGGAGTATGTGCACCGTCCCCCTTCTCCCTTTCTAAAGTCAAGAACCAACTCTTGTTTTCCTGACATTGTGGGAAAGATTGTTGTCATGACATTATGTTACTAGACTTTCATCTCTTTCCTTGATTCTGACTCGTTATTTGAGATATGGCCCATTCTGATGATATCTGTAAACTTGTGAATGAAATTGGAACAGAGTGCATCCAGGAACGTATAGGAGTAGAGTAGGTGGCTGAGGAGGCAATCCCGTGAGGCACTAGTGTTGAAGTTAGTCATTACTGCCTGTCATTATTGATTGCTGTCTGTTGGTCAGGAAATTAGGGATCCAGTTTCACTGGAGGTGTTGATCTCCAGATCTGGGGTTTGGAGATGAATTTGCTTGGAATTGTAATATTCAGGTGGACCTGTAGCCGATAAATGGAGGGCCTGAGGATCTCAAAACGGGGGTGATGGGGTGATCAGTACTGATAGAGACCTAAAGAATACACCTACCTCATGAAATTTAATTCTACATGCATTCCAGCAATGGTGTAAGGTACTGTTTGAAAGGAAATTTTGAAGTATGTCTTAAGTCTGATCTTAGTCAGAGATTATACTGAAATGAACATATGGAATACAACACCATCATACATGTTCTGCATTCCCCATGCAGTAATGTAAACGACCATTTTGGTGTGTGGTCATGTGCTCTGATATGACCCTCGTCTCCTAATTAACCTTTTAAAATAAATCTAAAAGAATTATAGCAGTAACACTGTGCTTTTGCTTATAAATTATGTTTGACTGAAAGTGAAATAATATATTTTGTGCAGATTTGTATAACATTACTAATGTCAGGGGAAAAGTTGGAAAGTTCTGCATTTTCAAAACTATCTATAAAATTGGAGAAGATGTATTGGGCACATTTGATTTCTCTGAAGGAGATATTCCATGTTTACAGGTCAGTACATTTTATAAATATTTTGACTCTGCATTTGACAATGTCTGTTATTAGAGCATTTACCAATATGACTATCTTTATCTTTTAAACTGTTGTGCAGGTATTGTGTTAACAATATCTGCATTTTAGCACCCATTGTATATAGATGAAGAGAAAGTAATTTGCTGCAAATGTTCTGCATTACTGCCATCCTTCAAAATGTATCCAACAATGTTTGATGAATGTGGGATTGAGATTGACTGTGTTTACCTCCATGACCAACTGTTTTATCAGCAAGCTTTTGGACACGATACTTGCAGACAGTCAATGCTGTTTTTGCAGTTCCCTTAATTCAGGCTTTACTTCTTTCTCTTCAGGTAAACAGCTACTGCTGGTTCAGTACATCTAAAGTTCAAAGTAAATTTATTTATTATCAAAGTATATGTATATCAACATATACAACCATGAGGTTAATTTACTTGTGGGTATACTCAATAATTCCATAATAGAATAATAACCATTTCAGAAACAATGATCAACCACGGCATTCAATCAGGGTAATTGATGTTTCCCATGATTGTGCTGCAGTTGATCAAAATGCATTAATAACCTTTGTGGCACTGTTAGATATTTTCAGATTCAGATTTATTTATTTATCACGTGTACATCGAAACATGCAGTGAAATGTGTTGGTTACATTAACAACTAACACAATCTGAGGGTGTGCTGGGGCAGCCCACAAGTGTTGCCACACAGTCTGCTATTAATGTAGCATGCCCATAATGTTCAGTAGAACAACACAAGCAACAACAATAGCAACAGCCATAGCAATAACAATAACCATTCACACACACAGACAGTCCTCCAACACCAAGACAGGCTCCCTCCAGGCCATTAGCCTCCAGTGGACTTATGGACTCGCAAGCATTGGGCATTTGACTTCCCTGGTGGATTTGCAAGCCTAGAGCTTCAGCTATTGGGTCTCAACATCTGGTCTTGCTGACTTCAGTTTTTGACCATGGAAATTTGATCTTCGATATCGACCCAGGATTTGCAGATAATGGGACCCAGAATTCCAGCCTCAAGCTCCTGACTCGCTAGCCTACTGCCTGCACAAACTTCTGATTCTGGGACCTGCTGACCTGGGAGGCACCAGTCCTTGTCCTTGCTGGTTCTACATCTGTCTATAAATGTCCTTTGTTGCACATCCACGTCGCTGGTCTTTGAATGCAGAGGATGGAGTAGAGGTCTAAACTCCAGCTCTAGCTCCTCTAAACCCGCATCCCCGGTCCCTAACCAAACCTCTAACTCTCCTCTCTATCCCCAGAGTCATTCCTATGAACCTAAATAACAACTTTGACAGAGACCTCAGCTTGGCGCCATCTTGACTGGAAGATTTTGCTGAAGTCATGGATAATTTAAGAAAACATTATTTCTTAATATTTGTCTTAGAATACTTTAACTGGTTATTGCTTTTGATTTTTGTTCTGTTGTTAAATAATCCATTCTTTAAATATGCAACATAAAATTTTAATTGTTTCCAGCTGAATAATAGATGAATCTCAAGGTTTAATTTCCACAAGTGTACAGCTGACTGAAATTTGATTAACTTTGGTAACTAGATCTTGCTGTTTTTTCCCCCAATATGGAATGCTATCACTAACAAAGATGAAACTCACCTTTTGTCTAAGTTTACTCATTAATTCAAATCCTTGACTCTCCTTATTTCCAGTTCTCAGTATCTTTGCAGACTGAAGAGCATGTACAAGAAGATTATCAAAGAAAACCAGGGCAACCTGTTTCACTGAGTACTCATGCTCGGCATCAGGAATCATGTTTGCATACTGCTAAAACTCATTTCAGTTTACCAGTTCCACTTAGTGCTACACCCAGCTTTATGACCACTGTAGGTAAGTGTTTTATTAATCATCATTTGCATAAATGACTTTATATATGAAAATATGTATCAACATATCTTGCATATTTGGATAAACCTGTTCTGGTCCACTGAAAAATTAAACCTACTCTGCCATTTGTTAAGACAATGGGTTTGCTTCGCTAACCCTATACTTTCATA
This sequence comes from Hypanus sabinus, assembly GCF_030144855.1. Lineage (NCBI taxonomy): Eukaryota > Metazoa > Chordata > Chondrichthyes > Myliobatiformes > Dasyatidae > Hypanus > Hypanus sabinus. The sequence goes on from NC_082719.1 coordinate 81,916,581, forward strand.
TTTTAAATATCTATCCACTTTTCTGGAATATATTGTTTCCACAGGCCTTTAAGGCAAGGAATTCCAAAGATTATTATGCTATGGTTGAAGAAATTTCACATCAGTCTTTGATAGCTTGCCACTTTCTTTGATACTATGATCTCTGGGTCTGGATAATTCTGCCATGAGAAATATAATTTCTGCATTGATGCTGGCAAGCTTCATAAAAATTTGCACTTCATCTTTAATGTTTATAAAATAAAAGACAATATTTCAATTAGCTTTCTCATTCTATATTTCCTCCATCCCAAGAATCAATGTCTTAAGCCTTCACCATGCTTCCTTAATCCTTAAATCTGTAGAGAGATCAGACTAGTGTGCAATGTTTCAATATTTTACTTCCTTACCTGGGATTTGCTAAAGAAGTAGTTTGTCAAACTATTAGACTAAATAGTTTTCTCTCTTTACAGATGCTATCTGACCTGAGGAGTATTTCCAACATCAGCAGTATTTTACATTTGTATTAATTAGTCTAATTAATTTAATCAATAATCACCCACTCATTTACTGCTCATAATGTAGCAAATGTTATGACTTGGTGGTAGTTGTCAGTCATATCTGACAATGACAGGAACTTGTGCAGGAGAGTTTTAAATGGATGAGCCATGGGCCACTTCCACTCTTTCGACCTCAGAAGTGGTACAGATAGGCACCACAAATTGGGGTTTCCTTGGTTGCAGTGGATGACCATGATATCTTCTGTGCCTTGGCATGCCCTTTGCTCTTGATAACAAATTATATTTTTGTTAGCAAGTGCTTACTGTTATAAGATTTTAATAATGAGATGAGCTTGCTAGTAGGTCCAGATTAGGGAGCAAATCATTTACCCTACTTACTGGAAGTTTTGTGATCAAAGTCATGAACTCTTGGTTCTTCTGGAATGTGTTATACCTAATGAATACACTGCAGTAATGATTTCATAGGTATCAGGAACAAGGATGCAATCTGTATGTCCCTCTTTCCACTTGCTCTCAAATACTGTGACTGTTGAACAGTTTGAGTTGCAACACTAGGAGTGAATCTTTATTTATTTATGGTGCAGAAAATACAGTTGTATGTTAGCAACATTTGCCAACTAATTCAATTGGAGAAGCCCTGGAATTTTTTTGTGTCCTTCACTTAAAACTCTGTACTTGTTAGAAAGTTTTGATTTCTAATTATACTTAGTCTTTGTACCTAATAGGTGGTAGATTGCCATTCTTGAAAGAATGATCACTAGATAGTGATCATAGTGCAGTCCATAATTAGCACTATTAACTGTACTATGAAATATTATTCCCTAAGCTGTATTTGAAAACAACTACTCATGTTCTATTTTGTTTTAATTTTTTTCTCCTGTAACCCTAGTCCTCAGTCCAATAGCTTAAACTCTCACTATGTTAAATTCAGATTGCTAGTTGACTGCTGTTTGTGACTCTGAATTTCCAAGTTTTATCTTGCAATGCATTTTGGATGTTTTACGATGAATGAACGCCATCCCATTGTGGACCTTTCTTTAGAACTTATTACTTCAAATTCCTCTTTCATTGTCTTTCTTAGAAACCTCTTTATTTCTTCTTACTTTTTGGTTAATATCTTTTTTCTAGTTTCTCTCCTCCTTGAGAAATTGAGCATTTTTCTTCTTTAAAGGTTTTGAAACATGCTATTTTCATCATTTGGTTGCAATTGGGTCTTAAGTGACTTCAGTGCAAAAATTCTCATTAAACCTTGTGCAACACACCAATTTATAATATCTTATTATATTCATGATTTTAACAATAATTTGATATACTTGTATATTTCAATTTCAGTATCCTTGAAGTGGCGTTTACACTTTGAGTTTGTCACTGCTTGTGAGCCAGTGGAACCACCTACTGTACTTGAGAACCAATCGGAGATAATTACTTGGACTGGGGCAGGGAAAATAGATGTGGACACATTCAGCTGGGATCTGCCAATAAAAGTGCTTCCAACTAATCCTGTACTCGCATCATATGTTTCACAGTTGACATCTTTTCACTCCATTACTATCTGAAATTCATTTGAGATTTTGGAGAAGCAGTTGAATAGCAACAACAAATGAAAAAACAAGCAATGATATTACTTAAAGTATTACGTAGTTCTTTTATTTCTTAATCAAAAATTACTGGAACTTACCACAGAATGCAATTCCAAATCACAGTATTTCTTCATGGAAGTGTGAGGAACAAGATTAGCAATGACTACAGTTTCTCCCATCATTGAATGGACTAAGATGGAACACTGCACCTACCACATTTTGTTTTTCATTTTAGACATCCAATTTCAAAAATTCCTTACATTGATAATGATGAGAAGATTTTATATGGAGAACTGTTTTGTCTAGACGGTGTATAGCTTTTGGAACTGGTAGATCTGAAGTGCTTTTTATTGTGGGTTTTGCTGTAGATAGTCTAAATTCTGTATCCCACAACTGAGAAGAATTGCATCTTCACATTGGTGCTTCTTGTATTTGCATTTATTTATCTTAAAAGCTTGTTGCACAATTACACGTTGTTTGTTGTTCTTGAACATTTTCTATTAAACGTAGATTTTACTCATTGTGCTGTAACACAACAATAAACCTTGTCAATCACCATTCAACATCTTAACCTCAGGAGTAAAAAATTAACTATATTTTAGTAAATCAGTTTTGTTTTCCTGTGTTCCTGTCGGTTTTATTTACTGCTATTTACATTTATTTACTGCTTTGACTCTTGGCATGTCATGGAAGTCGCATCTACGGCTGTGTTTTGGTTAAGTGGCAGCTAAAACTATGTCCATCTTCATTTTAGTCTTCCTCCTGTATGTTTACATTAAAGTTACTGGTCATCACAGTTAAATGGCAATAATTATACAAGCCAGCATCACTTATCTACAGAACAAATAGTATTTAAATTAGTATTCATCTAGTTTTCCCCTTTTTGTATATATCCTGTGTACCTTTCTTATTGGTAATTTTGAGAAGAAATGAACTATAAAATGTTATCCAATTTTTTGCAAAATATATTAATACCATGTTTGTAGGATATAACATTCACTCCTTTTGAAGCTATTTATGTGATGTTTTGTGCAAAGGTTTTGCAGCCTACTGGCTGACAGAATTTGAAATATTCATCTGCTGTGTGAAAAATGTTGAAGGTTTTATTTCATCAAGAAAACATTTCTCTACTCATTTAGTATTTTTACATTTATTTAGCAATTCATCTGAACAAAATGGACATCTCAAAAATCATATTTACTCTAAAAATGCTAGCAACATATTTTGCACTGTGCCTAAACAGGTGCGAACAAACATGAGAAGATGTGAAACATTCAATTTTTGGACTAAGACTGGCAGTAAATATGGCAAAATTATTTGAAAAGAAATGGGGAGGTTATAACTGATTTGGTGGTTAACATAGAACAGTATAGCACAGGAATAAGCCCTTCAGCCCAGAATGTTTTGCCAAACCAACTAAAAAGTAAATCAAAAATCCTCAAAAACTAATCCCTCCTATCTACACAATGTCCATTTTCCCAGTCTTGCAGATTATAGCCACATTCCATGCAAAATGAGCATAATAAATGAAGTTCTTACAGCATACTTAGGAATATAGTCAACTGTTTTAAATATACAAATGTAAATACAAATAAATGTTGCTTTTCAAAAACTGCTTTTTTTTCTATTTTCGTAAGCTTGAAGGTAAGCTAAGCAAGTTTCTGTATACTGAAGTCATGTAAATTGATTTTTTGTAGCGCTTCAATTGTTGCTTCAAACGTCGACCACATGGTTGAGAAGGATGGCGAGTCCTTGCATCGTACCACATAGCACAATATTGACGAACATCAACTGTATAATTTACCCTGAACAGATAGCAATTCAAGTTAACTTTCCATTCAATAAAAATGAAGTCTAATTTATAGTCATCTATGAAGTTGATGAGATGGGTGCCTTTTTTATTTTGTCATTATGTGTACAACAGTAATTAAAGGCCTCTAGCATCCAGCAATAATAACTGCATTAAGATAACAGCACATTTTATACATTAAAATACATTTTAGATGGCAAACTAGGAAGGTATATTTCACAGTGTAAATCTGTTAAATGCATACACATATGATTCAGCTCAACAAATGATTATAATCTTTAAAAAATTCCTTTATATTTTGAGACATTTATCCAAGGGAATTAAAATCAATGTACTTTTATGTGGGCCAAAGCATATGCTAATTGATATTATACTTTAAGACCATGTCATGGGAGCAGAGTTAGGCCATTTGGCCCATCCAGAGTGCCTCACATTTTTCATGATTGATTCATTATCCAACTTGCTTTCTCCCCATAACTTTTGTCGCCTTTACTAATCGACCTCCGCTTTAAGGATATCCAAATGACTTAGCCTCCAGCCATATGTGGCAATGTTTTAAAATGTATTTTTCTTTGTAATAATCTGAAATATTTATGGATGCCAGTGTTATTTGCAAGCATTCTGTCTCCATTATAAGATGAGAGTTGAGCTTTTCCTGGCTGTCTAGGTCATACAAGAGACAGTGTTGCACCCAGGACTATACTGGAAGAAATGGCATGGTTTCAGTAATTTCAGGCAGTTCTTTTTCTGCAGATAATTTGGCCTATGTTGTTGCTCTAACCACAATGTGTTCAGTGTTCCCTGCATATCTTCTAAATCTTGGGAGAAACAACTTTAAGGAGACTTTCGTGTTGAACCAGTTTCGGAGAAAGATGAAGCTATTTTACTGGGGAAGGCTACATTTGTACTGGGCTGGGGCCAATGTCTGTGAATTGAGTAGCTAGAACCACATACCACAGTAAGACAGCAAGCCAGGAAGTACTGTTGTTGAGAGCTTGAATACATAAATTTAAGCTTTTGTGAGATACTAAATTGAGGTTGTGTCTGTTTGCTCCTATCCAATGACATTAGCTAAAGCCTGATTACACCAAAGTTAGAAGAAAAACTGTCAGTGTAAACGAAATAGAAATTCACTGCATGGGAAGTGGGATTAGTATAGATGGGTGTGATAGCTGACATGTCGCTGTTTGACTATGACTCTGAATCAGAAAGAATGGTGACGTTATATTTAACCATATAACAATCACAGCACAGAAACAGGCCATCTCGGCCCTCCTAGTCCGTGCCGAACTCTTAATCTCACCTAGTCCCACCTACCCGCACTCAGCCCATAACCCTCCACTCCTTTCCTGTCCATATACCTATCCAATTTTACCTTAAATGACACAACTGAACTGGTCTCTACTACTTCTACAGGAAGCACATTCCACACAGCTATCACTCTCTGAGTAAAGAAATACCCCCTCGTGTTTCCCTTAAACTTCTGCCCCCTAACTCTCAAATCATGTCCTCTCGTTTGAATCTCCCCTACTCTCAATAGAAACAGCCTAATCACGTCAACTCTATCTATCCCTCTCAAAATCTTAAATACCTCGATCAAATCCCCCCTCAACCTTCTACGCTCCAATGAATAGAGACCTAACTTGTTCAACCTTTCAACCTTGTCAAATTTGTGATCCCTTGTTCCATTCATCAATCATTAGGTCATTTCTCAATGTTTATTTCCAATGTAAATTTTTTGGCCAGTTCATTGTTCTATGAATTCCTGAATTGATGGAGCCACTTGAAAACAAAATCCTAACACGAATATTTTTTGCCTGTCTTAGAAGATTTGCCAGCCAATTCAGCAAATTCACAAACTCCTGAACATTTGGCGTTGTTGGTTGAAGGCATTTTTAGAGGAAATTTGTAACTTCTAGCTGATTGGCAGTATATTTATATCCCTGTTCAATGAGAAATCCATAAATCACTTACATGTCACAGCAAATAATCTGTGTTGGAGCTATACAGCTGCATTGATAGCAGTCAATGGTCTTCCACATCTCCCCAACTTTATACTTGTATTTACCGTACTTGCAGGCACCTGGAAAATACAAACATGTTCTTTGCAAAATAGCTGGAAAATGGTATCAGTGAAAACGCGGCTGATTTGTCCGGAAACAAAAAAGCTTAATGATCAAATTAACCCACTGCCAGATTGTACGTTAGTCGGGGTCGGCTATGGATATTGCCTCTCAGCTGCCTACGTGATACATAAGTCAGTAGGCAAGCTATAACAGTATGATACGGAGAACAAGCTGTTGTCCTTGTAGCAGGCTACTCCTCCACACAGCTGATGAATCCAAAGGAACGGCAGGGACCGATAGTTTGGCATCAGCAGCGTCGCAGGAGATGCCAGTCAGCGTTGAACACAATGTAGAGACTCCATTTTGAACAATCAAACAGTTTTACTGTGAGAATTTATAATAAAACACACAAAGAGTAGAGAATTATTTATGTAATTCGAAGCAGTCTATCTAAAACATAACTAAACACCTAATCAAACAAAGCTCACTTGGATGCATCACTACAAAATGTATATCTGCTTAACTATAACATTTATCATATTTATTGAAACAGTTCAATATAAACCAGTAAAAAGTTTACAAAAGTTTATTTCTTGTTTAAAGCAATAATAAAGCAGAACAAAAACAAGTTGCTCATGAAGCATGTAAAATAACAGTTTAATTATTACATTACCTGTTGTGCGCCAGTAGCATTCAGCCTGGAATTCAGGGATTAATAATGTCAAGAGAAGAGAGAGAATGAGATATTTGAATTTGCGTTGTTCCATGAATGAAAGCCAGTGGAAATTCAGCGTTTCAAACTGCAGCCTGCAATGTAGCTGTTTGAAGATCTATTGAGGAAGTTACCAACCCCTGGGGAGGTACTTCGTAACTTAATAGAAATGCCAGCTACTGGCCTGCAAACAGATTTTGTATATTAAAATAGGTAAAAAGCAATCGAATCAGTTTATATTAGAAAATTAGCGTTACTCTTACATACTATGCATCAATGTGAAAATACGTGACAGATGAACTCCATTACTTTTTTCAAGAAATATTGTTAGAGAGTAACTTTAAGAGTCTAACAGCAAAATGTACTCATATTGAACCATTAATTTCAGAGATCACAGAAAGTTTTAAAACAATTTTAACATTTAATTACTGCGTCATATTAAGACAGATGATCAAAAGCTCAGCAGTGAGACGGTTTTTATGACTTAAAGGAGAAGTTAAGGAAGGAAATGCCAGAACTCGGACTTTGGCTGGTGAAAGGGGGATTAAAATCAGTCCTCATGAAGGGTCTCAGCCCGAATTGTCGACTGTTTACTCTTTTCTACAAATGCCGCCAGGCCTGCTTAGTTCCTCCAGCATTCTGTATGTTACATCGAAATCAAAATCAAAATTCGTCCATGCAAAACTTTGCAATATTTTGTCACCCAGAGGAGGCTTAAACATTTTAGTGTACAAACTGTCTTGCCGTGCAAGATGATATTTTCAGTAATATGTTTCTGCAATTTAGTAATTCCAAAAATATTTCATAACATTTTGCCCAATAACTGTCATTTCTAATGCACTGCTTTCAGCTTTAAGGAGAAATTAGTAAGATTTCAAATTTCGCAAGGTGATCCATGCATTATTAATATCTGTATGTGAGCCGTCCTGAGTCTCAGGTCATCTTTGACTCGGACAATCTGTGATTTAGAGCTTCCTTACGGGTGTGTGCATAGTATGAATCCGTTTTTTCTTCAAGATCCTGGTGTTCCTTCCGGAAACTGTGGAAATATAGGGAAGAGAGGCGGTAGCGACGGGTTCCTCCTCATTACTTGGTTTCCTGGATTTCCTGCCGGCCCTTCACCTGGGAGCCATTCTGTTAGGAACGTTGTGCGTGATCGTCTTGTTTCCTCTAGGAGACTCTCCGGGTCCAAAATAGTTTTCGCACGGTTAACAAAATAGAAAGAACTGCTCTACGTTGTGAGGCGTGATGTTGGTTGTTATTGTTGAGTTATAAATCCGTGTGAGTGGGCCATGTCCGATGCTACTGTCTGGTTTCTGTCCAATTAGAATACTCAGGAACGGGAGGCAACCATTCTTCATCTTCATCTCCACTGAATGTGAGTTTGGATCTTCGAAAATATCCTATTAAGTTCTCAATTGACATAAATCCATATTAAATTCCTGATCAATCCTAAGTAATTCAATCGTGATAAATTTATATAGATTTATTACCAATTCACTAACATTTTGAATTCTTCACAAAGAGGCAAACAGACTATAGGACTGGAAGAACGATTACTGTGTAACACAAACATAAGTGGAAAGGGATCAGTTCATGTGTTTTATTCAGAGAAGAAAAGAGATAAGTTAAAACATTTTCAGTAATTTATTGCATTATTATACAAATACTGTACTGGGTAGCTATGGTAGAGGCATGACAGAGATGCAGGTAAGTGAGGAGGCCAAGTTGCCTTCATGGTGAAAGAAGACATTGTAATGGTCCTTAGAAAGGATAATCTTGGATGATCATCCAGTAATGCCATATGGGTAGAAAGGGATGGTCACTCTAATGGGATTGTATTATAGGCCCCTCACTGGGCCGTGGGAATTGGAGGAACTATTAAGCAGTGAGATTACAGCCAGATCTAAACACAACAGAAGGCATAGTCTCAGAACAGAGGAGCATCAATTTAGAACATTGATTAGGAATTTCTTTAGCCAGAGAGTGGTGAATTTGTGGAAATCATTGCCACAGGCATCCGAGGAGGCCAGGTCATTGTGTGTATTTACAGAGGAGCTTGCTGCCACTTATGCACAGGAGGGGGGAGCTGGGGTGGGGATACTTTGAGGTTCTAACATTTCACTGTCGTTCATTCTTTGATGCTTTAGTGGATGGTTGTGAAGAAAATGCATTTCAGGATGTATATTGTATACATTTCTCTGACATTAAATTGTGTCTTTGAACCTTTGTCTTATGGTCTTAAAATGCTGGAAGGGCTCAGCAGGTCAGGCAGATTCTATGAAGCGAAAAGACAGTCAACATTTCAGGCCGAGAACCCTCATCGGAACTGGAAAGGTCAGTGAAGGAAGCCAGAATGAGAAGGTGGGGGAGGTGAAGGAGTACAAGCTGGTAGGTGATAGATGGAAGAGTTAAAGGGCTGAAGAAGAAGGAACCTAATAGAAGAGGACAGTGGACATTGGGAGAAATGGAAGGAGGAGGTGCACCAGAGGGAGGAGATGGATAAGTAAGGAGAAGAGAAGAGGTAAGAGTAGAGTCGGAATGGGGAATGGAACACGAGAGAGGGGGAAGTGAGAGTAATTAAGGTCCATGCCATCAGGTTGGAGGATACCCTAACAGAATATGATGGATGTATTGCTCCTGCAGCCTGAGAGTGGCCTCATCATGTCATTAGAGGAGGAATGGGATTAGCAAGTGGAATTGAAATGTGAAATGGGTGTCAAAGAAATCGCACCTTTTGTGGTGGATGGAGTGAAGGTGCTCCACAAAGTTCTACATCAGGGCTCACTGATGTAGTGGGGACAGCAGCACTGCAGTGCATCACAGACAAGAAAGGTCACCGGCTTGCCAGTAAGTTGCTAAGCCCTTGATGTGCTAATACACACTTACATAAAACATGTTATATCTGGCAACAATCAACTTGTATTTTTGATAGGATAGGACGTAGAATGACTGATTTTGTGTTCAACAAGCACAAAGTCAAGGAAAACGGAGTAAAAAGAACAAAATAAAGCAAAGAAGTAATAATTTCATAAACGCTGACAGTGAAATAAATATTATTTTATAAAGCTCCTTTTCACTGGCCTCAAAGAATTATGAATTGTGATGTAATGGAACATGGTTAGAATCTTTCAACTCAAGGGCATGATTCATGCCCAAGTCTCCCAAACTAAAGCACAAACCAATCTTTGACAAGTGTGACGGAACATGAAACTAATTAAAAATCAACCAGAAAGTGAAAATTTGCAAGTACTATAGTGTAGATTTTGGAAATCTGAGATAAAAACAGAAAATGCTGGGAATAGTCAAGTCAGGCAGTAAAAATGATCTTCATTGGCCTTAATGTCAACTCTGTTTCTCTCTATTAATACAAGCTGCCTGACCTGCCAGTTTCTGCTTTCCCAACATTTTCTGTTGTTAGAGTAAGAGTTATAAAGCATGGAAACAGGCCCACTGGTTCATGCCCACCAAAACGCCCAGTCCAACTTAATCCTATTTGCCCACTTTTGATCCATATCCTAAACTTTCTATACAAGTACCTGTCCAAAAGTCTTTAAAAACTTGTCATTGTACCTGTTTTAGCCCCTTCCTTTGGCATTTCAATCCACATACACGACACTCTTTGTGTAAAAAAAGTTGCCCCTCATGTTCTTATTAAATTTCCCCCTCTCACCTTAAACCTGTGCCCTCTAGGTTCTTGATTCCCCAGCCTTGTGGAAAAGATTGAGTGCATTCACCCTACCTATGCTCCTCATGATATAACACTGTACACAGCGATGAGGTCATCCCTCAGTCTCCTATGCAGCAAGGAATGAAGTTCCAGCTTGTCCACCCTCTCCCTGGATCCCAGTACATCTAATCCTGGCAACATTCTTGTTACTTCAGTTCATGCCTGTTTCATGGATCTGTTACGATGCTGAAACCGATTACCACACCTCCACGCAGAGCTAAATTTTGATGCTTTACACCCATCTGAGACTTTTCCATCCACTTTTTGTGCTTAAAATGGGCCTGTAAAGTGCTTACTTCACGAGAAGTGTCCTAGTGCAAGTAAATTCTCGTTTTAATCTGTCCACTACATTCTACTGTTGTCCTCTGATGGAGCGGACACAGATTGAAGCTTCTGCATTGCTATTGTTTCATTCCTTCTTCCCTGTGAAGACTATATCTTCACAGTAAAATATAGTCTTACCTGGTGATAATGTTGTTCATACTTCTGAAGGGGTGGAGCATTTGTCTTTACTTGAGGGACAGGTTAGTGTCAGGGTGCTGAGGTGGACAAATCTGCTGCCTGGGTTGAAACTGTTAACAATGACTGGCCCTTGTAGAGAATCTTGTGATTACTGAAACAGGGAGGTAATTCTGAAGATGGAGTACCTGGTAAGGCTCTGAAAACTTGTGCCAAACAACTGGTGGAGGTGTTCAAAGACATTTTCAATCTCTCATTGTTACAGTCAGAAGTTCCCACCTGCCTCAAAAGGGTAACAATTATACCAGTGCCCAAGAAGAGCAGGGTGAGCTGCCTTAATGACTATATCTAAGGTAGTACTTTTGAGGTTAGTTATAGCTAGAATCAACTCCTGCCTCAACGAGGACCTGGACCCACTGCAATTTGCCTATCGCCACCATAAGTCTGTGTTGGATGCAATCTCGTTTGTTCTCCAGGTCTTGGATCACCTAGACAATGCAAACTCCTACGTCAGGATGCTGCTCATTGACTACAGCTCAGCATGAAACCTGGACCCAACATATTGATGCAGCTATAAAGGAGGCAAGTCAGGGGCTATACTTCTTTAAAAGTTTGAGGGAATTTGATACATCACCAAAGACATTTGTGAATTTCTACAGATGCACCATGGAGAGCATTCTAATTGGATGCATCACTACCTGGTATGGGGAAGGGGGGGGGGGGGGTGCTACTGCACAGGATTGAAGTAAGCTGCAGAAAATTGTAAAATTAGTCAGCTCCATCATGGCAATAGCCTCTGTAGTAGACAGGATCTTTTCAAGGAGTGGTGCCTCAAAAAGGCAACGTCCATTATTAAGGACCCCATCACCCAGGACATGACCTCTTCTCATTGTCACCATCAAAAAGGAGGTACAGAAGCCTGAAGGCACACACTTAGTAATTCAGCAACAGCCTCTTCCCCTCTGCCATCTGAATTCTGAATGGACTTTGAACCCATGAACACTACCTATTTTTAAAAATTTCTATTCTTTTCCAATACTCATTAAGTGATTTAATACTCATTTCAAACTAATTTTCCACTACTGTAATTCGCAGGTTTTTTCCCCTCTATTATTATATATTGCTTTGTACTGCTGCTGCAAAGTTAACAACATACGCCAATGACATTAAACCTGTTTCTGATTCTGATTCTGGAAGATCAAAAACAGACACCCTCTGAACAGTTTGCAAATTATTGCACAATAATAGGATTGAACAAAGGTAGTTTTGTCAAGAGAGCAACATGTACTGTACTTTACTGATAGTGGTTTTTCATTGTTAACACAGGACATGGAAAGAAAAGAAATTGAAAGAATTAGGTGGGGAGGGGGATCTCACTGAAACCTACTGAATGTCGAAAGGCTTAGATCGACTGGAAGTGGAGGGGATGTTTCCTATGGTGGGGGAGTCTAGGACGAGAGGGTACAGCCTCAGGGTGGAGGGGTCATCCATTTAAAATGGAGATGAGGAGGAATTTCTTTAGCTAGAGTGTGGTGAATTGGTGGAATTCGTTGCTACATGCTGCTGTGGAGGCCAGGCCATTGAGTGTATTTAAGGCAGAGGTTAATAGATTCTTGATTAGTCAGTGAATGAAAGGTTATGGGGAAAAGAAAGGAGAATGTGGTTGAGGGAGAACTAGATCAGCCATGATGAAATGGTGGGGAAGCCTTGATTAGCCAAATGGCCTCATTCTGCTCCTATACCTTTGTCATGGTCCGGTCCGTGAAATCTGCGTTCCGGTTCACTATCTGGTCCGTGGAATCTGGACTCCAGGTCTTCCGGCTGTCCCCTATTTCAGTTGACCCTGATGGGAGTTATATACGTTCTGTAAACAGTAGCTGAGATGTGGGCTAAAGATTACAATGGAAAATAGAAAAGGCATAACAAAAAGACAATGTTACGATAGGCATGGAAGTTTTTAACATGGAGGTAGATTGGGAAAATCAGGTTGGTAATGGATCTCAAGAGATTTAATGTGTTGAATGCCTATGAGATGGCTTTTTAGAGTAGTTTATTGTTGAGCCTACTCGGGGATCAGTTATTCTGGATTGGTTGTTATGTAATGAACCAAAGGTGTTTAGGGTGTTTAGGGTGTAAAGGAACCCTTAGGAGACAGTGATCACAATATGGTGGAATTCAACTTGAAATTTGATAGGAAGAAACTGAAGTCGGATGTAGCAGTATTTTGGTGGATTAAAGGAAATTACGGTGGTATGAGAGAGGAGTTGACCAATGTTGGCCAAAGTAAATTGGAAAGAGATGCTGGAAGGGATGAGCAGGTATTCTTGTGTTTCTGGGAAAAATAAGGATAGTGCAGGATAGATGTATTCCAAAAACAAAGAAATACTCAGATGATGAAAGAGTACAGCCATAGCTGACAAGGGGAGTCAAAGCTATTGTAAAAGCAAAAGAGAAGACATACAACAAAGCCAAAATTAATGAGGATTTCAAAGTGCTTAAAAACCTACAGAGAGTAACTAAAAGAATCATTAGAAGGGAAAAGATGAAATATGAAATCAAGCAAGCAAACAATATCAAGATGGATAGAAAAAGCTTTTTCAAATACATAAGACATAAAATAGAGATGAGAGTGGATATAGGACTGCTAGAAAATGAGGTTGGAGAAACTATAATGGGGGACAAGGAGACAACAGATGAACTAACTGAGTACTTTGCATCAGCCTTCACTGACTAGTGGTGTCCCACAGGAGTCAGATGTTGTATATTTGGACTTTCAGAAGGCCTTTGACAAGGTGGCACAAATGAGGCTGCTTATCAGGTTAAGAGCCCATGGTATTAGCAGGAAAGTTACGTGGTTACAGCATTGGCTGATTGGTAGGAGGCAGCGAGTGGGAATAAAAGGACCCTTGTCTGATTGGCTGCCAGTGACTAGTGGTGTTCCACAGGGGTCGGTGTTGAGACAGCTTCTCTTTATGCTGAATATAAATGATTTAGATGAGGGAATAGATGGCTTTGTTGCCAAGTTTGAAGATGATATGAAGATTGGTGGAGGGGCAGGTAGTGTTGAGGAAATAGGAGGCTGGTCATAGGAAGAAATAAATTTGTTCTAAATGGGGAGAAAATGCAAAAATCTGAGATGCAAAGGGACTTGGGAGCCCATGTGCAGAACAGCCAAAAGGTTAACTTGCAGTTGGTGGTGACAAAGGCAAATGCAATGCTAGCTGTCGTTTCAAGAGGTCTAGAGTACAAGATCAGGGCTGTGATGCTGAGACTTTATAAGGCACTGGGGAGGCCTCCCCTTGGCTCCTTATCAAGATAAAATGTGCTGGCAATGGAGAGGGTTCAGAGGAGTTTCACAAGAATGTTTCCGGGAAAAAAAAGGTTATCATATGAGGAACGTTTGATGGTCTGGACCTGTACTCACTGGAATTTAGAAGGATGAGGGGGAATCTCATTGAAACCTTTCGAACGTTGAAAGGCCTAAATATGGTAGATGTGGAAAGGATGTTTCCCATGGTGGGAGAGTCTAGAACAACAGGGCACAGCCTCAGGATTGAGGGGCACCCTTTCGAAACAGAGATGTGGAGAAATTTCTTTAGCCAAAGGTGGTGAATTTGTGGAATTTGTTACCACAGGAAGTTGTGGAGGCCAGGTTGTATTTAAGGTGGAGATTGTTAGGTTCTTGATTGGCTACAGCATCAAAGGTTACTGGGAGAAGGCCAGGGAGTGGGACCAAATCTGCTCCTATGCCTTATGATCTAAGTGTCTATTACCACAAGGCATGCATTTAAGGTGAAAGGGGTTAAGTTCAAAGATGATGTGAGGGGTAAGATATTTACACAGAGGGTGCTGAGTGTCTGGAATGGTGGTAGGGTAGTGGCAGAGGCATTTAAAAACATCTAGATAGGCACCTGAATGTAAGGGAAATGGAAGGAAATGGACATTATATATGCAGAAAGGTTAGTTTAGTTGGCCCTTTGATTACTAATTTAGTTGGTTTGGCACAACATTGTGGGCCGAAGGGCCTTTTCCAGAGTCGTATTGTTTTCCGTCCCATGTTCTAAGAACTTTAGCAAGGTATTTGACAAAGCCTTGCATGGTAGGCTGGTTCGGGGGGTTAGATCCCATGTGGTCCAAGATGAGATAGTCAACTGGAAACAACATTGGCCTGGCGGAAGAAGCCAGGGTATGATACAGGAGGGTTGGTTTTCAGATTAGAGGCCTGTGGCCAGTGGTGTGATTGAAAAATTGATGCTGGGACCATGGTTGCTTGTCATCTATAGTGTATATTAATGATTTGAATGAGAATTAGCATGGTTAGTGGGTTTGCAGATGACACCAACATTGGTGACATAGCTGGTAGTGAAGAAGGTCATCAAAGATTACAATGGGATCCAGATCATCTGGGGAAGTGAGTCAAGCAACGGCAGGTATTTGGCCAAGTGCTAGTTGTATTTTGAAAATTAAACCTGGCTAGATGTTAACAATAAATAACCAGAACAATTTTTTTTAGAACATATGGATCTTGGGTGCAAGTACATAGTTCCCTAACAGTGGAGACATAGATAGTGAAGAAGGTGATTGGCATGCTTGTTTTCATTGGGCAAGGTACTGAGTACAAGAGTTGGAACATTATGTTACAAGATGATGTAGAGACCTCACTTGGAGGTCTCAGCGTGCATTTCAGTTGCCTAGTATTGGAAGGATAACATTAAGCTAGAGAGATTGCAATAAGATTCATAAGGATGTTGCTGGGACTGGAGATTGTGAGTTATAAGAAGAGATTGGAAAGGCTGGGACAATTTTCCTGGAGCATAGGAAATTGAGGGTGACCCTATAATGCTATGTAAAATCATGTGGAACATTGCTGGATCTTAGAACATTGATCACTGCAACACTGGATAGGCCATTCAGCTCACAATGCTGTGCCAATTTTCATGCCAATTTATACTAATTGTCTTTTCCCGTGTACTATCCATATCCCTCCAGATTAGTGAAATGTCATGGTACTTATAGCAGAGAAGTCTAAAATTTGAGAGAAGATCATAAGGGTAGGTTCTTCACACAGACAAAGGTGGGTATGTATAAAGACCTGCCAGAGGAAATAGGAGAGGCAGGTATAATTACAACATTTAAAAGACATTTGAACATGTTCATGGATAGGAGGCATTTAAAGGGAGAGAAAATCTGCAGATGCTGGAAATCCAAAGAATGCATACAAACCGCTAGAGGAACTCAAAAGGCCAGGCAGTATCTATGGAAAAGAATAAACAGTCGATATTCTGACGAAGTCCCTTCAAAACGTTGAACATCAACTGTTTCCTCTTTTCCATAGATGCTGCCTGGCCTGCTGAGTTCCTCCAGCATTTTGTGTGTGTTGTGATGTTTAAGCGGAAATGGGACTAACTCAGGTAGGCATCTTGGTCAGGGTGGAAAGTTGGAATCGACCCGTTTCTGTGTTGTAATACTCTGACTCTATTGGACAGTATAACCCAATGAAGCAGATCGATATGTACTAGAATTAGATGAGAATGAGGCTTGAGTGGAGTATAACATGGCAGGAATTGGTTAGACTGAATGTTGCTTTTAAATCTATAAAATGAGGGAATAATTTACAGCAGAGCTTCTAAGGAACAGCTGTACAAGAGGAGTAAGTTAACTCAAGAACCACAACCAATCTAGTCAGATGGAGCCACTTCAAAATTATTTGGACAAGTGGGGAATGAATAGAAATGTTAATGAAAGTGGAAGTATGAACTAAACATAGTTTACGATTTCTAATAATGACTGTAGGTCAGTGTGGCTTCTCTTTTTGTAAAAAAGCAGAGATTGTCTCATTCTAATTTAGACCTTTTTGAAGATCAATGTATCACCTGTGCCTTGGAATTGGAGAGCAGTTTTTCCACAAGTTGCTAGATTCTGTAGTCATGTTGAACTTTGGGAAACCAAAGTAATGCAATATTGAATGACAACTTCATAGGTGAAATAAAAGTATTTCTGTTCGGAACTAGTAGGCTTAAACTAGCTATCAAGGCTATAACCTAGGGAAAGTATGCTAGAAGATTATAATTATGTCACCTGGGTAAAGATGAATTGTTTCTTTGTTAAAATGAGTACTTAGGGAATGAAACTGGATTCTGACACAAAGATTCTATTTCTTTTTAACAAATCTTCATGGTTTCACTTATGACAATTTAGAGTTGATAACAATCAACTTTTGTAACTTTGGGATGAAGTAGGTACTCAAACTGACTGAGTTTTAGTCGGAATTCAGGATGTATATGGTGTTTTGATACTAAAAGTTAAAAAGCAGCGTTGTGAAAAATAATTAAAACTATTCTTAGACAGTCCATCAAGATGAGGAAGATAGGTTTTCCCTCCAGTTTTCTGTGATCTGAGGTGGGTAATGGGACCAATGCAGATCCAGGAACCCTCCCACAGATGGGCAACACACACAACATGCTGGAGGAACTCAGCAGGTCAGGCAGCTTGTAAGAGAGGATTGAAACTTCTTCAGAGTAGAAATACGCCAAAGGGATTTTACAGAGGTGTAGCGTAACATAGATGCCAGAGATTCTGCAGACGTTGTGAATCTTGAGCAGGGCACTCAAGATGCTGGAGCAATTAGGCAGTATTCATTTTGTGTGTTGCTCAAGATTTCCACCATCTGCAGAATTTCTTGAGTCTTTCACAGGCAGGGCAGGATATGGCTACCTACAAAATGCTAAGCAGAGAGATTATTCCAGAAATTTGAACAACAGTCTTCAGAAATGCAGCATGGTGTGTACACCTGCTGGCTCTTCCCTTGCTGGCCAATTGCATCACATTCCCCGTCTTCACCCCCTTATTCTCTGGCAGCTACAACTCTCTTTCCAGGGGCACCAGCAAGATAACCGCATTAGGCTCACAGGTCCTCTCATCGATGTAGAGGAAAAGGGTGGCGTGGTCTTCATTTGAATGACTGCAAGGACCTTTCCCTGGTGGCACCCCCTTCCGAAATGTCCAGTCAATCACCGGCCCGGCTCGTTTGTATTCACTCCCCATCCAGATTGGGGTGACTACCTTCAGATGCCATGTGCAGTCTTCCTCAGTCGGCCATTGTGGAACTTGCTGCCTCTGCTTTAACTTAAATCCCTCCCCATCTATTTCCCCATTATCTTTTCTGTCCTATGCTGTTCAACTAATCAGCTACCTTCAGCAACCGGTTTTCATTACAGAATATCGTTGCCATTACACTTTACATGCTATTCACGGGTTTATGTCGGTGTCTTCTGTCTTCGCATTTCCTGCGGGTGTGTTTTCATCAGCTGTGTTCAGGTCTGGTGTGGCCGGCTGGTGTTCATCTCTTAAGTTCTCTGTAATTACACGGGTACTGGGTACACTCGGTACCCTGTTCTGTCTGAGGGTACAACAAGAGGTGAAACATGCGGTTTAACTTGTGTCCGGTGTTTCTGCTGACTGCCTCGCCAAGTCTTCACAGACACAAGTGTCTTCACCAGCTCTATGATCTGATCAGCAGTTTGATTGGTCGGACTGGGCGCTGAAGGGGTGAGATTGTGTATCCGCCGTGACTTTCACCTGTTTATCTTTCCTCTTTTTTGGACACTGCCTCCAACCACGTCCCAGTAGGCCACAGCTATAGCATATCAACTCCTTTACCCTCCCACGTCTATTCCAGCAGTTCCTTGCTTCGTGCCCTGGTCGCCGGCAAACTCACTGGGACGTCGCAGCAGCTACATCCACATCTTTCCTCATTGCTGGCGTTCCCGGTTGCTGCCCTTGTACCATCCTACCCCACATATCCCTCGGGTACTTTTACCAGCACGTGTGTATCTTCAGCTGCATCTGTTGAATTTCAACCACTTCCTCGAGCTTGCAGCCGAAGTCCGAATTGCCGCACACGACTTTAAATGAAGGCAACTCTTGACAAAATGCTGTGACTCTTCCCCCACCCCGGGAAGAAGGGTCGTAATCACAGTCAGGGGCTGAGTCAGAGCAGCAGGGTTCTCGACCTGACATCGCCTGACAGATATATCAGGTGCCACCCTGATAAGATATATCTGTCAGGTGCCATCCTGATAAGATATATCTGGGTAAAACCTCTACACCAATTCCCACACTATGCAAAATAAAAATGACGGGTACCGGTTAAACGGCAGAGTACGCACTCTCCTGCGGGCTACTTTTGAGCGCCTGAATTCATGATGCCTGCTGTATTCCTTTGCATCACACTCACAGAAAGTGTATGCTAAAATGCAGCTCCCGAGCGAGGATACTGGCCCCCACTCTGGCGTCCCGAACCGTCGGTAACCCCCCCCCCCGCTCCAAATTAACACACAAAGTTTCGTCTCTTACGCATGCACACGCACACACTACTCCCAGTTCATCCCTTCGTGTTTGTGATACCTCGTGTAGCCAGATAGCACTGCCTGGGACAGGTCCAAGAATGTCTAATTTCTTAGCATACTCACCCACAGACTGCTAAGACCGCTGTTCCACACGACGGGTCCCACATGACACCAAATATTGTCGCGTGAATGAAGTCATTGGAGAAAATTACTGGTAGATACAAACCATTTTCTCTGACAAAACAAGGTACAACAGGCACCATATGGAGATATTTTCAGTCAGAGCTGCACTCCAGATTAAATCCACAATACATTTTCAGATGTGAAGACTGGTAGTCAGTTGTTAAATGTATATGTCCTAAACCCAGAAATTGCTGTAACAATCAGGGCAGGTCTTCAGAACTCGGCCAGGTACCCCATCTGGGCTGATTGCTTTCCTTGGGTTCACCCTCCCGAAGGCTGCTCACATATGGGCCTCAGACACTGAAATAACAGCGTCACTGGGGGGGGGGGGCATTTGTGATGATTCCTCTATGTTTTGATGGTCAAAGCCAGTCTAAAAGGCTCATCTAGACATGAAGCCTTGTCACCTGTCATTTGGTTCACTCTGTAGGAGATGAGAGCATTCAAGCCTGCCAAGTTCAGTCCAGAATTGCTACTTCATAGGTGAGAAGGCTTTGTGGAGATTGGACCTGAACCTCATGTATCTTTCTTGGTCTCCAGACCTGAATGCCACTGATCTGGCCCTCAGGAGAATGTAGATTCTCATGGTTCATCTTGAGCTTCTGATTGAGGAAGACAGAATGATGTTGTGGGGGCACACCCATCTACAACTGACAACCATGGTGTATTCATTCAGATCCTCTGATGAGTCCTTGAACACAGCCCAGTTTACTGTCTTGAAGCAATCCTGTACCCGTGCCTCTGCCTCGCACAACCACCTCTTTGTTGTCCTTACCTCTTTAGCCTTTACCTGGATACTGGTGGGAGAGCCAAGTGATCAGATTTCCCAGAATGTTGTCCGGACACGGAAAGGTAGGCATTCCTTACCATAGTATATTGGAGGTTTAGTGTGCTGCGGATTAGATGCTGATGATAATTGGGCAGGGATTTCTTCAGACAAGCCTGTTTGAAGTCCCCAAATATTATTTGAAATGTATCATATTGGATTGTTTCTTGTTTGTTGATGGCAGCAATCAATATTTCGAGTGCCTGATTAACGTCAGCTTTTGGTGGTATATAGATACAACAGAGAAACAGGACCTTTGGACCATTGAGTCCATGCTAATCCTGCACTAATCTCATTTTATTCCCCCCACATTCTCATCAATCTACCCCAGATTCTGCCGCCACTGTGGCCACCCATTTTAATTCCACTTCCCATTCCCATTCCGATATGTCCATCCTTGGCCTCCTCCACTGCCTTGATGAGGCCACTCTGAGAAACAACACCTTATATTCCATTTGGGTAGCCTCCAGCCTGATGGCATGAACATTGATTTCTCTAACTCCCACTGCACCCCTCCCTCACCCGGTCACCATTTCCCATTCCCTTTTCCCTCACTCACCTCATCTCCTTGCCCACCCGTCACCTCCCTCTGGTGCTCCTCACCCCTTTTTCTTTCTTCCATGGCCTGACTCTTTCACCAATCAACTTCCGAGCTCTTCACTTCATCCCTCCCCCTCTAAGTTTCACTTATTGCTTGGGTGTTTCTCCCTCCCCTCCCTCCACCTTTTAAGTCTACATGCTCAATTTTTTTTCTCCAGTCCTGCCAAAAGGGTTTCGGCCTGAAACGTCAGATGTGCTTTTTTCATAGATGCTGCCTGGCCTGCTGAGTTCCTCCAGCATTTTGTGTGTGTTGCTCAGACTTCCAGCATCTGCAGATTTTCTCTTGTTTATTATTTTTCTACTTATATTTATTCAGCTCATTTTATTGCCTTACAAAAAAATATAACATTCAGATTTAATAAGTATCATTGCAAACTTTTAATTCTTTATTCACACTGAAGAGCTCTGCAGTGGTCCACAACTTATCATTCGCAGTATAACTGTACTTTCCACACAAAAAAATGACATAATACTTTTTAGTGCTGGCAAATGTCAACCAAACAATAAAACAAAATAATACTTCATGTGAAAGACAATCTGCAGCTGGCACTCTGTAAATGAGCTAATTGATTTAGAAAACACTTGCATGATGTTTGCTGGAGCCATTAACATCTGCCCAGCCCTCTTGCTCATCGACTGGAATATTAGACTGAAATTGCTTTAGTCAAAGGCTGGATCATTCTGGCAAGTCTGACTGAGTCTTGTTGATGTTGCTTTTCAAAAAAAAAATTGAACGTAAAATAATATAACTCAAGCTTCAATATTATTTGAGAATGGGAAATAACCAAAGTATATTTACTGAAGAACAGCTAGATGAATATCAGGTAAGTCCAGGGAAGAGATTATATAATGTAAAAATATACAAGGTTATTATTCTTAATGGTGCATTGAAATGTACTAATTTGTAATGTTATAATAGAAGAGAATCTATTAAAATTATTCCAGTTTCGATGTCATATGCTAGATAATGTTCGGTAAAATTCTACTTTAAAAGCATGCAAAGAAAAATCATTTTAATATCACTAAAGAATGATATACAATAGGGTATGGATTATTTACAGAACTAATGACTATTGATTTGAGGTTTAACCATTTTTAATCTCTCTGATTTTGGAGAAACTTGAGAATTTAAGTACAGGTTAAGTCATTCTATGGATGAAGTGAATGAGCAGCAGAAGGCTAGCCAGAAAATGATGGAAGGAAATGTTGTGAAACATTTCAGCCAGAGCCCATTATCAGAATTTAAATGGCCGTAGATCTGTTAAAAGAAGGGGATGTCAGATGTGTCATAGATTCCTCCAAATGCTGTCGAAGGAATGAATGCAAATAATATTTTAATGTTGTGGGGAGGTGGGGAATATAGTTTTTAGATCTATTAGATATTGGGAGGGGAATTTCTTACTTTTATAGCAACTGTTAGAATGCAAATAACATTCCTCAGTAAGTGCACACAAAATGTATATCACTGAACTTACATGATCACATTGTTGACAGTGTGATAATTGTCTCTCACATAAACAAGGAGCTACTGTGACTCCAAATAAAATTCACAGGTGACTAACAACAGAACATAAGCTTGCAATCATCTGAAAATGACTCTTATTCAGGTATAGCTCTTAAAATTGCTTTTAATTGCTTAAAATTTATAGAAGATCACTTTTAGTTAAAGGGATGTACACTCATTGGTAAGGTCTTCTGCCAGTGACCTTCTTGCCAGAATGATGTTGTGCTAATGGGTGGAGATGAGTTGACTTTACAAACATATCCTTCCACTTTGCTTTATTCACTTTTTGTGCATTTGTCTTCATTTGCACTCATGCGAATTTGACCTAAGCATTACAGTCTAACAACAGGAAGATTAGATGCTGAGAATGAAAAAATGAGTGCAGAAGTGAAATAAAAAAATGATCGCCTATAAATTATAAACCCATAAACCCCATCACCCAGGCTTTTGAAGTTTCAATCTTGCAAGTGGTCAAAGTTTCAAGAGAGGTTTGTGACATTGCCCACACAGAACTCTTACTTTGTAAATGCTGCTTATATTGTCAGATATCAGCCTTAACTTGCTGCCAAGGGTACGATCTGTTTTTATGGTGGAAAGCCACCAATGTCTTATGTAGAGGTTAGTGCCAAACTTTGTTGTTTTGCGCGTTTAAGGCCACACAAGTTATCCAACTCACCGCATATTTTGTTCACTATCGTCTTGTTGACGGTTTGTTTCAGCACTTTTTATGGCTAGTGCTCATAATTCCGTTTTATATTCCTAGCAACTTCTGAGAAATAATTAAATTCGCCAAAGCACAGTGCAGGACCTAATTAGTAAGAAGGCATTTATTGGACAGTAGGTGGCAGCAATGGAATAGATTTATGGCAAAAACTCAATTGATAAATAATATTGCATTACTTGAAAATGCATTTAAAACTTAAGATCCAACTTACAAACTTAAATTGAATATATATAAAATGCAATTTTAAGCAATATAGCTGATGAAGAATCATACCTGAAAGATGATCTCCTTCTGAGATCTTTACACTTGTTTTTATAACATTAAGATATTCTAATGCAGCTCATTCTTAGTGGTTGAGTTAGCAAATTGGGAAATATAATATGTGGTGTTTGTACACTCTGAAGTGTCTCTTATCTGTGTCTGGGTAGCGAGATAAAATAAACAATCCTTTAATGCAGATGGTTTACAAATGGCAGTAATCGTTATTCTGTAATGCCAGGTCCTGATAATGCTCCACTTTGAGGCACACTCCACAGATTAATTAAGGCTAAGAACAGAATGTAAGCTCCAAGTGAGGTGAATCTTAAAGTTTCACAGCTATAGTTGTTCCAATAACCAATACCCAACCCACCAACTAAAGTCACATTCTTCTCTTTCCCCGTAATCAGGAACATCAGATTAGAATTTCTCCTTTCCTTAAGATATGTTTCAGTAATACCTGTAATATCAGACTTAAACACATTTATCTATGTCCTAAATTCATCCACCTATTTACTAAGTACTGTTATTATAGTCGGTACCAAAGTTCAAAGTAATTTTTTATTACCATTTATTATTACCAAATTTATTTGTCTTTTTCCTAATCTTTATTTTGTTATCCTTCCAAACTTGCTGGTTAACTTCGTTTCCACTTTCTCGCCCTTCTGACTCCACATCCAGGTTCCTAGCCCTTGCAAGTACCCTCACTGACTGTAACATTGAACAAAAACAAGTCAGAACTCTTGGAAGTATTCAGTGGGTCAACCAACATTATTGGAAGCAAAGGGTGTAAGCTAACATTTCAGGTTGAGTCACTGCATCAGTCTTCAGTAATCGTAAACTACTCTGTCCCTGACCCAACGAAGTGCAACTTGTCTATTTTGTACAAGTCCATCCTCCCAGGAGTCTAAAGTCCTTTTTGCTGCAACCACAAGCTCCTTTTTTCTGTGATAATTGGCACTTGGATGGGCAGTCTGAACTCCAGAGATTCCTACTTAGAGATCCTCCATTTTACTCTTACCTGATTTCCCAAAATCTGCTTTCAGAACCAGATCTCTCGTTGGCATACAACATTCTTCAGCTGCTCGGCAACATCCTTGACACTGGTACTGCAGAATTAAAATGCCATCTTATGGTTATGTAGCAGAAATACCAGTCTTAACTTATATGTTTAAGAGCAGCTTGGAGAAGTATATGGATGGGAGGGTCCTGCAGGTTAGCATGGACTAGATGGGTCAAAGGGCCTGCTTCGTCCTGCAGCGCTATATGACTCTATGACACTATGCACCCCTCCAGTACTCCAGCCTTTCTAATTGCCTCATTTCCCTTTGCATAACTGACCCAGGCAATGGACCTATCGGCATTGGATCTGGCTGTAGCCCACAAGAACTGTAAACTCAACTCTATTCAGAGGTGAATACAACAAGAGTAATATACAGTTGGGGGATTCGTGCACTGTCTGCCTGACCCATCTTTTCTGGCATTCATCCATTCCGTCTTTGCTGTTGCTAGGTCGGAACGCCTGAATGCCATTGCTCACGTAACCCACAGCCTCACAGTGAGGCTCTAACTCTGATAACATCGAACAGTACTGTTTAGTACAAAACAGGCTCTCTAACTCACAATGTTGTGTTGAGCATTTAACCTACTCCAAGATCAATCTAACTTTTCCCTCCCACGTAGCCTTTCATTTTACTTTCATGCACGTGCCTGTCAAAGAGCTTCTTACCACTCTCGAATCTATCTACCTCTACTGCCACTCCTGGCAGGTCATTCCAAGCACCTATCTCTCTCTGTGTAAGAATACATACCTCTGATTCCACCCCACTATACTTTCCACCAATCTCCTTAAAACTATGTCCCCTTGTACTATGGGTTTATCTAGCTGCCAATGCTTCCAGAAATACTCTGCAGCTCCTATGAGTTACGGCACTTCACACGTGGCCTTCTCTGCCTCGATTCACCAGCTAACTAATTAAAATGAGGCAACACTCGTCATTCAGTTTTGACTTTTCACAGCACTAAGTGTTAGATAGCCTGGTGAACGATCCTAAAATTGGAATCAATGTAATTGACAAGTTTCTGCATGTTTATGCGGGACAAATCTTAAAAAAAGGCAACTAAAATATTTCTTTTCTATTTCAAGGATTGTACTGTCTTCACAAGGAAAGAAATTATGAGGTAAATTAAGAGATTAGATTTATCTTTCATATGTACTGTACATCAAAACATCAAAATGTATGGTGAAATGTGTCATATTGTGTCAATCTGAGGATGTGCTGGTTGCAGCCACCCTGATTCTGGTCCTAACATAGCAAACCCACAACTTACTAATCCTAACCAGTACAACTTTGGAATGTGTGAGAAAACTGAGCACCCAGAGGAAACCCACGCGGTCACGGGGAGAACGGACAAACTCCTTACAGACAGCAGTGGGAATTGAATCCCAGTTTTCCACTCACTGGCACTGTAAAGCGTTATGATGACTGTTCCGCTGCTGTTCCGCCAATGTGACTGTAACTATGTGAGAGCTAAATGGTGTCCCTGTACAGCAAAGAGCCTACCATGCTTTGAGGTTACAGCCAGGACAGAGGGTCAGGTTGTCTGAAGACATCAGTTTCAGTTTGAAAATGAGGTCTTTTAGGGTTAAGGGAAACATGGAGGGGAGCTTCTTCACATAGAGGGTGGTGAGAGTGTGGAACAAGCTGCCAGTAGAAGTGGTGGATGCAGGTCCAATTTCAATATTTAAAAGAAATTTGGATGGGTACATGGATAGGAGGGGTATAGAGGTCTATGGTCCAGATGCCAGTTGATGGCACTAGGCAACGTAATAGTTTGGCATGGACTGGATGGGCTTGTTTCTGCATTGTACTGTTCTATAATGGTATGTTGCTTCCCTGGTGCCGGGGTCCGAGACATCTCAGATCGGGTGCAGGTTATTCTCGAGAGGGAGGGCAAGAATCCAGATGCTGTGGTCCATGTAGGGACCAATGATGTGGGTAGGATGAGTGAGGGGGTCCTGCGTAAGGAGTTCAGGGAGTTAGGTGTGAAGCTGAAGAGCAGGACCTCCAGGGTAACAATCTCAGGATTGCTACCTGTGCCACGTGCGAGTGAGGCAAGGAACAGAAGGATTATAAAGATTAATACATGGCTGAGAGGATGGTGCAGGAGGGAGGGCTTCAGGTTTGTAGATAATTGGGCTTTGTTCCAGGGAAGGTGGGATCTGTTCCGAAGGGACGGTTTACACCTGAACTGTAGCGGTACTAACATTCTTGCAGGGAAGTTTGCTAGTGCTTCTTGGGGGGGGGGGGGGTTTAAACTAAATTTGCAGGGGGTGGGGATCCAGAATGTGAGAGAGGATAGCGAGAGGAAGAATAAAGGACAGGTGGGGACTACACGGTTCTGGAATATTAAGTGTGTAGTAGAGGAAGGTGGGGCAGAACAAGTGATAAGGAGGACTCATGTACAGAGGGATGGTCTGAAGGAACATGGAGTTAAATGTGTTGAAAGAATAAGTAAATTTAGGAAGGACAACAAAATTCTAGGGGTGTATAGCCCGATGGGAGTTCGGGGAGCTGGGTTAAGCCCAATAGGCAGCAATTCAAACAGAGAGAGGAGAAATGGGTTAAAAATTCTATATCTGAATGCACGAAGTGTCAGAAATAAGGTGGATGAGCTTGAAGCCCAGGTGCGAATGGGTAACTATGATGTTGTTGGGATAACAGAGACATGGCTGCAGGGAGATCAGACCTGGGAAATGAATGTACAAGGGTATATGTGCTATCGTAGGAACAGAAATGTGGGCAGAGGGGGTGGGGTGGCCCTGTTGGTGAGGGATGAGATTCAGTCCTTTGCAAGGGGGGACATAGGATCAGGGGAAGTAGAATCTGTGTGGATAGAATTGAGGAACAGTAATGGCAAAAGGACCCAAATGGGTGTTGTCTACAGGCCACCAAACAGTAGCATGGATATTGGGTGCAAGTTGAATAGGGAGTTAACATTGGCATGTGGCAAAGGTAATGTCGCAGTAGTTATGGGGGATTTCAACATGCAGGTGAACTGGGAGAATCAGGTTGGTGCTGGACCACAGGATAGGGAGTTTGTAGAGTGCTTACTGGATGCATTCTTGGAACAGTTTGTATGAGAGCCGACCAGGGACAGGACTATTCTGGATTTAGTGTTATGTAATGAACAGGATTTGATAAGCGATCTCGCAGTAAAGGAGCCATTAGGAGGTAGTGATCACAATATGATAAGCTTTTATCTGCAATTTGAGAAGGATAAGGGTAACTCGGAGGTGTCAGTGTTGCAGATGAACGGGAAACTATGGAGCCATGAGGGAGGAGCTGGCTAAAGTTGACTGGATGGATAGCCTAGCAGAAAAGTGGAACAGCAATGGCAGGTATTCTTGGGAATAATGCACAAGGTGCAAAATCAGTTCATCCCCCAGAGAAGGAAGGATTCAAAGGGGGGAAAGGGGCCACAGTGGTTGACAAAGGAAGTCAGAGATTGCATAGCATTAAAAAAAAGGATATATGATAGAGCTAAGGTGAGTGGGAGGACAGATGATTGGGAAGTTTTTAAGGAACAACAGAATTTAACTGAAAAGACAATACGGGGAGAAAAAATGAGGTATGAATGCAAGCTAGCCAGGAATATAAAGGAAAATAGCAAAGGCTTTTTTAGGTATGTGAAGAGAAAGAAGATCATTAAGAACAATGTTGGGCCCTTAAAGAATGAATTGGGTGAAATTATTATGGGAAACAGAGAAATGGCAGAAGAATTTAATAAGTACTTTAGATCTGTTTTCACTAAGGAAGACACAAGCAATCTCCCAGATGTATGGATGGGCCAAGGACATAGGGTAACAGAGGAAATGAAACAGATTGACATTCAGAAGGAAATGGTGATGAGAAGACTGATGGGACTGAAGGCTGACAAATCCCCAGGTCCAGATGGTCTGCACCCTATGGTACTAAAGGAGGTGGCCCTGGAAATTGCGGATGCATTGGTAATCACTTTCCAATGTTCCTTAGATTCAGGATCAGTTCCTGAGGATTGGAGAATGGCTAATGTTATCCCACTTTTTAAAAAAGGAGGGAGGGAGAAAACAGAGAACTATCGATCTGTCAGCCTGACATCGGTGATGGGAAAGATGCTAGAGTCCATTATTAAGGATGAAATAGTGGCATATCTAGATAGCAGTGATAGGACTGGGCCGAGCCAGCATGGATTTACCAAGGGTAAATCATGCTTGACTAATCTGTTGGAGTTTTTCGAGGATGTAACCAGGAAGTTAGATGGGGGAGATCCAGTGGATGTAGTGTACCTCGATTTTCAGAAGGCATAGAGGATTGGTGGGTAAAATCAAAGCTCAGGGCATCAGGGGGAAGGCATTGACATGGATAGAAAACTGGTTGGCAGATAGAAAGCAAAGGGTAGTGGTGAATGGGTGTTTCTCGGAAAGGCAGGTGGTGACTAGTGGGGTGCCACAGGGCTCGGTATTGGGACCACAGCTGTTTACCATTTACGTTAACGATTTGGATGAAGGCATAAAAAATAACATCAGCAAATTTGCTGATGATACTAAGCTGGGTGGCAGTGTGACATGTGATGAGGATGTTAGGAGAATTCAGGGTGACTTGGATAGGCTGGGTGAGTGGGCAGATACTTGGCAGATGGCGTTTAATGTGAATAAGTGTGAGGTTATTCACTTTGGGAGTAAGAACAGGAAGGCAGATTATTAGCTGAATGGTGTAGAGTTGGGTAAGGGAGAAATACAAAGAGATCTCGGAGTCCTTGTTCGTCAGTCACTGAAAGTGAATGAGCAAGTGCAGCAGGCAGTGAAGAAGGCTAATGGAATGTTGGCCTTTATTACAAAGGGAATTGAGTACAAGAGCAAGGAAATCCTCTTGCATTTGTACAGAGCCCTGGTGAGACCACACCTGGAGTATTGTGTACAGTTTTGGTCTCCAGGGTTAAGGAAGGACATCCTGGCTGTAGAGGAAGTGCAGCGTAGATTCACGAGGTTAATTCCTGGGATGTCTGGACTGTCTTACGCAGAAAGGTTAGAGAGACTGGGCTTGTACACACTGGAATTAAGGAGATTGAGAGGGGATCTAATTGAAACATATAAGATTATTAAGGGATTGGACAAGTTAGAGGCAGGAAATATATTCCAGATGCTGGGAGAGTCCAGTACCAGAGGGCATGGTTTGAGAATAAGGGGTAGGTCATTTAGGACAGAGTTAAGGAAAAACTTCTTCTCCCAGAGAATTGTGCGGGTCTGGAATGCACTGCCTCGGAAGGTAGTGGAGGCCAATTCTCTGGATGCTTTCAAGAAGGAGCTAGATAGGTATCTTATGGATAGGGGAATCAAGGGATATGGGGACAAGGCAGGAACAGGATATTGATAGTAATTGATCAGCCATGATCTCAAAATGGCGGTGCAGGCTCAAAGGGCCGAATAGTCTACTTCTGCACCTATTGTCTATAATTCTATGATTCAAAGGTTGTCAAGAATAAAGTGAACATAAGGCATCATTTAAATAGAAATGCTTGTTCATAGATTTTCAGTGTAAATTTCATTTTTGTGACTATTTTGTACTATTCAATGTTGCCACATCGAATATCAGCATCCATTAAACAGAGTAAGATAGGAATTGTGTGACAGCACAATATCAATAATTCCACACATTCACAAACACAATAAATATGGCTTGGCTTTTTAAAAAGAAATATTTATGGGATATGGGAATCACTAGTGATGTCAGCATTTACTTCCATTCCTAACTGCCCTTGAGAAGGTGATAGTGGTGGAAGGAGGCTTGAACCTGCAGTCTGGTGAGGGGATTTCTATGGTGCCATTATAAAATCATAGAGCACTACAGCTCTAAAACAGGCCCTTCAGCCCATCTAATCCATGCCAACCTGATCACCTGCCGAAACCCATTTACTGCACCCAGATCACATCCCTCCAAACCCCCCCCCCCCCCATCCATGGAACCTCTATGTAGCTTTGTATTATCAACAAACCTTGTATTGTTATCTTCATTTGATCACCTCATCTGAATCATTAATATGTCTTGAAAGCTGGAGGTCCAGCACCAGTTCCTGTGCTGGACCTCCCAACCCAGAGGTGACTTGATCATTCTCATTCTCCATTTTCTCTCTGCTAATTAATCTTCAATCTGCGCCATATATTACCTCAAAATCTATGTGCTTTTATCTGGGAACTCTGCAAGAATTTCCACAAGTCCAAATACACACAAACATTAGTTCTCATTTATTCATTCTTCTGGTTACCATCTTAGAAGAAATCTAATAGCTTTGTCAAATATAATGTGCCTTAAATTCATGCTGACTGCCCAATCCTGTACTCTAAGTTCCTTGTTATCACTTCCTTAATAATACATTTCAAAATTTTCTCTGCTATTAGTGTCAAGCTAATTGGCTCACTGATCCAGTTTTTTCTCTCTCTACACTTGGGAATGTATTTATTATTTCCCACCTTTTGGGACCATCCTAAAATTATGGAATTTTGGAAGGTAACAACCTCATTCAAAACCTTAGGTTGCAGGTCCTTGGGATGCATTATTTTGTCTGACACTACATTTTTTATTGCTAATGCTAATTTTTTTCAGCTTCTCATTTACTCCAGATCTACAGTCCGCCATTATTTCTAGGATGTTTTCAATGCCTTATCCTGTGAAGACCAACCAAAAAAATGTATTTTTTTTTTGTTGGCTATTTTCTTTCTCCTATCTCATTCTGTGAGGCACCCAGTATTAACTTTTGCAAATCCCATTTTATGTCTCCAGAGGTGCTTTATATTGTTCATTCTAAGTTATTCTTGTTTTCTATTTTCCCAGACTTCTATGGTGAATTCTGAAATATTCCCAATCCTCAGGCCTATTCCCTCTATATCCTGTTTCTTACTCCATCCATATGCTTTTATATCACAATTATTTCCACTTTCCCATTAAAATATTTTATGGAAAAACTTCTCCATTAATTTCCCCCATTCACTTAACCTTACACAGAGTTACACAGTATTACACACTGGCGTTTAGGGCAGCATCTGTCTTCCATCTGTGCGGTGTTCAAGGCTTCCTTCATCATGTCAGTTGCTTCCTTTTGGTTTTCACTACTGTCAGTGAAGCAAGTCTTGAGTGGAGACTCAGGAATACTGTTGAACTCAGATGTAGAAGGTTTCTTTATTGCTGTTCCCATAACAGCTATGTCTTGCTAGTCAGGGTTGTTAGACCTGATCTGGACCCCTAAACCTGGAGGACCGGTGGACCTCTCTTAGTCTGAACTCTGTCCTTTGATCTGTTTGGCATGGGGGACCCTACAATGAACTAAATCATAAAGCCCTGACTCCAGCCAACATAGCACTCTGGGTCATTGAGGTATACAAGCCTCCAAACTACAACAAGGTTGTGATCCTCTTGGAGGCAGTCATTTAACCATTGCTCATCATTATTTTTAACAGACAAAGAAAGTTAATCCATTTCCCCCCCAGCTTTGATGATTTTCTGTACTCTTTCAGACTATATCATAGATTCCGTGCATTGGTATCACAGAATGTCCCTTGGCAATTCAATGATATTAAAGATATCAAGCTACCTCTGCAACTCATCAGCAAGATGCCAGAATTGAAGGTATGAATGTAGGACTGTTTAGTGATGGCAAAAAGGACGTGGTTCTTTTACTTGGTGAGCAATCTGATACCCAGTGCCAGAGCTTTCCGAGACTGGCTCATAATAACACGATTATCCAGATATCTAACTCTTCTCACCCAATGAGGATGAGAGGAGGTAAATTCTGTTCCTGAAGCATTCTGTACAAATGTTAAACATTAGAAATTATAATTATTTCCTCTTTTTTTCCCTCCAGGAAAACCCCTTTCATCAAGAGCTTCTTGAAGTGTTTTCAGATGAGCAGGGCGTCATGACATTTAATGAGTTTCTAAATATGTTCTCTGCCTTAAGTGACATGGCACCCAATAGTTTAAAGGCATATTATGCATTTAAAATTTACGGTAAGAGAACTGTATCCTCAGCATCATTTTAGAGTTTTATACTTAACTGTTAATTGAAAATTAAATTTGTTGTATAGTATATTCTCACCAGTCTCAAATTAAAACGAAGATAGTCGTGTTGCCCAAGGAATGGAAGTCAGCTGATGTAAAATCAGGAAGAAGAAAGCTATGCTATTAGAACATATTTTATTTCCACACCATAAAGGCCCTTTGACCCACAATGTTGTGTCACCCTATTAAACTACTCTAAAATCAATCTAACCCTTCCCTCTCACAATTTTCTATCATACATGTACCTTTCTAAGAGACTCTTAAATGGCACAAGTACATCTCTGGTACACACGCCTACCACTCTCTGTGTTTATATAAAAAAAACCTACCTCTGACTCTCCCCTAAACTTTCCTTCAATCACTTTAAAGTTGTGCCCCCTCATTTTAGCCATTTCGTCTCTGAGGAAAAGGTGCTAGCTGTCCACTCTATCTGTGCTTTTTATCATCTTATATACCTCTATCAAGTCACCTCTCATCCTCAGAATCAAATTAGAATCAGATTTAATATCACCAGCATATATCATGAAATTTATTAACTTAGTGACAGCAGTACAATGTAATATATGATAATATAGAAAAATAAGTGAATCAATTACAGTAAGTATATACATGTATATTAATTAGTTACATTAAAAATAGTGCAAAAACAGAAATAATAGAAGTGAGGTAGTGTTCATGGGTTCAACGTCCATTTGGGAATCGGATAGCAGAGGGAAAGGAACTACCTCTGAATCGGTGAGTGTGTGAATCATCCTCCTTTGCTCCAGAGAGAAAAGCCCCTGTTTGCTCAATCTTTCCTCATAAGGCATGCTCTCTAATGCAGACAGCCTTCTGGTAACTATCCTCTACGTTCTCACTAAAGCTTCCTCATTCTTCCTATAATGAGGCAACCAGAACTGAACACAACATTCAAAGTGAGGTTGAGCCATATTGAGCTGCAACCGTACATCATGGCTCTCAAACTCACTCTCTGGCTAATGTAGGCCAATAGACCATATTTCTTCTTAACCGCCCTATCAACTTGCATGCAACTTTCAGGGATCTATGGATGTGGACCGCAAGATCCCAAAAAAAATCATGCTTCAGAAATGCACGGCCTTTGTCATTTGTATTTATGATACAACTTAACAGTATAGATGACACAATCGTTCATTTAACACTGCTCCGTAAAATTGCTCCTGCAGCAGTTATGGCACAAATCATGCAGGAATTGAAAGAAATATTCACAAAATGGTGGGGGAGCTCAACAGGTCAGGCAGTATGTGTGGAAATGAACAAACAATCAATGTTTCAGGCTGAGATCCTTGTTCAGGACTGGAAAGGAAGGGGGAAGATGCCGGAATAAAAAAGTGGTGGGGAGGAGAGGAAGAAGGAAACTTGGATGATGATAGGTGAAGCCCGGTGGGTGGGAAAGGTAAAAGTGGAGATGTATGCAGGATTGCAACATTCAACATTCCATAGCCTGAAGCATGTAGTAACACCTCTCAATGAGATGTTTGATACTAAGTTCTGCAACTGAACTTTGTAATATGAAGGTAAAAATTCCACATCATAAAAATGATTAGCAGACGAAGTTGTAGCCTGAATATAAATCTTTGTTGCTAGCATTTTGTTATGTAAACCTTAAAAACAATTTTCTCTAACACCATAAAAATCTGTTCATTAAAATGTAACTGGAGTCTTCAGTTCACTTCAGACACAATAAATAACTGCCAACAAAACAGAGAAGCAAGATGTTCCATGATGAACAGTCTGATCCCTTTGATTGTGACTCAAAAGCTACTGACAATCTCCAATCTTTCATTCACATTCCCCGTAACTTTCTCCTTCATTTTTCTTGCCACTGTAGCTGGTATTCACTTCCCAGAACTGATCAATGCAAGGAGATTAATTCACCCAAGACAGTTTTCAGCCTGATAAAGCAGCAGGCATGATGGAACAAAGATCATTAATCCTTTCCAACTATTGAAATGATCAGAAAATACATTTTTTTTAAATGGTGAGAGAATTCCATCTGAAATCATGGAGCAAATCTATCATTAAAACATTCACATCAAGAGAATATATTTATAGTAATAATTTACTTGAAACAAATGCCATCAGTAAATTAAATGCTCAAGATGATTATTTGAAATATATCTCTGAGACATGAAGCCTAAATAAGGAAGCACATAGGTTCATATTTACATTTTCATGTTTTTCCTACAAATCACACTCCATACCAGCTGATGTTACAGAGTTGTAGAGTCACAGAATTACCCAGCATAGAAACAGGCCCTTTAACTCTGCTGATCCATCCTGATCAAGATATCCAGCTAAGCTGTAGGGAAGTGTATGGCCATGCACTTTGGTAGAAGGATTAAAGGCATAGGTTTTGTTCTACATTAGGAGAAAATTCAGAAATTGGAGCTACAAAGGGACTTGGAAGTCCTAGTGCAGGATTCCCTAAAGGGTAGCTTGCGGGTTGAGTCAGTAGTAAGGAAGACAAATACAATGGTAGCATTCGTTTCAAGAGAATTCAAATATAAAACCAAGTATGTAATGCTGAGATTTTATAAGACATTGTTCAGACTACATTTGGAGTATCCTGAGCCATTTTGAGCGCCATATGTAAGAAAGGATGTGCTGACTTTGAAGGGGGTTTTATGGGAATGACACTAGGAATGAAAGTGAAGCATTTGATAGCTCTGAGCCTATACGCTCTGGTTTTTAAAAGAATGGGAGGGTCTCATTTAAATATATTGAACATTGAAAAGTCTAGATAGAGTGGCCGTGGAAAGGATTTTCCGATAGCGGAGAGCAGAGAGACCAGTGGGTAGAGCCTCAAAATACAAGAATTTATTTAAATCTTCAAAGAATCCCCTTTAGATCTTTTCCCTCACACCTAAATCTATGGTGTCTAATTCTGATGTGAATCTAAAGCAGATTAATAAGTTAACAAAATATACGCAAGCTGTACATGATTAGCCATTGATGTCTAAGTGGAGTTTTTTTTTCCTGAATTGTGAATATGAAACTCAATAGAGCCAAAGACAAGAAAATACACGGACTCCTACTCACCATAAATCAAGTGTTGAATTTTATAGTTTCTTATTGTCATCCTTTCAAAACAAACCCCACTGGATTCAGTTACTGACTCAGTTGATGAATACTATGGTGACTTAATACTAGAACAGTAAGTTCTCTTATTCGATATTAGTTAAATGTACAGCTTGTTAGAAAGTTGTAACAAAAGTTGCTTGGAACTTCAAGATTCTTGGCTTGGCATTTGAAATATATTGGCAAGGTTTACAGGGAACTGGTTACTAAATGATCTTCTCAAAGCTATTGTTTTATCTTCTAATGCTTGATTTTCCCATTAGCATATGCTTTAGTCTTCATTTCAGAAGATCAAAGGTTAACAGGGTTTCCCTTCCTCCACTATTGATGCTGCCCTCATCTGCGTTGCCTACATTTCCTGTACATCCGCGCTCACCCCATCTTCCTGCCACCTTAACAGTTTCTTGCCCTTACCTAACACCGCATGAGCCTCTGCATTCAACACATCATTCTCCACAACTTCTGCCACCTCCAAAGGGACCCTACCACCAAACATATCTTTACTTCCCACCCCTCTCTGCTTTCCACAGGGTTTGCTCCTTCCGTGATTCCCTTGTCCGTTCATCCTTCTCCACTAACCTTCCTCTTGATACTTACCAAAATGCCTTGGTACCAAAATGCTACACCTGCCCATTCGCCTCCCTATCACCCCCATCCAGGGCCCCAGGCAGTCCTTCCAGGTGAGGCAACGTTTCACCTGTGAATCTGCTGGGGTCATCTATTGCGTCCGGTACTCCTGATGCAGCCTCCTCTACAGTGGTGAGGCCCGTCAGAAACTGGGGGAACCACTTCAACGAGCACCTCTGCTCCATCCACCGAAAGCAGAATTTCCTGGTGGCCCAATGCTTTAATTCCGATTCCTGTTCCAACATGTTGCTCCATGGCCTCCTCTTGTTCCATGATGAGGCCACCCTCAGGGTGGAGGAGCAACATCTTGTATTCTGACTGGGTAGCCTCCAACCTGATGGCATGAATATCGATTTCTCCTTCTGGTAAAATAATATTTCCTCCCCCCTTCCCCCTTCTGTTCCCGCTTACCGCTTCTCACCTGCCTATCACCTTCACTTCGGACCCCTCCTCCTTCCCTTTCTCCTGTGATCCACTCTCCTCTCCTATTAGATGCCTTCCTCTCCAGCCCTTTATCTTTCCTAGCCCTCTGGGTTCACCTGTCTCCTTCTAGCTATCCTTGTTCCCCTTCCCCCACCTTTTTACTCTGGCATCGTTCCCCTTCCTTTCCATTCCTAAAGAAGGGTCTGGGCCCGAAACATCCATTGTTTGTTCATTTCCATAGATGCTTCCTGGCCGGCTGAGTTCCTCCAGCATCTTGTGTGAGTTGCTTTGGATTTCCAACATCTGCAGAATTTCTTGTGTTTAAGGATATATATTAGCTGTGTCACATTTCTTAAATTGATCATGCCATAAAATTCCCAATCACATTCCATTATCCTGCATTCACCGGAGTCATTACAATACCAAAGCATCAGTCAACAGAGGTAGGGAATGATGCTACTGAGATTGGTCTGCTGGGAGCCAGCACTATGCTGTAATTATACAGTATAATCACAGATATGTGGCCCTTTCACCAGCTTGTTTGTCCCACCCATGGTGCTTATCTATGCTAATTGCATTTGCCTACATTAAGCCTGGTTCCTCTGTGTATTTCCTATCTAAGTATCTGCCCAAATGCTATAAATGTATCTGTCTCCACTACTTTCCCTGGCAACTTGTTCCAGATAACCACCACCCCTGTGTCCAAATCTTACCCCTCAGATCTCCTTTAAAATGTCTACTTTCTCCTTAAAACTGTGTCCTCTTATTTTAAACTCCTCAGCCTGCCCTGGGTACAAGATTCAAACTATCCTACCTAGGCCCCTCTATAAAGTTATCTGTTAACTTCCCATATTCAAGTGAGAATAAATCCAACATATCCAACTTCTCCTTATAACTATAGCCCTCCAGTCCAGGCAATAGCCTGGTGAGTCCTTCCGCATTCTCTCTATTGTTACCATATCCTTCCAGTAGTGTGGTGACCAGAACAGTACAAACTTCTCCACTGTAATCTAACCAATGCTTAATAACATAAAAATAAGAAGTAAGATAATAAATTAAAGCAATAGATATAAAATAATTTTTGCTGCTCTAGTTAGTTATTTACTGAGATACAGAACAGCCTTTCGAGGTGTGCTGCCCAACAACCTCCAATTTAACCCTAGTCTAATCACAGGACAATTTACAATGACCAATTAACTTAACCAACCAGATGCCTTTGGGCTGTGGAAGGATACCAGAGCACCTGGAGGAAACCCACACAGTTACAGGGAGAACGTACAAACTCCTTACAGACAGCAGTAGAAATTGAATCCAGGTCATCCATTCTGTAAAGCGCTGTGCTAACCACTGCATTATAGAACCTTGTTATTATTCCCCTAACAATCCTGCTTTGAGCGCTAAGATCACATTGGCTCCCCGCAAACCTAGGACACTAACAAGCAATGAACAGACTCAGGAAAGGAAATTCAGTCTCCAAATCAAGTTAGTGGTTGCTGTAACAAAATCCATGCTGCTGGAAGAACTCAGTGGGTTGAACATCAATTGT
Organism: Hypanus sabinus; assembly: GCF_030144855.1. Lineage (NCBI taxonomy): Eukaryota > Metazoa > Chordata > Chondrichthyes > Myliobatiformes > Dasyatidae > Hypanus > Hypanus sabinus. Next base: position 81,954,667 of record NC_082719.1, read on the forward strand.
CGGAGGAAAGGAATGTTGCCACTTTAGTTTGAAACCCTGCATGAGGTTTAGTTATATAAGTTTTGTATGTAGTAACAGTAACAATACTTCTCCATTTAAGACAATTTATATTTACTTAGTGTTTATGTACACTCAATGACAATGTTATTAAGCATATCTGCTTGTGATTGCAAATATGTAATCAGCCGATCATGTGGCAGCAATTCAATGCATAAAAACATGCAAATATGGGCAAGATGTTCATTTGTTGTTCTCACCAAATGTCAGAATGGGGAAGAAATGTGACCTAAGTGACTTTGGCCATGGAATGATTGTTGGTGCCAGATGGGGTAGTTTGAGTATCTTAATAACTGTTGATCTGTACCTAAAAAGACCAAGGTAACATGTCTGAACTACTGGCGTACTGTTACACTCACATCAGCAATAAGCAAATGCTTTGAGAGGCTGGTCAAGGACTTCATCTGCACCGTGCTACCACCCACACTGGACCCCCTACAATTTGCCTACTGACACAACTGATTGACGGATGACACATTAGCCACAGCTCTACACACTGCCCTTATCTGGAGAAGAGGGATGCTTATGTGAGAATGCTGTTCTTGGACTACAGTTCAGCATTCAACACCATAATTCCCTCCAGGGTCAACAGGAAACTCAGAGACCTCGGTCTGCCTTGTGTAGCTGGATCCTGGACTTCCTGTCAGATCACCGGCAGGGGTAAGAGTGGACTTCCTCACCTCTGCCCCTCACCACAAGTGCCCCTTAGGGCAGTTTCCTAAGCCCCCTCCTTTACTCTCTATACCTATGACTGTGTCGCCACCCACAGCTCCAATCTGCTAATTAAATTTGCTGAGAATACTATATTGATTGGCCTGATCTCAAATAATACTGAGGCAGCCCACAGAGAAGAAGTCATCAACCTGACATAGTGGTGTCAAGAAAACAACCTCTCCCTCAATGTCACAAATACAGAGGAGCTGGTTGTAGACTACAGGTGGAATGGGGGCAGGCTAGTCCCATCAATGAATCTAGGTTTGAGAGGGTGAACAGCTTTAAGTTCCTCAGCATAAACATCACCAAGGATCTCATGTGCTCCTATAGAGAGATTTTAGGATTTGGGGGCCCATACCAAACTCCTTCAACCATCTGAGGTGAAAGAGGTGCTGTGTGATGAAAAAGGCACAACAGCACCTCTTTCACCTCAGATGGCTGAAGAATTTGGTTTGGGCCCCCAAATCCTCTCTATAGGAGCATGATTGAAAGCATCCTGACTGGCTGCATCACTGTCTGGTATGGGAACAGTATTTCCCTCAATCAAAGAACTCTGCAGAGAGTGGTGTGGACAGCCCTGCACATCTGTAGATGTGAACTTCCCATGATTCAGGACATTTACAAAGACAGGTGTGTAAAAAGGACCCGAAGGATCATTGGAGACTCGAATCACCCCGAACACAAACTGATCCAGTTGTTACCATCCGGGAAATGGTATCACAGCATAAAAGCCAGGACCAACAGGCTCCAGGACAGCTTCTTCCACCAGGCCATCAGACTGATTAATTCACAGTGATACACAATTGTATTTCTATGTTATATTGACTGTCCTGTACATACTAATTATTATAAATTACTATACATTACATATATAGATGGAGACGTAACATAAAGATTTTTACTCTTCATGTATATGAGGGACGTAAGTAATAAAGTCAATTCAATTCAATTAAATTAGATTCAGTCTCTTAGGATTTTCACGCGGAGCAGCCTCTAGAATTTACAGAGAGTGGTGCGAAAGACAAAAATCATTGAGTGAGACACATCTCTGTGGATGAAAATGCTCTGTTATGAGAGAGGCCGGAGAACAATGACCACACTGGTTCAAGCTGACAGGAATGTGACAGTAACTCAGATAACCATGCGTTACAACAGTGCTGCAGAGAAGAGAATCTCTGAATGCACAACACTTTGAACCTTGAAATAGATGGGCTACAGCAGTAGAAGACCACGCACATACACTCAGTGGCCACCTTATTAGGTACAGGAGATATCCAATAAAGTGGCCACTAAGAGTAACGACTAGCAGGAATCAAAGCCACGGATCTAAAGGAGGATCTTAAAGTAGGAATGGGGGAAATATTCCACGAGGGAAGTCAAGGGTTGTGGTAAAGGGACCAGTGAAGGAAGAGCAGAGTATTGTGTGGAATATCTGTGAGCAGAAAATTCAGCCCAGACCAGCTGGAATGAAATTACTGAGGTAGGACAGGACTCTGAGTGGAGGATAAAAGAAGGCTTTGCAAATTTATCTGGTTCAAGTATTTCTACAACTTCCTTTCAAAAATTATTATTACATTTGTATAAACGTACTCCAAGTTATCTTGCCAATCAGAACAAAATGCTGATTAAAATTATTCTTCATATTACTTTTTTGTCTAACAGCTTAACTCTGAGTATTTTTATTACTGTCTGCTCTGAATCTCTGTTCTATTGAAAACAACCCAACTTTCTTTAGTTTCTCCTTGAAATATAAGTTGAAATTCTTGATTATATTGCAGTAAATCTCCACTCCACACTCCCTTAGACTTCAACCATGCTGCTAAATTGCCCCGAGCTAATCTGCAAACTAACCAGTGATTTAGAACAACTTCCATGTTCTTGTACTTCATGCTTACATTTATAAAGCCTTGGTTTATGCCTGCTTATTTATGAACTGTTTCCTATGTCTTATCCTTGCCAGAGACACAGTTACACAATCTCTTGACTCCCTGCTCCAACATCCAGTTCAAAGTTGTACAAATTAATTGATATTCATCTTTTCTCATGCTTCCTACCAAAGTGTTGTCACTTCATATCCCATGTTTGGTTCCATCTATCGTATCTTTTTCCTTCAGGCCGGAGGAACAAGCTTTCCTTGTTTCCTCAACTATTGTTTATTGCTGCAGCGATTGTCATTTCAATTTTTAATTTGTGTTAGATATGCGTTCCCAGATGGCTGTCTTCATTTCTGAAACCTCACTCTGTGAAGTTCACTCATTATTCTTAACTCACTTCAGAAGTTCAGACTGGATGAAATCTTTGTCTTCTTCAATCTCTTCCACATTTTCCAGATCAAAATCCATTTTTCTTGTCTCGTCAGTGTTTTATTTATCTTCTGGAACAGCACACAATCAAACAAATCATTGTGTTGTGTCATATTTTACATAGATTTCAACCATGATAACTTCATTTGCCAGTCTGACCTGGAGGTAATGCTCAATAAGCTTACGGGCAAGGAGCTGTCGGGTGAAGAACGTCAGTTGATATGTGAGAAAGTCATGGAGGAAGGAGACCTGGATGGTGATGGGAAACTGTCTTTAGCTGACTTTGAATACATGATCACCCGTGCCCCAGATTTTGTGAGGTAATTTCAAAGTCGATCAATGAAAGTTTTTGTTATTTTTACATATTTCATGAATCTTAGAGAATATGATTGCATTTTTAAACTTTGGTAATATCACATCTACTGATGTAAGATGTCAACCTTCCTGTCTAAATCTTTCTGGACGTACCAGGAGTCCCAGTGGGACTGTCAGTACATTCTGAGAGTAATTCACAGATTTGGTGTTGACCCCATGCAGGAACTCCACTTGGGAAGAAAATAATATCAAATGAATATGTTTCCAGGAATGGGAGTAGAATTAAGATCACAACCAAATCTAAACAAGAGTTCCAAAGGGACATGGGGAACACAATGTAAACATCGACCGGTGACTGCAGGTGTATTGGGTCACAGAGCAATAGAGTTTTACACCATACAAATAGGCCCTTCAATTCAACTGCTCCATAGCAACTAAGATTCCCATCTAATCTGGTCTAATTTGCCCATAATTGACTCATTAACAACATTTAAAAGGTACTCGGCCAAGTACATGGAGATAATGGTTTAGAGGGATCCGAGTCAATATCTTCTAAAATGCAAGTATGGATCAGCAGATGCAGCTTTGGATGTGCACAATGCTGTGGGAGAACATTTAGGAAATCATTGCATCATTTGAGTCTGAAAGTGATAATGGTAAGGAAGAGGGTTTTGCCAGCAGATGGATTGAAGCAGAGTGAAGGCAGAGAATTTGTGAAGGGAGCTGGTGGATAAACTGTTCTGTGATGGAGAGGGTATGGGATAAAATGTCTGGGGTCAAATAAAACTGCACAGTTCCAAATATACCAGTTTATTCTGAAGTCATGACCAGGAATGAATCAATAATAGAAGAATTAAGCTCATGGCCATGGGGATTGACAATGTTTTTAATGCAGGAGGAGTTGCTTCACTCAAGACCGGTTGTGAGTCTTGAGAAGTTGAAGTTCCATTAGCCTATCTCTGAAATTTGATGTACAGTTTGAAAATCATGTTATTGGTTAGGGAGGGGTTGGAATAAAAATGAGGAGGAAAAATACAGAGAGAGTAAATTAGCCCAGTCTGGCATTTTATCTAGTGGAAGTTAGCAACTTTGTCAATGCTGTTGTTCTTCATGAATGCACACAAATGTCAGCTTGAACATTTTTTTTAACATTGGCTTAAATTGAGGTACTGTATCACTGAGCTAAGACAGGCATTTCATGTAACAAGTTAATTTGTAGCTTCAAGAAGAAAATGATTCAAATTAGAAGCATATTATTACTGACTAAAATGACGTGGAATGTGTTATTTTGTGGCAGCAGTACAATGCAAAGACAAAAAGCTATTATATATTACAAAAATAAACTACTAAAGAAAGGAATATCAAGGTAGTGTTTATAGGTTCATGGACCATTCAGAGATGCAAGATGACGCCAACAATCTAGTAGATATAAATTTTCTTCTGAACTGAGATCGCTTCTATCTGCATCCTGTCATTTCCCTTTTAAGTTTGTACTTTTGAGCCAACTCAACAATTTGGCACTTTTGTGATCTGGTGAGGGATTCAGCGAACTAGACTCTCGAGAGTGTAGGTATGGCCGGGGTGGTCATCGCTGGGGGAAGGCGCTGCGTTGAGGCCCGATAGCAGAAGATGTGTTTGGCTTCACTGCTCTGCACCGATGAAGGTGTTGAGCAGGATTAAAATGGTTGAGGACGAGAGCGGAAAGCAAACCGGTGTTCAGCACAGTCTGCATGCGTTTGACCACTCTTCCTCTTTTCACAACCACCAACGGGCGAGATGTGCAGGAGTCTTGGGTACCATGTTATCCTGCAGCCAGCCAACTCCTGGACCAGCTTCACTTGCTTCAGCACTGAATGGGCTCTGCACATTTCCACCCACTTTCAGGGATTCTGCAGTTCATGTTCACTGTGTTTTTGTTTCCTATTTGCATTACCTGTTCCCCTTTGCAAATTAGACATGCGGCCGTTCGGTGTGTATGTGTTTTAGTAAATTCTATTCTGTTTTTGTTTTGAGAATGCTTGCAAGAAGGTGAACCTTCAAGGCTGTAATGACATACACACTTTGAAAATAAATTTGAACTTTGAAATCTGATGGCAGAGGGGAATACCTGGCCCTGAATAATTGAGGGCATGTCTTCAGGCTCCTGTACCTTCTCTTTGGTAGAAATGAGAAAAGTGCTTTTCCATGAAGGGTACAGCTTTCTTGAGGCACTGCATTTTGAAGATTTCATTGATGGTGGGGAGGATTGTGCCCATGATGGAGAATGTAGAAAATATTCATCTAAGATTCCATAAACAACTGTTCAGCTGTACAACTTCCTTGAGACTTTAATGCTACTAGTATTAAAAAAAACTTACCCCAGAATTTAAACACAAAGTACACTGCAGCTGATGTGGTCAAATCAACATGTACAAACAAGCTGGAGGAACTCAGCAGGTCGGGCAGCATCCGTTGAATTACCCCAAAACTTATGCATCTTAATTGTAACTCAGTATCATGTACTCAAAAGTCAATGTAGGTAAGGCTGGCTTGACTGATCTCGGAGTTAAGTGAAGGAAGAATATTGGGTGTGTGACTTAAAAATAAGACATCTAAATATCAATTCTTTATGCCTGAAATGTTCTGAAAGTAATTTAATCACACTATTTGCTGGCACTCTAAAGAAGAGGTAGTAAGATTTTAATGCATTATTTAATCTTCTGATTTCATTCCATCACTTTATAATTCTGCATGACATCAAAATTCAAATTTCAAAGTAAATTTATTATCAAAGTATGTATATGTCACCATATACTACCCTGAGATTCCAAATGGACCCCCTGTATGGGGTTAACAATCTCAATACCAATCAAACATTGAATCCTTCGACTGAGTTGCTGTTAATGCAAATGAGACATTGACAGTATGGTTCGATGTACATGTGGTAAATAAATGAAGCTGAATTTATGGCTGCACTTCACAATATCACTGAGGTGCTCACAGAATGAACCCCTTGTGCTTCCAGAAAGCAGGAAGTTTGGCCCCATGCATCAATAAGAACATGACCTTAAGGTACAGGAGCAGAAGTAGGCCATTTGGACCATCAAATCTGCTCTGCCATTCAATCATGGGCTGATCCAATTCTTCCAGTCATCCCCACTTCCTTGCCTTCACCCCATACCCTTTGATGCCCTGGCTAATCAAGAACCTATCTATCTCTGCCTTAAATGCACCCAATAACTTGGCCTCCACAGCCACTAATGGCAACAAATTCCACAGATTTACCACTCTCTGACTAAAGTAATTTCTCCACATCTCTGTTCTAAATGGATGTCCTTCAATCTTGAAGTCATACCATTTTGTCCCAGACTCCTCAGTAAATGGGCATTAGCGCTGTATCAATGTTATCTCATTCTGTACGATTAATGAAAAGTGTAAAAATAGCAAGCGAATGTGTAATGCTTTCTAAGGAGTTAAATATTAAAATCTAAAATCTTTTTATTTTTCAACAGCACTTTTCACATTAGGATCTGAAGAGCTTAAGTACATGAGGGGCTGCTACACAATAAAACCTTTACTCCTAATGCTACTCTGCACCATTTTTTCAGCTGGAAAGTATTCCATGACCATATTCTGAGGCAAGATTTCTATTACATGTGTCTAAATATTTAAAACTAATCGACACTTAATTATCTGAGTTAGAATTTCCCAAGTCTTTGTTTCATCTCATCTGATTGTTGTATTTGAATTAAAGAAAAAACCTTCAGAGAAATGCAGATTTATTGGAAATAATTCATTAAGCCAAACAGAAAGAGCTTTTAAATTGAATGTTACAGTTTACTTCCTCACCTGTTCAGTTTGAATACTAGTGAGAGCCCCTGAATCCAGTAATCACTTTGAGAAGTCCTGCTGGAATGACCACCAACGCAGCACGTTGGAAGCTTGCAAACATGATTCAGTACATATTGTCTGATTGAACAAGATTTCCATAAACATGATCTGAAAGGACATATGTTCATTGGAGAGATTTTGGTTTTAAAAAGACGATCCTCTTTGTTATATTATTAGTCTCTGATGAACCTTCCACTAAAATTTAATTTCTCCATCTCACACACCATCAAGAGGTTTCCAAACTGTTAGAACATGTAATAAATTTAGTCAAATACAACGAAATAACTAAGTTTTATTTCTATTTGTGAATTTTGCTGATGTGTTCATGAATTCTACTCTTATATTCTTAGTGTGTGTAGGCCTCCGTTAGTCTCGATAGACCACTGATTTGCACCTTGGGAAGTTTATATTCTTAGCAAAACCATGTAGAAAATTGCTTGTATTCAATTCTGCATTCAGAGCTCAATTCAGCTCTTGATGTATCAGTTATTAAGGTTTTAATATAAATTCAAGATGTTGAGAGAGGGTATTAAGTTTCTTTAACAAGAGCCAACCTCAATTGATTAATTGATAGAGACTTGGTGTTATCGTTAGGTAACAGCTCCTTTATTGTTGTATCAAGACTAGCAAGAAGATAGAAGCCAAAATAGATGGATTATATGTTTTTAATCTAACAACATCAAGGCAAACCTTTGTTTCCAAACTTCACTATGTCTAATGTATTTTTACTTTAATGTATTTTCACTTTAATGTATTGGACACTCAACGTTACTCGTTTCCTTTCAAAAAAATGACTGAAGTATTTCCCAGTTGGTTCTGATTTGATCAAGTGTGATTAGGAGTTTCTTTGTGAGAGAGAGAGGGCCAGGCCCTCATTTTTTTTCTCTGTAGTGCTCTTCAATTACCAGTCCAAACACCTGCTAAATGTTGGTTTTGTACCTGCCTCCACTTCCTCTCTGGCAGTTTATTCCAGAAATTCAACATCCTCCATGTGGAAAAAGCTACACTTCAAATTTCCTTTAAATTTCACCCTTCTCACCTTAAACCTGTCCCATTTTCCAATAAGAACTAGGAGCAGAATAAGGCCATTCAGACCATCGGTGAGAATCACAACTGCATCTGTACAGTTAATAAGGATGTTATAATGTGATTGAACAATCTATCGCTGCTTAAAACCAATGGAAACAATGCTAATTGTGGCCGTACTCATCAGAATCCTTGAAGGAAACATGGCTGCTGATCAGGGACACAGGTGCGTTTAGGAAAATGGGGTTTTCGACTCCCATTACCAGCTATCTTGCTGGCAAACTTATAGTCTCTAGTAATGCAATGAATTCCAAAGATTCACCACTCCCTGGCTAATGAAATTCCTCCTGGTTCTAGACTCCCACACTAATGGAAACATCTTATAAATGGGATTCTGGATCAGCCATGATGGAATGGTGGAGCAGACTCGATGGGCTGAATGGCCTAATTCTGCTCCTATGTCTTGGGCCTTATGGTCTTATCCTCTCCGTATCCAGTCTATCTAGGTCTTTCAATATTTGATAAACTCTAATGAAATCCCCCTCATTCTTCTAAACTCCAGCAAGTACAGGCTCGGGGTCATCAAATGCTCCTCATACGTTAATCCTTTCAATCACTGAGGAAAAGATTCGGACTACCTATCCTATCCTTTATATGTTATAAATCATAATAGATCATGCATCAGCCTATCCAAGCTGTTCTTAGAACTTGCAACCCTTGGGATCCAGGCAACATCCTGGTGAATCTCTTCTGCATTCTCTCCATTGCTATCACATCTTTCCCTAAGCATAGCAACTAGAATCGTACAGTCTCTAAGTGTGATGTGATGAAAGTTTTGTACAGCTGCAACATGACAAGTGAATTAAGGGTGTTTTTATTTCAAAAACTGCCCCCCTTTTCTGTATTAAGAAGGCTATGAATGAATGAAGTAACCACATAGTCAATTACAGACTCTACTGCAGTTGCAGATACCTGCCATCTCATACCTGTCTGTTCCTATTCCTTTTTTCTTTAAAAGGATCACCTACTACCCTGCCTGTTATGAGAGTGTGATTACATAATCTACTGTAGTCTTTGCTGCCAAATAATGCAAGTTGCAACTTACCCCAGGAAGGAGCCAGCACAATCAGGCAGGAACAGAAGTGAGGAAGATCCAAACACAGGTCTAATCTAAATCTCAAATAGCTCAATTTTAAAAATGTGTTTTTTTTTTCCCCGGAGGAGGCTGAACAAAAAGTTCAAAGTAGATTTACTATCAAAGTACAGACATGTCACCGTATATAACCCTGAGATTCATTTTCTTGAAGGCATACTCAGTAAGTCCAAGAAGCATAATAGAATCCATGAAAGACCACATCCAACAGGATGGACAAACAATCAATGAGCACAAGACAGCAAACTGCAAGTACAAAGTTCAAAGTACATGTATGTCACCATATACAATCCTGAGATACATTTTCTTGTGGGCATATTCAATAAATCCATAGAATAATAATCATAACAGAATCAAAGACCATACCAACTTGGGTCTTCAACCAGCGTGCAAAAGACAACAAGCTGTGCAAATACAAAAAGAAAGAAATAATAAGAATAAATAGATAGGCAATAAATATCAAGAGCATGAGATGAGGAGTCCTTGAAGGTGAGGTGTAGGTTGTGGATACAGTTCAGTGATGGGATGCATGGAGTTGAGTGGTTGTGCACTGGTTCAAGAGTCTGATAATAATAGTTCCTGAACCTAGTGGTGTGGGTCCTGAGGCTCCTGTACCTTCTTCCTGACAGCAGCAGCGATGATGATGGATGCTGCTTTCTTGCAATAGTGCTCAGTGGTGGGGAAGGCTTTACTTGTTATGGACTATGCTGTATCCATTACTTTTTGTAGGAGTTTCCATTCGAGGGCATTGGTGTTTCCATACCAGGCCGTGATACAGCCACTCAATATACTCTCCACTACTCCAGTACAGAAGTTTGCCAAAGTTTTAGATTTCATGCCGAATTTTCACAAACTTCTAAGGAAGTAGAGGCACTGCTGTGCTTTCTTCATAATTGCACTTATGTGTTGGGCTCAGGACAGGTCCTCTGAAATGATAACACCGAGGAATTTAAAGTTACTGATCTCCTAATGAGGACTGGCTCAGAGACCTGTAGTTTCCTTCTCCTGAAGTCAATAATCTTGGTCTTGCTGATATGGAGTGAGAGGTTTATGTAACAAAATAAATCTCTCAGAAAAAGGAGATGTGATGCAGAGAAAAGTACAAGCCAACCATACAATTTATAAAAGGTTTAGTTTAGTCAAGAGAAAAGCAAAGTTGGGCAACACTAGTGTGAATTACATTAGAATTGTCAGCAATAGCATTGTGTATGGTCAGCGACATCTGAAGTGGAGATTTGGCTGAAGGAAAAGGTCATACTCCATCTCGTGGTACAACAGGGCAAACCCACAGTCAGGCATTGAAATGGAAGAAACGCAATCTGGAGTTCCATAGACTAAGGTTTGTGCCAACACATACATTCTTAAAACAGCTAGCACCTCAACAACCAAGCCAGTGTAATAAAACTTAACTGGATTAAATTTATATTTATAAATGTATTTTTAAAAAATGAATTATTTTAAAATTATTTTTAACGACTACTATCCGCTACCAAGCCGGTTGCTTCCCGAGGGAGGAGGAAGTGTGAGGGAAGACAGAGGAGGGGTAAGAGGGCCGGCATCCATGCTAGGCTAAAATCTAACCCCACCAGGCCAGGGGTACCGTCCCTCCTGCTCTCAAATGTCCGCTCCATCCACAACAAGCTGGGTGAGCTGCGTCTGCTGAGAGAAACACGCAAGGAATTTAAAGACGGCTGTGTGGATGTCTTAACAGAATCCTGACTCCATGACAACATACCGGACGCGGCGATACAGCTGGAGGGAATGACATCGTTTCGTGCGAACAGAGAGGCAGCTAGCACTGGCAAGAGCCAAGGAGGAGGTCTGTGTATTTATATAAACAAAGACTGGTTTGTGAACGCTACAGTAGCTGCCAAACATTGCTCACCTCTGGCTGAATTTCTCATTGTGAAATGCCAGCCGTTCTGTCTGCCGAGGGAATTCACCACCATGCTTGTGGCAGCTGTTTATGTAGCTCCCAGTGCCAGAGCTGAGGCTAATGCTAACGGAGCACTGGGAGGCCTACATGAAGCCATCAGTGAGCTACTGACTACACATCCTGACAGCTGGGGACTTTAACCACACCAGCTTAAAGACTGTGTTCCCCAAATTCCTGCTATATGTGGATTTCAAAACCAGAGGAGACAACACACTGGATTTGGTTTATACCAACACCACACAGGCATATAAAGCAGCCCCCCGCACCCATCTTGGCCACTCTGACCACTTACCTGTCATGTTAACACCAGCATATAAACCACTGCTTAAACGTGTGAGAGCAGAGAAAAGACAGATAAGGGTCTGGCCAAAAGGAGCAGCCTCAGCACTACAAGACTGTTTTCTGCTCACAGACTGGGACACATTCATGACAGCAGCCTCCTACGATGACCATATAGACATTGAGGAGTTTGCGGAGGCAGTAATCAGCTACATAGCCAAATGCACGGAGGATGTCACTGTGATGAAAACCTTCACCGCACGTGGTTATAAAAAGCCATGGATGACAAGAGGTGCGTTCACTACTGAAGGCCCGTGACACAGCCTACAGATCGGGGGACAGGAGTACGCTTCGCTCAGCCAGGTCTGCGCTTTCACTAGGGATCAGGAAAGTGAAAAGGGCCCTACGCAGGCAAAATACATGGACACTTCTGTGACACAGGTGACACCAGACGGATGTGGCAGGGAATTAAAGCTCTGACAGACTACAAGATCAGGCAGAAAACTGATGACAGCAACACCTCTGTTCCAAACAGGCTTAATAAATTCTTTGCAAACACTACAGCAAAGGGGAGAGCCAGTCCCTTCTTACCATCTGACCAGCCGGCTCCAATCATTGATTCAGAGCACACACGGAGGACCCTTGCCAGGGTTAACCCATGAAAAGCGGGAGGTCCCGACAACATCCCTGGACGTGTGCTCAAGGAATGTGCTGATGTATTAGCAGATGTCCTGACAGACATTTTCAACATCTCCTTTAGTCAAACCATTGTCCCCAGATGCTTCAAAACCTCTACAATCATCCCTGTAGCAAAGAAATCAGTTGTAGCCTGACTGAATGATTACCGTCCCGTTGCCCTGACCCCCATAGTGATGAAATGTTTTGAACGGCGTGTCAAGCCTCATATCACAGCCAGCCCCTCATCGCTGGATCCTCTACAGTCTGCTCATTGTCCAAATCGCTCTACGGAGGACGCAATATCCACCACACTGCACACAGTTTTCTCTCACTTGGACAACAAAGACACTTATGCCAGAATCCTGTACATTGATTTCAGTTCAGCGTTCAATACCATCATCCCGCAGAGACTAGTGGAGAAAGTGTCGCTGCTTGGCCTTAACACTGCCATGTGTTGCTGGATTCTGGATCTCTTGACAGAGAGACCACAGCCAATCCGTGTTGGCAGGAACATCTCTGACTCCATCACACTGAGCACTGGATCCCCACAAGGCTGTGTGCTCCGCCCATTGCTGTTTACACTGCTAACACATGACTGTGCAGCCAGATTCAAGGAGAACCTGATCATTAAATTTGCCGATGATACGACAGTGGTGGGGCTCATCAGCAAAAATGACGAAACAATGTACAGGGAGGAGGTCAAACACCTAGAGAGCTGGTGCAGTGACAACAACTTGATGCTTAATGTCACCAAAACCAAGGAGATGATCGTCGATTTCAGACGGTCTCAGCCTGAGCACACACCCCTCAGCATCAGTGGCTCCACAGTGGAGAGAGTGGAAAACATCAGGTTCCTTGGGGTGCAGATCTTGGACAATCTCACCTGGTCCAGGAACACCACTGGGATTGTGATACGAACCCAGCAGAGATTGCACTTTCTGAGGAAGCTTAAACAAGCATCACTCCCCACTAACATCTTAACTACATTCTACAGAGGCGTGGTTGAGAGTGTGCTGACCTTTTGCATCATAACCTGGTACTCCAGCTGCAGTGCTGCCACCAAAAAAGCCTTGCAGAGGGTGGTTAGGGGAGCAGAGAAGGTTATTGGGGTCTCCCTACCTTCTGTCCAAGACCTCTTTCAGAGTCAATGCCTCCAGAAGACACGGTACATCATTAAAGACCCCTCACACCCTCTCCGTGAACTGTTTGTTCTTCTGCCATCAGGTAAACATTACAGGAGCATCAAAACTAAAACCACAAAGCTACCAAACAGCTTCCTCCCACAGGCAGTCAGACTGCTAAATAGCTGCTCTACCTGACTCTGCTTTGGACACTTTTAACTTGCACTGGACACTTTGATGCACCATCAATAACTCACTCTGAGACGTACAGGCGAGATATCGGCTTTTATTGACTGGAAGAAGGAACAAGCAGTGAGTGACCACCATACTACATCCTGGAGACTGAGAGGCCGGGCTCAGGCCTTGATCGCCTTTATACAGGGGTCTGTGGGAGGAGCCACAGGAGCAGTCAGCAGGGGGCGTGTCCAGACAGGTATATGTGGTTCACCACACACTTAAAACTTGTTTTTAACTGACATGTGGCTGTTGTGTTCTACTATTTATTGTTATGTTTATTATTTAGTGCTGTGTTTGTTATGTTATGATTGCACTGCTCCTGGGAAATGCTGTCTCATTCTGTCCTGCAGAGCTGATGTACGGTTAGAATGACAATAAAGTTTTTGAATCTTTGAATCTTGAATTTTTGCAGCTGAAGAGATGAAGCTCCATTGAGTTCCTCCAGATTTTATATATGTTGTTCAAGACTTTCAGCATCTGCAGAATCTCTTGCGTTAGTGATACAAGTTAAATAATGATACAGTGTATGGAAGAGGGGATGGTTTTGTAGGTTAATAGTGGGATGTTTCCCCATGCTGTGACAACTCCAGCTTCCATCAGTGCAAGTAGCCAACTCAAATGTCAGATTTGGAGATCAACTTAGACCCATTATTCTGTCACAATCTTCCTTAATCCCTAAAGTTTGGTTTCAGGAGAAGCTGATGATTATATAATCAAGTATCGTAAGAGACAGAAACTGGTCATGATAAGCAGAGCAAGTAACTGCAGAAGGAGGACATTGCCCCAGGTTCCCAACTGCAATAAAACTCCATAAACACCGAACCTGTGACACCTATAATCAGATGTATCTGCAATCCTGGTTTTGCTCCATCAGGGGTAACCCCCTTCCCCAACCTCCCTGTGCCTTAATGATCTTCTTTTATCTCCTTCCCAATTCTAGTTAAAAGTCTTCTACCTGGTTATGTTAGCTCTGTTTATCTTCCCACAGATCTGGGCTGATCAGCTGAGTATTTCCAAAGCTTTTCTTTTTACGCCAAAGTCACAGCTGAGTTTATTGCCATAAGCAATGAATACAATGAAAAACTTGCAGCAGCATCATGGCACATGGCACCAGACAAATAGCATTCACAAGAAAAACAAAAATTCACATTTGTAGCATCTGTAATTCTTTAAAAACGCAATTCCTCTGTTGAGGTGCGTCACCTCAACATGCCAGACTTCCCCCTTCGGGACACCAGATGGCATCCTGGTGAAGGGTGAAGTTCCGTATTTCCAGTTTCCTCTTTAACAACATGTTTTTCTCACAGCCATTTCCTGAAAATTTCCAATAAGTTTTTGGCAGCCCTTCTGTCATAGAAAAAAGTTCTTGGGCATGTGCCTACTCAACCACAAATTAAACCTGCAGTGGAATTGGATGCTGGTTAAAGCTAGCTGAACAGATGACATATCTATTTTCCTCTTGATACTCATGAGCTATTCTTTCACCATGAAAAGCCACATTACTGCATCACATGGTGTGTATTAGCATAGACACGTTTTCATCATTTGTTGAGATGTGGTACATACAAGACACATGAAGAACCTGCCAGTGCAAGATTTTCACAATGCTTCCACGCCTGAAGGAGTAATTTCCCATCATTGTCATCCAAGAAACCAGTGGTAGAAACATCAAAGAGAATGAACATTTTTTAAAGAGACATATTTAGTGAGTTTCCTTTGTGTACAAATTCTGCAGCTGGCACACTAACCTTAGACAAAATCAAACTGCAATGACAATTCCAGTTTAAAATGTTTGACTGGAAACCTTCTGGAAACTGAGAATTGGTTACAAGACAGAAAGAAAGAGCAGGATTAAGAAGATTGAGCTCAGTTTTTCAGGCTGTGACTAGAGAAGTGTTACAGGGATCAGTGCTTTTCAGAGAATCAAGTTTACTGTATTATCGCTGACATATGTCATGATACGTTTTATTTTCAGGAGCAGTACATAAAATTACAATAGGTTACAATAAGCAATATAAAAAGAAGTGCAAAAGGAGAGCAAAATAGTGAGTCGGTATTCATGGGTTGTTCAGAAATCTGATGTCAGGGGGAAGAGGCTGTACCTAAAACATTGAGTTTGTGTTTTTCAGACTCCTGTGCCACCTCCCTCACAGTAGGAAGGCGAAGAGGACATGTCCTGGATGGTGAGGGTCTTTAATGATGGATAACACCTTCTGGAGACACCGCCTTTTGAGGATGCCCTCAATGGTGGGGAGGCTTGTGCCTGTTATGAATGTGATCTAAGAAACTGGAGAAGCTGGTGGACAGGTAAGGCTTTATTCATCATGACAAACAGATATTCTCATAAAGACCCTTTGAGTAGAGTACCATAGACTCAAAGCACATCACATTTTTATATCCTTAAGATCAAAGGTAACAGTAGGTGCTTCAATACAATTTCAATAGTTACAATGACATGGTTTACTTCAATACTTTGGGTTGACAATGCTTCCTTTGACTTGTATATCTACAGTGGGAGCCACCTCTGAATAGTCAAATACCTTTGCTGGGGCAAAATAATTCACACAGTATGTCTAGAAGTTTCTGGGGACAGAGATCCCTGATGCCCAAAATTGATGTTGTTCAGAGCTGACTGAGTTCACAGTTGATAGACCAGCAAATTGATGTGCTAAGTAAAAACGGTCTGGTCTGCAAGATTCCTTGAAATTGTTTGCAATGATGCAGGTAACTTAGTTACATTGCTTGGTTTGATGCAGGCTCAATTAACAGTTCAAAGTAAGTTTATTATTAAAGCGCATATATGTCACCATATACAACTCTGAGATTCATTTTCTTGTGGGCAATCACAGTAAAAAAAAGCTCAAAGTAACTTCATTATTAAAGTACATATGTCACCATGTGCAGCGTTGAGATTTATTTTCTTGCGAGCATACTTAATAAATCCAATAACCATAATAGAATCAATGAAAGATCTCACCAATAGATCAGACATCCAGTGAGCAAAAGGCAGCAAGCTCTGCAAATACAGAAAGAAATCAAAAAAAGTAATAAGTAACAATAATAAATAAGTAATAAATATTGCAAACATGAGATGAAGAGTCCTTGAAAGTGAGTCCATAGAAACATAGAAAACCTTCGGCCCACAAAGCTGTGCAGAACATGTCCTTACCTTAGAAATTACCTAGGGTTACCCATAACCCTCTATTTTTCAGAGCTCCAGGTACCTGTCCAGGAGTCTCTTAAAAGACCCTATTGTTTCCACCTCCTCCACCGCTGCCGGCAGCCCATTCCACACACTCACCACTCACTGCAGTTCCCAGAGGTAAAGCGGAAAAGGACCTTGGACCAATGGTTAAGGGTCTGCAAGGACTGCCACAACAAAAGGTCCTGGAAACAACTGGGTGGAGTCTGTCACAAATGAAATGAGGTAAAGGCTTTTTCCCCCACTTCCTAGTACATTAGAAGCAGAGGCAGCCTTTGAACAGGAAATTGTAGGAGGGTTGTTGTTAAATGCTGATGTGGAACCTTTACTCTACAAGGCCCCATTGCACCTTTGGACTCTCCACCAAATAGTATGGGTAGGATGCTCACAGCTGAGCTGCATAAAGTGACTCATCAACCCAAATGACGTTCTGGCCCGCAGGGCAGAGTACCCTCATTCCCTGGAATCAAATGACGTATGCCCCTGGTTTATTGCAAGCTATAAATCAAGATGTGAACAATTTTTGTTACGTATTTTACAAAACCCAGGTAAATTTGGTAAAGATGGAGGGTCTCATACACCATGATGGACTGTTTGTGCATTTACAGATGAATTTTATAGAATTACCTGTGAAGGATATAAATATGCCTGGGTCAATATTGATTTTTTTATATGATCATAGAATCATAGAAATCTACAGCATATTACAGGCCCTTTCGTCCTCCATGTTGTGCCAACCATGTAACCTACTCTAGAAACTGCCTACCCTACTGCATAGTGACCCACGTTTCACTTGGCATCACTACCTCACCACTCTCTGGCCCAACAGCACCACAACAGGGGCCAAGAAATACTGGATGATTGCCTTTCAAGGATATGAGACTGCTAGACTGTCCAGGAAGCTGAGTTATATGGCATCGGCTTTGGAGAAAACAGCCAATAAAACTGCATGTGCCTTTGATCAAACCCACCAAGCATTATCCAATTTGTTGGCAGAACTGATGGCTGTTCGTGCAGTAGCATTACGTAGGTTGAGAAATAGTTTAGTGGTTGGCAAGTAAAGTTGAGTAGGGTTATCCCCTCTGGTTCAAGAACCTGATGGTTGAAAGATAACTGTTCCTGAACCTGGTGGTGTGAGTCCTGAGGCTCCCGTGTCTTCTGACTGATGGCAGCATCGACAGAAAAGCATGTCCAGGGGGCGGGGAACAGGAGTGAGGGTCCCTGATTATGGACGCTGCTTTCCCGTGACAGCACTTCATGTACATGTGCTCACTGGTGGGGGACGGTAACACCTGTGCGGACTGGGTCACATTACTTTTTGTAGGCTTTTCCTGACAAGGGAATTGGTGTTTCCATACTAGGCAGTGATGCAACCAGTCAATATACTCACCACCAGTCATCTGTATAAGTTTGTCAGAGCTTTGGATGAGATGCTGTATCTTTGCTCAGCTCTAAGAAAGTAGAGGGGCTGCTGTGCTTTCTTCATAATGGCACTTAAGCGAGGACAGGTCCTTTGAAAGGATAACATAGAGGAATTTAAAGTTGCTGGCATTCTCTGATGAGGACTGGCTCCTCCTGAAGTCAATAATTATCTCCCTGGTCTTACTGGCATTGAGTGAGGCGTTGTTGTTGTGACAGCACTCAGCCAGATTTTCAAACTCCCGCCTATACGCTAATTCGTCAGCACTCTTGATTTGGCCAACGACAGTGGTCATTGCCATAACATAATGAGGTTCACATAACCCCATTATCTTATATTTGCATACCAGAATGTCTTATGGTCACTTCACTTTGGAAAATATATCTCTATCGGCTGTGAGCCAGCCTATACTTCACAAACAGTAATGTTTATTTGCAAAGGTGTGCTTTTAACTTCAATTTGCTGCTTGCAATTTAGATTTTACATTAAGAACTGAACACTGGTTCTTGTTTGAATTAACATCTGCTATATTCACTTAACTCCAGAATACTAATGATTGACACTACATCTTATTCCAATAACTTGGCTGAGGGGAAGAACGTCTTTTTTCCAAATTTGCTGATGGCACTAAATTAAGTCGGATTGTGAGTACAGAGATATATGTAAGGTGTCTACAAGGACATATGGACACACTGGGAGAGAGTGAGAGACTGAATGCATTACAGAAAAATAAAGTGAGCTTAAGAGCATGAGAGATTCTGCAGATGCTAGAGATCTTGAGCAATACACACACACAAGGCTGGAGAGACTGAGCAAGTCAGGAATCATTTAGAGAGGAATGGTCAGGCCATTTTGGGCCAAGACCATTCATCAGGACTGGAAAGGAAGGAGGCAGAACCAGAATGAGGTTATCCATTTTCCTGTACAAAATAGAATCTGCTAAGTGGTGACAGTGGCTATTACTGATATTCAAAGGGATTCCCTAGACGTCTGCTTCTGCACATCTGAACGCTAACATGCAGGGAAAATGGTTTCACACACACTCCACTCTACTCAACAATTTTCTCCAGTCCTGCTGAGCAGTCTTGGCCCAAAATGTCGACTGTACTCTTTTCCATAGGTACTACCTGACCTGCTGAGTTCCTCCAGTATTTTGTGTGTGTTGCTTAGATTTCTAGCATCTGCAGATTTTCTCTCATTTGTAATGGAAACTGGTATGTTAGTTTTATTTTTATTAAAGAGAGAACCTGGACAAAGGAAAATGCAGTTGTATAGGACCTCGGTGAGACTGCATCTGGAGAATTGCGTATGGTTTTGATTGTCTTGCCAGTTGGAAGCAGGAACATGGTTCCCATGACCAAGAGGAAATTTCTTCATAAAGTCTATTTATCCCCTTATCAGGTCACCCCTCTGCCTTCTTTGTTCCAAGGAAAACAAACCCAGCCTTTTTAGCAGAACTAAAGTCATCCAATTCGGGGCACAATCCTGGTGCATTTCCGTCTCTCTCTGTCCAGTGCCTCTTCCTTTCGTCATTGTGGTGATCTGAACTTCACACAATACTCCAAATGAAGTTTAACTAGTTTTTTTTAACAACGAAGCATTATGGCTCACTTGCACCATCATTGAAATATTCCCACAATCTATAAACTCTTTCAGGGCTCTGCACCTCATGTTCTTGATATTTATTGCTTGCTTATTTATTATACAGTAATTTCTTTCTTTTTGTCTTTGCAGTCTGTTGTCTTTTGCACACTGGTTGAGCGCCCAAGTTGGTGCAGTCTTTCATTGATATTATTCTATTACAGATTTATTGAGCATGTCTACAAGAAAATAAATCTCACAGTTGTATATGGTAACCAATGTTCTTCGATAGTAAATTTACTTTGAACTTTGTTCTTTGCCCTAACCTATGGAGAGAAGAATGCCATGAGCCTTATTCATCAACCTATCTGTGTTTTCACTTTCCAAGAATAATGGACTTGAAACTCAATGTTCCTCTGTTCATCAACAATAATTATCACCCTAATATTCACTATGTATGACTTCCTAGAATACATCATCTTGCACTTGTTGAGATTGAATTTCATCTGTCAATTCCCTGCCCAGCTTTCTGTCTTATCTGCATTATACTGTAGAATTAGACATCCTTTCTTCCTATCCACAGCATGAGTCATCCACAAACTTACTAATCATTCCTCCTGTGCCAGATGGAACTTTGTCCCAAGTAATGCGGCAAATGGCCGAAGAGCTGGGAAGTCTGAAGATTGGGCTGGTACACTGATACAGCCAGTGGAACTGGTGTGTCACAGTGCCAGATTCCTGGTACAGTCCCAATCTTGGGTTCTGTCTGTGCGGAGTTTGCATATTCTTCCTGTGACCATGCGATTTTCTCCAAGTGCTCCAGTTTCCTGCCACCCCCAAAGATTTAAAGATTGGTTGGTGAATTGGCCTTTGTACATATTCTAGTGTGTGGCGGGGGGGGGGGGGGTAGAATCTGGACAGAGTTGATGTGAATATGTGAAGAATAAAAATGAGATTAATGTGGGATTAGTGGAAATGAATGAAGGTCAGCAAGGACTTACTGGAGTGAAGAGCACATGATGATGCTTCAGTCTTACCATGTAGTACAGGTGCAGTAGAAAGATATTCGCTTTATTTGTGACATGTACTCATCAGGGGTGATTGATAAGTTCGTGGCTTAAGGTAGACAGAGATGAGTTATTAACTTCAAACTTTCTGCATAATCAGAGTTGACCTGCATGTGCACATAACGGGAGCTGTATAACTCATCTCCTTCTACCTTAGGCCATGAACTTATCAATCACCCACCTGTGGACTCTTTCTGGAGGTCCAAGATCCGTATGCTCCACGACTGCTGGCTAAGTGTGTAAATGTAGGAGGGGACTATGTTGAAAAATAGGTTTTCTAAAATTGACCCCTTCTACCTTAGGCCATGAACTTATCAATTACCCCTTGTAAAATGAAATGTGATGTTTGCATTAAAATCAAATTAGTGAGGCTTGTTCTGAGCACTCCGCAAGCGTTGGCAATCTTCTGGCACCAACATATTATACCCATAGCTCACTAATCCTAACCCATATGTCCTGGAGTACAGGAGGAAACCTACAGGACCATGGGGAGATCACACAAGTTCCTTACATACAGTGGTGGGAATCGAACACTGGTTTTACAGTTGGCACTTTAGCAGCGTTACACTAACTGCCCGAAAGAGAATCCACCCAACTGAGGCTCACCAAGTACTGTAAACAGGTTTCTGTGAGGATATCCAGATCAGCCAGCTTTGCTGTTGATGTCAAACACTGTTTCCCTGTGTATTTCAGGTAACTAGGGAGGAGATTCGACATATAGTCGGCCCTCCTGATCCGCGGGTTCCGCATGCGTGGATTCAACCAACCACGGATCAGGAAAACCCATAAGTTCTCTCTCCAGCACTCATTGTTTGAGCATGTACAGACTTTTTTTCTTGTCATTATTCCCTAAACAATACAGTATAACAACTATTTACATAGTATTTACATTGTATTAAGTATTATAAGTAATCTAGAAATGACTTAAAAGTACAGGCAGTCCCCGGGTTATGAATGAGTTCCGTTCCTGAGTCCGTCTTTAAGTTGGATTTGAAGTCGGAACAGGTACATCCGGTATTATTTAGTGTCAGTTAAACGTTTTTCTTTGTATATAAGTACATATTTTACCTTTCTATGCATATGAAATAAGAAACATATGTATTTCAATAATTAAACCACTGCGTTGCTTAGTAATAATTGTAGGTTTCATCGGGGCAGAGCCTTTCACATTCTCCATTAAAATTGTTCCGATCGTTGACCGACTGTAGCCTAACGCTTTTCCAATGACCAATGGCGTTTCACCTCTTTCCGATCGCTTTATTATTTCCACTTTATTTTCAATCGTGACCGTGATTATTTTCGTGAACAGAAACACTGCGGATTCAGAGCTTCACAGCCAGGTCCTAATGTCCAATGCACTGAGACAGGTTAAATAAAGTCCGGGGTTCTGCTGGGTCCTAATATCCACCGCACTGAGACAGGTTAAATAAGGGACTTGAGCATCCGCATTTTTTGGTATCTGTGGGGGTTCTCGGAACCAGTCCCCTGCGGATAAGGAGGGCTGACTGTACTCAGACAGACAGCTTTCAATAACAAAGATTCTGATGTTTTATTAACAGTACAAATTATTCCCTAGCATACAGGTTAATAATAGATTAATTGTGTCCAGAAAAATTATGTACAATACATGTACTGAGTGAAAAATATAAACATTTCATTGTGACAAGCAGCTTTTGGCAGATTATTGACAAAACCTTTAACCAAAAAAAAAACTATTCAAAAATAAATCTGTGCAAAATCCTCATTAAAATTGACATTCTATATCCAACATTTCCAGGTCCGGATAAACTTGGTATTGTGTTTCCGTAAACAATAGAAAGTTTGCTGCAGTAAACATTCAAACGTCTCTCCTCTTTTCATCTCTTCATGGACAGATTCTCCCAAACTTCAATCTGAAAAGCAAATGTGTAAGTAGTTACCAGCTTGATAATGTGTGCAATTTCACTAACAGCTTCTAATATTAGCCAAGTGAAATTAATGACTACTTTTCTCAGCAATATTTTCTCTGGAAGCTAAGTAATTGATATATTTCCACGCACATGAAGGTGACTTCGTGTGTGGAGATTCCAAGCAGGGTTAGCACCTCTGGTGAAGGGGCTGTCAATATTCATTCTAGAGAACTCCACTCACTTTTGGTCTCCACCAGACACTCAGCTCTCATCTGTGGCCCCAAGTAGCCATATGCATGCAGCAGAGATCACACCCTGGTATACACCTCTTCGACAGGCGAACTAAACCAGGTGAGGGTCGCTGGTGAGCCTAATACCCTAGAGAGATAGGGCCATGCCTGCCCTAGCATGCTTAAGACAGCTCCAACAGACTGGGAGGATGGGATCAACAGTGAGATGTTCTGCAACACTTTATTGAGAGCGCAGGGCATGACAGTAGACGTCATGGTCAGCCACTGCAACAGAGGAGGTAGTGACGACAACTTGTACCACTAGACCCAGATTTCTGAGGTTGAAAGAGGGGAACTGCCACACTTCAATGGCTTTTCCACTTGAAAAACTCCCCACACACAGGTTTCGCTGTCATTGCTGGATATTACAGACAACTTTTCAATTAATATTCCTAGGGCCAGTAAGAAGGTAAACCCGCATATAAAGCATTTCATTTCTAACTGAAGTTAAGCAGCTGCCACTTTTGGGGTTGTAAGGATTCGATGTTTTCGGGAAGTGTTTGAAATTCCATAATATATAATAAATTGACAAGAACCATAGAACATTACAGCACAGTAACAGGCCTTTTGGCCCTTCTTGGCTGTGCTGAACCATTTTTCTGCCTAGTCCCACTGACCTGCATCTGGGCCATATCCCTCCAAACCCCTCTCATCCACGTACCTGTCCAAGTTTTTCTTAAATGTCAAAAGTGAGCCCGCATTCACCACTTCATCTGGCAGCTCATTCCACACTCCCACCACTCTCTGCATGAAGAAGCCCCCCCAATGTTCCTTTTAAACTTTTCCCCCTTCACCCTTAACCCATGACCTCTGTTTTTTTTCTCCCCTAGCCTCAGTGGAAAAAGCCTGCTTGCATTCACTCTATCTATACCCATCATAATTTTATATACCTCTATCAAATCACCCCTCATTCTCCTATGCTCCAGGGAATAAAGTCCTAACCTATTCAACCTTTCTCTGTAACTTAGTTTCTCAAGTCCCTGCAACATCCTTGTAAACCTTCTCTGCACTCTTTCAACCTTATTAATATCCTTCCTGTAATTAGGTGACCAAAACTGCACACAATAATCCAAATTCAGTCTCACCAATGTCTTATACAACCTCACCATTACATTCCAACTCTTATACTCAATACTTTGACTTATAAAGGCCAATCTACCAAAAGCTCTCTTTACAACCCTATCTACTTGTGACGCCACTTTTAGGGAATTACGTATCTGTACTCCCAGATCCCTCTGTTCTACTGCACTCCTCAGTGTCCTACCATTTACCTTGTGTGTTCTACCTTGGTTTATCCTTCCAAAGTGCAAAACTTCACACTTGTCCACATTGAACTCCATCTGCCATTTTTCAGCTCATTCCTCCAACTGGTCCAAATCCCTCTGCAAGCTTTGAAAACCTTTCTCACTGTCCACTACACCTCCAATCTTTGTATCAACAGCAAATTTGCTGATCCAATTTGCCACATTATCATCCAGATCATTGATATAGATGACAAATAACAATGGACCCAGCACTGATCCCTGTGGCACACCACTAGTCGCAGGCCTCCACTCAGAGTAGCAATCCTCCACTACCACTCTCTGGCTTCTTCCATTGAGCCAATGTCTAATCCAATTTACTACCTCTCCATGTATACCTAGCAACTGAATCTTCCTAACTAACCTCGCATGCAGGACCTTGTTAAAGGCCTTACTGAAGTCCGTGTATACAACATCCACTGCCTTCCCTTCACCCACTTTCCTGGTAACTTCCTCAAAAAACTCTAATAGATTGGTTAAACATGTCCTACCATGCACAAAGCCAAGCTGACTGTTGCTAATAAGTCCCTGTCTATCCAAATACTTATAGATCCTATCTCTTAGTATTCCTTTCAATAATTTACCTACTACCGATGTCAAACTTACCAGCCTATAATTTCCTGGCTTACTTTTTGAGCCTTTTTAAAACAATAGAACAACATGAGCTATCCTCCAATCCTCTGGCACCTGACCTGTGGATATCGACATTTTAAATATTTCTGCCAGGGCCCCTGCAATTTCAACACTAGTCTCTCTCAAGGTCCGAGGGAATACCCTGTCAGGTCCTGGGGATTTATCTACTCTGATTTGCCTCAAGACAGCAAGCACCTCCTCCTCTTTAATCTGTATAAGTTCCATGACCTCCCTACTTGTTTGCCTTGTTTCCATAGATTCCATTCCAGTTTCCTTAGTAAATACAGATGCAAAAAACCTATTTAATATCTCTCCCATTTCTTTTGGTTCCATACATAGACGACCACTCTGATCTTCAAGAGGACTAATTTTATCCCTTACTATCCTTTTGCTCTTAACATATCTGTAGAAGCTCGTTGGATTATCCTTCACCCTGACTGCCAAAGCAACCACATGTCTTCTTTTAGCCCTCCTGCTTTCTTCCTTAAGTATTTTCTTACTCTTTTTATACTCAAGCATCTTATTTCCTCCCTGTTGCCTAAACATGTTATACATCTCTCTCTTCTTCTTTATCAGAGTTCCAATATCTCTCGAGAACCAAGGTTCCTTATTCTTACTCATTTTGCCTTCAACCCTGACAGGAACATACAAACTCTGCACTCTCAAAATTTCTCCTTTGAAGGCCTCTCACTTACCAATCACATCCTTGCCAGAGAACAACTTGTTCCAATCTATGCTTTTTAGATCCTTTCTCATTTCTTCAAATTTGGCCTTTTTCCAGTTTAGAACTTCAACCCAAGGACCAGATCTATCTTTATCCATGATCAAATTGAAACTAATGACGTTATGATCACTGAAACCAAAGTATTTCCCTACACACACTTCCGTCACAGATCTAATATTGCATCCTTCCTAATTGGTACATCTATTGATATATTGATTTAGAAAACTTTCCTGAACACATTTCACAAACTCTAACCCATCTAGACCTTTAACATTATGGGAGTCCCAATCAATGTGTGGAAAATTAAAATCCCCTACAATCACAACTTTCTGTCTCCTGAAGTTGTCTGTTATCTCTCCGCAGATTTGCTCCTCCAATTCTCGTTGACTATTGGGTGGTCTGTAATACAATCCTATTAATGTGGCCATACCTTTCGTGTTTCTCAGCTACACCCATATGGCCCCAGTAGACAAGCCCTCTAATCTTTCCTGCCAAAGCACTGCTGTAATATTTTCCCCGACTAGCAAAGCCACCACACCCCCACCCTTCATCCCTCTGCCTCTGTCACGTCTGAAACATCGGAACCCTGGAACATTGAGCTGCCAGTCCTGCCCCTCCTGTAGCCAAGTTTCAGTAATGGCTATGATGTCATAATTCCATGTGTCAATCCAGGCCCTCAGCTCATCTGCCTTTCCCACAATACTCCTTGCATTGAAATATACACACCTCAGAAGATTGTTACCATCACACATAACCTTACTATTCATGACTTTGCATGAACTACTAACATTTATTTTTACCCCCGTTCCACTATCTACTCTGGCACTCTGGTTCCCATCCCCCTGCAAATCTAGTTTAAACCCTCCCCAATAACACTAGCAAATCTCCCTGCCAGTATCTTGGTCCCCTTGTAGTTCAGGTGTAACTCGTCTCTCTTGTACAGGTCCCACCTGCCCCAGAAGAGGTCCCAATGATCTAGAAATCTGAAACGTTAACCCCTACACTCAGCCACGTGTTCACGTGCCAGAGGATCCCACTCTTACCTTCACTGGCACGTGGCACAGGCAGCAATCCAGAGATTACTACCCTTTTATCACTTGTAGGGGTATCAATATGCACAAGTGATTGGTCCTGGTTCATTGTCTCACCACATCTTCCTGAGCTGCAGTCTGAAAGGACACTTTATTACACTATCCTACAGTTGATTTGTCTGTGCAGTAGTGAGGTGTTGCTACGTTTGGAACAACTGTGAAACCAGCACTTTAAAGTTCAAAGTAAAATTTGTTATCAACACACTTATACGTTACTATATACCACCCTGAGATTCATTTTCTTGCAGGCATTTACAAGAAAATAAATAAATACAATAGGATTTACGAAAAACTATACATAAACAAAGACTGACAAACGACCAATGTGTGAAAGGAAACATAATGTTGAACTAAAATATAATACTGAGACTGAGTTGCAATGAGTCCTTGAAAGTGAGTGCACAGCAGTTGCAGAATCAGTTCAGAGTTGTGGGGAGCTGCTCTCATAGATGCGGCCTACCACGCACAAAGCTATGCTGACTATCCTTGATAGATAGATAAATGCTTCATTGATCCCAAAGGAAATTACAGTGGCACAGTAGCATTACAAGTGCACAGATATACAAAATATTGGACGAGAAATAAAAAAGAATAATAAATAAGTTACCTCAAACAGTCTAATGGGGGGGGGGGGGAAATTCATCACTTCCCCAGATATAGTTTGACTCATTATAGAGCTTAATGGCCGAGGGTAAGAATGACCTCATACAGCACTCTTCAGAGCAGCACAGTTGTCTTAGTCATTTAATAACAGTGCTCCTCCGTTCAGCCAAGGTGGCATGCAGAGGGTGAGAGACATTGTCCAGAATTGCCAGGATTTTCCAAAGGGTATTCAGTTCTGCCACAGCCTCCAGTGTGTCCTGTAACAGAGCTAGCCCTTCTAATCAGTTTATTGAGCTGTTTGGCATCAATCTTAATGCCATTTCCCCCAGCACACCACTGCATAGAAGATTATGCTGGTAACAACAGACTGGTAGAACATGTGAAAGACAGGCCAGCATACTCCAGAGGACCTCAGAGACTGAGGAGACCTCAGGAAGTAGAGGCGACTCTGGCCCTTCTTGTAGTGTTGGTGCTCCACTCAAGTCTATCATCCAGGTGCACACCCAGGTACTTGTAGGCCCTCACCATCAACAGTAACAGGGAGTAGTGCAGGCTCAGCCTTCCTGAAGTCCATCACCATCTCCTTTGTCTGACTGATGCTGAGCTGCAGATGATTCAGGTTGCACCAATTGACGAATTGTCCACTAGGGCCCTGTATTCATCCTCCCATTATACACCCAGCTATTGCTGAGTCAACAGAGATAGTCTGCAGATGACATGATTCAGTGTTGTATCTAAAATGCGAGGTATACAGGCTAAATAGGAAGGAAGCCAATGCAGTCCCCTGTGGGGCCCCAGTGCTGCTTAGAGCCAAATCTGACACACTGCTCTGAAGCCACACAAACTGTAGTTTGCCAGTCAGGTAGTCCATTATCTAGGATACAATGGAAATGCCAACATGCATTGAACAGAGCTTTTCAATGAGGGCTGTGTGGTATTGAAAGCACTCCATGAAATCAAAAACACAACCCTCACAGTGCTGTCCTGCTTATCCAAATGTGAGTAGGCTCTGTTCAGCACGTAGAAGACAACGTCATTGACTCCAATGAGTCAAACTGCCTGATCTGACCAGGAGGTGAGCCAGGACCAGTCTCTTTTGGGTCTTCATGATGATGAGGTCAGGGCCACTGGACAGTGGTCATTGAAGACTTTCAGTTGGCCCTTCTTGGGTACTGGGACTAATCATGATGTTTTCCACACAACTGGGACCCTTTCCAGGCTGAGACTCAGACTGATGCACTGGAGAACTCCACACAATAGTTCAGCACATTTCTTCAGGACCTTGGGGTTCACACTATCTGGTCCTGATGCTTTGCCGTGTCTGTCTACCCCCAGAGCCCTTCTCACCTGCTCAGTCCACGTCTATCCAAATACTCACACAGTCTCTCTCTTATAATACCTTCCGGTAATTTTTGCACTACTGATGCCAAGCTCACCAGCCAATAATTTCCTGGTTTATTTTTAGAGCCTTTCTTAAACAGCAGAACAACTTTGGTCATTCTCCAGTCCTCTGGTACCTCATCTGTCGCTAAGGATGACTTAAATATCTGTTATTGTCCCTACAATTTCTGCGCTTGCCTCCCACAGGTCCCAGGGAACACTTCGTCAGGCCCTGAGGATTTATCCACCCTAATTTGCCTCACGAGAGCAAAAACCTCCTCCTCTTTCATCTGTACAGGGTCCATGATGTTGATGCTGCTTTGTCTCACTTCTGCAGACTCTGTGTCCATCTCCTGAGTAAATACAAAAAAACCATTTAAGATCTCTCCCATCTCTTTTGCTTCCATTCTGATCTTCCAGAGGGCCAATTTTATCTTTTGCTCTTACCATATCTGGAGAATCTCTTAGGATTTTCCTTCACCTTGACTGCTAGGGCAACCTCATGCCTTCTTTTAGACCTTCTGGTTTCTTTCTTAAGTATTCTTAAGTCTTATACTCAGGATGTACCTCATTTGTTCCTACTTGCCTATATCTGCTAAGCATGTCTTTTTTCCTTAACCAGGGCCTCAATATCTCTTGAAGATCAAGGTTCCCCACACTTGATATTGTTATCTTTTATTCTGACTGGCACATACAAGCTTTGTACTCTCAAAATTTTACTTTTGAAGGCCTCCCACTTATCAAGTACACCTTTGCCAGAAAAAAGCCTGTCCCAATCCACACTTGCCAGATCCTTTCTGATCAAAATTGGCTTTTCTCCAATTTAGAATCAACCTGTGGACCAGACCTATTTTTTTGTATATTTACTTTGAAACTAATAGCATTGTGCTCACTGGATGCAAGGTGTTCCCCCACACAAATTTTTGTCACCTGCCCTGTCTCATTCCCTAATAGATCAAACATCACACACACTCTATTGTGTATCTATCTTTTTATTTTGTATTTGCACACAATTCGCCTTCTTTTGCACATTGGTTGTTTGTCAGTCCTTCCATGTAGTTTTTCATTGATTCTATTGTATTTCTTTGTTCTACCGTGAATGCCTTCAAAAATATGAAAATGATGACATATACATACCTTGATTAGAAATTTACTTTGAACTGTGTTCTACGTGGGGTTTTAACAGAAAGAAAATCAAAAAGAAGATTCCCTTTTTACACTTCTGTACATCTGCAATACATATCAAGCCAAAATGTTTGATTTCATGGCAATCTCCTAAATCGTTACTGCAATCACCAGTCCTTTTTTTCCACTTTACTAAGCATATTCTCTTCCTATAGCACAGCAAGAGCTGAACGATGCTCCCATGTGGGATTCAAGTATCTTTGAACAATCATTTCTCATTCATGCAAATGAAAAAATTAACACTGAAAATCTCCTCAAATTTCACCATCCCCATTGTCATCCTTCTTGTCCCCTTTAACAATAGATCTGCTTACACTCCCAGCAAGCAAGCTATATTCATTGGGACATGTCTCCAAATTTTAGTTTACAAACCATTTATCTTGCAATGTAGTACTCAGATGTCGCTCTTTGAACTGCTTTGGAGGAAGTTTTGGCACCTCGTCTCTTTTATTAGTTTGCACTTCACACCCATACTTCTGTTAAAAAGCAAATAATAGCCAAACATTAGTTAACTATTTTGCAAATAAGCTTCACATTAAAGAAGTTGTTTGATTACTTTGAAGGACTTCAGCAAATTAAAAATGGAGTTAAGTTCAACATTAAGTTTTCATCATTTCTTGTTACTAGAAATGATGAGAAACTTAACACTTTGCAAGAACCTACAGATACATTGCTTAATGGGCAGTTTTCGATATTAAATACACATGAAGAGCTGAGTCTATTGTAAAATATTTGAAAATAGAGAACCCACATAATAATTCAAAGCTGCTGTGAGCTATGTTATGGATATACTGAACATCATAAATATTATTCATTACATTAATAACCATTTATTAAACTGTGCTCATTAAAATGTTTTCAAACATTATGCCATCCACACAACCGGGTTGCCTAAGAAACTTGAATGCATCAGGATTGAGAATTCCATACCAGAATACCAGGTTACTGAAGCTTTTCTCCAGATAATTAAGGATTCATGTGGTAAGCAGGCTTTAGCTGACAAGAATTCTGTGCTGCAAGCTGCTAAATTCCAGAGTAGACCTGCACACATTTGAGCATTTCCAAGAATTGTCTCTGTTGTCTTAGTTCTAGCAAGCTGTGATGGTCCAATTATACCCATGACGTGACTAACCAAATATAAATACGTAAATACCAGCTGGTCCAAGGATTACCATGCAGATATATGAAAGAACTGAAGTGCAAGTGGAAACATCTCAACTACATGTAATAATTTCGCACTAACAGGGTTCTTACCGGATCTTTCCAAATTCTGTTTACTTGAAAATTTCTGATTAAAATACATGGCTCTGAATTTTAGTGATCTCTGGTCATCTACAGTACATTTACTTAATTTAAACAAAAGTATCAACAGCTTTGGAAGATCTCTTCCCATGTTTGTCACCAATTATCTTTTAAAAGTTATAGAAAATAGGTCAAAATGCATGAAAAGTGACGATTTGAGTTTTTAGTTTTAAGATTCCTTAAAGGTCATTAAAAATATGGCTAAACCATGATGAGAAATAGCAAGTATTTCATTGAAGGCAATTAGACAAGCAACTGGATATTACCTATATGATAAAAATCATTTACTCATTAACAACATTCCCCCTATAAATTTTTCTTACAATGCGTGGACCAACCATTGGCCAGAGCAGGATTAAAAAATATTCTTTATAATAATTTTTTTAAAAAACAGGGCCTAAACACTGCGCAGCACTTTAAATTAACATAATACAGTACAAAAGAAGATTCCAGCAGCACAACAACAAGGCTATGCGCGCAGGAGCATTTCAGTAACTGCGCAACTGCGCACCTGCAAGGGTTAGAGGGAACAGTACTCACAAAACATTATTACTGAATTGAAATACTAAAACCCAATTTTGGTAAAAGAACATGAATTAATGGCAAGTGGGACAAGCTTTAAAAGGGACTTGACGGGCAACTTTTTGATGCAGAGGGTGGTGAGTATGTGGAACCAGCTGCTGGAGACGGTGGTTGAGGCAGATGCAAAAGCAGCTTTTAAGTAGCACTTGGACAAGTACTTCAAGAGGCAGGGCTCACAAGTGTTCATAACCTGGGGTCTCTGGACTCCTTGGTTAATGGTAGGGGTCTATGGTATAAAAAAGGTTGAGAACCCCAGCTTAGAAGAATATGGGCAGAATGCAGGAAAGCTGAGTGGGCAGTGTGGTTGGCACGGACTGGTTCAGTCGAGGAGCCTGAATCCACTTTATATTGCTCTATGACTTAATGCATCTACGTACCTCATGAAGCTGCTGAATCTCTTTCATTGCTAAGCGTATAGAAGGGTAAAGTCTTGGGAATGTACGCTTGTTTCCCATATGCTCATCTTCATAGCAGTTCTCTGCGTCCAGTGTTTGCGTTTCCCCTAACGTGGCATTCTGCAGCTTTCTGTCTGTGATCTTTCTCATGACTGGTGGAACTCGAGGCTGCATTGACAACTGTGGCTCAGGTGGTATAAAAAGCTTGGACAGCTCGTGGTGCACTCGATTGTGAGTTGAGACATTTGCCTCAGTATCTGAATCAGTAGATCCTTGTGATTTCATTCTCACTGAGAAGTACCTGAGTTCCTCATAATCTGTTTCACTGTCACATTTCTGAGAAAGAATAATTTCAGCATTAGTGCACAGCCATTAAAACATGAAAAAGATGACCCAAGAAAACAATCCATTGCTAGGCTTGGAATGTCATAATGTATTGTCTTAACCTCCCTATCAGAAGATTGAGTAATTAAAAGATACCCTTTCTTTTTCTCCTACCCCACTTTCATGACCTTTGCATCATCTTCACTTTCTTCCTGGTTCCCTGTCTCCTTCCCTTATTCCATGGTCTACTGTCCTCTCTGATCAGATTTACTTTTCTTCAGCCCTTTGCCTTCCCTACCTATCACCTCCCAGCTCTTCACATTCACCCTCCCCACCCTCCTGCCTTCCCCCCTCATCTGGATTCCCCTACTACTGCCAGCTCTTGCTCTTCCCTCTCCCCATACTCTTCCATTTTGGTTTCTGGCCTCTTCCTTTCCATAGCTGATGAACGGTCACAGCCCGAAATCTCAACCATTCATTTTCCTCCATAGCTGCTGCCTAACCTGCTGAGTTCCTCCAGCATGTTGTGTGTGTTGATCCTGGAGTTTTCATCAACTTTCTGTACAAATGCAGCCTTGTTGGAAGTGCCACTATACATGCACCCACAGACTCCCAATGACACAAGTTAAAAGTCAACTTTGAGCACGCGAGCATCTGACTAGCATTCCTCCTTCAACCAATATGAACAATAACATACTATTTCTCCATACATTCACTGGTTTATTATATAGAGCATTGCTGGAAATAATTAATATACAGTCACAGGCATTATAAACAAAGACATCAAGTACAAACACCATATGGATGGTAAAGCTAAACCTTAGATAAACAAAGTTGAATATTGTTCCTAACTGTGGGAGCTAGGGCTTAAAGAGTTTGTCATCACTGGGATGCAGCAATTGATTCACTTTGTGACATCAGAAAGCCTTTCCACCTGCAACGAGGCAAACTTCAGGAGTGTGAGTGAATAATAAAGATCAGCTTTATTTGTCATGGGTACATCAAAACATAAAACAGTGAAATGCATCAGTTGCATCAAATCAAATCAGCGAGCATTGTACTGAGCAGCCTGCAAGAGTCACCAGCACAACATCCCACAACTCACTAACCACACGTCTGGACTGAGGAAGGAAACCAGAGCACCCAGAGGAGGCCCACATGGTTGCAGGAAAACTAACAAACCTTACAGACAGCAGCAATGCCAATCTTACAGTTGGCATTCTAAAGCACTGTGCCAAAAGCCACTCTACTGTGCTGCCCCAACAAACTCCACTTGTTCGGATAACTCCAGCTCCAACAAAATCGAACTATATCCAAGACAATGTGCTTACTTAAAGCCCCACCCATCACTCAAAAGTTTCACTCTCTCCAAAACTGGTATGTCATAGCTACTAAACGTACTGTAGATAATGCTAAACCTCTATAAGACACTGGTCAAGTCCCACCTAAAGTATTGTCAACCGTTTTGGGCCCCGTATCTCAGAAAGGATGTGTTGTCATTGCAGAGTCCAGATGACGTTCATGAGGATGATTCCAGGAATGAAGGGGCTAACATTGAGTAGCGTTTGGCAGCTTTGGGCCTGCGTTCACTGGAATTTAGAAGAATGCAAGGAGATCTCATTGAAACCTACCGAATGTTGAAAGGACTAGATAGGGTGGATGTGGAGAGGATGTTTCCTGTGATGGGGGTATTGAGAACTAGAGGGCCTCAAAATTGAGGTGCAACCCTTTAGAACAGAGGTAAGGAGGAATATTTTAGCCAGAGAGTAGTAAATCTGTGGAATGTCCTGCCACAGACTGCAGTGGAGGCCAATTTTAAGGCGTAAGTTGATCGTTTCCTGATCAGTCAAGGCATCAAAGGATATGGTGAGAAGGCAGGTGTATGGGGTTGAGTGGGATCCAGGATCAGCCATGATGGAATGACGGTGCAAACTTGATGGGCTGAATGGTCCATCTGCTCCTATGTCTTATGGTCTTACTTGTCAGGCTACACACACTTGACCTATATCACTGAGGATGACAAGGTAGGCAGGTGGATGAGAACACCACCATCACATGGGAAATCACATAGCAACCTGATTTGCAAATGTATCATTGCCCCTTCATTGTCACTGGGTTAATGCTGTGGTAGTAGCTTCAAGCTACTAGACTAGATCAAAAATGTGATTCCTCATCATACTCAAAGGTAGTTACCGATAGCAAGACAAAAAAAAAAACAAAATAGGTTTTCCAAAATTCCCTCACCATACACAACAAAGAAAAATAGCTGAGATTGAAGGGCCATCAAATAATTCATAAAGGTACTTAAAATGATAGTTTAGTCAATTAGTATTTGCTTTCAATAGCTGAAAATGTCTGTAATCAGTGCATACAGATGTAAGATGATCAGTAGAAATACAACAAAAGGGATTCTGTTTCTCTTTAAATAGGAGCACTTCTTTTTAGGATTCTGGATGCAGTTGGTGTTGGAAGCATATTTATTTGAGCCAAGAAATGGAACTAAATGGAAAAGCTGGGAAGTCAGTAAATACTTGGGCCAATTAACCAGCTGCAGTGCTGTTTCATTCTAAGATAAAGCAGAGGACAAACAACATTATGGAATATGTGATGCACATTTGCAAGTGTGAATCACACTTTCCCAAGAAATTATTTTCAATTTGTCTCATATTTGTTCTGTTTGTAAAGGCCTGGTTCAGGCATGAAAATTTTAGCTGTGCCCATTCTTGCCCGGCTTGTGAAATGGAGCATCCAGAGATGTGAAACATCCGGTGCTGGAAAGGAACTATTAAAACTAGATAGGAGGCTTCCTAAACCACAAGACTCTACAGCCGGCCTAGTGCCACTGTTTCACAATTTTAAGATGTTTCAACAATTTTCCTCTCATAAACAGGCCAACTTAATAGATGGGATTGATTGGCAAGTTACAACCGCAGCCAATGTTATGGAAATCAAATGACCAGCTTCTGAGCATTAGGCTGGATGCAACTGTCTGAAAGCAGCACAATAGACTACAAGCAAAATTATGTGGATAATTATTGGAAAGCTATGATGTGTTGCGTGATATTCCTGAGGATTCAGAATTCACAGAAATGGGAAGCAACCACTTCTAGAGGACGCAGAGCAAGGAGCGTCAGGATCTGACTGTTTGCGCTGGAGCCTGCAGAGCAGCAGGAGAAGGTGGACACACCAGCTTAGCAACTGCAACCTCATTCCCTAGCCTTTACACCCTTAAGACACAGGAGCAGAATTAGGCAATTCAGCCCATCGAGTACACTCTACCATTCCATCATGGCTGATTTGTTATCTCTCGTAACATTCTCCCGCCTTCTCCCATAACCTTCGACGCACTTACTAATCAAGAATCTATCAACCTCTGCTTTAAGTGTACCCAATGATTTGGCTTCCACAGCCACCTACATCAATGAATTCCACAGATTCACCACCCTCTGGCTAAAGAAATTCCTCCTCATCTCTGTTTTAAAGGGACATTCTTTTATTCTGAGGCTGTCCCCTCTGGTCCTAGAATCCTCCACAATTGTAAACATCCTCTTAACATTACTCTATCTAGGTCTTTCAATATTTGAAATGTCTCAATGAGATCCCCTCTCATTCTTCTAAACTTTAGCAAGTACAGGCCCAAAGCTAAATACTCCTCGTATGTTAACCCTTCAAAATCCAGAATCAATCTCATGAACATGCTCTGGACCCTCTCCAAAACCAGTAAATCCCTTCTTAGTTAATGGGTCCAAAACTTTTCACAATACTCCAAATACAGCCCGACCAATGTCTTATGAAGCCAGATGGATGAGGCACCGATTTATTATAAATAACACTAATTGTGAATTGAGTTTCATAAGGATTTGCAAATGAAATCTCCCAATGCAATCCATATGACCCTCTACAAACTACAGTCCATATCACCTGGAGAGTCTGTGAGATGCAGAAAATACTCTCACATCCTGCAGTGCAGATCCACTTACTAAACAAGTCCCTTTTCCAATTACTTCATAAGCTTGCTACATCTCTCTGTTCATTCACAAGTGGTATCTCCCTCTGTGTGTTTAGTATAGGGGTGAGCAGAGGAATGCACACTTCGATACATTTTGTGAAACCATTCTTTCAACTTTGCTTTATTCTGCAATGGCATTTAATCCTGAAGATGGGCTAGGGCTTTCTTATGCTGTGCAAGACAGATCTCCTGGACACCCCAGTGCATTGATTATTCTTGCTAACAAGTGTCTCACTGACCAGTGACATTTATACCCCTTGACTGAACGTGTGAGCAAGCAAGAAGTGGACTCACATCAAAACAGAAATTACTGACAAATTTTCCAAATTGTTTCCCTATCCAATAAAACTACAAGAGACCTAATATTATTTTCTGGCACCACAATAAAACTATGAAATGGCACGAAATGTCTATGAAGGAGCTCCCAAAGGGATTATAATTATTTACCTGTCCACAAGGTACCGTGAGGACTTCCATAAATGGTTGAATTCCAACAGTTTTATAATACTCCACCAAGTCTGGTAGTGATGAATGAACCCTGTCTTCTCCCAGTATCACATATTTCCCATTTGTCTGCATTTCAATCATATAGTGTCTGCATCGATCTACACCCCTACAGTGGTTGGGGAAACAAAAACAATGCACGATTAAGCAGCAGATTCCTGGCACAGAGCCTCAAACAATCCAGTTACAGAAACACCCTTCCAATTCT
The DNA here is from genome assembly GCF_030144855.1 of Hypanus sabinus. Lineage (NCBI taxonomy): Eukaryota > Metazoa > Chordata > Chondrichthyes > Myliobatiformes > Dasyatidae > Hypanus > Hypanus sabinus. The sequence continues at coordinate 81,992,046 of NC_082719.1, forward strand.
TCCCAATTTACTGAATTATAAATCTGAGGTTGAAGTAGTAACAAAGTTTGACACATTTACTAATTGCAAGCAAGCAACTTAGTAGACTCCTGTGACCGTTAGAGGGTGCTGCATTGACCCAGACCACCATAGCTCCAAATCCCAATATTCAAAATATTCCCTCAGGGCTCTGTCCCGTCTCTTCATTTAATTATTACCAACAGTACCTTCATTTTTAGACCCCACATTCTGCAAACCCATCTCTTTAACCCCATTAACAAAAGAAATTCTGCAGATGCTAGAAATCCTGAGCAACACCCACAGCACAATCGATGTTTTGGGCCGAAACCCTCATTTCCCCCATGGGTTGTTAAACTCTTTACTACATTCTTTATCCTTGGAACACACACAAATGCTGGAGGAATGCAGCAGGCCAGGCAGCATCTATAGGAAGGTGCACTGTCAACGTTTCGGGCTGAGACCCTTTGTCAGGACGGTAGTGTTACACTATTTACTTTTTAACTTGTGTCAGGACAACAATCTTAAACATTTATATAAGGTCATCCCCTCAGTCTCCTAAGTTCTACAAAATAAACACCCAGCCTGGCCAACAGAGAACCTCTAATCCTGGCAACATCTTTATAAATGATGTTTAAATCCTTACAGCTGATGTTTAAATCAGAGGATATTTCCTTTAGTTGGAGAGTCTAGGACTAGACTCAGAATACAAGGATGCCCCTTTAGAACAGATATGAAAAGGAATTTCTTTAGCCAGGGTGGTGAATCTGTGGAATTCATTGCCATAGTGGGCTGTGGAGGCCAATAAAGCAGAAGCTGATCAACTCTTAATTAATAAGGGTTTCATATAAATGATGGGGAGAAATCATGAGAATGGCACTGTGTGATAATAAATCAGCTATGATAGAATGGTAGATCAGACTCGATGGACTAAATAGCCTAATTCTGCTCCCATTATCTATTATCTAAATCTTTTCTGTACTCCATCAAGTTTAACCGCATCTTGTCTATAAAAGGGTGGTTAAAACTGTATACAGTACTACAAGCGCAGCCTCACCAGTGACTTACACAAGTGCAAAATAATGTTCCAACTCCTATTCTCAATGCTCTAACTGATGAAGGCCAGAATCGTAATGCCTTTTTTCAGAACCCTGTCTACCTGTGACACTTTAAAGAACTACGCACTTGTACGCCCAAGTCCTTCAGTTCCATTGCACTCCCTAGTGCCCTACCATTCACAGCCTACTGTAAGTCCTATGTTGGTTTGACTTTCCAGCATGCATCTCCCCACTCATAGCTGTATTGAAATCCATTGCCACTCCTTAGCCCAGTTCCCTAATAAATATTTCCCTGTAATCTTTAATAATGCTCTTCCTATCAACAACACTTCCTAAGTACATGTAATCTGCAAACTTACTGATCAATCCTTGTGCTTTCAAATCAAAATCATTTCTGTAAGTAACAAATAACAAGGGCCCAGCATCGACCCTTGCGGCACTCCACTGTCACTGGCCTCCAGTTCAAGAAACAACCTTCACTATCTCCAAGCCATGCCCTCTGCCTTCGATCTCAAAGCCCATTTTGAACCCATCTATCTAGCTCTCCCTGCATTCCATGTGACCTAACCATCCAGACCCTGCTACCATGAAAAGTCTTGTTAAAGGCCTTGCTAAAGTCCAAATAGACAACGTACACTGCCCTACCATCATCTATCTGTTTCATTAGCTCTTCAAAACAAAACTATAAAATGTTTGTCAAGCACAACTTCCCATGCTCACTCCTCATAATCAAACTCTGATTATTCCAGTGCTGATGGAACCTGTCCCTTAGAATTCCCTCCAGTTTCTTCCTCTCTAATACAGATGAATACTAAATGTTTTAAGGGACCATAAGGACCTTAATACCAACTTCTCAATTAGCACTACAATTTCAAAATACTTCACCTCATCCCTTGCTGTCTACTGTTGTGGCCTGTGACTACGCTGGGTGTAGTTCTTGGTTGCAGTGACTCTTGGCAAAGCCCCAAGAACAATTAAAACAAACATGTCAACTTTTTTCTTTATATAAAGCAAATGGGACAAAGCCTTTCAGAGTTTTATCTGTGCTGTGTTCAGCTTTATCAACAAAAGATTAGGCTAGAAAATGGTCTCTTAACCACACCACAATGAATGCTTGTTTTCCGTGCTAAATACTCAATTTTCACACTTGGACTAGTACTTATCTGTTAGATTAATTAAAAAGAACAGGAAGTAACTAAATGATCATAGAACATAGAACAATACAGCACAGCATGGGCCATTTGGCCCATGATGTTGTGCCTACTCCATAATCAATCTAAAATTTCCCACCTAGCCCATGTGCCCATCTATAAATCTCTTAAATCTCTCTATCGCATGAGCCTGTCACCACCCCTGACACTGCGTTTCAGCAACTATCATTCTGTTTCAAGTTTAAAACCACTGACTTAAAAGACCCTTTTACCCTTATGCAGCTGGACATTTCTCTTTCAATATTTTTATTAATATTATATAAATTGCATGGATATAAATACAAAGTTCATAAGGATACAAGTAATATGAATTACATTACATTTAAATCACAGTAATATGATCACAGTATCTCATATTCCAAATTAATCATGTAGAAAAAAAAGATTGAATTATGAAATGAAATAAAGTAGAATGATTGTATTTTATTAAAAAGAATCTACCCCCACTACCAAAATAAGCTGGTTGGTGAAAAAGAAATGAGAAAAAAATCCTTACCATATAATATTATAATGATGATGGCTCAGAACCATACTTCAATAACAGTTCAAAGATTATGAAAATACCTCAGAAAGGGTCCCCATAACATTATAAAATCATGTTTAGAATCAGAAATCGAACAACAAATCTTCTCTAGATCAAGGCACAACATAACTTCAGATAGCCATTGAACATGAATGGGCGGGGCAGCCTCCTTCCACTTGAGCAAGATCATCTTCCTGGCCATAAGCGTTATAAAGGCCAATAACCGCAAATTAGATGGCTTCAATTTTGTAATACTATCCTCAACAATACCAAACATGGCAGTCAAGGGATTGGTCTTAAAACTAACATTGAAGAGTACAGAAAAAGTTTGAAATACATCTTTCCAAATTTTTTCAAGGCTCGGACATGTCCAAAAACATATGAATTAGTGTGGCCACTACATTAGTACATTTATCACAGTAGGGGGAAATATCTGCATAGAAATGAGATAGCTTGTCTTTAGACATATGAACTCCATGTACCACTTTGAATTGTAATAAAGAATGACTGAGCACATAATGATGAAGAATTAATCAATTTTAAAATAGTCTTCCAGTTCTCTTCAGATATGAGAATCTGTAATTCCTTTTCCCAGTCTCCTTTAATTTTATCTAAAGGGGCCTTTTTCAGTCCCAACAGCAGACCGTAAATGTGAGATAACTTTGGATGTAGAGAAGGCCTTTGACAGAGTTGAACGGAATTATCTTTTTACCTCTTTAGAAAAATTTAATTTTGAACCTAATTTTATTCATTTGATTAAATTACTTTATTTATCTCCCTCCGCTCGAGTTCTTACTAATCTTCAGAATTCTAAAGCTTTTAAACTCCAACATGGAACTAGACAAGGTTGTCCTTTGAGCCCTTTGCTTTTTGATTTGGCATTAGAACCCTTAGCAATTGCTTTTCGGGAGTCTAAAAGAGATTACTGGTATTTTAAGGAGAGGTACTATTCATAAAGTGTCGCTCTATGTTGATGACTTATTGCTTTTTATATCTAATGTTACAACCTCTTTACATTTGTATTCCGTTTACTAATTTTAGTCAGTTCTCAGGATATAAATTAAATTTACATAAGAGTGAACTGTTTTCTTTAAACAAAACCATCCGATATTAACCTTCCTTTTAAAATTTTAAGCTGGACATTTCTAATATCCCCAGAGTTCATAGAAACATAGAAAACCTACAGCACAACACAGGACCTTCGGCCCACGAAGTTGTGTTGAACTCATCCCTACCTTAGAAATTACTAGGCTTACCTATAGCCCTCTATTTTACTAAGCTCCATGTACCTATCTAAAAGCCTCTTAAAAGACCCTATCGTATCCACCTCCACCACCGTTGCCGGCAGCCCATTCCACGCACTCACCACTCTCTGAGTAAAAAACTTACCACTGCCATCTCCTCTGTACCTACTCCCCAGCACCTTAAACATGTGTCCTCTTGTGGCAACCATTTCAGCCCTGGGAAAAAACCTCTCACTATCCACATGATCAATGCCTCTCATCATCTTATACACTCTATCAGGTCACCTCTCATCCTCCATCGCTCCAAGGAGAAAAGGCCTAGTTCACTCAACCTGTTTTCATAAGGCATGCTCCCCAATCCAGGCAACATTCTTTGTAAATCTCCTTTGCACCCTTTCTATGGCTTCCATATCCTTCCTGTAGTGAGGAAACCAGAACTGAGCACAGTACTCCAAGTGGGGTATGACCAGGGTCCTATATAGCTGCAACATTACCTCTTGGCTCCTAAATTCAATTCCACGATTGATGAAGGCCAATACACCATATGCCTTCTTAACCACAGAGTCAACCTGCACAGCTGCTTTGAGCGTCCTATGGACTCGGACCCCAAGATCCCTCTGATCCTCCACACAGCCAAGAGTCTTACCATTAATACTATATTCTGCCATCATATTTGACCTTCCAAAACACTTAACTGGGTTGAACTCCATCTGCCACTTCTCAGCCCAGTTTTGCATCCTATCAATGTCCCACTGTAACCTCTGACAGCCCTCCACACTATCCACAACACCCCAACATTTGTGACATCAGCACACTTACTAACCCACCCCTCCACTTCCTCATCCAGGTCATTTATAAAAATCACGAAGAGTAAGGGTCCCAGAACAGATTCCTGAGGCACTCCACTGGTGACCGACCTCCATGCAGAATATGACCTGTCTGCAACCATTCTTTGCCTTCTGTGGGCAAGCTAGCTCTGGATCCACAAAGCAATGTCCCCTTGGATCCCATGCCTCCTTAGTTTCTCAATAAGCCTTGCATGGGGTACCTTATCAAATGCATTGCTGAAATCCATATACACTACATCTACGGCTCTACCTTCATCAATGTGCTTAGTCACATCCTCAAAATTCATTAATTTTTGGAAAAGTACCTGAGAACTTGAGAGCAAGATGATGTATTAATGAGCAGAAAGGTGAAGCCAAAGTTCCTATAACATTATAAAGAGTAAAAAGACTATCTAACGAAAGGGAAGATGATTGACCATAGAGGAAAGTGTCCATTTAGTGGTAGCAGGAGGAAAGCTGAGAATGTGAATGAATAGTCTGGATCCATTTTTGCTAAAGAAGCTTCTGTTAGTAGGAGAGAGTTAGTTAAAGAAAAGGTGGGTGGAACTTAAAAAATCGTCTAGTCCTTGCTATGGGAAGGTATGGAAACAATGACTAATCTAACCACAAGTTTCTAATTCTGATACAAAGGGACGGACGCCAGACAATTTCTGGGACAAAGGTCAAATCCAACAACTTCTGGCTGACAATGGAGGGTAAACTCTGGGAGACAACAGGACAGAAAAATAAATGGGATTTAGAAAATAGTACTTAAGGCAGTGAGTTAATAAAAAGAAAACTGGATGGATTAAATACAAATCTGAATAACCTGAAAGGAAAGATTTACTGGGCCACAGGGTGAAGGAAAGGGAATGGAGTTCATTGTATAGCTCTTTCAAAGTGCTGTCCCATTTTATTGTGGGCTGAGCAGCTTCCTGAAATGTATTATTCTGTAAGGGTACAGCCATTTGTACCTCCACTGCAGCATAGTGGCTGGCGTGACTCCATTACAGCTGGGGGTGTCGGAGTTTGGGATTCAATTCTGGCCTCCTCTGTAAGGAGTCTCTGTCCGTACTCCCCGTGCAATGTGTGGGTTTTCTCCAAGTCCTCTGCTTTCCTCTCCCAGTCCAAAGGCGTACCAGGTAGGTTAAGTGCTCATTGTAAATTGTCCTGTGATTAGGTTAGGATTAAATCCAGATTGTCAGGGGCAGCGCTGGAAGGGTCTACTCCCCTTTTTATCTCTAAATAAATAAGTTTCTCATTCATTAAATGGGAAGCATTAGAGAAAAGAATTTAGTAACAATTTGTTAATGATTATGTATTGATAGAATTATGTATACATATGAATTGCTTATTCATAGGTACATAATGTTTCAGTGATCTCCAAGATCTGGAGAATCAAGATAAAATATCTTTTAATTGATCTCTCCTATTTATGTGATAAAAATCGCTGCTAATGCGATGATTACAATAGATACAAGTTCAGAATCGGAATCAGGTTTACCGTCACACGTTGTGAAATTTGTGTTTTGTGACAGTAAAGCAGACAAAACAAATAAAATAGTAAATCCAGGAACGGTCTTCAATCCGTGTAATTTATGAGTATTTAATTTAAGTAACAGATTCAATAGTCACCCACCAAATGTTGGAAAACTTTCTCAAAATTCAGTGAATTAAAAAAAAGAGAACAAAACCCATTATTGCCCATTTTTATGTAAAAGTCGCAACTGAGTGGAAGAATAACAGCTTATATAGAAACTTTGCAATCACAACCACTTCCTAGATACATCGCACCTAGACAGACCACCCATTTCCTCACACTTCTTTACTACACAGTGTGAAAACCAGAACAAGAAAATGCAGTCATTAATTTCCAACAGTCTCACCATTTTCCTTACAACTATACTGCAAAACAGGGGAGAAGGGGTGTGAGGGAGGGGGGGGGGGGAAGAGAGACAGAGAGAGAGGAAGGGGTAGAGGGGGAGACAGGGAGGGAGGGAGAGAGAGAGGGAGGGAGAGGGGGAAGGAGAAAGAGAGGGTAAGGAGGGAAGTGGAGAGAGGAGGGGGGGGAGAGAGAGATACAGTACACACACAGGTCATATAGTTAGAAAGCACAAGGCTTCTGCACAGTATATTTGTCAGAGTGAGAAGGACTTTGTAAATCTGGTGGGAGCAAAGGGTGTTGGGAATGGTGAGGGCAGAAGGCGGTGGGAGTGGCGTGGGACAGGTGGCTGAGAAGGGGTGCCAGGGGTGGGGGTTGGCGTGGCTGTAGACACATCCAGCCCTGAGACACCAGGGTAAGGTCATTTGATTCCAAACAATTGGTTTACTGATCTGTGCAGAATATCTCCCTGGTGCTTCCTGCTCCCTCCCCTCTCCCTTCCCCTTCTTCCACCCATGATTCCCCTCTCCTTGCCCTCTTCCCCCTCTCAGTCCACAATCGAGACTCACATCAGAATATGGTTTATCATCACTTACATATGTCGTATGTTTTTTTTTGCAGCAGCCGTACAGTGCAATGCATAAAATCATTAGAGTGTAAAAAAGTTCTCAGCACCATACCTGCCAAAGACTTTTTGCACAGTAGAGTACTTGTTTACGGAAAGATGTCATCTATTGTGTTAAATACTATGAAGAGGATAAGGAAGGTTAATTACTTCTGAAACCAATCACAACAGACGATACTGGCAATGCACGCCAGAATGGTGTGGCTGTTGCGTGGTGAATAGAGGAAGCTAAATGTGAAGGGGATATTAAACAAAGCTCAGTGATTATATAGATCAAATAGAAGTTAGAGATCAGTGCACATTGGAATGAGCATGAGATATCCCCTTAAAGAGTTTTCAAAAACAATACAATTATCAAGATTTGAATGAAACTTGACCAGAGTAGTCATGAGATTTGTGGGGATAGAGGGAAGGTGGGAAAGAGTGCATGACGTGAGGGTCTGAAAAAAATACAAGGGAGAGAGGGAAAGAGAGAGAAGTACAAGGGAGGAAGAATTTATACTGATAACTAAGCAATTTCAAGCAAGGCTAATAATTTTAAAGGACAAAAATAGTTACCTGTAAGTTAATGTATACCCCTCCCTGCTTCCACTGACACGTATCAAGAAGCAACCTAACGGTTGGTTTGCCAACAGATTTTCACTTTCACTGCAATGCAAAGTATAAAAATGCATTTTTGTAGTACACTTTCATAAATAAAGAAGAAATATCCGAGACCACCGGTGCCTCAGACAGTACTTCCTCAGCCCCCACGGTACTCCTTGTACACTCATGAGATTCTGCTCTGGCTCCGCCTACCTTTCTTTTTGAATTTGCAAAGTTTGTTGTCTTCTGCGCACTGGCTGTCTGCCCAGTTGGTGTGGTCTTTCACTAATTCCATTGTGGTTACTGGATTTATTGAGTATGCCCACAAGAAAATGAATCTGAGGGTTGCACATGGTGACATTGATGTACTTTGATAATGTTTACTTTGAAATTTGAGTAATCAGCGATTAAGATTCAATTCCCACCTCTGCCTATAAGGAATTTGTACGTTCTCCCCATGACTGTGTGGGTTTCTTCCCGATGCTCCAGTTTCTTCCCACATTCCCAAGACAAAGGTAACTTGTGGGCATGCTATTTTGGCACTGGGAGCATGGCGATATTTGTGGGCTGAGCCCAACACTTTCTCAGATTGTGCTGGTAGTTGACACAAATGACGTATTTCACTGTAAGCTTTGATGTACATGTGACAAATAAAGCTAACCTTTTAATCTTTAAGCAAGATATATATACACAGTAGCATCCAATGACATATATAACACATTGAGGCCCTTCCACAGATTTCAACAGAACGCAGACAGCCCGCAGTGTCCACATGCTGGTCTCATAGAAGCGAGCTTTTTCTGTGGCAGTTGAGTGCTGTTTCAGCACAGTTGAATCTGGATGATAATATGGCAAATTGGATCAGCAAATTTGCTGATGATACAAAGATTGGAGGTGTAGTGGACAGTGAGGAAGGTTTTCAAAGCTTGCAGAGGGATTTGGACCAGTTGGAAGAATGGGCTGAAAAATAGCAGATGGAATTTAATGCGGACAAGTGTGAGGTATTGCACTTCGGAAGGTCAAACCAAGGTAGAACATACAAGGTAAATGGTAGGACACTGAGGAATGCAGTAGAACAGAGGGATCTGGGAGTACAGGTACATAATTCCCTAAAAGTGGCGTCACAAGTAGACAGGGTTGTAAAGAGAGCTTTTGGTACATTGGCCTTTATAAATCAGAGTATTGAGTATAAGATTTGGAATGTAATGGTGAGGTTGTATAAGACACTGGTGAGACTGAATTTGGAGTATTGTGTGCAGTTTTTGTCACCTAATTACAGGAAGGATATTAATAAGGTTGAAAGAGTTACAAAGATGTTGCTGGGACTTGAGAAACTGAGCTACAGAGAAAGGTTGAATAGGTTAGGAGTTTATTCCCTGGAGCGTAGGAGAATGGGGGTGATTTGATAGAGGTGTATAAAATTATGATGGGTATAGACAGAGTGAATGCAAGCAGGCTTTTTCCACTGAGGCTAGGGGAGAAAAAAACCAGAGGTCATGGGTTAAGGGTGCAGGGGAAAAAGTTTAAAGGGAACATGGGGGTGGGGGGGCGGCTTCTTCACGCAGAGAGTGATGGGAGTGTGGAATGAGCTGCCAGATGAAGTGGTGAGTGGCCACTTTTGACATTTAAGAAAAAACTTGGACAGGTACATGGATGAGAGGTGTATGGAGGGATATGGTGCAGGTGCAGGTCAGTGGGAGTAGGCAGAAAAATGGTTCAGCGCAGCCAAGAAGGGCCAAAAGGCCTGTTTCTGTGCTGTAATGTTCTATGGTTCTATAAGGTATGTAACCTGTCTGTAGCTACTGACAATGCACTGTTATAAGTATTTTCAAGCAGAATCGGGAATCTGAAATTTTGCTAAATAGTTAAATCATTGAATACCACATTTGCAATCAATGCAAATTTAATACCATGGTATTAAAATTATCACCATCAATGATAAATCCCACCCAACTAAATTTAAACTACACTCACCGTCTTGTGATCATCCCATGAAACCAGCAAGGAAACGCACCATTCTTAACCACTTTTCGAGCCTGAGTTTCTTTGAACCATCGAATTGTAGCCCTTTTCTTGATAATTTGCTGTTCCTTCTCTGCCTGCTCCTGAAGCCACAAGTTGTTCATGTGCTCCCGAGAATTATCGAAGGGAGTTGCCTGAAAAAAAGGTTTTGTTTATAATAGACATTTTAAACCAGGTAATCTGCTAGTGAATTATTAAAGTGAACAGTGGAAGATACCAGCACCTGGATGTATAGCTGTACCCACTGAAATCCAGTTGAAATCAAAGGAGTTACTTCACTATTGCTCTAAGCACATGCAGCAGAATACACAAACCTCTGTATTAGTCCCTGATTTCCAAATGTTGGAGATCAGCCAAATGTCCTTAGCTTTTGCTTCTTTTGGTTTGCTAGCTAAATGATCAAATTGGGAAAATGGAGAAACTTGAAATTTGTAAGGTCTACCAGCCATTTTTATCCTTCCTTACAGTTCCATTACAGTCACCATCCTCCCTACTGCTGAGGACAATGTTGGTGACATTCCTTCGCCATCAGATTTCTAAGTGGCCCATGAAACTATGAAAACTACCTCATTATTCCTCTTTTGTGCTACTTATTTTTTTACTTTTTGTAATTTCAATGTCTTGCACGGAACTGATGAAGCAAAATAACAAATTCAATGGCATATGGTGCCTATAAAAAGTATTCATCCCTCTTGGTAGTTTTCATGTTTTATTGTTTTACAACATTGAATCACAGTGGATTTAATTTGGCTTTTTGACACAGATCAACAGAAAAAAACTCTTTTGTGTCAAAGTGAGAACAGAACTCTACAAAGTCAGCTGGAAGAAGTTTCTATGGTTTCTATGGTCAAAATTGAGCTTTTTGGCCATCAGACTAAATGCTATGTTTGGTGTGAAGCAAATACCACACATTATCAAAAACACACCATCTGTACCCTACTGTGAAGCATGGTGGTGGCTGCATCGTGCTGTGGGGATGTTTCACTACAGCAGGCCCTGGAAATCTTGTGAAGGTAGAGGGTAAAATGAATGCAGTAAAATACAGAGAAAACCTGATACAGTCTGCAAGAGAACTGTGACATGGGAGATTTATTTTCCAGCAAGTCAATAACCCCAAACATAAAGCCAAAGCTACATAGGAATGGCTTAAAAACAACAAAGTTAATGTCCTGGAGTGGTCAAGTCAGAGTCCAGACCTCAATCCAATTGAAAATTTGTGGCTGAACTTAAAAAGGGCTGTTCACTCACAACTCCCATGCAATCTAACAGAGCTTGAGCAGTTTTGTAAAGAAAAGGGAAAAATTGCAGTGTCCAGATGTGCAAAGCAGATAGAGACCTAGCCACACACAGACTCAAGGCTGTAATTGCTGCCAAAGGTGCATCTACTAAATACTGACTTCAGGGGGGTGAATACTTATGCAATCAATTATTTTGTGTTTTATTTTTGTAATTAATTTAGATCACTTTATAGAGATCTGTTTTCACTTTGACATGAAAGAATCTTTTTCTGTTGATCGGTGTCAAAAAGCCAAATTAAATCTACTGTGATTCAATGTTGTAAAACAATAAAACATGAAAACTTCTGGGGGGGGGTGGTGAATACTTTATATGGGCACTGTATATCAGTGATATTAAACCTCATTCTGATTTTATAATCTCTTCTCAGTTTTGCTATCAAAACATAACAGTTTACCTTTTTTAAAGATTAGACTCCATCTGAACAATCAGCCATACAACACATATCCAAGACTCCGTTGCCTATTATTATCATCCCCTTAACAGTTCACTAAACCTCTAGGTGTTTTTAGAACCATAGAACACTACAGCACAGTACAGGCCTTCAGCCTTCCATGTTGTGCCGACCCATATATTCCTTAAAAAAAGTACTAAACCCACACTACCCCATAACCCTCCATTTTTCTTTCATCCATGTGCTTGTCCAAGAGACTTAAATACCCCTAATGTTTTAGTCTCCACCACCATCCCTGGCAAGTCATTCCAGGCACTCACAACCCTCTGTGTAAAAAACTTACCCCGATGACTCCCCTAAACTTCCTTCCCTTAATTTTGTACATATGCCCTCTGGTGTTTGCTATTGGTGCCCTGGGAAACAGGTACTGACTATCCACCCTATCTATCTATTAATCAGAAGTATTAGTGAATCAATGTCTCAATATCAACCGTGGAGAAATCCCTCTAGTTCAAAAAAAAGGCCAGCATATCTTTGGATAATATTGACCTTACGTGGATTACATTAAGACTTATGAGCAAGAACAAAGTACTTCTAAACAATGAGACACAAGAGAGCCTTTATAAACAAAGTTCACATACATAAATTATCTAGTTCATTGGCAGATAAAGAAATCATCAAAATCATTACTGAATATGACCTTTATTCAGGCTAGCACTTACTTTTCAGTTGTTAGTGCTATTGTAAAGTTTGTGTTTAGATTAAATCTGAAGTAGCAACAGCAGCTCTGGGTAATACATCACAGGTATAGAGTTATGAGCCTGAAGGATGTGGATGTAAAACTTAGCAACAAGGCACATGCACTACAGGAGTTAAATTGGCTAATACATAAAGGAATGTTTGCATAGAGATATTCTCTGGAATTGAGAAGATCAAGGGACAATCTAGTTAAATATTTTATGATAATGGCAACAAACAAAAAATACATTGAGAAACTATTTCCTCTGAAACTATTTAGTGTGCATCCTCCTGAAAAATATTCAGGGTTAAGCTTTTCAGGATTGATGCTAAGAACCAATTATACTTACAAAACTGAACTTACTCCCACGAAAGCAATAAATTAATGTTTGATCAATTACTAAAGAAAAGTAAGAATGAGAGCTCTTTTGTTTGATTATTATATTGAGGTTAGTTCAAGAGTAGATAAACTAAGTTGGGTTGCAGATAAGCCTTGAATATAGCCTTGTAAACCTTGATCAAAGAAACTACAGTTAAAAGACCTAATCTCGACTCAATGCTACTGTACAATGTCCTGTGTATGTTACTCAAAATGGCTTCTTAGGTTTGTTAAGAGTAGGAATGCTTCTTTGTCTGATAAGTGTTTCTCTCGCAGTTTAGCTTTAGACTTGATGATATGGGGATTGTATTCATTTGTTAACCATTGGGGAAATTTATTTTGTCTTGTGAGGCTGTGAGTTTGAGGGGTTTTCGCAGGTTTTCAGGAGAGTCGGGAAGAAGACGCCGAGGAAGGTGGACGTGCGCTGCTCTGCTTGGTTGACCACCGGGGATGGTCCCAGGTGCCAAGATGTGGAGGTCGGAGGCAAGCGACGAGGGGTCGAATGGTTCGATGGTTGAGCTCCAACGATGTGCACTAAACTGACCGAACTTTGCTAAGTTGGCGCCTTTTGCTTTTTCTTTTCTTACATATATATTGTATTGCCAGTACTCTTTTAGTTTTAGTAAAATCTTTAAAGTGTATTTCATAACGGTATCTGGTGTGAATTTGATACTGTGTGCGTGCGTGAGGCATAAACTTGATTCCCACAGCACCTGCGTGTACGGGAGGTGGGGTGGTGTGTGGCTGGATCTTATTTTCCCCTAGACATATACCAGCCTGTTGGGTGAGTGTTACACTACTATGCCCCAATAAATGGTTAGATCCCTAATTTCATGTAAAACATTGATGATGGAACTGGACCCTGCCAGCATTTCCCTCTTCCCCTGCTCAGAAATAAAGCTTTTTCAAATTAGTTGTTGACAAGCAAAAAAGCTTGCACCCTGACAATTGTAAAGAGGACGGGTAAGCCCAATTAAAATCTGTCCAATTCTCTTCTAATGGCGACATCCATCATTTAGGACCCCCATCACCCAGGACATGACCTCTTCTCATTGCTACTGTCAGGGAGGAGGTACAGAAGCCTGAAGGCACAAACTTAACGATTCAGGAACAACTTCTTCCCCTCTGCCATTTGATTTCTGAATATACATTGAACCCATGAACACTACCTAGCTACTTTTTTTATTTCTAATTTTGTGTTACTTATTTAATTTAATAATACACTTACTGTAATTCAGTGTTTTTCTATTACTATGTATTGCATTGTACTGCTGCTGCAAAGTCAACAAATTTCACAATATACGCCGGAGATGTTAAACCTGACTCTGATTCTAATAGAAATATTTATAAGTTTACTTGTCACATATGGAGGACTCATATACCACGCATTACAACTTGGCTTAGACAAAGAAAGTGAGGAAATGTTAGGGGAAAGCAAAGTTCAGTTTCTTCTTAGAAATATAAAAACAAGGCTCAGAGAAAAACATACCTCCACTAATTTACTCCGCGGCCTGGGGACAGGAGGCTGGACGTCTTTGTGAAATTTATCTACAGCTGCAGAGCGAGGTCGAGGGAGTGGCTTCTTTTTTCTCGGAAGTGGAACAGGTGGTGTAACTGGTCCTGCAAAGTAGGGATTTTGATTAACGTATTAATTTTGTTTTCTTACGCGCAACTGATGATTTATTTTTAATGCTTATATATTCTGCTGCAGAGCTCCCATTTCAACTGGTTCACATGTGCATGCTGCTAATATATTGGCTGATTACCAGCACTTCCCAGACTACTGGTGTTAACCTAATTGTTTCCTGCTGTCTCAGTGAAGCAGGCAGCACAACTTCACCTGCTACTTTTCATCTCCTGTTAATTTTTCTGCATTTCCAGATGGTTTAAACTCCAGAGTGGCACAAACAAGCCCTATTACAAGGATGCTCTTCCTGGTCCTGTACAAGTCCGTCTGCCAAATAAATGGTCCAGCGGCTCAGAAATGTACACACCTCTCCAACCAAGTGCTAATTTGCTCTAATCTCCTTATTCTGTTTGCTACCAGGTGGGACTGGGAGTAAAACAGAGAATGTTACCCTTAAAGTTCTGCTTTAGAACCCTTTTCCTTACTCCCTGAACTTTGCCTACAGCACAGTATTGCTTTTTGCAACCTAAGTCATTAGTACAGATACGGACCATGACCTCTGGCTTTTGTCCCTGCCCCCTCAGTTTAATCAGTGCCATTCAGTGACATTATTGACAATGGCCACATACCATTGTGGAGTCATGCTTTCAGCCGCAGACACACTCGACAGCTTCCCTAACTACTGGTCCCTTCTCTCCATTACCCTCTTGTTCTTCTTCTTCTTCCCCTTCAACACAATTGAGCAGTTGTAGTGCCACACTCCTGGCTCTGACTGCACATTGCTGAGGAGCCATCACTAATAAATAATCAATAACAATGGGAGTAATGTGTAAATGAGTAATAACTCCCTGCTCCTCATGGACTATCTGGCAATTACCTATTCCCTTAGTCTGAACACCTGATTAAATATTAGCTTTATTGGTCACATGTACATTGGAACATACAATGAGATGCGTAGTTTCGCATCAAATCATATCAGCGAAGATTGTGTTGGGCAGCCTGCAAGTGTTGCCATGCTTCTGGTACCAACAAAGCACGCCCAGACCTCAGCATGCAGTACTGTGCAAAAGTCTTAGCTACTTACATATCTCTAGGGTGCCTAAGAATTTTGCATAGTACTGTGTCTACTAAATATTTACCAATATTAACAAAAGCTTATGACACTCAGATATTGCTGTTACAAGGGCAAATAAAGAGTGGATGGGGACGAATGTCTTTCCACCATGTGCTTCAAATCAAATCAAAATTAACCCACTCAGGAAATGATATAAGAACAGCTTGTGTAAAAGTCTTAGGCACCTTAGCTATGGATATGTGCCTAAGACTTTTGTGCACTACGGTACATCTTTGGAATGTGGGAAATGAATTACAATCTGGCGCTGTAACAGCATTACGCTAACCATTATGCCATCTATCAGCTTCAACATACTATTCATAATGTTCTCCATTCTGAGTACTTAAACTTCATTGATATTATTGTATTAAGTACCCCCACAGCTCACACAAAATCTACCTGCATCTTTCCATTCCATTTCCTGCCTTTTTCTTTCCATTTCCTGCTCCAATTCAATCTGGCGTCTTTCTTCCATTTGCCTTTCCAGTTCCAGCCGGTGCTGGTTTTGTAGTTCGACCAACAAAGCCTTATATTTGCTTTGACAGCGGTATCTTTTATAACCTGAAGAATAATGAGCAAAATAAATTGGGCCAATTCAATTTCACAGTTCCACAATCAATGATATTATTAACTTAAAAGTAAAACTAAACATAAAAGATAAACCTATCACAAATGAGAGTATGATCAGCACAGTTACGCTTACTTATTCAGGTTCTGATTAAATCTTTTTCCATCCATTTTATATTTTTTTGGGGATGAGTCAAAGGCCTTTATCAGCAGCTTTGAACATGGTAATGAAACATTACAGCGAGCTTGTTTGCTACTTCTCATTCATCTTTAAGTAAATAATTTAATCAAAGAATTAGAACCACCAGTCAAAGCATCCAGCGAGGCTTTGTGGCAGCATCATCTAATAAACGTATGAAGTCAAAAATGCATGAAGAACATTAAAATCGTGATGAAAATAGTACATAGGACAGCTGGCATATGTTCTCAAGAAAATGTTAGCTGCTACTGACTTGCTGTACATTGAATAATGGACCTCCATCTAAGCCTATTGGCATGAATCTCAGGGTATTGATGTAGCAATAGTTTACTTGTAACATCCATCCAAACTAGGTTAGTGTATGATTAAGGATTAAGTCAGCCATGATAGAATGGTGGAGCAGACTTGATGTGCTGAATGGCCTAATTCTGTTCCTTATGGTCTAAGGAGGGGTTCAAGGAGCAATAACTCGAGGAGACATTATGGGGCTGTTGGCGGCATTAGCCCCAAAGCACCACAGGTCTTTTTGCCGGCAATAAACATGGATGGAAGGTGGTACCATCAAAGAAAGCCTCTTGAATAGATGCAAGCATTCTACAGATAAGATACTACACCTATGGTACGATGGCAATGGAGGAGGTGATTTCTAGGCAGAGTTACAGGCTGATTTGCTATTCTGGATGACGTTGCGTTCCTGGGCTTCTCCTATTCAGATTGAACAGTAAGTCTTCTATCATACTTCCCACTTCACCCTTATCAATGGTCGCAAGGCATGGAGATATCGGGGAGTGAACCACTTGTCATCGGGCATCCTTGAGATCAGTAAAGCTAATTCCATTCAGTATTGTTGGAGACTATTAATGATAATGACACTGGGAAATAGTAAGTCTCTGCTTGCTTGGGATGGTTAGTATTTGTTGCTTACGCACCACCTTGCCTGTTACTTGTCAACCATTATACAGAGAAATGGTAACAGAAAGCAAAATTTAACAATTCATGGAACAGAGTTTGAAAGATATTTGAGATTTGTAAGTTTCCTTCTAGGTAACTAAACTAGATTTACTGCTTTCATCATTTTAGGCTGCTATTCATTAATTCAGCTTGTTTAACCAAGTTAAAATATTACCAAAAACTTCAACAAAGGTAAATTCTCGCACTTAAACCAACACTGAATTTTTGCTTTTCGCTTACTTTTTTGGATAACCAATGCAGCTTTTTCAAGTTTTTCGATGCACTTTGCGAGTTGATCCTGATGCCAGTACTTAAAGAACAGGCGTGATTTTCTGCACAAGAAGGTGAGGGATACAGCTGAAACTTGAAATCAGTAATACAACAGTAACTGGGTTCAGAAGCATCTCAAGACAGATATGGACTGCAGAATTTGTTGACACTACCAGAATAAATTGGCGTACAGGAATGATACTTGGTTCATACACCCAACATGGTTTCAATAACGTTAATAAATCTTGATCTTGCAATAAGAAGCAACAGGGAATAGAATTTCTATCAACAGAACTGAATGAGTTAATTTAAGTTTCAATCAAGAACCCAGATATATGAAACATAAACCCAGTCTGCCTCAAACCTGACCACAAGTTGTTTTAACCTATGGTCAAGTACAAGTCGGTTTAAGATGGCACTGGAGAAGCACAATGACTTAAAGTAAAAATAACTTTTACTTTATTAAATCATACCTTTTCTCAAAAATTATCACTGCAATCAATAGTCTGTAACTTCCCTTTCAGAGTCAAGCATTTGAACTGCCTGGATGGTGTGAACTGAAGTCTCAAAGGTGCAGGACGTTTGCTGCATGGTATATACAGCTGAATCAAGGTGGCGGGTCGCGGGCCAGAAAGTAGGGAACGAACTCCTGCTTGGCTGTATGAGCAGACTTGTAGGAGATTCGAAGCAGCCGAACCGAGGAGAGGCAGAATCGAGGCAGCAGACCTCGCGCCCAAGAGCAAGGAACAAGCCGAGGTTTGACTGATTTAAACACCAGGCCGGGTTGGAAAAGTCAGGTATGGGTCAAATGGAGGTGTTCAGTCCCGGGTCCAAGAGGGTATTGAAGCAGCAGGGTCTGGTTACGGAAGTGAGGAACGACCCGCTATTTGGCCGATTTAAACACTGGGCCAGATTGAAAAGGTTAGGGTGTTGGGGCTGGAGGTGAGAGATGGGCCAGTGTTCAGCTCGGTGCTTTGTGAGGTTTACTTGTCCCTGCGCTGAACTGAGGCTGTGGCCTGAAACTAATGGGCTTCTGGATCGACTTCAGTGAAGTTGGGCTTGGCAGCTGTGGTCTCACTTTCGTGAACTTCAGTTCTGAACGCTATTTGTTTACTTTTATTGTTTGCATGATTCTCTTTTTTCTGCACATTGGGCGTTTGGCGGTCTTCTCTTTTTTTTAAATGGGTTCTATTGGTTTCTTAGCTTTGTGGCTGCCTGTAAGGAGATGAATCTCAAGCTTGTATATAGTATACATACTTGGAGAATAAATGCACTTTGAACTTTGGATGAAAGAAAAATTACAGGCTATGTGGGAGGCATTGTTAGATTGATTTTGGTGTGGGTTAAAAGGTCAGCATAGCTTTGTGGGTCAAGGGGAGTGTACTGTACTGTACTGTTCAATGTCTATGCAATCGACGCAGGGCAAGAGATTGGTGCTAGGTTTATTATTTAAATTTGTCGAGTCAAGTCACTTTTATTGTCATTTCGACCATAACTGCTGGTACAGTACACAATAAAAATGAGACAATGTTTTTCAGGACCATGGTGTTACATGACACAGTACAAAAACTAGACTGAACTACGTAAAAAAAACAGAGAAAGCTACACTAGACTACAGACCTACACAGGACTGCATAAAGTGCACAAAAACAGTGCAGGCATTACAATAAATACTAAATAGGACAATAGGGTAAGGTGTCAGTCCAGGCTCTGGGTACTGAGGAGTCTGATGGCTTGGGGGAAGAAACTGTTACACAGTCTGGTCATGACAGCCTGAATGCTTCGGAGCCTTTTCCCAGATGGCAGGAGGGAGAAGAGATTGTATGAGGGGTGCATGGGGTCCTTCATAATGCTGTTTCCTGTGCAGATGCAGCGTGTAGTGTAAATGTCCGTGATAACGGGAAGAGAGACCCCGATGATCTTTTCAGCTGACCTCACTATCCGCTGCAGGGTTTTGCGATCCGAGATGGTGCAATTCCCGAACCAGGCAGTGATGCAGCTACTCAGGATGCTCTCAATACAACCCCTGTAGAATGTGATGAGGATGGGGGGTGGGAGATGGACTTCCCTCAGCCTTTGCAGAAAGTAGAGACGCTGCTGGGCTTTCTTTGCTATGGAGCTGGTGTTGAGGGACCAGGTGAGATTCTCCATCAGGTGAACACCGAGAAACTTGGTGCTGATTACGATCTCTACCGAGAAGCCGTCAATGTGTCGTTGTGACACTTTATCCCACCTTTAACAGTGGATTCTGTTTTTTTTAAAAAGTATAGGCTGCTGGATCTCTCTGGAATCTGAGATGACAGCACTGAAAAGAGACAGGACGACCAGAGGCTAGAGGACACTATTTCCATGACAGTGATTGGTGCAGCAGAAATTACCATCCACCCTAAACAATTATGTTCCAATTCCTACCCTCAATTAACACCATAAGCAGAAGAGATTCTGCTGACACTGGAAATCCAGGGCAACACTCACAAATTGCAGGAGGAACTCAGCAGGTCAGGCAGCATCTCTATGGAGATGAATAAAGAGTTGACATTTCAGGCCAGGGCCCTTCATCAGGACTGGAAAGGGAGAAGGTGGGGGGAGGGGAAGGAGTAGATGAAAGGTGATAGGTGAAGTCTTGTGAGGAAGAAGGTAGATGGGTAAAGGGATGAAGAAGGAGGAAGCTGATAGGAAGAAGAGTGGACCTTGAGGGAAATGAAAGGAGGAGGGGCACCAGAGGGAAATGATAGGTAGGTGAGGAGAAGAGAACGGGGTAACAGGGGAGCCAGAATGGGGAATGGAAAAAGTGAGAAAAAGGAGAAGGGAGAAATTACTAGAAGTTTGAGAAATCGATGTTCATGCCTTCAGACAGGTGTTGCTTTTTCCTCTCCCCTCACCTTCTTATTCCATCTTCTTCCCTCTTTCTTTCCAACCTTGGTGAAGGGTCTCAGCCCAAAATGTCGACTTTATTTCTCTCCCTAATTGCTGCCTGACCTGCTGAGTTCCTCTGGCATTTTGAGTGTGTTACTTAAGACTACAGAGAGAGTGCAGAGGAGATTTACAAGGATGTTGCCTGGATTGGAGCAAGCCTTATGAGAATAGGTTGAGTGAATGTGGCCTTTTCTCCTTGGACTGATGGCAGATGAGAAGTAACCTGATAGAGGTGTTAAAGATGATGAGAAGCACTGATCATGTGGATAGCCAGAGGCTTTTTCCCAGGGCTGAAATGGCGAACACAAAGGAGTATAGTTTTAAGGTGCTTGGAAGTAGGTACAAGAGGATGTCAGAGGGAAGATTTTCCACTCAGAGAGTGGTGGGTTCATGGAATGCACCGCCAGTGATCAAGGCGGAGAAGGATACAACAGGGTCTTTTAAGAGACTCTTCGATAGGTACAAAGAGCTTAGAAAAATAGAGGGCTATGTGGTAGGGAAATTCTAGGCAGCTTCTAGAGTAGGTTACAAGGTCCACACAACATTGTGGGCCGAAGGGCCTGTAATGAGCTGTAGACGTCTATGTTTCTAAGACAGACCATATCCCTATCCCCAACTTCATCAGCTCCCTGGTAATCATCTGCAATAGAATTACTCCATATATACCATTTAATCCACAACATGTGATCTGACTTAATCTCTAACAAAAGAGTACATCTTCCCATCACAAGTCCTTATTGTTTTCAATCTAGCACAGACGTGAATACTGTTCTACACATTTACAGCTTGACAGGAAGACACTTTTATGCAGGTGTGCTGTGTGAGGGAAGCTTTACAATGACAGTTGTGACGCATTTTGCAGTTCCTGTGTATTCACATTGCCCAACTGCTAACCATGGCACCTCATCCCTCCTACCACACCCTCTTTGTCTCAGAGTTAACTTTAGTTACTTTATTAATGCCTTTGAATTTCAGATTACAAAGAAAGAATGAGAACTCCAGAGAGTGACTTAAATGTTCATATGAAAGCCTTATGATTAAATTTTGGGAAACCAAGTGCATGAGGAAGCATAAATTATCCAGCAGAGCTTAGCTGAGATAATGTCGATAGAGTTACAGATGGATCACTGAACACAGGCATGGAGATATTTACATCAGGGAGACGGCAAAGACAGGTCAAGGATCAAGAACTGATTGTAAATGAAAACATTGCAGATAGGCTGAAATATTTTAAACAAAACCCATGAATGCAGAACATTGTAATCCTTAGAGCAGGAAATGCTGTAGTTGGTGACATAGCATCTGACAAAACAGAGGCTTCAGTCAGAACATTTTATAAACAAGACAGATTAAAGACCCCATTTCAAATGCCAACAACTTTCAGACCATAGCTGGTCTGTCCCTTATTTTTTGTGGATCAGTATATCATATATCTGAAGAAAATGTAACATGTAATGTCCATGTGTGGTAATGGATGACCAAGCAAAGAATCCAAATATCCATTGTATCTTTTTCTGTGCTTTCTATACTTCAGCAATGCCGTTTTTGGGCTATGACTTACCCAAATTTCCAGTCCTTCAGGTCAGTAGTTTGAAGAATATCTAGGCAACTATGGAGCAGAGAGAAAAATGCAATTTTACTACTTAGAATGGACACATTATATAAAAAGACATTTCTCTGAAGATTAGATAAAGTCAGAAAATGTTGGAAGCACTCATATGTCAGGCAGTATCCGTGGGAAGAGAAGCAGAATTAGTTTTTCCGATTTTTCAACTTCAAACGTCAACTTTTTTTTCTTACAGGTGCTGACTGACCTGCTGAGTGTCTCCAACATCTGTTTTTATTTCAAAATTGAATCATCTGCAATGTTTTGATTTTCATTCGGTACTTTGAATTCACTTTTAAACAACTAAACATGAAGCAGTCTTACACACTTCCCTACACCCATTGAGTGTAATAATTAGCCTGTTTGAATAAGGAAGAAATACCAGGAGATCTTGCATCTTAAACATGTATGCATGTACAAATACTCCTGTATCACACTAGAGGACTGCACATAGATGACTGTAGCATTTCCTTAAAGCAACGTTGATGTAACATCATAAAATACGCATTTATTTCCTCAATGAGCTGGGAATGTGCTATCTCAGAGGTGGGACAACGTTCACATGAGCCTTGATGACAACTTAACAAAGCCTTAAACTATGCAAGGATTTACAACAGAAGATTGTATCTAAATGATATTTTACTCTTCTAATTTCCTTGTTGGCTTCACAGTTGTCAATTCCTGTGCTATGTTTGCACAAGCATAGTAATTTTATGAAGCCTGCAGGAAGCATTAGTCACCTTTGGCAGCCGCAACATGGACATTTTCTTCCGGGGATCAAGGAAATGTAAATGCTGTTTATATCTTCCTTAGTTAACTCTAGCATGTTCACTGCCACTTTATTCAGTTAACTGATATCAGGCAAACAAATTTATCTTTATCTTTATCAAAAAGGCCGCTGAAGGAGATTTCTTACAAACAAGTCGGACCTATGCATGTTTTACAATTCTTCCTGCAAGTAGAGTCCTGATTTGAAATGAAGTATGGACAGGTTGCAAACTGATTCTATATGACATTATTGTTTCATCTCTGGAGGGTCCTCCGTATTGATGTGACAGCAATAGGATGGGGAAAAATTCTGAGGGAATGCATTCAGTACGTTTTTAGTTTCTTAACTTAATAAATGACAGGGTTACCATCTTAGTTAATGCAGCAGACCGAATAAAAATACCAATGATATATATCTTAATCAGGTAAGTGAAAATTATTAGGCAAAGGAAATCTGATAGTTACAGTTATTCAGCAATAATGTTTCAAAATTTTTCAGCTATAGCCTCTTACTCTCATCACTATCTGTAATTATTAGCAATTATTAATACTTATTTGATTAGTCAGGGCGGCAAGAATTACAGGATGGAGGCAGGAGAATGTGGTTGAGAGGGATAATAAATCAGCCATGATGAAATGGTAGAGCAATGAACTGAATGGCCTGATTCTGCTTCTATATCTTATTAACATACAGAATGCTTAGAGCAATGTACATAAATACAAGCACGTATACACACACTCATCAATGCATGTACTGTACTTGCACACAAATGCTCATGTATATGCACACACATACTTGCACCAACATTCACATACATGGACTAAACCAGTTTGAGCAGAATTTTGTTGGTTAATTCAGCACTATCCAACTGAAATTTTGATTTAACCAAGAGTATCCTGGTTGAGAAGTTACAGAACCTGAGGCCTCTGTACCTCCCTCTGCAACTGGATCCATGACTTCCGAACCAGAAGACCACAGTCAGTGTGGATTGGTGATAACATCTCCTCGTCGCTGATGATTAACACTGGCGCACCTCAGGGATACATGTTTAGCCCACTGCTCTACTCTCTATATACACATGACTGTGTGGCTAGGCATAGCTCAAATACCGTTCATAAATTTGCTGATGATATAACCATTGTTGGTAGAATCTCAGGTGGAGACGAGAGGGCGTACAGGAGTGAGATATGCCAACTAGTGGAGTGCTGTCGCAGCAACAACCTGGCACTCAACGTCAGTAAGCTGAAAGAGCAGATTGTGGGCTTCAGGAAGAGTAAGACGAAGGAATACATATCAATCCTCATTGAGGGATCAGAAGCGGAGAGAGTGAGCAGTTTCAAGTTCCTGGGTGTCAAGATCTCCGAGGACCTAATCTGGTACTTCAGGGAGCGCGAAGCGCAGAAACAAATATCACTGTGATGATTGTATGTTCTAGTATCAATTGTTTGGTGACAATATAATAATTGGTCTCAACATATTGATACAGCTATAAAGAAGGAAAGACTTAATATGGAGTTTGAAGAGATTTGGTATGTCAACAAAAACACTCAAAAACTTCTATAGATGTACCGTGGAGAGCATTCTGACAGGCTGCATCACTGTCTGCTAGGGGGTGGGGCTACTGCGCAAGATCAAAAAAAGCTGCAGAGGGACATAAATTTCATCGCCTCCATCTTGGGTACTAACCCAAGGAACGGTGTCTCAGAAAGGCAGTGTCCATTATTAAGGACCCCCAGCACCCAGGACATGCTCTTTTCTTATTGTTACCATCCAGTAGGAGGTACAGAAGCCAGAAGGCACACACTCAGCGATTCAGGAACAGCTTCTTTCCCTCTGCCATCCGATTCATAAATTGAAATTGAACCCTTGAACACCTTTTAAATATATATCATTAAAGTTTTTGCACAATTTTTAATCTATTCAATATACATATACTGTATGATTTACCTCTATTATTATTTGTTTCTTCTACGTTATGTATTGCAATGAACTGCTGCTGCTAAGTTAACAAATTTCACATCACCTGCCGGTGATAATAAACCTGATTCTGATTTATGGAGACAGAAGAGACTGCAGATGCCAGAATTCAGAGGAACAAACTATCTCCTGCAGGAACTCAGCAGTTCCTCATGCAGATTGTTTGATGCCCCATGTGTAAGTCATGTCTGTACAATTTTCAGGTGAAATCACACCAATAAGAAAGTTTAGCCTGTCACCTGATCTTTATAACTTTGACTTATTTTATTATCTTTATTGACTTGCATGTCAGGTTGGGACATGTATTGGACAATATGCTCCTAATCCAGTTTCGATGATCTGCAGGGACATGAGAAAGTTAAATTAAATCACCAACAATCCATCATCTGAACACTTTAAAACTCCCCCACACTACTCCAACAACATATCCTGCCTTTGATTTCCCACTTGGCCTGATCCCTGACAGAGCCTTACAGCATAGAAACAGACCATTCAGCCCATCGTATCCATGCAAATGTTAATCACCTATCTACGTTAATCTCAGAGCCTTCTACGCCTGGGAGATTCAAGTGTTCATCTGGAAAAATATTAAACGCTGTCAGTCACTGCTTTCACTACTCTCTCAGGAAGTTCACTCCAGGTATGTGTTAGGGCATATTCTGGAGTTACGAAATATAGCAAATATCAACTTCAACACCGAGCAGTGTTCAGATCGGAATGTGGATCGTAGACTGAGATTAAAATGAAGCCAAGAACAATGATGTTCTTGGAGCTGGGGTTGCTTGCAAACCAAGAAACATTCATTGACCCGCGATGACTGCATATGCTTGAATATAGCTCGAGACAGTAGTGCTTAGCATTCATTTTGGGTGTCTGGAGTGTTGGTGTTTGAAAATTATTTGTAATTCAAAAGAAGCATTGTGGATACATTGTAACTATAGAATTGTCCTGGCATTAACTTTGATCTTTAGCATATAAAATGTCATGTAGTAATTGTCCGGGGATCCTCTTCTAGGAGCGTCTTCAGTACGATGCCTGCTTGTATCCTGAATAAAAGAGTTCTATATCGTGAGCTTCGGTGTCTCCTGGTGACTTTGATCACAGTCACAAAAGTGCTCATCACAATTTGGGTACAAAGACCCCTTTCATATCCCCTCTAAATTTTTTCATCCTACCCTAGTTTGCCTCCCTCTGATATGGGGAAAAGTTTCATACAAACTCGAGGAAATCTGCAGATGCTGGAAATTCAAGCAAACACACACAAAATTCTGGTGGAACGCAGCAGGCCAGGCAACATCTATAGGATGAGGTAAAGAGGGACAGTCGACGTTTTGGGCTGAGACCCTTCATCAAATTGAAAGAAGAGATAGCCTCTTACTATGTCTTCTTTCAGTTAGTCCTGACGAAGGGTCTCGGCTTGAAATGTCGACTATACTTATTCCTATAGATGCTGCCTGGCCTGCTGCGTTCCACCAGCATTTTGTGTGTGTTGCTTAAAAGATTCATACAGTCTGCCCCATCTATACTCTCTTAATTTTATATACCTCAGTCACTTCTCTTAATCTCCTCCACTCCAGGGAAAGCAGACATAGCATCCCAGTCTTTGTAACTGAAACTGCTTAGCTGCTCCCAAACCTGTCTTCTCACTTATCCTGATGCTAGTTGTCCAGATCCTCGATTCATGCATTCCCACCCCCATCCACACTTCTATCAGTATTCTGGCCCTCCAAGCCATCACTGCTACTGCTACTGCTGATCTTCCTGGTCATCTGATCTCAATGGCTGGCCTGATTAGAGGCCCAGCTCCAAAGCATCCTTTCCATATGTGGTTCCCCGAACACAAGCTCAACAACACACCTTCCAAGCATGGTCTCCAGAAAAGATAACATATTAAAGCAAAATATGAGATGGACCTAGTAACTCTGACCTGTTGTTGTCCCACTACAAACACGCTGTTACTGCATCAATATCATTCATCTTGACAATGTTTTATTTTATTTTTCTTGTCAGACCTGAAAAAAATCCTATCATTCATTACTCCCCAGCTGCAGCTCTGTTCTGATATAAAGTTCAAAAAAATCAACCTAACCACAGCCATTGAAAACCTGACTCAAGCAATTAAAATTTTAATTTCAACAAATTATATTTACAGAAAAAGAGGCAAAACTACTTATTAATGCTGAACATAAATACTATTAATCAAGAATAGAGGACTTATGCAGCACCAATAAACTGATCACAGTATCTCAATAAAGCACTGTGCCATGCCAGCGTAGTATATCCTAAAGTGACGTGCATCCAACCTTCCCACAGGTCTCAGATGTAGGACCTATTATCAATTTAAGAAATATACATGAAATATGGAGCTATTTTACTTAAGCTAACAATAACTTACAAAGAGGAATTTCTTTTTACGTTATTGTTAGCTTTGTTAAGATAGCCACATATTGAGAGCTAAGGTACATACAGTTGTTATGATCCCAGCCCCCTCCTTTGTAA
This sequence comes from Hypanus sabinus, assembly GCF_030144855.1. Classification (NCBI taxonomy): domain Eukaryota; kingdom Metazoa; phylum Chordata; class Chondrichthyes; order Myliobatiformes; family Dasyatidae; genus Hypanus; species Hypanus sabinus. The sequence goes on from NC_082719.1 coordinate 82,019,322, forward strand.
GAATTGCAAGAGCACCCGTTGAGGGGGGGGGTCAGTAGACCCAGGAAGTGAGAGAGAGAGAGAGAGAGAGACGTGCTGAATAGACACAGGAAGTGGGAGAGAGAGAAACGTGCCGAATAGCATGTTCCACCGGGATGCCAAATAAGGTGACAGTGACTAGGGTCCCATGGAGACCACGCGTAAAGCCCTCGGGCAAAGTGGGCTGGTTGAGAGAGAGATTGCATCATCCCAACCTGATTGACACCTGCGACCCTGTGAGGAAGTATAAAGGAGGGTCTAAGGGGGACAGCCCCTTCAGACGCACCAAGAAGACATGAGAGTGATCCCGCCGTAGCGGGAAGCCATTCTGAAGGAAGCCACGTGCGTTAGATTCCGGGATTGGAATTTGTGGCTGGAATCACGGAAAACCGCTTTTAACTAACATCGGGGAGGGGGAACCCACGCTCCCCCGAATCAATGGAAGCTTCATAAAGACCCAGCAAGTCTTTCCTCTTCTCCCCAATCTCTCTCTCTCTGTCGCCCCACGTGAAACCCAGCGATTCCCAAAAGGCTGAAGCCTGCAGACTTCTGAGTGACTTTTATAGTTCCAACGGACAATATATTATCCCCTAGACAACAGCAGAGCTCATTTCTTAATGATGATTGTTACTATACCCGCGCTTTAGATTGAGTACTGACGACGTGCATTATCTGAATGTTTGTATTAACCTTACTTTTGTGCCCCTTTTCAAATAAAAACATTTGAAAATAGTGACATCAGACTTCAACAGACCTCTCTATCTTTGCTAGTAAATTATCCAGTTACAGGATACGTAACAACTTGGGGGCTCGTCTGGGATTTGACACCAAATTGGGAGGCCAGTGAATTGGGCTTGTAAGTCCAAAACTTGAATCTGGTTACGCGGGTAGCCACACGGGAAACCAGCAAAGATGGTCGTGGGTGAATTTATGAAAAACCCGACTGTGGGGGCGCTAGAGGCGGCCACCAAATCAGACTCGTTAAATTTGGTGAAGGGGTTGACCCTCGCAGAAGTGAGGTCGTCCATGAAAAAGCGGGAGGTGCGAAGGGCCATAACTCAGTATTACATTGGGAAGAATGTGTTTGAAGCTGAAGTATTGGAAGATATCCCTGAAAAGGTACCATCAAGTGGGACGGTTCAGTTAGAGGTGGAGAAATTAAGGTTGGAACATGAAATTAAGTTAAAAGAGCTGGAAGCGGCTGAGAGAGAAAGGGAGCAGGCATTCCACCTAAAGGAGCTAGAGGCAACCCGGGACCATGAGCTCCAACTAAAGGGGTTAGAGGTGAAAAAGGAGCAGGACCAAGCTGAGAGGCAAAGACATCATGAAATTCAGTTAAAGGAGCTAGAAGCAGTCGAGAAAGAGAAGGAATGGGCCGAGAAAGAGAAACAGAGGCAACATGACTGGGAAATGAAGAAGATGAGGAACAAGCAAAGAGATCAAGGGTTAGACCGAGCGGAGCGGTTTAATGTTAGTAGGGAGTTGAGATTGGTACCCCCGTTTGAGGAGATAGATGTTGATAGTTATTTCTTGCTTTTTGAAAAGGTGGCAGTAAATCAGAAGTGGCCAAAAGAGCAGTGGGTGGCATTGTTACAAAGTGTGTTAAAGGGGAAGGCCCAATGAGCATATGCGGCCTTGTCCCTGGAGGAGGGAGGAGCAGAGAATTATGATGAGGTAAAAAAGGTCATTCTCCGGACTTACGAATTGGTACCTGAGGCCTATAGACAAAAGTTTAGAAATCTAAGGAAAGGGTGGAATCAAACATATACCGAGCTAGCCCATGAGAAGGGGGTGCTCTTGGGCCGTTGGTGCACCGCGGAAAGGGTGGACGAGGATTATGGGCGTCTCAGGGAGTTACTTCTGATTGAGGAATTTAAAAGTTGTGTTCCGGAGGAGATCCGAATGTATTTGAATGAGAAGCCAGATAAGTCCATTTCAGAATTTGCTAAGTTTGCGGACGAATATGTCCTAACCCACAAGACAAAGACTTCCTTGAATAAAGGTCCCCAGAGAGACCGTGGGAACGATCGAGAAAGCCCGACGAGTGAGGCAGAGGTCCCACCGGGAGCTAGCGGTAAGGTTGAGGGGGAAAAGGCAAGACGGCCAGAGGTTTCTGGGTTTGACTTGTTTTAATTGTGGAAGGGAGGGGCATATTGCATCTTGATGCTTTGCTCCGAGGAAAGAGATAGGAAGAGGGAAAGCTGCAGTCCCTATCGGGTGTGCCGTGGTAATCAGTAAATCAACCAGAGAGCTGAGGGTAGACAGAGTACGAGAAGGCTCTGAGAGTTGTCTGTCACACGGAACGGTGTCTGTGACGGAGGGAGACACACCAGTTCCTGTACGAATCTGGAGAGACACGGGGGCTGCGCTGTCGCTGATCAGCAGTAAGGTACTAGAATTTGGTCGGAAAATGGGCAGGGTAAAGGTAGAAGGCATGAATAAAAGGATAGAAATGTTGTCCTTACATAAAGTCATTCTGGATTGTGAGCTGGTGTATGGATCAGTTGAAATAGGGGTGCCCTCAGAATTCCCGACAGCTGACGTGGACATCCTGCTGGGAAACGACTTAGCAGGGGGTAAGATTTGGTCGGCAATGCTGCCGACCTGCGAGTGTGGTGGCCTCGCCCCTAGCGCCCAAGGACCATCTCGCAGGCGCGATCACTTGCAGCCTGTCGAGAGAGGCAGCTGAGAACGAGAGCAGTTTAAATCTGGCCAGTTTTGATTTGGCCGAGACGTCTTTGCTGACCCTGTGCCATGAGGGTTTAGAGGGTGGTAAGACGAAGAGTAGTAAAGTGAAAGGGGGAAAGGGAGAGGAGATAGATCTGCCCTTAGCGAAGAGAAAGGTCCTAAAGGTAGGAAAAAAAGATGAGAAACAGATAAAGCTGTTAAAAGTTCCAGAGTTGGACTTGGATGATCTGTCTGGTTTGGCAGAATTGTTTGAAGAACTTGAGAGTTCTAAAGGTGTTCCCGATAATGAGAGGAGGGCAGTCCTAGATGGAAAGGGTACCCTTGCTTCGAAGGAGTCTGCTGAAAAGGCCGAGGAGGTTGTTTCAGCTCACAGGGTTGCGCCTTCCCTGGGTGGGAGCTGCCCAGAGAGTAACTGGAATGATCGGGGGAAGTTAGAATTTGAAAAAGGTATGGGTGTTGAAAGCCTGGAAGAGGCAAATGTCCCGTTTGAGTGTGTCCAAGATGGGGATGCACGTGGTGCTGAACCTGGTAACGGAGCTCAGAAGAAGTCTGAGGTATCTGATTCAGTGGAACGGGGCGGCCGTCCTTGTGGGTCAGTTAGACTTGGTTCAGTGGAAAAAGGGTTAACCTTGGTAACCGTGGGAAGTGTGAGTTCCCCGGTGTTTGTACTCGAAGGTGGGTTCAAAGTTAATGCAGAATTTAAGAATGGGGGGATGAGGATTATTATTGAAGGAAACGGAAAGTCTGTAGTTTCCAAGTTGAAGGAAGAAATCTTAAACCTGGCAGATCGCTTACAGAGTGAGCCGGGAGATAGCGGGGCCCCCCACTCTATTGTTATGCCAGGATGGGGTGTGAAGAGGCTGCCTTCGGAAATGCTACTTGAGCTAAGAGTTCGAATTAAACACCAATAGCCTGAAGGGTACTGACAAAAGGGCCAGCCACCTGGGTAAAATCAAAGAATTGGGTGAAAATGGTCTAAGTTTGGGGCATGGTGTTGCTAAAGTAACCCTGATGAACGAGGCGGGCGGGAGTTCACCACGCAAAATTACTCAAGTTCCCCACGGGGGGGGGGGGGGGGGGGGGGACTCGCCAGAAAAGAGGCGAAGGTTAATGGGGATGCCATTGTTAGCCAGCAAAGTAGGTTGAATGGGTTTGCGTCAAAGCCTGTGAATAATTAAGACAGCCCCTTTGGAGACCTGCCGGTTAAGTAAAATGACTGAAACGATTAGTATTCGCATAAACTTTTGTAAATGCACCTAAGCTAAGGCCACACCTCCTTAGTAAATAGGTGGTTATTGAATTGAAGTCTGATGCTACAAGACTTTAGTACGGTACGTGATGTTAAGATATTAAAGAAAGGGACACTGTAATCGTTAACTATTTAGATACTGACTTGAATGTATAACGGTAGTACTCTGTGAAAAGAAAAACATGTGTGTATTGTGTTAGATTCAAAAATCCTGTAAGACTGTGTACCACTCCGTTTTAACTGCTGGTAAAAACGTTTTTTAAGAGGGGATCCCAGCCTCCTCCTTTGTGAGAATCGCAAGAGCACCCGTTGGGGGGGGGGGGGTCAGTAGACCCAGGAAGTGAGAGAGAGAGAGAGAGAGAGACGTGCTGAATAGACACAGGAAGTGGGAGAGAGAGAAACGTGCCGAATACCACGTTCCACCGGGATGCCAAATAAGGCGACAGCGACTATTGTCTCATGGAGGCCACGTGTAAAGCCCTCGGGCAAAGTGGGCTGGTTGAGAGAGAGATTGCATCATCCCAACCTGATTGACACCTGCGACCCCGTGAGGAAGTATAAAGGAGGGTCTAAGGGGGACAGCCCCTTCAGACGCACCAAGAGGACACGAGAGTGATCCCGCTGTAGCGGGAAGCCATTCTGAAGGAAGCCACGTGCGCTAGATTCTGGGATTGGAATTTGTGGCTGGAATCACGGAAAACCGCTTTTAACTAACATCGGGGAGGGGGATCCCACGATCCCCCGATTCAACGGAAGCTTCATAAAGACCCAGCAAGTCTTTCCTCTTCTCCCCAATCTCTCTCTCTCTCTCTCTCTGTCGCCCCACGTGAAACCCAGCGATTCCCAAAAGGCTGAAGCCTGCAGACTTCTGAGTGACTTTTATAGTTCCAACGGACAATATATTATCCCCTAGACAACAGCAGAGCTCATTTCTTAATGATGATTATTAATATACCCGCCATTTTAAATTGAGTATTGACGACGTGCATTATCTGAATGTTTGTATTAACCTTACTTTTGTGCCCCTTTTCAAATAAAAACGTTTGAAAATAGTGACATCAGACTTCAACGGACCTCTCTATCTTTGCTGGTAAGTTATCCAGTTACAGGATACGTAACACAGTTAATCCTTTTTATTACAATTTTGCTTTTGTTTTTACTCTACCTTTCTTTGGTAAGTGGTACATTAGGGGTGATAAGCAGTATTCCATATCTGTAAAAATAAAAATAAGCAATCAACAGTATTCATGTATTCACTTTCTTGCTACTCATTTCCATGCTGATTTACACGTTAATTTTTAAAATTATATTATAAATCTAAAAAATATATAATTTATAGAAAAGGCTTCAATTCACTGTAAGGTCTTGCCATCCAGAATTGTGTAACATGAATCCTTATAACTTTCATTTCCTCATTATTGTCTTTACTAGTGCTCATTATGTCTGTTGCAGCAAATTACAATCAACTCCTAATCAGATTGAAATCATATCCTCACTTACAAATTTTACCACAGTCTCAACAACATTTTAAGCCCCTTTCATCCTTTAGTCCACCAATTCCAGCCTCTCATGGGGCTCCTTTGCTCCACTATCAACTGCTCTGAATCTACAATTGTGGACTCAGCCAGCTCTATCATGGGCACAGAGAACATCTTTTAGAAGGTGGTGCTTCAAGAAGGTGCCATTTATCATTATGGACCCTCACCGTGTGATATATGCCTTCTTTTTATTATGACCATCTGGGAGGAGGGTATAGGAGCCTGAAGATGCACATTCAATGTTTTAGGAACAGCTTCATTCCACTGCCATCAGATTTCTCAATGACCCTTGAACATATGCATACTAACTCACAATTTTGCTCCCTTTTTGAACTGTTCACTTCTATATACTTACTGTATTTTATAGTATTTTTAACTTTCGTACTGCTGCAAAACAATAAATTTCACGACCTACATCAGTGATAGTAAAACCTGATTCTGAACCTCTTCTGAACTTCTTCCTACCTATAAAACACTCTCATTGATCATACTTGAATTCACATCTAATAATAAATCCAGCACTGTTTATTCATCTATTCAAAATACAGCACAACACTTATCACATTGAATGCATTGAATACTTTTTCACAAATTCTTCGAAGAATGGTCTCCAAGAATATCCATCTCTACGAATCCGGATAGTTTCCAATAATCCATTGTATCGCAGCTGAAACAAGTTGGAATCAATGAGAAATAAAAAATAAATGGACAGTATGGAATGATTCCATCAAAATTACAAATATATTAACACAGTCCCCCTTTTTCCATCCATCAGTAAATGAAGACAGCACCCTACTTTTCTATAAAACAAATCATGAATATATTTTCTTCAAAATTTGATTCTAATGAACCATTTCAAAATCTTTATCTAAAAAAAGTGAGAAAAGTAAAGACTAGAATTTAGTAATACTACACGGCCATGTTCCTATTGTAAATAAGGAGTGGAATTTTCCTTAAAATTCCTGATTCGAAATTCTGTAGTCACGATCAGTAAAACTAACATCTATAATGACTTCAAATTTCCCCCTTGCTTTATGAACAACTTTAAATCATAAACCTGGGGACAAATAGCAAAGGTATATTAAGATTACTGAACATTTCCCAATCTGAGGCTACCACTGCAGGACAAGTTTGCTTGCTTGGCTGCTACTCCATCAGCTCATGAACTGTAGGGACCATCGAGGGCTATGGTCCTGGCGCAGGTCAATGGGAGTGGGCAATTTAAATAGTTCCAGCAGGGACTGGATGGGCCAAAGAACCGGTTACAGTACATTCATTCACAGTAGCTATAGCGTGTATAATCCACAAGGTGAACTCAGTAACCCACCTTGGCTATTCCAACAACACCTCCCACACCTGCAGTCTCCATCAAGGAGAGCAGCAAATGGGAACACATCCATCCGCATGCTCCACCCTCCGGCAGTTACACTTTTGTGTTTGGTTTCTTAAACCCATTTCAATTCATTTTACTCTGGTTCTGAACATCATCACAACTTAACCCCATCCTCACTTGCAATTTATCATGTCTGCACGACTGGAAGACTCACCTGATCCATGAAAACTTTGACGTCCAGCTGATCTGGCAATTTATTAATATTTGGTTTCACACATCGAATGAAATGTGGATTTGCTGAAAACATCTTCTCCATCAGTACAGCTAAGGAGTGCTTGAAAATGAATTGGGACATAGTGCTCACAAAAACTTTTCATTTCATGAAAATATTGGATTTAAGTACACAAGCTACACGTTGGCCTGCTGTACAACACAATAAATAGACATGATCAACTTTGCTCACAGGAAAGGAAACTATGCAGCACTAAATAGGGCAATCTTCAAGTTGACTGAGCTGGAACGTGAAACAAAGTACAAGGAGCGACCTATAAGTGCTATTAGATTTGACAAAGTAAAAGCGCTCATAAACTATATGAAAAAAAATCCACACTTTTAATGTTGACCCTTGCACTATTAGCTAGCCGTAGATCACCTACTGATTTTATAGGTTCCTAGCTCACACTAAACAATGCATGAATATGGACACTTTTAAAATATATCCATGACACCCTGCTGTAGGACAGATGCTATTAAATGCAGAAAAGGTTTGGAAGGATGATTCTAGGGCTTGAGGCACTTATTTGTAGAGTGGCATTGGATAGGCAAGGACTTTATTCCCTGGAATGTGCATTAAATCATGAAGGGTATTGATAGGGTGAGTGCACTCAAACTTTTTCCCAAGAACACAGACTATGTGTATATTCTCTACATTTAAGAAGAGTGAGAGATGATCCCCACCAAAACTATCAAATTTCTCACCAGACCCGAGAAATAACAATTCCCATTTCTGGGAAGTCTTGTGGTCAACACATAGGAATCACATGAGAAGAGGGTGATGGATCTTTCTATCTCAAGCAGGTGTGGATTCTTTCAAAACAGAGGTTGGTAGATTTCTGAATACTAAGGACGTCAACAAATTAAACAAAAGTTCAAGAAAATGGATCTGAGCTCAGCCTGACCTTGATGAATGACAGAACAGGGCTGAAGGACCAGATAGTCAACTCCTCCCATTTTTTATGTTTTGTGTACACAAAATTAGAATTTGGAGAACAACAGGGTTATTATCAAAACAAAATACTCTTTTCATATTTAAAATAATGTACAATTTAAGTGGAATATCTACAAATCTTTGTGTTGATCAGTCTGTAAATAGAGCAAACCCATGGATGCCAAATAACTTTTTTTTAAAGTCAGCATCTCCAGAAAATAAGGGCACAGAGTAAAGAAAATGGATACATTTTAAACACAGATGCAGAACAAAAAATGTGGTGAATGCCTTTGACTCCCCTCACTTACTTAAACTAGAGCAGAATGGGATTTAACTTGCACATTTGAGCCATGCTGAGGTCTCAGAGATGCACTGTGGTCACAAGGCAAGTTCTTTTAATGTTTAAAAAGGCTTCTTTGAAACTTTTGTTGACCAGGCCACAACGTGTGGCTAACTACAACGTTCACCAAACAACCACATATTGCAATTGGTATCTTGATTAAAAAAAACATGTGAAGGATGCTTCACTTTAAGATAACTGACATACGATTGAAGTACTGGAGGTACACAATATCTTAACTACATATTCAGTTAATTAAGTTTATTTCTGTTCGGCTTATCGTTGCTCATCTTTACAATATCCTCCATCTGAATGTTTAAACATACACACTTAAACTGACTGCATTCCTTTGACGATATTCTGTGCTCTCAGAACTGTTTCTTGATTCTTTACTGTTCCCTTGATTCATTTTTGCTATGCTCTCCCCCATCGCTTGACTTGTCCATCATCCCCCTCATCTAGTTCCACCTACAAGCTTCAGTCTCACCCCTCTCTTCTCACGTCTATACACTGGCTATCATTGCTCTACACTCAGCCTTACTGCAGGGTCTCAACCTGAAACATCGATCATCTCTTTGCCTCCCTGACCCTGGTTGATCCTGCCAGTAGTTTTATTTTTTGCCCCAGATTTCAGCAGCTTGCGTCTTCGCTTCACCAATTTCTTTTTCCAGTATTTGGTTGATAACTTTTATACATCATTTAAAAGTTTCCACATCTTTGCCCACACATCTCTCACTTACACATGATGCCTCTCTGAATCTTACCTTTTGTGACATTTTTATATTAAGACTCGTGTATAAGAGGTGACCAATATCCACTTTCTGGAGCACACTTCCTCCCACTTTATGTTCTGTGTAAGTTCCATTTAATGCACTTAGATTCTCAACCTTTGTCACGTCCATCTGAAATGACTCCACATTTCCTCAGTAGTACCTTTCCCTCCACCAGGATTCTCAACCAAGTTCTCAAATGCTGATTTCCCACTTTACAGTTCTTATCCCTTTCCTCCCTACCAGAGAAATTTCCATATTCTCCTTTCTACACCACCAGCATTTACATACAGCAGATCCTCCTCTGTGATTTTCATCACCTTCAGTGAGGTGCCACGGCCAGACACACCTTGCCTTCTTCTCAGCGTTCAGTACTCCTCTTCACTTTTCCGTTCACGTTTACATCCACCCCCTCCTTCCACACACAGGTTTACCCCTTTGCCGTATTCCTTCCCAACATCCAGAACCAACACATGTTGCAGCCAGCAATTCAACTGCATTTCTTCCTATCTAATGTACTGCTTACAGTGTAGTTCCCTCCACATTGAAAGTGTTAATGACAGTGTTAGAGTGAAGGGGTGCTGAAAGGTTCACAAGGTAACCTTGAACTTCCCTATGCTTATCACTTTAATTGTCCATACCACATCAACCGTGGCCCCTGATTTTGGCCTCTTACACAGCTCCTGCAAGACGCCTTGTAAGCTCAACGCTAGTGCCAAACCTGAGGGCATAGAATGCATGTATGAAACTTCATTTCATTTTTCATTCGGGCACACTGTGGGACTAAGCACTCAACATTAAATTCAACAGTTTCAATAGAGGACCTGCTGAGTTCCTCCAGCATTCTGTGTGTTGCTATAGAAAAACTGCCCATATGTTTGACAATAAGGAGAAATTCTTTAGATCACAGGAAGATATCGACAGTCTGGTCAGCTGGGCAAAAAAGCTGTAAATGGAATTTCAGTTGAAGAGTATGATAATGTAACTGAATTTTTTCAATGAAAGGGAATCTATAATAAACAGGAGGTATTGAGTGATGTGGAGGAACAGAAGGATGTTGGCATGTATCATCAAAATTCTTAAAAGGCAGAACAGGTCATTGAGGTAGTCAAAAGGACAGAGTATAGATTACTTCTTTAGTTGAGGCATAGAATAAAAGTGTTGAAAATATGATTGCACTGAAGATGATACTTACAAAGAAGTTCCCTGGACTGGAAGATCTTAGCCTGATTGTCTAATACTGTTTTTTTTAGGAACTGAGAAGACTGAAGTGCATAGAATTGTACAAGTCCTTAGAGTAAAGAGGAAAGACCAAATTCCTTACACAGAGGAGTAAAAACCAAGTGGTGAATTTAAATAGTTTGGTGACAGGAGATGTGAGAATATTATTTTCCACCTGGTGGATAGTAAACATCTGGAATTCTCTGTGGTAGAAATGCTCATCAGATTTAAGCAATACTCGATGCATTTTGAAGAGCCCTGAACTACTGGCCTATGGGACCTGGTACTAGGTGGTGGAATTAAACCAGCGAGTTATTTCTCAACTGATATGGACATGTTGACCCAAACAGCTACTGTCATCTAAAAATTCTGATCATCTTCAGTTGCCGAAAGGTGTCTTTTTATCAATGCTAATGTGATATTTACTAATTACCTATAGGTCAGGGCAACCAATTTCCTGAATCCATTTTACCAAAGTGTTAGAAAAACGCATGCTGACACAAAGAGGACATATACACCCAGCAAATTTTTAGCTTAGCTTTTCCGGTGGAAAACCTTCAATAGATTAATATCCCGATTGGTTTCCCGTTGCTGAATAAAATTTTGAAAGTAAACAGAATTTACATCTTTTAATCTTAGCAGCTAATGGGTAAAAGTAAACATGAATACCTACTCTAAATTGAGCTCCAACAGACTGCTTCCTGGTGCTGTTAAAGTTGTCCTCTGTTCTATGTGCCTGGTAATAAAACACAAATTTAGGCCTAAATCATAACTTTAAAACATTTCTAAATACACTTCTTGGTGTTCAATGCAATGTAATTGTTATTTAATGATATTTACTGATCCAAAAAGGAATATAGAGAAGATATTTGACACTGATGATTGCTATTAACTATAGCAATCACAGAATTACAAAGTTACAGTGCAAATGGAAGCCATTCAGCCAATCAAGCCTGTACCAACTCAATACAAGAGCAAATCAGTTAGCTGCAATTCCCTGCTGTCTTTCCACTGCCTTGGAACAGCATAACATGGTACAGGCGCTTTGGCCCATGACCTGTACCTTTGTCAGGCAATACCTTCCTTTTTGGAAACCGTGCTGACTTTGGCCTATTTTATCACGTGCCTCCAAGTACCCTGAAACCTCATCTTTAATAATAAACTCTATCTTGCCAACGACTTAAGTCAGGATAATAGGCCTATAATTTCTTGTCTTTTGCCTTCTTCCCTTCTTGAGGACTGGAGTGATATTTCTGATTTTCCCATCCCTTTGGAAATATTCCAGAATCTAGTGATTCTTGAAAGATGCCTCCACAATCTCTACAGCTACCTCTTTCAGAATCCTGGGGTAAATGTAGTTAAGTCCAAGTGACTTGTCTATGTTCATACCTTTCAGCTTCCTTGGGACCTTCTCTTTAGTAACAACACTTATACTGACATCTGCCCCCTGACACTCTTGAACTTCTAGCATACCACTGCTATCTTCCTCGTTAATGCAGAACAGTTACTGAGGTCACTATTATTCCCCTATTACTATCTCTCCAGCATCATTTTCCTGTGGTTATTTGCTGCTTATCTCTTCACAGATGCTGACCGACCTGCTGAGGATCTTCAGCAAAATTTGAGACTTCCTGTATCAATGGTTATTTTTGCTTTTCTGGTTTTAATAGAACTTACTTTTGGTCTATGATGAGCCATTAGGGTTCCTGTTCTTGAGACTGTAGCTGGAATTAAAAAAATAATGTCAGTATCAAATAAACTGGAATGATGTTTGATTATCCACCAATACACAACTTTTTAAAAAGTATAATGAGCACATTGATACACTTTTTCTTCCTTTCCTTATTTCTCTAGCGACTTCCCTTTCCTTCTGTGACTAAAACTCAATACAAAGATTTATGTACTTGTACATAGGGAATTTGTAAATTGGAGAAAAGCAAATCTTCATGTCCCATTGTACTGTGCTGTGTCCAAGCAAACCCTATATACCAATACATCACTGTTACATTTGCTTCTATTTTTCACACTATAGTAAGGCACAAGATGTCATCTGCTGTATTTCAGATACAATCATTCTAATGCCTTCACTTTTGCTGGCCTTCCACTCACACCCTCCGTTCTGTTCCTCCAGCTTCTTTGCTCTTCTAAAAGCATCATCTGACACTTACCAAAATTAATTTGCCAATGCACACCCATACTTAGTTTATTGATAATCTTCTGCATTATCCCACATTTTGTTGGCTTTTGCCAATTTTGAAGCTTTTTCTCTCGTCCCACAGACCAAATTGACATCTTTATGCATAAGCCTACGCTGACTTTCTCTGCTACAACCCAACATCAGGAAACTACTTTTTATGTAGTCATTACCAGTTGCAGAACTCTAAAAACTCTCCAACTATGGTTTCTTGTGCGACTATTGTTATGAACCCCAGTTTCAAAACCTGGGACGGTACGTGATGTACTGGGAATCTGTGAGTTATGTACCCCAGTATCAATTCTGGGACAATGTGTAATGTACTGGAAATCTGTGACTTCGTTTCTGTGAGTGTCACGCAATGACCTACCCCAAGAGTATAAAAGGAGCAGCGAGATTGCTCCAGAGAGATGCACCTTGGGAGAGACACTTAGGTGGAGAGTTGTTGTGTTTGGACAGCAGAGTCGTTAGTGAGAGTGAAGAGTGCAAGCTTTGATCGAACCCAAAAGGGAGTGGGTAGTCGATAATGCTGTGCATTTCAGACATTTCAGACTGACATTTCGTAATCCAGACGTGGATTTTTGGCACCCAGATTGGTGACTCCTGCAAAGTCTCGGGTGTGGGGTGACCAGTCCTGGAAAAGGGACTTCTCCTGTCAGTTACGTGGTGAAATTCTCACTTTTTGTGGGACTCTTTGAAACAGACCGCATCATGAACTCGCTTCTACTGTAAAGGTACGGTGGCCGCTTTGTGAGATCAGCGTTCGAGAGGTACTGTGTATCTGCTGAATCGCCTTCGGAAAGGTACGGTGGCCATTTCTGGCGTATCTCTGCGAGACTCACTTCTTCACTTATTTTGAATCTCTGTCTTCAAGGTCGTCTCTTCACTACACATCGAAACTAAAAGTCACTCCTCTCAATTATGACGTGAATACTTGAAACTTTCTGAACTGACATTCTGAGACTGTGCTCCAGTAAGACTCTGTTAAGAATTGTTTCTAAGTTTAACCGTTTGGGAGCTAAAGACACATGGCGCTGTTAACTTCGTTTTAAGTTAGTCACTTGTTTAATTTTCTATGTTTCTGCTTGAGCGTTATTAAATTCTGTTGTTTTACAACAATATCCCGACTCCATTCCACATCTACTATTGCTGGTTCCACGTAACACTACGTACACCACCACCATGTAAATCTGCTCCCTTCTGCCAACTATCCAGCTCTTCTCTTTACCTCATCCATGGCAATCACCAGGAGCAGGTCTCAAGTTAGGAAACATTCACTACATCAATTTTTTTTTAACAACAAAGTGTTTCATTTATCTTGCTACTTCACAACAGTTTTGTTTGTTACAAAAGAGGGGTACAGAACTCATTTGGAAACCTGTCTTTCAAACAGAGGACCATTAAAATCAGGAACATATCTTTTTTGATTGGATCAGTGAAGAGGAGTCTGCTGAACAAATAATTTAAAAAGGAAAAATATTCTCTCCAGTGCCAAGGTTAGGTATTTGATTTACTTCCTGTAATGCTTACATATTGAAGAGTTCTTTAGTAACCTGTCCTCGATAACCTCTCACCCTTCATTAACCACATCTACCCTTTCAGTCAAACTCTTAAGATTTCCTTCTTTGTCCCATTTTGTCTGATTATGCTTTCATGAAAATATTTAAGGCTTTTTTATATCGATTGTATAGTGTTATAAAACAAATGCTAATTTGTATTCTTTATAACATGTCTTTATCTATTATGAAATATTAGTTATAAAATCATCGAGAGATATAGAACTTCAACTGCTCCATCAGTTGACTGTATAGCGGCAACTTCCCGGGGGTGTCAAACCTATGGCACACTGTGCCACTGCTCGATCATTTATTCCACTCATTATATAAAGAAATAAAGTGATTATCTTGACTACCAAATGAAATAGTGAATGTTTTTTTTGGACCATCCAAGAGCATTGGGATATTTTCACAGGAAACATCTCATGCTGGCTTGATGCCAACTAGGTGGTTGTGAAAACATGGTGACTTTGGATGATATGTTTGGAAACCCTCATGAACCTGGTGCACATCAGTACTTGGATTGTAAAATACTGGGCCAGTTGACATTGTCTTCACTCTGTTTATATTTTTCCTTCTGTAGTTTGTGAATGAACTCTGAATATACACTGATAATAATAGTAAATATTGCCTGAAGTTTACTGCCGTCATGAACATTTTTTACAAAAAGGTACTTTATTTATTTTTATAGACTATTGATAGTTTACTATCACATGTACTGAAACGCTTGCCTTGCACACCTGACAGATCAAATCATTACACACTGCACAGGGTAAAACAGTAACAATGCAAAATAAAGTGTAAAAGCTATAGAAAAAAAGCAGTGTAGGTATATGATAATCTGCAAATTCATAATGAGATAGACTGTGAGGCTCAGAGTCCATCTTACCGCACAGGAATTAATTATCTTATCGGTGATAAGGCTTTACAGCTTGGGCAGTGTGTCAGATACACCAACAAAGAAACAAAAACATTCAAATGATTATGAAAAGCAGCAGAGATTTTCAAGGGTTGTGGAGTGAAAGATTTGGCATGATTAAAAAGGGTGATAAAACATTATGCATCTTATAATACTAAATTAATACTGTAGTAAAACAATGAATACATGCAAATATGCAACAGGGCCCGGCCTTTTTCCTTAAAAAAGTATAATTATTGTTACTAATTCATTAATCAATGATAATTTCTGCTCAAAGTTACTAAAGCACGAGAAAACGTTTTATCGAAGATTATCACTAATTTGGGTACATGCTTTCAAAAAGGTTCACCACACTTGGAATTGCTAAGAATAACTTTTTATTCTTTCCGGTTTCCTGCCACGTTCCAAAGAAATACATTAATAATTTGTGGATATGCTATGTTGGAAGCATGGCAACACTTGTCCCCAACGCATCCTTGGACTGTGCTGGTCTTTGATGCAGACAATGCATTTCACTGTACGTTTCAATGTACATGTGACAACAAAAGGGACCAGACAGCCTGGGAGGTGGGAATATCTGTGTGCTCTTAGGGAGAAACTTGCAAGTATGAAACAGGCAGTACCTGAGGACATGACTGGACTGGGTCACTGGGGCTGTGAGAGTGCTGCACACTTATCGTAGCAAGCAGATAACAGTCAAAAGTCAATTAACTAAGACCAAAAGGTAACTAAACTTGACTGCTCAAGATGTTTGCAATGACATTTACCTGTAAAAAGTACACTTAGGAGTGGAGTGATGCTATTAATAAACAGTCCTCGAATACTTGCTGGTATAGTGTCTCTATTTTTCTCCAAAAATCCGGACGCATTGTATTGGACCTGTGGTAGAAGGCTATCAGTTAAAAATGACAAATTTGCTAACAGTACCAAATTGTGTAAAGCTGTCTTAAGATTCTCCTGCAATGATTCATCTTATTAGATTCATCTTTTTAGATACTTGCCTCTGAAACAGATTTATTTACACCCATTAAAAATGGTAGGATCTGTTAATTATTCATAGTAATATTCAATTATCATTCTATTTTAACTTAATACTTAACAGTTACAAAAACACACTTTAAACTAACAGTGCAAAATGATGGGACAGATAAAGCGGTAATTGAAAGGTGGGAGGGAGCTGAGTAAGACAACAGGGAAAGGGCCACAGTGGACGAGATGCAGAAAGAATGGGGAGACTGCATGGGGGGCGTGCAGTGCAGAGAGGCAGAGTAGAGGGGCACACAGAAAGAGACAGTGCAGAGTAACTATACAAGAAGGAAACAGAAAAATGCAGCGTGTGGAAAATCAGGAAAGGCAGGGCAGGGATGGATGGGGAAAGTGACAGATGGGATGGGACAATGGGAAATGTAGCAGGATGGGGTTAAATAGGGAGAGAGAGTTCTGGTAGGGATGTATAACATGCAGAGAATGTGGGAAAGGCAGAATGAGGAGATACACTATAGAAGTGCAGTTAAAATAGATTAACATTTCATAAAATATTACAGAAAGAATTAAATTGACATTAGTCCTTATTTGTCAGCATGTGGGTCTCTCAGTTGGATAGGGCTCTATTTAAATAGCTCCTGAAATCATTCAAACACTGCTTCCCTTTTTTTTATACAAATGGCTACCAATCATTTTACTGGAAACCACAGCCCTCTGAACATTTCCTGTACTTTCAGCAGAGTTGCTTTGGTTACAATTGCATCATAAGAGTTTCAAAGGTTCATTTTATAGTCAAAGAACGCATGTACAATACAACTCTGATATTTGTCCACTCCAAATAGCCGTAAAATACAGAAAGACCATGAGTGCTGATGAAAGAAGACATCAACCTTCCCCCAGCACGAAAAAGAAAAAGAACTCGTAAAGCCTAAATACCACCCTCTCCCACACAAAATCCAGCCACAATAGCAATCACCAACCCCCTACAGATAACAATCCCCGACACTCTCACTCACAGAGAGGAACAGCACCAAGCCCCCCACCCCCCAACAACGAAAATGAACAGATCATCCACCCACCAATTGTCCACAAGAAAGAAAACCGTAGAACCAGACAACATTACAGCACAGTAACAGGCCTTTTGGCCCTTCTTGGCTGTGCCGAACCATTTTTCTGCCTAGTCCCATCGACCTGCACCTGGGCTATATCCCTCCAAACCCCTCTCATCCAGATACCTGTCTAAGTTTTTCTTAAATGTCAAAAGTGAGCCCGCATTCACCCTTTCATCTGGCAGCTCATTCCACACTCCCACCACTCTCTGCGTGAAGAAGCCGCCCCTAATGTTCCTTTTAAACCTTTTTCAAAAAACACCAAAAAACCGAAGGAAATCAATATAAAGTACAGTCCAATAATCACATTAATTTCAGAATATAGGAAATGTCTTTTTATCTGCTATGAGGAGAGCAGCCGCACAGACTCAGTCCCTTTGCAAAGAGTGACCGCTGACCCAGGTCCGAATGCCACCGACTGGGGATCGAACGCACTGATCCAGCTGCTGACCATCTCTGTTGGGAGCCATCGCTGTCCTCCCCCGCATTTACCTCGATGCTTCAAACTTCCTGATCGCTTCGAGATGGAGTTGTTCACGATCCCGCGCTTTGTCTCTGGTCTTTCTGACGAGTCAGCTCGTGTTCTCGGTCCTTTTCGACCACCACCCCCTCCCCTGCCATCTCTGATCGCCACAAGGCAGCTCTCCAGACACAGAGTAGTGGTGGATCCTTCAATCGAGTTCCAACTGTACGACACAGGCTCCAGCAGTTTCCACAGCACAAACAAGCAGAAGGCGTGAAAAAAGTGAAATAATTGGATAGATTTACTATCTCGAAGATGTCACCCAAGGAATCACTGCTTGCTGGTGCCATCTTGACCACCAGGAATAAACATTCAATAATGCTGCTGAGTCAAAGACCACAGCTTGTACTCCACCTTTTGCGTTGAGGAGGGATCAGTGGGAGTGTTTGCTGGAGTGTAGACAGCTGTTTCTGGGTTAAAACAGGGACAGCTGAGGATCTGCAGTGAAATCTATGGAAGATTTGTGTCAATAGCCACGAATTCAGTCGGAAATCAATCTCTCTTTATATAGTTGTATTAACTGATTTAAGAAAACCTAAGTAATTGAACAAAGATAATTTAAAAGGAAGTACCAAATTAAATTAATGCATGTAAGAAATCACCTTTTTATTAGTTCACTCAAAGCTATGCACAAGGTTGACCAAATAGAAGAAAGCCATAAACCAACCTGTAAGTACACTTGAGCAATTTGGCACTTCAGGACAATGACAATCAGATTTAAAGAAACATGTTCTTTTCATCAACACAAGAATATCAAGAATTAGGTACAGGTATATGATAGAGAGCCTCTTGAGCTTGTTCTATTATTCGGTATGATTATGGCTAATCTGTTCTTGGCTTCAATCTCCACCTTCCTGCTATTCAACAACTCATCCTTTGAGGTAAATACCAAAGATTCATAATCCTCAGAGGAAATAAATACTCTTCTTCATATGCAAGGGGCCACCATTATTTTGGAATTATGACTCCCGGCAGATCCCACAAAAGAGGAGACATCCTCTCAGGATCTACCATGTCATGTCCCTTAGATGATATATATTTCAATAATACTTTCTTTCTTCAAAACTGATGGGTCCAACCTGGGCCTCGTAAGATGACTCATTCATCTTACCCTATGAATAAACCCAATGAATCTCCACTGAACTGCTCCCAATGGAAGGATATTTTATTCTTAAATAAGGAAATTTAAACTACATATATTATTTCAGATGTCAATCCCCGTTGCATTGTAGCAAGATTTCCCCAACTGCAATAAAAGGCCAGTTCTCCATTTGCTTCTTAGTTATTGGCTATGCCAGCAAATTAACTTTTGTATTTCACTCATGATTATGTAAATTACGCGGATGAGCTATTTGTCCCCGCAAGACTGCCCCACCATTTCATGAGTATCGCTGATCTGATCTCTGAAATCTTGCCTTTCCACAGTAACCTTTCATACCTTTCTTATGAATACTGCATCTATCTCTGGCTTAAAAATATTCTAAGACTCCACTTTATCAGCCTTTTGAAGCAAAGTATTCCAACCACTCACAGATGTCAGAGAAAATCCACCTCATTTTTACCTTAAAAGGAAAACCACTTTTTTTTAAATGGCAACTCTTGTATGTTTCTATTCAATTCCCTCTCCCTCTCATAATTCATGGAAGTTAGTATCAAACCTTTCTTCATAAAACAATCTGCACATTCAGGCGGCAGTCCAGTGAACCTGCTCTGAGCCACTTTCACCACGTTAGTAACCTTCCATAAATAAAGCGATAATATTAATGAGCGTTCCAGGTGCAAGCTCACTGATGCTCTTTATAATTGAAGCTTAACTCTTGTAATGTTGCACTCAATAAAATTGGTGGTGATCACAATTATTTGCTGAAGCTGAAAACTAGTCTTTTCTGAATCATACACTGTCACCCAAATTCTTCCATATATCAGAGCCTTACATCCTTTCACCAGTTAGACAATCTGCTTTGTTTTTACCTTTTACTGCCAAAAAAGACTATGTCACATTTTCCTGTATTATGTGACATTTCCTAGATTTTTACCCATTCACTTAACTATATGCCTCCCTTAATCGCAGGACTCCGCAGAGAGTAGTGTGGACGGCATCACGATTCAGGACATTTACAGACAGGTGTGGAAAAAGAGCCCAAAGGATCCTTGGGGACCCAAGTCACCCCAACCACAATCTATTCCAGCTGCTACCGTCAGGATACAGTACCACAGCATAAAAGCCAAAGGATCACCAGGCTCTGGGACAGCTTCTTCCACCAGGCGATCAGACTGATGAACTCACGCTGATTTGAGTGTATTTCTATGTTACATTGACTGCTCTATTTATTATAAATTACTATGATTGCACATTGCACATTTAGACAGAGACATGACGTAAAGATTTTTACTCCTCATGTATGTGAAGGATGTAAGAAATAAAGTCAATTCAATATGCATCCATTTTATCATCATATCTGCTTCACAACTTACTTTCCTTCCTATGTCAAGAATTGGGCTTGGACTAACTGGAACTGGAATTGAAATTCATTTACTATTGCCACAGGTATCAAGATTTAGTAAAAATCTTGGTCTTGCATACCATTCATACAGATCAACTCAGTACATAGTTCATTGAGGTAGAACAAGATAAAACAATAACAATGTAGAATAAAGTGTAAAAGCTACAAAGAACTGTTAACTTGAACAATGGATGAATTTTTTCAATAACTTCACTGCTTGTAATGTGCAATATCTGGACAAATTCTACATTTTTAGAATGTAGAACTGGCAGTTTATTGATCTTTGTACTCTGACAGGTATTGAAGACAGACAAGTTTTGCTATGATTTATTTTCCCTTCCAGACTGATACAACAGTGCATATTTTATGCTCCAACATTGCAAGGAGGAAGTGCAGAGAAAAATCACAGCAAAAATGACAAGCCGCACTTATAGGCCAGGCTAACAAAGCAAATGTGATCTTGGTTGAAGATTAGCAACTAATGGCATCTGGCATCATAAAGTTAATTGCTTAATAATGTCAAAGGAACACTGTTCTAAACAGGAAGGGTGGGAATAGGGCCCTTTGCCTTTGAAACAAAATTTTTTAAGATTTGGGAGATTCACATTTTCTGCCGCCTGGAAAAAGGCCCTTTCCTTAAAAGTTGAAATCCATGTGGCAATTACTTAGAACATAAAACACTACAGCACTGTGCACGCCCTCAGTCCACAATATTGTGCCGACTATTTAAACTATTCCTAAGATCAACAGCCCTCCATTTTTCTATGATTCACGTGCCTATGTAAGAATTTCTTAAAATGTTTCTTTACCTCCACCCTTGGCCGGGTGTTCCACACACCCACTACTCTCTGTGTTCAAAAAAACACTCTGACATCCCCCCCCCCCCTTACTTTCCTCCATTATGTATCAACATTTCTGGTATTCCTCATTTGTAGTATTTGTTAGCAGAAGCTGGTAGTTTTCAAAAGAACTCTGCTCCTACTTGATTTATTCCATAGAAGCCAACAAAAAAGCTTTGATACTTCATGATCTCAGCGAAAGAGTGATTAATGAAGCTGTCATGATGGTAAAGTGTAGAAAAGTGGGAACCAATTTGTGCACAGGAGAAGTTCCACTACCATTAGATTATTACAGATAAAGCCCAGTAACAGGGTCTCCTGGCTCAAACGAGCCAGAGCCAATGCTGCCCAAGTACACTCATGTGACCAATTAACCTAGGTTTTTGGAATGTGGGAAAAAACCACAGCACCTGGGGCAGCCCCACATGGAGATCTTACAAACTCCTTACAGACCGCAGTGAGAATTGAATCCTGGTCCCTGGCACTGTAAACACCATGGAGACCATAGCACAAAGGAGCAGAATTAGGCCATTCGACCTATCAAGTATGCTCTGCCATTTCATTACGTTTGGTCCATTTCCCTCTCAACCCCATTCACCTGCCTTCTCCCCGTAACCTTTCATGCCCTGACTTAACAAGAATTTATCAATCTCCGCCGTAAGTACAGGTGCCCTAAACTTGAGATTTATGAATCATTGTCAAAGATTGCAGAGAGACATTGATAGGATGCAGAAGTGGGCTGAGAAGTGGCAGATGGAGTTCTACCCGGAGAAGTGTGAGGTGGTACATTTTGGAAGGACAAACTCCAAGGCAGAGTACAAAGTAAATGGCAGGATAGTTGGTAGTGTGGAGGAGCAGAGGGATCTGGGGGTACATGTCCACAGATCCCTGAAAATTGCCTCACAGGTAGATAGGGTAGTTAAGAAAACTTATGGGGTGTTAGTATTGGAGTATAAAAGTTGCATTGTTTGCTGTGTAATCAAAAATATGTAGTCAGCTTTGAGCTTGCTATTTGCTCTGCATGTATCCAATTTAGTAGGAGAATGAAATCTTAAGAATGTAGAAGATAATGGTGTGTTAATGAGAGGTAGCTAAGAGATGTAGATTAGAACATGATTAAGTCAATGGGTAGAAACAATAGTGGCGGATGTACTTGTGATACACAACTGTAGACCGGATTGGATATGCTAATGCAACGAAACCAGGAGATTGCTATAAAAAATGCTATGTACAAGGATCAGTGAGCAATCAGCGACTAGCTCAATGACTGTCTCAGCTTTGATTTGCAAATTAAAGTTTAATACTTCTTGAAGAATCTTCTGCGTTCCTGGTCGTTTGTGGGGCACAAGAAACCACGACATTAGCTTTCATAAGTTGAGGGATAGAGTTTAAGAGACGCAATGTAAAAAACTCTAGTTAGGTCGTCCAGTTCTGGTCGCCTCACTATAGGATAGATGTGGAAGCATTGGAAAGGGTACAGAGGAGATTCACCAGGATGCTGCCTGGTTTATGATCAGAGATTAAGGGAGCTAGGGCTTTACTCTTTGGAGAGAAGGAGGATGAGAGGAGACATGATAGAAGTGTTCAAGGTATTAAGAGGAATAGACAGAGTGGACAGCCAGCGCCTCTTCCCCAGGGCACCACAGCTCAGTACAAGAGGACATGGTTTTAAGGGAAGGGGAGGGAAGTTCAAGGGGGATATTAGAGGAAGGTTTTTTTTACTCAGAGAGTGGTTGGTGCGTGGAATGCACTGCCTGAGTCAGTGGTGGAGGCAGACACACTAGTGAAGTTTAAGAGACTACTAGACAGGTATATGGAGGAATTTAAGGTGGGGGGTTATATGGGAGGCAGGGTTTGAGGGTTGGCACAACATTGTGGGCCGAAGGGCCTGTAATGTGCTGTACTATTCTATGTTCTATGTTTTCTCAGTTTTTCCATCTCTGCACAATCTGTTCTCAAGATAAGGCCTTTCACACAAGGACATCCAAGATGTCCCACCCTCCCTGCTCCTCCCAGATATTGATGTAGCTCTCACTCACATCTCCCTCTGTCACTTTTGTTCCCGCCTCATCCTGCACCTTGCTCCCAGACAGAACAGGGAGAGTTCCCTGGTTCCCAGCAGCCTACACATCCAACTTCCACCAGCTATAACATGATCCTCTCACTAGTCACAACTTCCTTGGGCCACCCCATTTGGCTTTCTGCAGGGTTCACTTTCACCATGTATCCCTGGTCTTCTCTTTCCTCCCACTCATCGCCTTCCTCCCTGGGCAGTCTTCCCTTTAACCATAGATAATGCAACACCTGTCTCTGTACCTCTTCCAGTTGAGGCAGTCATTAATATGCATATTTCTCTGGCTGCTGTATATTAGTCGCATCTGTGCTCCCATTGTGACATCCTCTAAGTCTCTGAGACCGGCCACAGACTGTGAGACCACTTCACCAAGCACCTGCATTCCACTTGCTGTGGCCATTTGGATCTCACTGTTACCAGCCACTTCAATTCCCCTCCCCATGCTCAAATTGACATACCTGTCCCTGGACTCTGCCTCTGCGAAGGCAAGGATAAATTGAAATTTGTGGAATAGCACCTCATATTTCTCCTGGATAATCTCCAAATGAGTGGCATGAACAATAAATTCTCCAAATTCTGATAAAATGCATTCCTCTATCCTTTTTCTCTCTTGCCCTACCCAGCTCCCATTCCCTCCTCAATCTGCCAATCCTTCTACTGGATTCTCCCATTTGCCCTCCCCAACTCCACCCCTTGATTTGGTGCTCCACCTTCCTTTCCTATTGGATACCATCATATTCAGCCCTTCGTCACTTCCACCTATCACCTCCTAGGTTCTGGTGCTATTCCCACTCTCCCCTCCCCTATCTGCTATAAAATCCTTCCTCAGCTGGATCCACCAATTACCTGCCTGATCTTGCTCCATCACTTCCCTCCATCTTTTTACACTGGTTATCTTCCCTCAATATTTCAGTTCAGGTGAAGGGTCTCAACCAGTCACCAGTCCAATTCCCTCCATATATACCTCTTGACCCACTGAGTAAATCCAGCTTCTTGTGTGTTTCTGTAGATTCCAGCATCTGCAGTCTCTTCTTTCTCTATTTTTACCAGAAAGATACCCAGATTCCAAGAATCGTTAACATTTACAATACTTTTTCATTAAATTAGAATTTAAGAGAAGATAGTAATTTAACTGAAGTCTTCTCAGCACTAGGTGGAACAGAGGAAGAGAAAGAGCGAGATGGTTGGGAGTTGAGAGAAATAAGATTTAGGTTAAATTTTGGAGCCAATTGTTCCAGACTGAGATTGTGATTCTGTTACATATTAGGGAAGGTAAAAAGTTCAATTTAATACTGACAATTATTAATTTTAAATTCCAAGCAGACAAACCAAAGGGATAGCACCCTTGCTTTGGAAAGTGGCAATATTCTTATTTGAACCAAACATTTTCAGCAGTGGTGACTTGTATTCGCAGATGGATTGTAAAAACGGAACTCTCACCAAATAATCTTGGCATTGCTTACCTTTACCCACAACATTCAATAAACTCTAGCTCTAATAACAACAAACTTTTATTAAAAAGGATCATACTCATACCACCCAATTACTAACATCAAGGATCATGGCTTAAGGTTTAACTTTTTTTGTTTCTTTCATTAACACAAGCTTTATCTCTGGATGATAGAATATATAAAATTAAACGTTTTTCATTGTCATTTCATCCTCATAATAAAAACAAGATACTCTTACCTTTCCTGCATAATGTACCACTGTAAATACTGGATTGTGACTTCTGCCTAATTTAAAATTTGGATTCCGCTTGAAACCATTGTTTAATTTGTCTACAAAAGTCCAGTCAGTGGCCTGTAATGAACATAAAAGGTATATTTGCTTATTCCACAAATATTGTCAGGATTAATATTTGTTAGCAATCTTCTCTTAGATGAATAAAGGAACTAATAGTATTTCAAATATACAGTAAGAGTTATCTAAAGCTGATTTCAAGTTTGCATGCATTTATTTTAAAAAATGTAAAGTAACCAATAAGCCAGACAGAGCCTGGATGAATAAAGCTACTCAGCCAGTTGCAAGATGCTCTAATTCCATGAATCTAAAGGAGGGCTGGGACCTGAGTTCTTGGTGGACAAGTTTAGTGCTGTGTCTGAAGTTTTGAAATACTTTCCCTTTGTTGGTTTTAGGGTATGCCATGGCACAGGGGGCAACTCTGAATCTTATCAGACTACCTTCCCCTAGAGAAGGATCCCACAGACATTTCTTCACTCATGAATTTTGCATCCTCTACCCTATCCAACTATGGAGGCTAAGTAATGGGTTATACTCAATGAAGAGATAGTCAGGTGATTGACCTATAGGGGCTCAAAGGGCTATGGGGAACAGACAGAGCAAAGTAAAGATCAATCCAAAATGAGATCAGCCATTACCTTATCAAACGGTGGACACAATTTTAGGGGCTATACAGTCTACTCTTACTTCTATTTGTCGCTATAATTACAGTTACATTTTTGTGAACATCTTAAATACATACCACTATGAAAGTCTAATTGCAGACTGATAAAATATGTTTCTAAAGCACCACCCAGGATATGCTCTCTTCACATTATTATCATCAGAGGAGTCACAAATGCCTAAAGACACACGCAGAAACAGCTTCCTCCTCTCTGCTATCTGTCAGATTTCATGAACACTACCTTTATTTTTGCACTACATTATATAAAACCCCCACTGTCCATATATATAGATATATAGCATGGTTACCCTGCTGTCTACCAGCGGGAAGATCCTCACCAGAATTCTCTTGGACAGAATTAACCCCACCATTGCCAAAGGCAACCTCACAGAGAGTCAGAGTGAGCAGAGGAACATCGACAGCATCTTCACCCTGTACCAGACACAGAAATGTTGTGAGCCGAACACAGGACTGGACACAGTATTCATTGACCTGAAGAAGGCCTTTGATACAGTCAGCCGCAGTGGTCTCTGGAAGATTCTGTCGAAGCTTGGCCGTCCCCCGAAATTCCTCACCGTCCTGCAGCAGCTCCATGAAGGCCAAAGCGGTCAGGATAAACACAATGGTGACCTGTCTGACTCACCCCCCCATCAGTACCAGCGGGAAACAAGGCTGTGTTTTGGCACCATCTTTATCAGCGGTTCTGCACTGACAGAAAAATCTTCAAACTCCACCGTATTTTTACCCAAACAAAAACCATGCAAGAGCCCATTCTCGAGCTACCATATGTGGATGACTGTGCTCTCCTCACGCACACAGAAGATGCATCACAGACTACAGTCACTCAGTTCGCTAAGGCTGCAAGGCCTTTTGGGTTAACGGTCAGTCTGAAGAAAACAATGATCCTCCATCAGAAGCCCCCTCGCGGCATTTACAACCCACCTCAGGTCACCATTGACGACCACCATGGTTGAGCAGTGTCATCTCCAATAACACCACAGTAGAGAGGGACATTGACAATTGACTCGCCAGAGCTAGCAGTGTCTTTGCGCGCCTCCAGAAACGTGTGGAAGAACCACCGTCTGTGTCCATCTGCAAACATCCAGGTGTACAGGGTTGCCATCGCCACAGCACTGCTATACAGCTGCGAAGCCTGGGTCTTGTAGCACAAGCAAATCCAGTTGCTCGTCACTTCCATCAGTGCTGGTTCCGCTCCATCATGGGTATCAACTGGCAGATTCATGTCTCCAACAATGAGGTCCTGGAGAAGGCTTAACTTCCAAGCATTGAAGCCACTTTGCTGCTGAAGCAGCTCTGCTGGTCAGGCTTCGTATCTCACATGGACAACTCCAGCTTACCGAAAGCAGTACTCCCTCAGGGCCAGAGAGATCGTAGTGCTCGACGCAAGTGGTACGAAGACCAACTTAAGCAGCAGCTCTCTCAGGGATATATCAAGGTCAATGAGGAGCACTAGCTGGCTTGTGACAGAGATTGCTGGAGAACACCGATCCACAGAGCAGCCAAGAATTTTGAGGAATCCAGAAGAGTTGACTGCTGAAGAGAAGAGGAGACGCAGAAAGGACCCTACTATCTAAGCGCCCACATCCCAGCTATTTCTGTGTTCCTACTGCTCCCAGAGTCTGCAGATCCAGAATTGGCCTCTATAGTCACCAACAATTGTGTCATTGCTTCTGAGGACTCTTCTTCCCTTCTGATCTTTGCAAGTGAAGAACCAGCCATCAATATATATATTTATTATTCCTTATTGCAAGTTGTAGTATGTTTTAAGTATTGCACTGTACTGCTGCCACAAAACAACAGATTTCACAACATATGTCAATGACAGTAAACCTGATTTAGTACACTTCTTCAACAAGTGATTTTCTTTCAATAGGATTTTCACCTTTCCTCTTGCAAATTTTTATTCTTCCAAAAATCACCAATGCACCATGTTTACCACAGTGGATACTCCACCATCAAATAAAACATACTGAACCATCATCTCAGCAACAACATATTAAGATCAATGTCAGCACAGAAATTATTAAACGTCAGCATCAAAATGGGTATTATATTAGTCAAAAATAATATCAGACTATAACATCAGCAATTTAACAGCCATGTTAATGGCATTGTTGACCTAACAAAACCACATGGAGTGAGGACTGTCAAAGCATCTGGATGGGAGGGAGTTGGGCAGAGTAGTTAGTATGTTAATTGGTTTCTGTAAATTGTCCCTAGAGTAGGTGGGAAGCTGGAGGGTGGGGGGGGGGGGGGGAGCTGAAAAGTACACAAGAGGGAAAACATGACTAGTGTAAATTTGTTTTTAATGGGCAGTCTGGATATGGTGAGCTGGAAAGCCTGGTTCTGTGCTGTTTGACGCAAACAAAATGAAAAGTTGGAAGTAGTAAAAAAGGAAAGGTGTCTCAACTTTGGTTTTTATGTGTTTTAATTAGTTTGATGTTTTCAACTGCACATAAACTAACCAACCTGCAATGTTGCCTCTGATTTTTACTCTCCACAGCTGCTGCCTGCTAAATCTTAGCAGTTGGGCTTTAAAATCTATTGCATTTTACTTCTGCATTATTATTTTCATTTTTAAAGCATTAGTAATAAACCACAGTCATGTTTATACTCGCTTTCAGGTCCTTACCTGGGGAAATGCAGTTTGCTCATCCAATAGGGAAAAAATTCCTAATGGTTTTGCTAAAAACAGGTCCTGTGAAGAGAAAGTTTATGCTTGAATAAACTGAAGCAGCGTAAAAAAAAAGCAAAGCAGAACTAAACACTTTTTTTTACCAGGATTGCTTTATTGTCTTTAAAAGAAATAGTTTCCCATTCAACCTCTTCTTGTTTGTACTCTTCTTGTTGCATTAAAAATATGTGCTGTGGAGAAAAACAAAAGAAATCCATTTCATTTGTGAGTTTAGATATATAAAAGAACCAAAATATATACACATACTGGTATCAGTAAGGAATCAAACAAAAGCAATATTATAGTAGATATTGTTCTGAATGTTTAGACTAAGCATTGCGCTCTAGATTGGAAACAAGACTCCTATATTATTTACAGAGAATAATTTGCAGATTGAAAAACTGTGAGCCTGAGGCAGAGTGTGTGAAGTTTATTGGTTGAATAATGTAGCCATTTAGAGACTAGTGAATTTGGTATTGGTGAAGACAGGGCAGGAACTATTTTGAGGTTACTAAAACAGTCAAGGTCATTAAGGCTCTATGTTCTTTTGCAATCTGCTTATGCTAAGCCCACTTATTGCAGCTCCTCACAAACATCTGCTTCATAATTTCTAAATCATGGTGGCTGGTAGAAGTTAGTGAGTAAAGATCTTTGTTATGCATTGTACAGGATGAGGCCATGACAAACAAGGCCAGTATTTGTCATCTATCCCTAAATGTTTGAAGTTGTGTTGATGAGCACATTCCTAAATCAGCACTGTACTCCAGTGACGGTATTCCTTCGATGGCATTCAATATTTCAGGATTTAGAGCTACTAGGCTTCTAAGCAGCTCTTCTACTAGAGCCATTAAGCCAGTAGGCTTCCGAACTCTCTGCAGCATTGTATTTAAAGTGTGACCGTTCTGTACCTTACAATATTTAATATTAATGACTTTAGTTTGTTACTTATGTGCAAGTCATCTGTAGTTTTTATCCTTACTTTCATAAGTTATTGTGTGCTGCATGCTTTGCACCCTGGTTCGAAGAAATGTTGTCTCATTTATGAATACATGTATTTAGTTAACGACAATGAACTTGACTTGACAACTATGGTGTAACATTTGGCGGACCATTCCCAATTCAGGATGGTGTGTGAATTAGCAGGAAGTCGGTGTTGAAGCCTGCTACCCTTGCTTTCTTTGGAATTAGGGCTCATTGGCTTGGGAAATTCCATCTGAATAGCCTGGGCACGTAATTGAGTGTAATTTGTAGATGATATGTCCTGTCACCCAGGTGTGCTCATGGTGGGAGGAATTAGTCTCTGGGATGTTGAGTGCATTCCAGGAAGAGGGTGGGCTTGAACTTGGTAGTATGAATTGCTCATCCAGAGAAAGGGAGAATATCCATTGTGCTTTCCAGATACTTGAGAGACCCTAATGTGTCTGTCGCTGAAGTGTTTCTCACCTTAAAGTGCTTCTGTAATCATAGGATATGTGTGGCTGGTCAATTCAATTTTATGCACACTGTCAGAAGGGAGTAGAGTTTGACTGCATGGAAACAGTCTGATCGATCAGCAAATTTGCAGATGTTTGCGAGGTCTAATTTGTGCAGTTCAGGTCAGCTACCTATAGGAAAGATTGGAAGAATGGAGGAGAAAATTTTCTTTGGGGAAAAAAAATTATTAGGATGTTGCTGGGACTTAAGGACCTGAGTTACAGGGAAAGGTTCAATAGGTTAGGACTTTATTCCCTGGAGCATAGGAGAACGAGGGGAGATTTGATAGAGGTATACAACATTATGAGGGGTATAGTTAGGGTAAGTTCAAGTAGGCTTTTTCCACGGAGTTTGGTTGAGACTAGAACTAGAGGGCCTAGATTGTTGGTAAAAGGTGAAATATTCAGTCTCCTTCCCTCAGAGGTGGTGTAAGTGTGGAATGAGCTGTCAGCAGATGTGGTGAATGCAGGTTTGATTGCAACATTGAAGTGAAGTTGGGATAAGAATATGGATGGAAGGGGTATGGAAGGCTATGATCCAGAAGAAGCTGATGGGATGAAACAGAATAGTTTGGTATGGAATTAATGGGCCAAAGGGCCCGTTTCTGTGTGGTGGTGCTCTATCACTCTGTGATGTCTGTTCGATTTTGTTTTTCCTACATCCTCATCAACTTTTCCCAAGTTCAATCCTCACCTAAACACTTGGGTAATTTACATTATCCAATTAACCTTCAGGAAGTGGGGGGGGGGGGGGGAACCAGAGAACCATAGAAACTTGCACCATCACAGGAAGAGCAGGCTAACTTCACAGAGGGCACCAGAAGTCAGGATGAAGCCTGGTGTAATGGAACAGTGAGGTAGCAACTCTACTCACTGCACTCTGTGCCGCTCACTGGGGACTCAAACGATGCTCATGATGGATGCAGGACCCTGAGACTGCCATGCTACAGAAATGTCAGGAGGAAGCAGTCAGGGCCAACCTCTACAACTAGTCTTCACTGATTAAAAATAAAAACAAAGAAAGAATGTAAATTCCTCCTTGTCTCAAAATAACGTAGTAAATCATTATTCCCTTTTTTAAAACTCCAAATCCTGACAAGAGTACACAATTCTAAGTAATGGATGTAAACAACCAGCAGAGAATATCTACATATTTTTCAAAAGCCATGAATTAAAGGTGAAAATTCAAAGTAACAATGAAGTTTGAACTTTAATGGATGGTAGTTGATGACAAAAGCCATCAATGATCCAAAAATCGATACCTAATTTAGTAATGCAAGCTTAAACTCAAGTTTACTTACATGGTTGAAGAAATACTGAAGCTGTTCATTTGCCAAATTAATACACATCTGTTCATATCGGTTAACCACAAAATTTTCAAACCCAAAGATGTCTAATATACCTAAAATAAAAACCAGGATTTAAATTAAGAATGCAGTTTGCATCTGCATAATTTGTTGAAATACAAAGGGGCATTTGTGATAGATGGAAACAACAAAACTAACAAAAATGTATACTTAATTAAACTGCCATGTTCTCCATATTCAATATATTTAATATTCAAAATGGCAACTTCTAGAGTGGGGTTCCCAACCTTTTTTATGCCATGGAGCCTTACCATTAACCGAGGGCTCTGTGGACCCCCAAGTTGGGAACCCTTGTTTTAACTATTTGTTCTAAACAAACATAATTTATTCTTGAGTGTGCAAGTTCATCTCACTTTGACAACAACTGTTATTCTGCGATGACTAACAATGCTAGACAACCTTTGTACAGCTTCACTTACATGATTTTAACACATGAAAGGCTTGTGTTACATACCTATCTCCCGTAGTTGAACAATATCCACGTCATCTTTAGGAGCCAGTAGTTGGTTGATTTTGCTGACAATCCACCCAAAAACTCTGCCATATGCAACCTTAGCAATAGAGTCCCTGGCATCTATAATAATACACACAAAATTAGAATGGCAACACAGGGAATGCAACCCATTCAACTCCAATCATGAGTTACACTTCAATCCCCAAGTATTCATCCCCAGTCTCGGCTTGTATTAGATGCAGCAAATGGAATCATTCATTACTACAAGTTCATGGATTATGACTTTCTCCTTGTCTTTGGTATTGTTCTGTAAGTTCAACTCAGTTTATTTTGTTGAATAAATCCTTCACTTCACAATGAACTAAACATGTTGATAATGAGGAAAAATAATTATGTTATATCCAAAGAACACTAATTTACAATGCTAATATTTTATAATCCTATCAAAATGCAAATGACTAAATCTACAATGCAAGCATCTTGCAACAATTTTAAGAATATGGCTATGCTTTGGGAGAACTATCATTTTCTTGCTTCCTTTTAAAGCACCTTCCATCTTCTCCAACCATAAAATCCAAATAAGATTGCCAATTCTCCAGGGAACCTGTAATTAATAATTAGTCCCAGGAAACTCCTGTAACCATTTTTTTACATTGGAGAACTAAAAAAAAGACTGTTTTAAATTTTTTTCTCATATGTTGCTACTGATAAAAAATATTGGAAATAGGCCAGGGAGTGGTGTGGTGTGCATCTGCCTAATTGCCAGTAAAGCTTTATCAAATTGCGTCACAAGACGAAAGAGTTGTACAGCATGGAATAAGGTCCTTCGGTCCCCTACATCTGCTGACTGTATATAGCAATCCCATTTACTTGCATCTGCTCCGTAGCCTTCTATGACTTGACAATTTAAGTATTTATCTAGATAATTTTTCCAATGTTGTGGGAATATCTGCTTCAACCGTAAGACTGTGCATTCCAGTTTCCACCCACACTGTGTGGAAAAAAAATCGTCCTCAGATTGCCTGTAAATCTCGCATCTCTTACCTTTGAACTACAATTTCCTGTCTGGGAAAAAGATTCTTAACACCTATCATGTCTATAAACCTCGTACGTTGCCCTTCATCAAGTCATCTTTCATTTTCCCCATTCCAGGAAAGCAAGTAATTAAGAAACTGGTCACTTTGAAATGGTAAAAGAATGGCTTGCGCAACTAACCTGTAGATATTAAGGAGGTAACAATGGTGGTTTGGTTTTACAGCAACAGAAGATGTGCAGTCACTGATTTAACAGCCAGAAGATGATCTACCAGAGATGCTCACTTAGGACATCCCATGGACTTTGTCTCACTGTATGTAGACCCTTTTCCTTAATATCAGCATTGGCACTTGCATCATTAGCCAAATGCCTCTCATGTCTGTTGAAATCAGCCAACTGTCCAGCTCCCTCTCCTGCCATTAAAACTTTCCTTCAAATCCATGTGTGGAGCCAAAACAGATAGGGAAGGATGTTAAGTGCACTCTTTGTATCTGTATTTACTCAGGAGTCGGACACAGAGTCTATAGAAGTGTGGCAAGGCAGCATCAACTTCATGGACCCAGTACAGATTACAGAAGAGGAGGTGTTTGCTACCTTGAGGCAAATCGGGGTAGAAAAATCACCACGGAATGACAAAGTGTTCCCTTGGACCCTACAGGAGGCAAGTGCAGAAACTGCAGGGGCCCTAGCAGAGATATTTAAAACATGCTTAACGACAGCTAAGGTACCAGAGGATTGGAGGATAGCCAATGTTGGTCTGCTTTTTAAAAAAGGCACTAACCAGAAACCAGGAAATTATAGGCAAGTGAGTCTGACATCAGCTGTGGGAAAGTTATTGGAAGGTATCATCAGGAATATGAGTACTTGGATAGGTGAGGACTGATTGAAGATAGTCAGCATGGCTTCACATGTGATAGGCCATGTCTAATCCATCTTACAGAGTTTTTCGGGAAGTTGTCAGGAAAGTGGGTGAAGGCAAGGTAGTGGATGCTGTCTACACAGACTTTAATAAGGCATTTGTCAAGGTCCCGCATGAGAGTCTGGTTGAGAAGGTTCAGTCGCTCGGCATTCAGGATGAGGTAGTAAATTAGATTAGATGTTGGCTTTGTGGGAGAAGCCAGAGAGTATTCGTTGTAGGTTACCTCTCTGAATGGAGGCTTGTAACTAGTGGTGCACTGCAGGGTTAGGTGCTGGGTCTGATTTGTTTGTCATCTATATCAACAATCTGGATGATAACGTGGTTAATTGGATCAGAATATTTGCAGGTAACACCAAGATTGGGGGTGCAGTGGACAGTGAGGAAGGCTTGCAGAAGGATCTGCGTCAGCTAGAAAAATGGTCTGAGAAATGGCAAATGGTTTTAATGCAGATAATTGGAAGGTTTTGCACTTTGGTAGGACCAGCCAGGGTGGGTCTGACACAGCTAACGGTAGGGCACTGAATAGTGCAATGGAACAAAGATACCTAGGAATACAGGTATGGTTTTTGTTGTAAGTGAGGTAAGGTCACAAAGAAAGCTTTTGGCACATTGGCCTTCATAAATCAATTTACTGAGTACAGAGCTGTGATGTTATGTTGAAGATCTGTAAGACATTGCTGAGGCCTAATTTGGAGTATTGTGAATTGTACTGAATTGACCTTATTTCTTACATCCTTCAAATACACGAGGAGTAAAAATCTTTACATATGTCTCTGTTTAAATGTGCAATGGACAATTTATAGTACTTTATAATAAATAGTATGCACAACAGAATAGTCAATATAACATAGAAATACAGTTGTGTCAGCATGAATTAAGTGGTTTGATGGCCTTGTGGAAGAAGCTGTCCCAGAGCCCGTTGGTCCTGGCTTTTATGCTGCTGTACCGTTTCCCGGACGTTAGCAGTTGGAACAGTTTGATGTTGGGGTGACTCGGGTCCCCAATGATCCTTCGGGCCCTTTTTACACACCTGTCTTTGTAAATGTCCTGAATAGTGGGAAGTACAGTTCCCATACCAGACAGTGATGCAGCCAGTCAGGATGCTCTCAATCATGCTCCCATAGAGAGTTCTTAAGATTTGGGGTCCCATACCAAATTTCTTCAGCCGTCTGAGATGAAAGAGGCGCTGTTGTGCCTCTTTCACCTCAGATGGTTGAAGGAGTTTGGTTTGGGCCCCCAAATCCTAAGAACTCTCTAAAGGAGCATGTGAGATTATGGTGATGTTTATGCTGAGGAAGTTAAAGCTATTCACCCTTTCAACCCCAGACCCATTGATGTCAATAGGCGTTAGTCTGCCTCCATTCCTCCTGTAGTCCACAAGCAGCTCCTTTGTTTTTGTGTGCAGTTTAGGTCACCTACCTCCTGGAGAGACGTAAACAAGGTTGAAAGAGGACAGAGAAACTTTACAAGAACGTTATGAGGTTTGGAGGATCTGAGTAATAGGAAAGATTAAATAGTTTAGAACTGTATTCTTTAGAATGCAGAAGATTGAGAGGAGATTTATAGAGGCAAACAAAATTATAAGGGATATAGATAGGGTAAATGCAAGCAGGTTTTTTCTGCTGAGGTTGGGTGGGACTACAACCAGAGATTTTTGCTTAAGGGTAAAAGGTGAGAAGCTTAAGGGGAACATGAAGGAAACCTCTTCAGTCTGAGGGTTGTGAGAGTGTGGAATGAGTTGCCAGTGCAAGTGGTCCATGCAAGCTTGATCTCGATGTTTAAGAGAGGATTTGATAGGTACATGAATAGTAGGGATATGAAGGGCTGTGTTCCTGATGAAGGTCAATGGGAGTAGAGAGTTTAATGGGTTTTCGGTATGGGCTAGATGGGCCAAAGGGCCAGTTTCTGTGCTGTATTACTCCATGAGAGTAAATATGCTTCTGACTGTGTTTCTGGTCAAATACTACTTATTCTATCCATCTTTGATTTAATATGAATTTTATTTTGTGCACATCCATGAAACGTTACAAGTGCAAATTCATTAATCCAAGTCAAAAACAGATAATGAGACCCATCAGAGGTGATCTTAAAGGGCTCACATTTCACACTGATTAATGAATTGAGCAGACAGCAGCTGCTAGGCAATAAATTTATTTAGAAATTTGGTTTCAATCATACTCGACAGATGCTGCCGATCTGCTGAGTATTTCCAGTATTTTTTAAATAATATCTACTATATTTTGTATTTGCCCATTCCAGGCTACATGGACCCCAAGATGCCAAGTATAAGGCTGTCAATTACTATTAGATCGAATAAATTGCCTTTACCTTCTGCTTGCTGTTTGGTGTGGTATCGTTGAATTGACTCTCCTCGAGTGACTGCCATTGTACAGATCAAACATTTTAAAAGTTCGTCTTGCTCGACACCAAATTGACCCTATTGAAATTAACATTAATTAGTATAATCCAGGGCACCAAAGCAAATAAAGCACTTCCAAGTCAGCAACAGAGTCTCAGCAGTCACCTTCACATTTAATTTAAAAGAATTATATTTCTTCCAGCTCCGCTTTAAAATTATTTTTTCAATTACTAACATTATATAGACATTTCTATAGGAGTTATAACGTTGAGAGGGTTACCTGAAATATCTCCCTGTTGGGTGCAACACTCCTTTAGATTTAGGCATTTCAAATCCCTGGGCAAAAGATACCGGCGGTCTACTCTATCTATACTTCACAATATCTTATGAGCCTTTTGCAAATTTCCCCATCCTGACTGCTCAAGGGAAAACAACACAGTTATTCAATCTCATGAACCCTCTGTATTTACCTTGTGTTCATATGCTGATGTTAATTTGTTTGACTTTGGTGTAATATCTTTTTAAGGTCACTGAACTTCTATTATGAGTGCCCAATGTTTGTTGTCTTTGCAAGGTGCAAATACAAATGAAGTGCACTGATTCATCAGTAGCATGTTGCTCTTTTCTTCAATGCCATGCACTTTCCCAGACAATGCCTATCAAAACGGTGATGACAAGGAAGGAGATAAAGAAACTGGAAAGCAAACATGGCCTTTTGTACAAGAGATTCTGTCGATTCCAGAAACCAAAATGCGGGAGGAACTCGGCACGTCAGGAGCATCCATGTTGGGGAATGAACAGTCAACATTTCAGCCTGAAACCCGTCGTCCAGGCTGGCAAAGAAGGGGCCAGAAGCTAGAAGATGATTATGGAGGACGGGACCAGTAGAAGCCTGCTGGTGATAGGCCAGACCAGGGTGGGTGGTGGAGGGGAATGAAGAGAGAATCTGGGAGGTGATAGGAGAGGTCAGTGGAGGAAAGGGGTAGAGGAGGGTAAGCAGAGGGAGGCGATGGACAGATGAACAGAAGAGAAGGCAATTGTGCCAATTCTATAGAAATGCACTCCCAAATGTGATACTTTTTGGTGAAATACTGAATATTAAAGCTTTTTTTTTGCTAGAACCAAATATATAGGCATCTATTAGTCTCAAGAGACCATGGATTTGTGCCTTGGAAAGTTTCCAGGGCGCAGGACTGGGCAGGGTTGTATGAGAGACTGGCAGTTGCCCATGCTGCCAGTCTCCCCTCTCCAGGCCACCAATGTTGTCCAAAGGGCCGATACAGCTTGGCACCGGTGTCATCGCAGAGCAATGTTAAGTGCCTTGCTCAAGGACACAACATGCCGCCTTAGCTAAGGCTCCAACTAGCAACCTTCTGATCACTAGACCAACGCCTTAACCCTTGGCCACGCGCCTAATAATGGTCGCAAATAAAAACTGCCTGCTATGTCTAATCAGACAACAAATATATTGTTCAACTTGAAGTCACCAGGGTATGCAACTTACCCATCAGAAGATGGTGAGGTTAACAATAGGGGACTCTTGGTGGTCACTGAACTGCCTGCCAGTGAACCTGGTTCCCCTGCTCTGCTCTGTTTTTTTGGATCAGGTGGTCAAGTCTCACCAAGTCCTGAGGGAGATCCTGTCACTGGGAGCTGCAGGGTTGTGATCTCCGGAGAGCCATGGAAGCAAGAGAGTTCTAAGGTTTGATATCGTGGTTGTGACCAGGAAGGGCAGGTAGTGGTGTGGGGATGGGGAAAGAAATTAATACATTCTGTAGAGGGTGAAACTAACTTTCCTATTTAAAAAAAAGCTTAACTGCCAGATAGCTGATACAGAAACCTATGGTGATTCTCGTCATCCGATTACTTACTGGGAACGGGGAGATTCTGAGGTCATGCCCTGTCCCGTGAAACCAACGGTGGAATATCACCAAAAGCAACACACACAAAATGCTAGAGGAACTCAGCACCACTTATGAAGGGAAATGAACAGACAATGTTTTGGGCCGAAAAACTTCACCAGAATTGACTGTTCATTACCCTCCTTAGATATAGCATTTCATGTGTGTTGCTCCAGATTTCCAGCATCTGTAGAATCTCTTGAGTCTCGAAACATCACCACAAAGTATCCTGGGTAATCGCCTGGATGAACAAGCATTATCTGTCATCAGCACGTGCAGCCTGGAAATGTGACATCCAGTTATTGACAATCACACGGCATTAGGGTTTACCACAGCATGCAGAATCCAGCAGGAACATCACTGAACTCTAACTCTTTCTCTCCCCACTTATGTTGCCTGACTTGCTGAGTGTTATTATTTTTAAGACTTCCACACCTGCTGTTGTGCAGTTGGTTTTGGTCTTCATCTCGGAGTAAAGCAGGGCCTAGACTTGTATCTGGATGGTAGAAAAGATAACGTGACTCTAAGAAAAGAGCAAAGTGGGAGGGAGTACATGACATTTGAGACACTCTCGGACAAACTAACATTAACTTCCGGAAGTGCCAGTCAAAACTCTACTTCTTCTTCTTTTGCTGTTCCTCCTGTTTCCCCTGTCCCTGCACAGTTTCAAGATGGGAACAACGGAGGTTCAGTCACAATGACGAAGTTGTGGAGATGGCAGCAACCATCAATGAACCAAGATATAACAATCTGAGACTTACAGCCCAAAGACTCACGAGCTGAGGTCTGGGGGCACCCGGGACCACTGGAACCAGAGTTGGAGATGTCCAGATGTGCAGTCTGGGGGCACCCGGGGCCACTGGAACCGAGTTAGAGATGTCGGGATGTGTAGTGTGGGGGCATCCGGGGCCACTGGAACCAGAGTTGGAGATGTCCAGATGTGCAGTCTGGGGGCACCCGGGGCCACTGGAACCAGAGTTGGAGATGTCGGGATGTGCAGTCTGGGGGCACCTGGGTCCACTGGAACCAGAGTTGGAGATGTTGGGATGTGCAGTCTGGGGGCACCCGGGGCCATTGGAACCAGAGTTGGAGATGTCAGATGTGCAGTCTGGGGGCACCTGGGGCCACTGGAACCAGAGTTGGAGATGTCAGGATGTGCAGTCTGGGGGCACTGGAATCAGAGTGGGAGATGTCAGATGTGCAGTCTGGGGGCACCTGGGGCCACTGGAACCAGAGTTGGAGATGTCGGGATGTGCAGTCTGGGGGTACCCGGGGCCACTGGAACCGAGTTGGAGATGTCCAGATGTGCAGTCTGGGGGTACCCGGGGCCACTGGAACCGAGTTGGAGATGCCAGATGTGCAGTCTGGGGGCACCTGGGGCCATTAGAACCAGAGTTGGAGATGTACAGATGTGCAGTCTGGGGGCACCCGGGGCCACTGGAACCAGAGTTGGAGATGTCGGGATGTGTAGTATGGGGGCACCCGGGGCCACTGGAACCAGAGTTGGAGATGTCAGGATGTGCAGTCTGGGGGCACCTGGGGCCACTGGAACCAGAGTTGGAGATGTTGGGATGTGCAGTCTGGGGGCACCCGGGGCCACTGGAACCAGAGTTGGATATGTCGGGATGTGCAGTCTGGGGGGACCCGGGGCCACTGGAACCAGAGTTGGAGATGTCAGGATGTGCAGTCTGGGGGCACCCAGGGCCACTGGAACCAGAGTTGGAGATGTACAGACGTGCAGTCTGGGGGCACCCAGGGCCACTGGAACCAGAGTTGGAGATGTCGGGATGTGCAGTGTGGGGGCACCCGGGGCCACTGGAACCAAGAGTTGGAGATGTCGGGATGTGCAGTCTGGGGGCACCCGGGTCCACTGGAACCAGAGTTGGAGATGTACAGATGTGCAGTCTGGGGGCACTGGGGGCCACTGGAACCAGAGTTGGAGATGTACAGATGTGCAGTCTGGGGGCACCTGGGGCCATTGGAACCAGAGTTGGAGATGTCGGGATGTGCAGTCTGGGGGCACTGGGGGCCACTGGAACCAGAGTTGGAGATGTACAGATGTGCAGTCTGGGGGCACCTGGGGCCATTGGAACCAGAGTTGGAGATGTACAGATGTGCAGTCTGGGGGGACCCGGGGCCACTGGAACCAAGAGTTGGAGATGTCGGGATGTGCAGTCTGGGGGGACCCGGGGCCACTGGAACCAGAGTTGGAGATGTCAGATGTGCAGTCTGGGGGCACTGGGGGCCACTGGAACCAGAGTTGGAGATGTCAGATGTGCAGTCTGGGGGTACCCGGGGCCACTGGAACCGAGTTGGAGATGTCAGATGTGCAGTCTGGGGGCACCCGGGGCCACTTGAACCAGAGTTGGAGATGTACAGATGTGCAGTCTGTGGGCATCCGGGGCCACTTGAACCAGAGTTGGAGATGTCAGATGTGCAGTCTGGGGGCACTGGGGGCCACTGGAACCAGAGTTGGAGATGTCGGGATGTGCAGTCTGGGGGCACCCGGGGCCATTGGAACCAGAGTTGGAGATGTCAGGATGTGCAGTCTGGGGGCACCCGGGGCCACTGGAACCAGAGTTGGAGATGTCAGATGTGCAGTCTGGGGGCACTGGGGGCTACTGGAACCAGAGTTGGAGATGTCGGGATGTGCAGTCTGGGGGCACCCGGGGCCATTGGAACCAGAGTTGGAGATGTCGGGATGTGCAGTGTGGGGGCACCCGGGGCCACTGGAACCAGAGTTGGAGACGAGGGCATCTGCAGGGATTGCTCTCTCTGTGAGTCC
Source organism: Hypanus sabinus (assembly GCF_030144855.1). Classification (NCBI taxonomy): domain Eukaryota; kingdom Metazoa; phylum Chordata; class Chondrichthyes; order Myliobatiformes; family Dasyatidae; genus Hypanus; species Hypanus sabinus. Next base: position 82,059,782 of record NC_082719.1, read on the forward strand.
CTTCTCCATTCATCCCTCTCCACCGATCTCACTCCAGGCACCTATCCTTGCAAACGGCACAAGCACTACATTGTTGGCGATGGAGGAGGTGAATTGTTGCCCATTCACCTCCTCCCTCACCACCATTCAGCACTGCAAACATTCCTTCACCTCCTCCCTCACCACCATTCAGCACTGCAAACATTCCTTCCAGGTGAGGCAACACTTGAACTGCAGGTCTGTTGAGGTCATCTACTGTATTCAGTGCTCCTAGTGCGGCTTCCTCTACGTCATTGAGACCCAGAGTCGAGCACCTTCGCTCTGTCTGCAAGAGGAAGGATTTCCTGATGGCCATTTAAATTCCTCATCACATTCTCTCTGCATCCATATAAGTGTTCATAAAGCAATCCTAATTAGATCAGACAGACACAAGGCAAGTCTACTTAACATTTCAACACCTGTGTAGCTGAAATATTCTGCTTTGCAAAGCAACCCAGTACATTTTTGGATACACATTTGCCGAGTTTCAGTGCACTTATAAAGATATTACAGGATGAAGGCGTTTGATTTCAGTAAATAGACTGACCAATTTCTGAGAAACAGGAGCTATGATTATATTCGAGTAGTTCTAGAAACAAAACACACTTGTATGTTTCAATGATTCTTTTGTCATGTCAAAAAAACCAGCTTTTTACTAGCGAGCACTTTATGTTCTTTCAAGTTTGTTAATTTGAGGTACATATTGAAGGTATACATACTGCTGCAGCTTTCAGCCATCCCTTAGACTGATCTGTCACTTTAAGGATTCCAGTGTCTTGAGGTTTGAAAAGGATATTGCCTAATGACAGGATTCCTGCTAATATTGTCATCATGTCTACCCGCTCCTGTAAATAAAGGCAGAATATGAATTGGATAGTATTTTAATGATGGATTCTTGCTAGTTTCAATTCAACATTCTGCTGCCAAAATACAATACAGCGTTAAAATGGTCCAATTAACCAATAAGCTTTGGTATAGATCATTATGCTTTCAGCACCTGGAAAATATATAGTCATGGACTTTTTTTTAGTAAAAATAGAAAGTCTGATATCTTTTAATTGGTGTAAAATTTGAAGCTTTGGTGTTTGGGGGAGCTGGGAGATACTCCAGTCAGGTCTAGATACTTCTTTGGCTGAGAGTATCTAGGCCAGGCGTCACAGTCTCTATGTATAGCATCAGTGCTCAGGACAGAGAAGATGAGAAGCAATTATTTCAGCCATAGCATAGTGATCCTTTGGAATCCTAACCTACAGGCATGTGGAAACTCAGTCGTGGTCAAAATTCAAGATAGAAATCAATAGTATTTTTTTGATAAAATTGGAATGAGGAGATCGATAATGAGGGTACTTAAAGATAAAGATACAATTTAGAAAGATCAAGGCCTTGAGGTCCATGGGGAACAAGCACAGAAGAGGAGATGAAGCTTAAGGCATATCAGACCTATGCCCACCTTGGAACACACAGGAAAGTAGTGTCCATCTTCAAGGACCCCCACCATCCAAGGCCAAGCTCTCTTCTCACTTGTGTCATTAAGAACGAGGTATAGGAGCCTTAGGTCCCATACAAACAGATTTATTTGATTCTATTGTGTTTTGTTGTGGCTACTGTGAATGCCCACAAGAAAATGAATCCAAAGGTGGTATATGGTGACATACATGTTCTTTGAACTTTGGACATGAATGATATGGCCTACTCAAACTCCTAATGTTTTATGTTCTTACAGTGCCTATAAAAAGGATTCACCCCCTTGAAAGTTTTCCTGTATTGTTTTACAACATTGAAATACAGTGGATTGAATTTGGGTTTTTTAACACTGATCAACAGAAAAGACTCAACAGAGTTAGAACAAATTTCTACTAGTTGGTCTAAATCTAGTATAACTTTGAAACACAAAATAATTGATTGCATAATTTCTCACCCCCATCAAGTCAGTATTTAGTAGATGCACCTTTGGCAGCACTTACAGCCTGTGTAGATAGGTCTCTATCAGCTTTGCAAATCTGGACACTGTAATTTTCCCCCATTCTTCTTTACAAAACTATTCAAGCTCTGTCAAATTGCATGGGGATCGTGAGTGAACAGCTCTTTTCAAGTTCTGCCACAAATTCCCAATTGGCTTGAGGTCTGGACTCTGACTTGGCACTCCAGGACATTAACTTTGTTGTTTTTAAGCCATTCCTACGTAGGTTTGGCTTCATGCTTGGGGTCATTGTTTTACTGGAAAATAAATCATTTCCAAGTCACAGTTCTCTTGCAGACTGCATTAGGATTTCCCTGTATTTTGCTGCATTCATTTTACCCTCTACCTTCACAAGCCTGCCAGAACCTGCTGCAGTAAAGCATCCCCACAGCATGATGCAGCCACCACCATGCGTCATGGTATGGATGGTGTGTTTTTGATAATGTGCTGTTTGGCTTATGCCAAAGTTAGTGTTTAGTCTGATGGCCAAAAAGCTCAATTTTGGTTTCTTCAGACCATAGAAACTTTTTCCAGCTGACTCAAAGCCTCCCACATGCCTTCTGGCAAACTCTAGCCAAGATTTCATGTGAGATTTTTCCCCCCCAACAATGGTTTTCTCTTTGCCACTCTCCCATAAAGCTGCACCCAGGCAACAGTTGTATGCACAGTCTCTCCTATCCTAGCCACTGAAGCTTGTAACTCCTCTAGAGTTGTCATAGGTCTCTTGGCGGCCTCCATCACTAGTCACCTTCTTGCACCATCTCTCAGTTTTTGAAGACAGCCTGCTCTAGGCAGATTTACAGTTGTGCCATATTCTTTCCATTTCTTGATGATTGACTTAACTATCCTCCAAGGTATTGGTCACCAACCCATCGATCGCGATCGACTGGTCGATCTTGGAGACTTTACCAGTCGATCCCGAAAAAAAAAGAAAAATAAATACACAAATACTGTTGAGAGATTGTTTCTGGGTTGTGGGGTTTTAGTTCCGTCCTTTCTGCCCAGTGCGCATGCGTGTAGCTTCTCCGCACTACACAGTGTACTTCAGTGGTCCCCGACCAGCGGGCCGTAGGAAACAATATGAGTCAGCTGCACTTTTCCTCATTCCTTGTCATGCTCACTGTTGAACTTGAATACACGCAAGGTCATTACACCAGCGCGCCAGGGATCACTAGTTGGCGTCAGGTAACCGCCCGGCGGGAAGTGCCGATGCTACTGGCCTGAAGTGCGGACAGACGGGCGCTGCCTCCGAGCCTGTTTAGTATTCTGAATGTTCGCGGGGAACCCAGTGCTAAAATATTCACAGACCTCATTCGGGCTCAGGGTTTCATAAGCAGCAGACCAGCTAGCTCGCTGCGATCTACTGAAACCTTTGTCGGCCGATAGATCCTACAAGGGGGGCGGGCACGTGTCCTAATGCACTCCTTGCTGGGTCGGTCACTCTCTCTCCGGACTGCGACCGCCGCGGCCACGGTACGGGAACAGACACACCTGGCCAAGGCAGCAGGCGGGAGGCTGGAGCTTGGGCCTGGAGGCAGTGTAATGAGGCAATGAAGCCCTCAAAACTGCTTCGGTACCTGGAGTCCAAGCACCCCACACGGAAAGACAAACCCGTTGAGTATTTTTTCCAGCGGAAAAAACGTGAGCACACGGGACAGCAGCTGAGAGCCACGTCAACTAAATTGCAGAATAGACTGCACATAAGGAACCTGCGTTGAGTATCGCTGTACTCCCATCGCGTTTAACCTCCCACCCCGCCCGTCGGCCGGTCCGCAAGAATATTGTCAATATTAAACCGGTCTGCGGTGCAAAAGAAAAAGGGTGGTGACCCCTGGTGTTTATATGTGATTTGAACTTCCGGGTTGCAGGATTTTATTTCCGGTCTTTTTTGCCACGGTGCGCATGCGTGTAACTAATGAATTTGGAGTTGATCTTGCCTTTCACTAAAGCTGAGATAGGGGATCTTGGGCTTAAAAAGGTTGGTGACCACTACTCCAAGGGATATTCAGTGACTTGGAAATTTTCTTGTATCCATCTCTTGACTTGTGCTTTTTAATAACCTTTTCATGGAGTTCTTTTGTCCACAGTGTAGCTTTTGCCAGGGTACTGACTCACTAGTCGTTGGACCTTCCAGATAAAGGTGTATTTTTACTACAATCAATTAAAATGCCTTGACTGCACTCAGATCTCCATTTAACAAAATTATGTGACTTACAAAACCAATTGGCTGCACCAGTGATGATTTGGTGTGAATACTTTAATTTAGATCAATTTGTAGAGATCTGTTCTCATTTCATGAAAACTTCCAAGGGAGTTAATACTTTTTATAGGCACTATATATTAGATTAATGCAGGAAAGTGGGACTAAGATACAAATTCAGCTATAACCGTAGTGAATGGTAGTGTAGGCACGATGGTCCAAATGGCCTGCTCCAGATTCTATTTCTTATGTTCTCAATGAATAATAAATAAATTCAATGCCAAGAACAACTGATTGCTTAAGAAAATCCTGGAAATACAAAAAGCTGATATGGTACATCATACCAGGTGGCATTCTCAACTCCCCATCTTGAGCCCAAGCCTGACCCTGACCCCATCCTATCACAAATACATCCTCCAATACAATGTAGGAATGAGAAGAAACATGCTTAATGCTTAACAAATTTAAAATGCATGTGTGCACGCAAAAGCAATTAATTTTCAGGTGTGTTAAGCGAGGAATAAACAAGAATCCAACATTTTAGCATGGAGCATTTCAATGCATTTAAAGTAATCAATTAGGTAATAAAATCAGTACAGTCTGAACCTGAAGCCGTCAAAGTAAAGTAAGAGTTCTTCTTTCAAATTAGATTTCAGCTTTTTCTAAAATAAATATGTGTAAAAGGTGGCAGAGGAAATACTTTCTCTTTGGTATTATCCCAAATAATGTTGAAACTGATTAAAAATATGGATATTTAAAGTGTGCATTCTAATATATCTATTTTCTAAATAAACTTTAGCATTAACCAACAAAATCAAAAACTGCATTATTTGTTAACCACACTAATACTCTTAAGCTCTAAAAAAAAACCCAGATCTACTTATCCCCAAACTGTAGCTTAAATAGTTTCTCTATAAAAGACTTTGTTCTCTGCCACTGAGCCATGTTATGTCTGGTCCACCTTTCAGTGTCTTCTAACTTCTCCCTTACAACTCCACGTCAAATCCTCTCATTATTTCTCTTCTCTGTAATGGAGACTAATACTTTGTTTAGTGCTTAAAATACCAGGTAAGTTCCATGTTTTGAAGGGTGGATATTAATAATGAAAACATTTCAAAATATTATTTAGAGAGAAGAGCACCACAATTGGATATGCCCACTTACACTAACTGCAAAAAGGCATACATTTGCAATGGCCATTTGACATTAAAAATAAGTACTAACATTTCTGGAAACAGCTGATTTACCTGCTCAAGAAACCCAACCATATCCATGGCATTGCATACTTCATTGTATTTCTTGTTCCAAAGTTGGGTGATTTCATCAGAACCATATTTGTGATTTAGGTACCTAAAAAAGACTGGGTTGAATTTTCAGATCTCACATGACACTGTTCACATGACACCTAAAACTATAAGGGATACAGATTCAGTTAATACTTTAAAACCCCAGCTCAAAACTTATCGATTATGCTTTTAACCTTGTTTTTTCTTTTATATTCACCTCTGCACTTTATCCCATTGTAAGTCACTTTGTACTACATTGTTTATAGGAAAAGTGTTCTATAAATAAGTTATTATTATTACTACTGTTCACACTGCAGTTGAAACATACAAGTAAAGCCTTTCAATGTTGTTTTAAACTTTTCAAAGATTCAAAGTACATTTATGATCAAAGTGTGTAATTGAAAGGGTGGGTCGGTATATAGTATCAAGACTAAAGACAACATAACCACAACATTTTGAGGAAATCTGAAGCAAATAAACTAAAGCATAGACTTTTAGAGCTTGTTTCACACCTTACATTGCTATTGTGCAAATATGCAATAGCTAACTGCATGAAAACAAATCTTTGGAACAAATGTAGATGTCAATTTTTTGAAGCTGGGCTAGAAGTGTTTAATCCATTGACAAAGACAAACCTCTAATTAATTTAGGAAATGAATCTGCAAAGAATAATATGATTGATTTATACAGTCACAAACAAAAACTGGTTAATGATATTTCTTCTTGAGAAAACATACAGCAATACAGAACAGGATCAGCCTGTGAGGTCCATGCCAACAACGGTGCTAATTTAACTAATTCCACCTGGCTACAAATAGTCTATATCCCTTCGTCTCCTACCTGTTCAAATGCCTGACTAAATAGCTTTTGTATTTGCTTCCACCACCTCCCCGGGTAATATCCTCCAGGTATAACTCATTCTGTGTAAATTACAACTTGCCTCTCAATTTCCTTTAAGCTTTTCCCCTCTCACCTTAAATCCATACCTGACATTTCCACCCTGGGAAAAAAACTGGCTTTTATGGCCCTGATAATTTAATATACTTCAATCAGGTCAGTCCTCAATTTCTGACACTCCAGGGAAAAAAACCAAGTGTGTCTGGCCTCTGGTTTGTGCCCTTCTTAAATAAGTGTGCATATTTGCTATGCCACTGAAATAAAGAGGAAATAAAGGTTGCTGTCAAGTGCTCATCAACTTCTTTGTATCCCTCTTAACACCTGGGAGAGATTCTGTCAGGCCATGACAACTTATTCAGATTTTTAAAATTCAACACCTTCTTCTTGGTATCAACATGCCCTAGTACATCGACACACCCCTGATCTCATTATACTTCATGACCTTCTACTTGGTGAATACTCATGCAAAGAACTTGTTCAGCATCTTGCCAGTCTTCTTTGTCACGAGGTATAATTTCCCTCCTTCATTCTTGAGTTGACTTATCCACTTGCTAGCTACGCTGTTGCTCTTAAAAATACGGATGATGCCGTATGATTCTCTTTAATCCCACATACAAAGGACATTTCATTATTCTATTGTTTTGTTGTGGTTACTGTGAATGCCTGCAAGAAAATGAATCCGAGGGTGGTATATTGTGAAAAAATAGATGTGTGTAAAAGATGGTCAAGGAAATGCTTTTTCTTTGGTATTACTCCACAATATGTTGAAACTGATTTAAAAATATGGATATTTAAAATGTGTATCCTAATATTCCCACTTTCTAAATAAATTTTAGTATTAGCTAACAAAATCAAAAATTACATTATTTGTTAACCACACTAATGATCTTAAATTCCTAAAGATTCTCTTATTCCCTAAGCTGTTTCCTATTCTTCTTATCCTATTTCATGTTCCCCTCCTGATTCCCTGTTTAAATTCTTCCTGCTTTTTTTTTCATTCCTCAGGGGCTCTGTTTGGTTTCAGCTTCCTAATCCTCACACAAGCTTCCTTTTTCACTCTGAGTAAATTTACATTTCTCATCATCCAATGTTCTTGAACTTTACAGTCCTTGTCTTTCTTCCTCACAGGAGTACATTATTCCGACTAGCTGCCCTTTAGACAATTCTCACATGTCAGGCATGCAGCTTCCCAGCTCCTGCCTAATACTGTTGTAAAACAGCTTTCTTCAATTGAGCACCCCTCCCACCACTGCCCAAGATTCAGTCTTATTCTATAAAAAATATTAAAACATAATTTTAAAAACAGAGAGCCAGTGGTAAAACAGGAATAGATGGCATTGTCCTTAAAAGAAGATCTAAAGAAGATTTGATAAGTCATGACTGGTTCTCACTGTAAGCTTTCCCTCAATATCAGCAAAACAAAAGAGCTTGGTCATTGACTTCAGGAAGGAGGGTGAAGCACATGCTTTAGTGTATGCCATTGGAGCAGAGGTCGAGAGGGTTGACAGCTTCAGGTTTCAAGGTGTAAACATCACCAATTTCCTGCCTTTCTCCAACCACATAAACACCATAGACAAAAAAAAGTGCATCTACACCTCCACTTCCTCAAGTGGGTAAAGAAATTCAGTTTGTGCCTGCTGATCCTCACCAACTTTTACAGATGCACCACTGAAAGCACCACAGCTCTGAGCACGGCTGCCAAGGAGCTACAGCAAGCAGTAAAGACGCTCAGCAGATCATGGAAACCAGCCTCCTCTCCATGGACTCTACACCTCTCACTGCCTTGGAAAAGCAGCCAACATAATCAATGGCTGCTTCCACCTTAGTTGGTCTCTCTCTCTCTCTCTCCCCCTCTATCTCCCCCCTCCTCCTCTCCCTCTCTCCCTCCTTCCCTCCCCAATTGGGCAGTGTATACAAAAGCCTATAAGCATATATTATCAGGCTCAGTGAGAGCTTCTATCCCACAGTTAGAAGACAATTGAGCAGACTTCTTGTATGTTAAGACAGACTCTTGACCTCACAATCTACCCCCTCATGGCCCTGCACCTCATTTTTGTTTTCCACTAGACCCTCACTGTAACTGCGACACATATTCCCTGCATTCATCTCTGCACTACTTTGATGTACTGATGTTTGGAAATTATCTGTATGGATGGCATGTACAACGAAGTTTTTCACTGTACCTCAGTATATTTGACAATAATAGACCAATTACAAACTAAAATATGAAAATTGATGACGTTAGACTGCTCGTCAGTGTGGGCTATGGGATGAGTGTGAATGAGTAAGGGCATGGGGAAAAGATCACTGCCTATAATTGTAATGGAAACAGAGTTAAACCATTTAAAAAATTACACAGGCAAAAGAGAAAACACCGTACATCACCCAGAGCAGGGGTTCCCAACTCGAGGTCCATGACCTCTTGCTTAATGGTATTGGTCCATGGCATAAAAAAGGGTGGAAACCCCTGGCCTAGAGTGTGCGACAAAGAGCAGATCTGAACTCCACAGGCCGTGAGGCTTCCTGTGCCTCACTCAGTGCCTTCGGGTTTGCGAGACCCAATATGATGGGCTGCGTGCACCACGCAGGCGTGGTGAATGAGTTTGGGCAGCAGTCCCAATTGGTCACTCTTGGAACAAGGCTTGGATTCCGATAATCTTTTATAACTTGCCAGTCATTCGTCAATGAAAATATGAAGTTTTTGTGAGCGGCACAGTGGCTCTACTGCCTAACTGCCCCCCTGCCCTTTGCAAAGGAAAACAACTCTTGATAACTAGCACCAGGAACAAGCAATGTGGTGAAAGTGCAGTTAGCTTGCTTTTTGAGCTAAATTTCATTCCATCTGAAAATAAGTTTTTGGCTTCAAATGTGCAATAATGCATTTTTCTTTTCTTTAACTGATCAAGGAAAAGAGGCTCTACTGCGCAGGCGCGTGACGTAGCGCGCTGAGGTTTAAAAGAAAGACCGCCATATACAGCAGCCACCGTTGGAGTGGACTGAGTCGGAGTGGGACGGCTTTGGCTCAATCAGGCTTTGGTGAGAAAAAGGGACTTTATTCTCTGGAGCATAGGAGAATGAGGGGTGATTTGATAGAGGTGTATAAAATTATGATGGGTATAGATAGAGTGAATGCAAGCAGGCTTTTTCCACTGAGGCCAGGGGAGAAACAAACCCAGAGGTCATGGGTTAAGGGTGAAGGGGGAGAAGTTTAAAGGGAACATTAGGGGCGGCTTCTTCACGCAGAGAGTGTTGGGAGTATGGAATGAGCTGCCAGATGAAGTGGTGAATACGGGCTCACTTTTCACATTTAAGAAAAACTTGGCTGAGAGGGGTTTGGAGCAGAAAAATGGTTCGACATAGCCAAGAAGGGCCAAAAGGCCTGTTTCTGTGCTGTAATGTTCTATGGTTCTAAAAAAGGAAAAACAATTCAGTAAATTTTGAAAATAGAGTCGTAAGGTCATATAGGGCAAATAAAAGAGGCCATTTGGCCCACTGCATCTGCGCTAATTAACAAGCATCCATGGGCACTAATCCCAATCTATTCTCTCTACATTTCCATCAGATTCAACTACTCACCTACACACAAAGGGAAATTTACACTGGCCTATTAACCTACTGACGCACATGCCTTTAGAATTGGTAGAAACAAGTGCACTGGAAGGAAGAACATGCTGGGACAGTGAAACTATGCGAACTCCATAGAAGCAGCTGCTCGGGTCAGGACTGAAACTGGGTCAGTGGAGCAGTGAAACTGCGGTTCTGCCACTCACAATAACTTCATATTTTTGTTGATGAATGACTGGTAAGATTGTTGGAATTCAGGCCTTGTTCAAGAGTGGCTAATGGGACTGCTGCCCAAACTCATCCACCACACCTGCATGGTGCATGCAGCCAATCATATTGGGTCTCCCAAACCTGAAGGCACAGAGTGAGGCACATGGAGACCTCATCCGCCATACCTCTGGGTTCTTGCCCTGGAATACTCCAAAACTTTCACCCAACTAAAGCTGGGGTAGAGCCTCAACCTGATGAAGGTTTTGAGGCTACAAATTTTTTAAATGTCCCTGATATTCAATGACATTAAAAATATAACATTCCTTCAAATTATTAAAAAGATGGAAATATAAAAATTAAAAATAACATTAGAACTCTGTGAACTAATAAATAAATAACAATAAAAACAATTATGTAACAGTTCAAAAACCAAACTCCAATCCACATTTCCGGAACCTTCACTCAGATGAATAGGGATTCTGATTCCATGCCAAGTCTGGCTGACTGACCAACTCCACAGGGAGCCAGCATTGGACTACAGTAACCAGTAGACATCACTGCATTAACAACCAAACACCAAGTCCAGGAAAAACTTGCTAGCAGCTGAACACCTGCAGTTCCTTAAAAATTGCGGGCAGGAGCCACCACAATTCAGCCCTTTATTCCCCTTCAGTAAATTAGCTTAGTTTTGTCACATGCACCGAGATACTGTGAAAACCTGTCTTACATTATCATTCAATTTACTATGATAACATCATGACAGCATTATGCATTAATATATAATTTGGGGTGGCACGTAGTTAGTGCAACGCTTCGCATCACCAGCGATCAAAGTTCAACTTCCACTGCTGTACGTAACCGCATGGATTTCCTCTGGGTCCTCAGGTTCATTCCCTCTCCCACACTCCAAAGATGTTCAAATTAGTGAGGGTTAGTAAGTCTTTGGCATGCTACATTGGCGCCAGAGGCATGGTGCCATTTGCAGCTGGTCCCCAGCATATCGTCGGACTGTGTTGGTCATTGACCCAAACAGCTCATTTCACCATTTCGATGTATGTGACACACAAAGCTAATCTTTAATCTTTATTTAATTACATGATCGCGAATGTAATTCCTGTCAGGTAATGCTACATGATTCTTTCACTGGACCATTATATTTTAGTGCCCTTTCAAAAAGAGGATGTGGGTTGAAAATATTTGCATATTTGACCTCCAAAGAAGTTTCAGTGCCTTTTGTTTTTCAAGAACTGAAATCACCAACATTTATTAAAATTGGTACAACACTACAATTCCCAATTGAATACTAAAATAATTGCTTCTACATGATAAAAAAAATGCAATAAATTAGTTTCTAAAATAATGTGTTACCTGTAGAACTTAGGATCCAGAAGACCATAGACTTCCTGATCAGCAGGAGATATTCCAGCAAACATATAGTAGAAAATATGGAAATTTTTCTCGCCTTCATCCTGATGCACCACTCGGGATTTTTCCAGAAGATATTCATTGATTTTTGCACCTTTTACTGGATGAAAGCAACAATTCACATATTAAATTAACTATCCTGTTAAATGGATGGACTAGCACAAACTATCCTCTTTGACAGCATATTGTTACTGTCCCTGAGCTTCCAAGATTTTCCTCCACATCTACTTCATTAATTATGTACTAACTCTAAAAGGATATTTCAATTGAAATATAATTAAATATTAAAATAGCCACACAATTGCTGCCTGGCTGTAGTAAATGGGAAGGGGAAAAGTTACTTTGAGAGACAAGGATTTAATTTCCATACTGTCATACAGATCAGTGACAGTCTCAATTCAAATTATTTTCTACATACAATTACTACATTCAAGGAAAAACACTGCATCAGCTCTAAACTTTTTGGAAACTTAAATAAGTTGCAACAAAATGGACCTTCCAATTGACTTAACAAACTTTCAGTTTGAGGAAGTAATCAGATGTCCAACAGTCTCATTATGCTAAATTGAGTAATTCTTTGTATTATTTCCTTTTGTCTGAACCAGAATGCACATTAATTCAATGGATAATTGGCTTCCCAGCTCAAAGCACATGAATGCAAACTGGCAAAAGTGAAGGCAGGAAATTCAAGAGTCTGTAGGCTGGGTTGTTCACCCAGCTTAAACAATATCAAACCAGAGCAATTGCCAAGTTTTCAGCTGCCCTGGAGTTATCTAGCAGAAAATTAAAATAACTTCTGACCTCACACAAATTATCCAAATTGAGAGAGAATGCAAATGAGCAACGTAATTAGGTGTTGTAGAGCATGAATCACAAAATGATAGCACACAGGTCAAACAAGTATATAAAGACACCTTGACCTTTATTGCAAAAGGTTTAAAAATAGAGAGGCTTTATTACAATTAACTGTAGAGCCACGCCTAGAGAGCTGCACACAGTTTGAAAAAGTTTTATTGAATTAGTAATACATTATGGTAACAGACTCAGCAAGCTCACACTGCTCTACTACACCCATATGATTAATTAACCAAACAATCTGTACGTCTTTTAGAACGTGGGAGGAAACTGGAGCACCTAAAGAAAACCATGTGCTCACATGGAGAACGTGCAGACAGTGGTGGAATTGAAACTGGGTCGCCGGTGCTGTAACATCATTACTCTGACCAGTACGCAATCATGCCACCCACGTATTGGACCCCCTTTAAGAAAGGAGAGTCCCGCTTGGTGGCGCAATAATATCAGCGCTGGACTCTGGAGCGAAGGTTCCCGAGCTCGAATCCAAGTTGGGCTGTTGAGCATCGAGCTAGCAACTCGGCCTTGTAAAAAACAAGAACAGCTTGCTACGGAAATACCGTAATGACGGTGCCCCGATAACTCCACTGCCGAGTTGAGGGCTATTCTTCTCTTCTTCTTAAGAAAGGAGAGCATGGAGGCAACCCAAAGGAGATTCACCAAGCTCATTCTGTAGATGAGAAGACTGTCCTATCTAAAGAGGCTAGATATTTGATCTATATATAGCAGAGCCCAACAGAAGGGGGGGGGGGGGGAATGGGAGTTACTGTTGTGTCCGACAAGATCTTGAGCAGGTATGATGGGGTAGATGTTGAGATGCTTTCATTAATGGGAAAGTCTTAAATGAAGGCACATTGTTACAAGACGGGCTAGAAATTTAAAACTGGACTATATTGAAATTTTTTTCCACAGAGGGTGATAAATCCTTCTACACTAGATCCTTCTACGCTAGATCATTCAGAGAGGCAGCTCATCAGTGTAGTGGTTTAGTGCAATTGTTTTACAGCACAAGCGATTACTGATCGGGGTTTGATTACCACCACTGTCTGTTAGGAATTTGAATGTGTTCCCAATGACCACATGGGTTTCCTCCAGGTGCACTAGCTTCTTCTCATTTTGCTGGGTCAAATTTGAAGACAGAATATAATATTAATGGTAAGACTCTTGGAAGTGTGGAGGATCTGAGAGATCTTGAAGTCCGTGCCCATAGGATACTCAAAGTTGCTGCACAGGTTGACAGTGTTGTTAAGAAGGCGTATGGTGCGTTGGCATTCATCAACTATGGGACTGAGTTCAAGAACTGTGGGTAGTGTTACAGTTATACAAGACCTTGGACAGACTGCACTTGGAGTACTGTGTTCAGTTCTGGTCACCTCAGTACAGGAAGGATATGGATACTGTAGAGAGAGAGTCCAGAGGAGATTTACAAGGATGTTGCCTGGATTGGAGGGCATACCTTAGAAGAATCGGTTGAGTGAACTTGGCCTTTTCTCCTTGGAGCAACAGAGGATGAGATGTGATCTGATAGAGGTGTATAAAATGATGAGAGGCATTGATCTTGCAGATAACCAGAGGATTTTTCCTAGGGCTGAGATGGCTAACATGAGGTGCTTTGAAGTTTTAAGGTGCTTGGAAATAGGTACCGAGGGGAAGTCAGGGGTAAGTTTTTCACACAGAGAGTGGTGGGTGTGTGGAATGCACTGCCGGCGGCAATGGTGGAAGCTGATACGACAGGGTCTTTTAAGAGCCTCTTAGATAGGTACATGGAATTTAGAAAAATAAAGGGCTATGTGCTAAGGAAATTCTAGGCAGTCTCTCGAGTAGGTAATATGGTCGACACAACATTGTGGGCCGAAGGGCCTGTAATGTGCTGTAGATTTCTATACTCTAGGTTCACATTCCAAAGATGTACATTTAGAGTTAGTGGGCATAGTATGTTGGCACTGGAAGTGTGACAACACTTGCAGCCTGCCCCAGCACATCGTAAATGATGATGGAAATGACACATTTTACTATGTTTTGATGTTTTAATGTTTTGATCGACGTGACAAATAAAGCTGATATTTTAAAAAGTGCTTGAGACAGAGATAGATACATTTCAAAAATCAAGGAAGTGAGGGCTCTGGGGAGCAGGCACAGAAAAGACCGTACTGAATAGCAGAACAAGCTTGAGGAGTTCTTGTTGTGTTAACTGGTTAGCTATTTGCAACATCCAGATGCTGAGCACGAGGTTGATGAGTGGTTACATTATAGTAGTGTACCGGTTATTGCAATGCTATTAGAATTCCGGAGTTTGAAGATCAATTCCAGTGCCATGGAATGGATGGATTTTCCCCGGGTCATGCAGTTTCCTCCCACAAAGACGTACCAGGTAGGCTAACAGGTCATGGAAATTGTACTGTAAATGGATTGTGGTTAAATTGGGGTGGTCGGGGGAGTTCCTGGGCAGTGCAGCTCAAAGGGCCAGAAGGGTCTATTCTGTGCTATATTTCTAAACAAATACATTTGCCACTAGGAAATGAATCTCTCTCTCTGACTTGTGAGAGAGTGACTTCTTGAGCCTTTACTAAGCATTCACATTGTCTTTGACTTACCTGTTTGCAAACCAAATTTAGAAAGGTACGTTCTTTGTATTCTTTGCTCTCGACCCCAAAAACAATTCTTAATTTCTCTAATGCTTATATTCTATACTAGTCCCAGTAATGGTAACTGGCAAAATAGCCAATGTGACACAAGAAACCCCTTTTACAAATGTAGGGAGTGCCTTATGGTCTGGGATGCACTCTAGTTTGGGCAGATTAAAAACGAGGCACTCAAATGGGAACTGTATAAATATTTGAAATGGAAAGTTGGATGTCGCTACAGGGAGAGAGCATGGAAATGAGATTACAGGGTTACTATACATACTCCAAAATGAACTCATCTCTACCTGTAACAGAACGAAAGGTTGACTCGGTAAAGGCAAGCCAAAGGTGGCAAAAATGCCTTGAGGCAGCTGTTTCACATTAGACTGAATAGAGCAAATCTCAAACTAGATTGATGACTATCCTATCAGAGGACAGACTCCACTCAGGAGCTTTTCTTTTAAATAAAAGCAGTTTTAAAAGTGGGCTACCAAAACTGGAAGCACTGGATGAATATTTTGTTGCATTAGGTATCATGAGGCCGCTATTAGTCAGATCATTCAGATGAACCAGCCAGGCTTAATATTCAATAGGATTTGTGGAGATGAGCCTTGGGAAGCAGTCAGTGAAGAAATCCAGTGTGGACACAGGGTCTGTGTACATAGGGAAGTGATTCTGTGGTTGTGCGGGTGCAGGTCTGAAATTCATTCTGGGTTGTTAGCAGGTGAAGCAGTCATTCAATCAGACCAACCCAGGGCTGAAAATAACAATGCAGTCTTTCCTGGTAGGGAGGCAAATCTGGAAGAGAACAGCTATGATTGACCTCACTTTCTGACAAAACAAGAGTCTATGGCAGAACTTACACCATTTCACCAGTTCCAGTAACCTCATTTGTTCTGGAAGACTGGAAAATTGCAAATGCCACTCCATTCTTCAAGAAGGGAGAGAGACAGAAGAAAGGAGAACTAGAGGCTGGTTACTCTGACCTCAGTGGCTGGGAAGACATTGGAGTTGATTATTAAGGATGAGGTCTCAGGATACTTGGAGGTACATGATAAAATAGGCTGTAGTCTGCACGGCTTTCTCAAACAAAAATCTTCCCTGACAAATCTGTTGGAATTCTTTGAAAAAAACAAGCAGGATAGACAAAAAAGAAATGCGATGTTGTTTACTTGGATTTTCAGAAGGCCTTTGACAAGCCTCCACATGAAGCTCCTTAATAAAATACGTGGTACTACATGAAAGATTCTAGTACAGATAAAGCAGAGGCTGATTGACAGGAGGCAAAAAGTGGGAATCAATGGAGCCTTTTCTGGCTGGCTGCTGGTGACTAGTGGTATTCCACAGTGGCCTGTGTTGGAACCAATTCTTTTAATGTTATATATCAATGATTTGGATGATGGAATTGATGGTTTGTAGATGGTATGAAGATAGGTGGAGGGGCAGGTAGTTTTGAGGAAGTAGAGAGGCTACAGAAGGACTTAGGAGACTTAGGAGAATGGGCAAAGAAATGGCAGATGTAATACAGTGTTGGGAAGAAGAAGAAATGAATGGGTTGTGTGGTGAACTATGTGCCTGTCTGGACACGCCCCCTGCTGACTGCTCCTGTGGCTCCTCCCACAGGCCCCTGTATAAAGGCGATCTGAGGCCTGACGCTCGGCCTCAGTCTCCAGGTCATAGTATGATGGACACTCACTCCTGGTTCCTTCTTCCAGTCGATAAAAGCCGATATCTCGCCTTACGTCAGTGTGAGTTATTGATGGTGCATCAGGTTGACTATTTTCTAAATGGAGAGAAAGTACAAAAAACGGAGGTACAAAGAGAGTTGGGAGTCCTTATGCAGGATTCCCTGAAGTTAATTTGCAGGTTGTGTCTGTGGTGAGGAAGGTAAATGCAATTTTAGCATTCATTTCAAGTGGACTAGAATATAAAAGCAAAGATATAATGTTGTTTATAAAGCACAGGTGAGCCCTCACTTGAAGTATTGTGAGCAGCTTTGGACCCCTTGTCTTAGAAAGGATGTGCTGAAACTGGAGAGGGTTTCAAAGGCCATTCACAAAAATGATTCCAGGATCGAATGGCCTGTTTTATGAAGAGTGTTTGATAGCTCTGGGCCTGTACTCACTAAAATTCATTAGAATGAAAGTGACCTCACTGAAAACTATCAAATGGTGAAAGGCCTTGATGGAGTGGATGTGGAGAGGATCTTTCCTATGGGGGAGAGTCTAAGACCAGAGGACAAAGCCTCACAACACCCCCCCCCCCCTCCACTTTTTCCATTTCCTTGCCTGTCTCATGTTGTTTGTCCATCATCTCCTGCTGGTGCTCACCCTCCCCCCTTTTTTCTTCCTTCCATGGCCTTCTGTCTCTTTCACCAGTCAACTTCCCAGCTCTTTGCTTCATCCCTCCCCATCCAATTGTAGGGCTCTTAGTACCAGTAACTGTGGTATTTACTGTTCAAGCTAACAAAATGGCTTCTCTGTATTGTTACAATGAAATGGCTTCTCTGTAATGTTACTTAATGCTGTAATGGGTTTCTGTATCTGGAATGTTTGGGTTATGACTGCAGATAAGGGGGGAACTAACCAATGGAGAATTATTACGCTATCTTGTATGTGTAAGCCGAGCGGGAGTTTGTGGTCTTTTATGGGAGGCGAGCGAGGAGGACGGACGAGTGAGGAGCGGACAGCGGTTCCAGGGCGGCGGATACTGGACATCGGCAGTTCGGACGGTGGCCAAAGGCTCAGAAGGTCATTGTGGATGGAACCAGAGGCGTGAGCTCCAAAGTATTAAAATATTATGTGCATAAACTGATAACCTTACTGATTTGGCACCTTTACGTTATCTGTTTCTACTAACCCATCATCAAGAAATAACTATAAAGTTGTAATTACTTACTCGCCTTTGGTGTATTGCCTGGTATTTGTGCGCGTGCAAGTACTGGGGAGGCATTACACTGTATTTACACCAAAGTATTGCACTACTGGCGGGGCAATGGCGGCTCACCCTAGGCGAATGGGGGTAAATTGGGGGCGCAGATATCAGCTATCGCCTGGGGTTTCTCTCTCCCCTCCCCCAACTTTCAAATCTACCCTCAGCTTTTTTTCCTCCAGTCCTGCCAAAGAGTTTCAGCCCGAAAGGTCGACCTGTACATTTTTCCATAGATGCTGCCTGGCCTGCTGAGTTCCTCCAGCATTTTGTGTGTGTCGCTCAAAATAGAGGAGTGTCCTTTTAGAATAAAGATGAGGAGGAATTTCTTTAGCCAGAGAGTGGTGAATCTGTGGAATTCTAGTCTTTATGTATACTTAAGACAGAGATTGAGAGATTCTTGATTGGTCAGGATAGGGAGGGATGCGAGAAGATGGCAGGTGATTGTGGCTGAGATGAAAATTGGATCAGCCATGATGAAATGTCCTAATTCTGCTCCTGTATCTCGTCTTGTTCCCTGCAAACTATTTTCTGAACTTTCCTCAGTTCTCATACCACCCATTTGCAGTATCCAATGTTTGGGAATGGGAAGGAGGGAAAAACATTGTAGTCACAGAGAGAACATGCAGATTCCACATAGACTGCACCCAAGGCTAGAATTAAATTCAGATTATAGGAGCTCTGTGACTTCAATGAAAACTAAACTATTCACCTATAGTCCTACTGCCTTTTCTTAGTCATAAACCATTGGAAGCAAAATGCCCTTTCAGTTCACTTTTTCGTTGACTGTTCCAAACACATAACAGCTGTTAAGTCACCTCAACAACTTAAATTTTTACAGAACTCGTGGACATAACAGGTGATGTGCCATGCACTTTAACGTCTTCAAACATCAAGTAATGGCTCTTGCAATGAATAGAAGCGCCTCTCACAATGACTTTTTTAAAATTTCAAAGTTATTCATAAAAAATTATGAAAAATAAAAATACATGATTTCAAGTCGACATTTTCATAACAAGTAATGTTTACCATTGCCTAGAATTAATACATCAAGAGTTAATACCCAACATACTAACGTAAACAGCACCTGAGGTTTTAAACACAAACTTTAAGTCACTTGCATGAAATGTGATGGGACTCTGAAACAAGTTCCTCCTTTGTATTTTGAAATTTCTCAATAACTTTGGATTAAAATGTGATCCTCTCTGTGCAGGATACACTCCAGTCCTGCAATGCCCATCAATACTGGAAGGGCAACCAACAAGCCAACAGTCACTGTAAACTCCATTATCTGTAGACATAGTGGCGAGACAGCTCGGGCAGAACCTTGAGAGCCTACCGCCTGGACCTATAAATGAATATCCCCTCCCATATAGCATACCCAAGATCAGGATTGTAGGATAAGGCAATCCAGGGTTGAGGGACAGTTCCTTCAAATATTCCAACAGGGGTTGCAGTTTGTCAAATAAAAACTGGAAAGAAAGACTCCTTCAGCACGCAGAAATGGTAGGTGACCCAGGAGCCTGAGAGTTATTGGGCTTGACTGTTCTGTGCAACACCCTCCAACCTAACACCCTGATCTAAAGGGAGAGGGAAGACTTTCACTGTGAGCCCCAGTAGAGATCACCGTAGTATGTCTAGACAGTAGATGAGGGCAAGGAGCTGGAGGTGTGTAGCAGCAACACATGTAAAAACAGCAGCTCAGATGTGGGACAGTACAAAAGGCATCTCTGAGAGATGGCTCCCGCTGTGCGCTGGGGGGTGTGGGAATTTTTTTGTTGTCCAATGAGCAATTCTGGTCAACTGGGGAGTGGGGGGGGGGGGTGGTTAGATCAGCCGGGAATGCTCCAAACCCTGAGTCGTGGGTCTGACAGATGCTCTAACCATGTGTTTCAGTGATGGGCAGGTCACTCTTCCACCATCCAGTCTGTCCCTTTGTCCAACTCTCAGTGGAGAGTAGCTTCCACCGTCAGTAGGACAGCACTGTTTGGAGGTGACCATGTCCCAGACACTGAAATAGTCCTGAGTGATGGGAGAGGGATACATTAAGGACATTTAACAGACTCTTAGATAAGAACATGGATGAAAGAATTTCATCTGCCAGATGTATGTAACACTCCTCCCAATTGGAACACTTCTCCCAGTGAACTGGACTACCAAGGCTACCTACTGATGCTGTGGCAAACTTGTCAATATCTAAACATGCTCTATGAAGATGGAACTTAGCTATCTGATTTCTGGCATACTCCTCTTTGAAAGTGAAGGGGCACCATTCAAGATCTGTTACCATGCACCAAATACTCTGCAACTGTGTACAAACTCATACCCAGACCATAAAATCAGGTCCAAATTAAAACAAACGGAGTACTGAAATAGAATGTGTGACCCATCCTGTCAAAGATCTCTCTAGGTCTGTGACCAAATGAATGTTGTAGTGAATTCAAGCAGCCTTGAATTATGCAGAACATGTCTTCACAGGATGGTCCTGGAAGGCACCATGCCCTATAAAGGAAGCAAAGTCACATATTGCCTTCAGAACTAAGACTGAGAAGCCATTCAGCAAGTTAGTATCTTGCTGAACCTACTACCTTTTCCCAGAGAGTTAAAAGACAAGGCACAGTCCAATCTCATAGTATCTTGAACCTGTGACTTCATGTTTGTACTTTGAAACATTCAATGAATCCACTTTCAGTTTGTACATCTTGCCTAAGGTAAGTCCTTGAATGCTTGATCTAGTACTCCAAATGAAGCACCTTCTACTCAGGTACCAGATCTTAAACTCCCACCTCTTAGTTACCTCCCTAGGCTATTCTGACATGAGTCTTGCCCACATCCCACCACTGACTCAATTAGAGGAAGCCCTTGGATCAGACTATTGAGTTAGGAATACAAAATGGAATCCTACCATAGTGGCTGTGAATTTGTACTCAAGACATTGAATGGGAGAAATAGATGTAGCAAAATGCTAGTCATCAACAATGCTGGTCATAAAACCATCAAAATGTCGACAGTAATCCAACTGATTCACCAATGTCCTTCAGTAAAGGAAATATAGCTTTTGCAACTTGTTTGCAAATCCATCCTCAACTAAGTTTGACTCCTAACTCACCAAAATGTCTAGCAAGCATTCAAAAAGTGAAGAAAAAACTGGTCTCCCACACAATGATATTCACTTTCTATGAACAACAATATCTCACAAACAATAACATTCTTTCAGAATTGTAGGTGCTGTTATTTAAGCACGTGTCTTAAGTTAAGTTTGGAGTAACTACTGTTTCAGAAAGAGAACTTGGAGTTGGGAAATACCCAGGATATTGAGGAATAAATCCAGAAGAACACGTCTACTTTGATTTCAATAATTGGTAGAGGAAAATCAGGTGAATGTTTACAGGAAATGGGTTTGCCATTAATGAATTACAATGAGGCCCCCTGCTTTCAAATTAATTGTTACTCAATGTTTAAAACATCAAACAGATTTCCCAGACCAAAGGAAACCCAACAACTCAAAGTAGATTAGAAAAGATGAAACCAGGATGTTTGCCTTCATATCACTGCTCGAGAGGTAGGAACAGTTCATCCTGGTGCAACAATTTTATTCCACAAACCATAATCAGTCTGTGCCTCCCCCACCTAATAAATGTTAAGAACCCCCAACCGTGATGCACGCCTCCTTCCCCACAAAACAACCATGAGGCCACCTAGGGATATAAAACTCATCTGAAGTAGCCGACTTGTTAAATATTGCAGAACATTTTAGAAAATCAATTGAAACTCTGATGCATAAAGTTGACAGGCAGTTAAGGTGGGGTATTGGGAGAAAGCTAGAAAGAGAGTTCAAAGGTCAAAGTAAATTTATAATCAAAATATGTATTTTTTACCATATACCACCATGAGTTTCATTTCCTTTCAGGCATTTACAGAAAAAAATAAAAGAATTCAGAAGAATCTACGAAAAACTATACATAAAGACTGACAACCAGTGTGCTAAAGAAGATAAACTGGGCAAATAGCACTATGAACTCAACACAAAATGCTGGTGGAACTCAGCAGGTCAGGCAACATCTATAGAGAGTACTGATGGAGGGGCCTGGAGCAAAACATCAGCTGTTTCTTTCTCTTCATACATGCTGCCTGACCTGCCGAGTTTTCCGGCATTTTGTAAGTGTTATTCTGGATTTCCAACATCTACAGAATCTGGAAACTGTGTACAAGATATATTTTGTTTTACCTGCAGTATTGTGAAATCTCAGTTGAATATATTTCCCAAATCTGCTACTGTTGTCATTCACCATGGTCTGAGCATTTCCAAATGCTTCCAGAAGTGGATTCACCTGCAAAAGAGAGTGTTCTTTTTAAGTTTTCCTATCATAGCAACATCTAAAACGTTAATTACAAGACAAAGACAGCATGATACTAAGGCTGCAAACGTGACTTGACCCACAGGTTCAGTGCCTTTCCCCAACCAATATGAGGTCTATTGTCTATATAAATAAAAATCTAAAACTACAGGAGATCCGAGAAGGTTGAACGTGGCAGCAGGGTATACAGGCAGATGAAACAGATAACAAGAAAGATATGTGATACCAGATGAAAACAAAAGCAAAAACAAAGCACAACAAAGCAAAAATTAGTGAGAAGACAGAGTATTGGGAAGCTTTTAAAACCCTACAGAGAGCAACTAAAAGAATCATTAGGAGGGAAAAGATGAAATATGAAATTAAGCTAGCAAACAATATCAAAGTGGATAGTGAAAACTTTTTCCAAGTTGTAAAAAATAGAAGAGAGATGAGAATGGATATAGGACCGCTAATAAATGAGAGTGGACAAATAATAACAGAGGACAAGGAGGTGGTAGATGAACTAATGAGTATTTTGCATCAGTCTTCACTGTGGAAGACACTAGCAGTGTGCCAGATGTTGAAGGGTGTGAGGGAAGAAAATGAGTGCAGTTACTATTACATGGGAGAAGGTGCTCAAAAAGCTGAAAGACCTAAGGGTACATCATAATTTACCCAGACCAGATGAACTGCACCCTAGGGTTCTGAAAGTGGTTCCGGTAGAGATTGTGAAGGCATTAGAAATAATTTTTCCAGCTAAAGCAATAACAGTTCTTTGCAACATAATGAAAGAGGGAACACTGTTCAGTTTTGAAATGCTTAAAGAGAAACACTTATTAGAAAAACACAATTTTTATCGGTATTTACAGATGCAACAATATGTTAATAAGACGCTTAAAAATGTAACCAAGGCAAATACATGCTTGATAGAGCTCTTTAGAAAAGCATATAATTCAGATAATGGTAGTAGAATCATTTCAAGCATGTGTAAGGGGTTGTCAAATCTTAAAACACACTCGACTTCATACATTAAAACAAAATGGGAGAAGGAAGGAGGGATAATTATATCTGAGGAAGAATGGACAACAATATGGAGATATCAATGGAGGTGTACCATTTCACAGAAATGGAGGGAGTTTGGATGGAAAAACTTTTTAAAAAATTTTTTTTATTAGTTTTTCTATACATTTTACAAATTAAAAAAAACCCCAAATCACAATGAGGAACATTAATACAGTGCAAAATTAAGCATACAATGACAATATGCTACAAAGAGAGAGAATTTTTTAAAAAAGCACCTAAATTGAAGACAAGTAAACTCCCCAAACCCCACAACACAAAAAAAACTCCAGACCAACCACAACACAATATAGAGAATATAAATCAGGACAATCAAACTCCCAGACTGTGAATACACTTAGCAACAGAGGATAGTAATGCCTACTACCAGAAAAAAAAGGAGCTGAAAGCAAGGGACCAAAAAGAGAGGAAAAAAACCCTAGTCAGGAGAAAGGTTATGAAAGTACTCGATAAAAGGTCCCCAGACCTTATAGAACTTTAGATCCGAATTAAGAACTGAATAATGGATTTTTTCGAGGTCCAAGCAGGCCATAATGTCGTTAAGCCATTGAGCATGAGTGGGCGGGGCAACATCTCTCCATCTGAGGAGGATCAAGCGTCTAGCCAGGAGAGAGGCAAAGGATAATATTCGGCATTTGGTCGGACTCAGACGTAAATCTGTCTCGCCCCAGAAACCGAACAAAGCAATTAAGGGGTTTGGTTCTAGGTACTGATTCAGAATATACGATAACGTAGTGAAGACATCTTTCCAAAATTTCTCCAAGCTAGGACAGAACCAGTACATATGGATGAGAGAGGCCACGCCCCTCTTGCATTTTTCACAGAGCAGGCTAATGTTAGGGTAGAATCGAGATAGTTTAGATTTAGACATATGGGCTCTATGAACAATCTTAAACTGTAAAAGGCAATGGCGAGCACAAAGAGAGGTTGAGTTAACCGATTTGAGAATCGTCCCAACTCTCATCAGATAAGGAGGTATTTAAATCCTGCTCCCAGGCCATTTTAATTTTATCCACAGGGGCCCGTCGTAAGGCTGCTAATTTATCTTAAATAATTGATATTAAACCTTTACCTAGTGGATTAATGGAAAGAAATAAGTCCATAGCATTTTTCGCAGGCATTTCAGGAAAGTTAGGAATTAAAGGAGCAATAAAGTGTCTAATTTGGAGACAT
The DNA here is from genome assembly GCF_030144855.1 of Hypanus sabinus. Taxonomy (NCBI): domain Eukaryota; kingdom Metazoa; phylum Chordata; class Chondrichthyes; order Myliobatiformes; family Dasyatidae; genus Hypanus; species Hypanus sabinus. Next base: position 82,084,336 of record NC_082719.1, read on the forward strand.
CTGAAAAAAGGAGCTTTGGGCAGATTGAACTTAACAGAGAGCTGCTGAAAAGAAGCGAAGCGATTATCAATAAAAAGATCTTCAAAATGTCTAATGCCCTTCCTATACCAAACATGGAATGCTGAATTGTACGTAGTAGGTGAAAAAAGGTGATTATGTACGACAGGGCTGGAAACGGAAAAACCATGGAAACCATAGCATTTCCTGATCTGAGCCCATATACACAAAGTGTGTCTAACAAGAGGATTAGCTATTGATCTGGGCAGACTACTAGGGAGTGCAGAGCCAAGAAGTGCAGAGATAGATAATTCTTTAGTGGAGCTCAACTCCATTGCCACCCAAATAGGGCACTCGGGTTGGCCATGGAAGAAAGACCAAAAGGTAGCACAGCGTATATTAGCTGCCCAATAATATAAGCGAAAGTTAGGTAAAGCCATGCCACCCTCTTTTTTAGATTTTTGGAGATGGGTTTTATTAATTCTAGAGTGCTTATTCTTCCACAGATATGACAAAATATGGATGGAAAAACTTGATGATATTTTATTACACCCTCTCAGAAATCCCATTATGATAGTAACCCCCCTGTTTGCTAGAGAAATTGTGGAAATCAAAATGCAAATCATTATCATATTTTTTTGGGACTGCCCTGTTATCACAAACTATTGGAGGGGGATACACAATGCCCTACAAGACATCTTTAAATGTGAAATTCCCTTGGAGCGTAAGACCATATATTTTGGGTATATACCTCAAGAATGGTTGAAAAGAGATAAATATTTAATGAATATACTGTTGGTGGCTGGTAAAAAGACTCTTACAAGGAAATGGTCATCACAGGAGAGCCCAACTTTAAATACATGGATGGAAATTACAATGGACCTTTACAAAATGGAGAAGATAACAGCATCTGTTAACCATAAGCTTGAACAATTTGGTTCATACTTGGAAAAATGGTTTAACTACATAAAGCCTCATAGGCCTGATTTTATTCTCACAAATCAATGAATCTGTTGTAAAAAAAAGATCACTCCCTACTTGTACATAGTTCTTTCCTTTTGCTTGTTTTTTCTTTCCACTCTTTTCTACAAGTGTATACCTCAGATAAATACTTCGTGGAGATTTGTGATATATATGATTATATGATATATATGTACAATGTCTGAAATACATCTTATGGAAATGTTTGTTTGATGAACTTCAATAAAAAAATAAATTACAAAAAAAAGAAATTAATTTTTCAAAATCACTGGACTCTGGCAGAGTGCCAGAGGACTGGAAAATTGCAAATGTCACGCCACTCTTTAAGGAAGGAGGAAGGCAGCAGAAAGGAAATTATAGTTATGGAGTTCTTAGTGACACAGGACGAGATAGGACAAAGTCAGCATGGTTTCCTCAAGGGAAAATCTTGCCTGATGAACCTGTTGGAATTCTTTGAGGAGGTTACAAGTAGGATAGATATAGGGGATGCAGTCAATGTTGTATATTTGGACTTTCAGAAGGCCTTTGATAAGGTGCCACACATGCTAGAACCTTATGGGATTACAGGAACGTTATTGGCATGGTTAGAGTATTGGCTGATTGGTAGGGGGCAGCAAGTGGGAATATAGGGTCCTCTGTCTGATTAGCTGCCAGTAGCTAGTGGTGTTCTGCAAGGGTCTGTGTTGGGACTGCTTTTTTTTTTATGCTGCATATCAATGCTTTAGATGACGGAATAGATATCTTTGTTGTCAAGTTTGCAGATAATATGAAGATTGGTAGGGGAGCAGGTAGTGTTGAGGAAACAGGAAGGCTGCAGAAGGACAAGACAGATTAGGAAAATGGGCAAATAAATGTCAATTGCAATACAGTTTTAAATGTATGGTCATGCACTTTGGTCATGAATTAAATGTACTGTATAGATTATTTTCTAAACAGAGAGAAAATCCAAAAATCTGAGATGCAAAGGGAGTTGGGGGTATTTGTGAAGAACACCCTAAAGGTTAACTTGCAGGTAGAGTCAGTGGTAAGGAAAGGAAATGCAATGTTAGCATTCATTTCAAGTGGTCCAGAATACAACAGCAGGGATGTGATGCTCAGGGTTTATAAGGCACTGGTGAGGCCTCACCTTGAGTATTGTGAACAGTTTTGGGCTCCTCATCTCAGAAAAGATGTGCTGACATTGGAGAGGGTTCAGAGGAGGTTCACAAGGATGACTCTGGGAATGAAAGGGTTATCATACGAGGAATGTTTGATAGCTCTGGGTCTGTGCTTGCTGATATTTAGAGGATGAGGGTGACATCATTGACAGAGTAGACAGAGTAGATGTGGAAAGGGTGTTTTCCATGGTGGGGGAGTTGAGGACAAGAGGGCACAGACTCAGGATAGTGTGGCGTCCATTTAAAACAGAGACGCAGATAAATTTTTTTGGCCAGAGGGTGGTGAGTTTGTGTAATTTATTATCATAGGCAGCTGTGGAGGCCAGGTCGTTGGGTGTATTTAAGACAGAACTTGAAAGGGTCTTGACTGGACATGGCATCAATGGTTACAGAGAGAAGGCTGGGAAGTGGGGTTGAGGAGGGGAAAAAAGGATCAGCCATGATGGAATGACAGAGCAGACTGGATGGGCCACATGGCCTAATTCTACTCCTACATCTTATGGTCGTATGAATTACAATGAGGTCCTCTGCTTTCAATTTTTTTAAACATCAAACAGATTTTCCAGACCCAAGGGAACCTAACAATTGAAAACAGATTAGAAAAATTGAAACCAGTGGTGACTCCCTTCATAACAGTGCCTAAGAAAAGAGTTTTGGTTCATCTGGGTCAACAATTCCACAAACCAAAACCATCTGCACCTCCCCCACCTAATAAATGTCAACAACCCCCAACTGTGACACAGGCCTCGTACCCCACAAAACAACCATGATGCTATCTGCGGCTACAAAGCTCACCTAAAGTAGCCAGAAAGTTAAATATTGCCGACTATTTTAGAAAATCAACTCTAATGTCTAAAGCTGAAAAATGATTGGTGTTTGGTGTCAAGAGAAAGCTGGGAAGAGAGCTCACAGTTCAAAGTAAGTTTATAATCAAAAGTACTTATACGTTACTATATGTTACCTTGAGATTCATTTTCTTGCAGACATTTCAAAGGTTCACTTTATTGTCTAAGTACGCATGTACAATATAACTCAGATATATCGCTCACATGGAAAATGGCAGCAAGAATACCAAAACCTGACCTTCCAACCCATCCCTTGCACAAAAACCAACCCGGAAAATAGCAGCCAGACATCAAAAACCCCAAACCCCAAGCATGCTTCCATACATAAAGAGAACCACCAACAGTGTCTAACCTCCAACCCCCAGCTCCCACATACAAAAACAAAGAACACCCACACAGGAAAAAAACACGACAGAGTCTATGAAAAGCTTTGCATAAAGACTGGCAACCAATGTGCGAAATCAGGCAATCTGAGCAAGTAATAAAAAATAATTCTACAAACATTATACAAAATACTGTAGGAACTCAGCAGGTCAGGTAACAACTGTAGAGAGTGCTGTTGAAGGGTCTCAGCCTGAAATTTCCACTGTTTATTCATTTCCATAGATGCCTCCTGACCTGCTGATATCCCCCAGCATTTTGAGTGTTGCATAGGAAACCAACATTTTTTAAACTTGTTTTCTCTTGGTCATCTAATCAACAAAGGGTCTTTCAGCTAAAATATTAATGTGTTGCAATTCCACAGATGCCACCTAACCTGCTGAATGTTGTCAGCAATTTGTGCTTCTATTTTTATGACCAGCATCTTCTACTGGCCGGGGGAGCAGGAGGTCACTATTGACACCATCAATAGCCTTGTCAAATTAATGGCCACTTTTGCCTTCATTTTGCTTACAACATCTTTCCTGGATTTGTGAGCCAATATGATCACATCCCTGAAGACTGCCTAAAACAGTGACCTCCAACATGCTACAGCCTTTCTATATCCGCAGAGTTACCTTCAGACCTTTTACGATAAGCCTTAACACTTATCTTGTCGATCGGTCTTTTGGTCACTGACTGAACATTTCATATCTGTACCTATATTTTGTTTAAACAGGAGTGCTGTGAAAATGTCCTTTATTATCAAAATGCTATTTTCCTTTTCATATTGTCTATTTTCTTTGGGTTCAATCTAATAAATAAAGTGCACTTAATTCATAATTTAGTCACTGAATTTAAATAATTTCAATTTCTCCTCAATCAAAAACACCTGTGCTTATTTAAATACTAAATTCAAATTGCAAATAAATTTTCATTCTAAACATGGCCACATGCTAATACGAACATAGATGTAAACGTAAACAACTGGCCTGTCTATTTCGTCTCTCCAGTATCACCTTATTGTTGCAATCCTTTTCCTGGAACCATTCAAACAAATCTTTTTAATGCTGCCTTCTGAACCTTTTCTACTTGGTTAAAGTGTACCAATTAAAATTGGTGTGGATGGATCTTATAAGCAAAACACAAAATGCTGGTGGAACGCAGCAGGCCAGGCAGCATTTATAGGAAGAAGCACTGTCCACATTTCGGGCCGAGACCCTTTGTCAGGATGAAGGGTCTTGGCCCGAAACGTCGACAGTGCTTCTTCCTATAGATGCTGCCTGGCCTGCTGCGTTCCACCATCATTTTGTGTGTGTTGCTGGAATTTCCAGCATCTGCAGATTTCCTTGTGTTTGGGATCTTATAAGGCAGGGGTGGCCAAACTGCTGACCGCGAGCCACATGCGGCTCTTTGGCATTCAATGTGTGGCTCATGGAAACATGTTGGTTGATCTTTTTAACCATGTGCTGCCACTGTGTAGAAATGAATGGGAAAGCATTTTGGCGATATATAGAACCGCGGGAAATCCCTTGAGACTTAATTCCATCACTCAAGAGTTGGTGAGAATCGCTACATGGCGCTGAAGACAGCTTGAAGACAGAGGCGCGAGTTTCAAAATACACGACGTAGATCTACATCGTTGGGCGCTGAAGGCAAAAGTAGTGCAGACGTAAATCTACGTTGTTTGGCGCTCAAAGTGTCAGTGAGTCTAGACCCGACCTCACTCACGTCATGTACTTTAACGCAGTGTAACACAGGACGCTGAATTGTGCAGACCTAGTTGGTACACTGTGGATACAAATTTTGTTTACAAGTGTCTGTGAAAATTTTGTGAAGGAAGATGGCTTCATCAAATTGTAAGAAACGAAAATATGAAGATGAAAACAGACATCTTAAGCCACAGAGGGAGGAAGATTTTGCATTCACTGTTAAAGGAGGTAAACCTTTGTGTCTTATCTGCAATGTGTCACTCAGTCATTACAAAGCCAGTAATTTGAAACGCCACTATGAAACAAATCACAAAAACTTTTCGGCTGATTATCCATGTAAATCCAAATTACGGAACAACAAATCAACTGTGTTAAAATCATTTCTAAATAGCCAGCAGATGCTGTTGACAACGTTCAGTAAGGCAGCTGATACAATGACTGAAGCTAGTTTTGTTATGTCATGGAATATTGTTCGTGCTAAACGCCCACATTCTGATGGCGAATTTGTTAAGAAGAATATAGCTGAAGTTGTTGCAGTTAGATCAGCGGCTAATAGCATAAACACCAGTTTCACGCCCCACTACAGAGAGGCGTATCTCCCAAATCAGTGCTGATGTTGCAGGCAAAATGACTGTGGTGAACTACATATACCCGTCTGGACACGCCCCTCTGCTGACTGCTCCTGTGGCTCCTCCCACAGACCCTTGGATAAAGGCGATTGGAGGCACTGCTCTTCCCTCAGTCTCCAGGATGTTGTGTGGTGGTCTCTTGCTGCTAATAAAAGCCTATCGTTCGCCTCCTGTCTCCGAGAGTTATTGATGGTGCATTAATTTTATTAGCTGCAATTTTAAAACATGGAGAGCATTTTATGACCAGACAAATTGGACATTGATCCTCAATCTCCAGAAGCAGCCATTGCCTTTGAACTCTGGCTTGCATGCTTCCAATCGTACCTGGAAGAGATTTGTGTGACTGAGCCTGCTATCAAGCACAGAGTTCTCCTCTCCAGAGTCAGTCCATGGGTATACTCCCTAATCAGGGACCTACCGACCTACCAAGGGGCACTGGACGCCCTCAAAAGACAGTACCTGTGGTCGGTGAACACCGTCTAAGCAAGACATTGCTTAGTGGCAGCAGCGGGCCGGAGAGTCGAGCGTCGAGTTTGTCTGGGCGGAACAGCATGCGGAGCTCCTGGTACGAGACGCCTTCGTTACGGGGATCAGGTCAGTGTACGTGCACCAGCGACTGCTGGAAAACGCCGATCTTACCTCACAGTCGGTGATCGAGCTGGCCGACACGCTGGAGGCTGCTCTGCACAACGCTGACACTATTCAGCCGCGCGATCTCCCGCCGGTCCCATGGACGCTGCAAACCCCGCAACCCTCCGGCGAATCGACCATGGCTTCTGCCAGTCGCGAGCCCGTGCAGTGTTACTTCTGCGGACTCGAAAAGCACCCCTGAAAACGCTGCCTGGCCCGAGAAGCTACCTGCTCCAGCTGCGGAAAGAAGGGCCACTTTGCCAAGGCCTGTAAGTCTAAACCACGAGCGGGGTCGAGCAGCTCCGCGTGCGAGGCATGGGGGGTCACCATCTTGGTCGCCACCATCTTGCCTGCCCGCCCGTCTCATGCGAGGCATGGGGGCGGCCATTTTTGTCGGCGCCACCTCGCCCCACCTCCAACCCATGGGTGCTTATCGGGCACCAAGACAGCGATTAAACTCTGGCCTCCGTAACCTTCGACCAAAGTGCTCGATACCAGCTTGCAAGGTCAAAGATGGACGTCCTGGTGGAGGGGCACAGGACTAGCTGCCTGTTTGACACAGGCAGCACTAAGAGTTTTATTCACCCGGACACGGTGCAACGCTGCGGACTCGTGACATGGCCGGTAAGCCAGAAGGTCTCCATGGCTTCTGGATCGCATTCGACAGACATCCGGGTGGGTTGTGTAGCGACATCCGTGGTGCAGGGCACAGAATATCGGGACTTTGCGCTACTGGTCATGCCTCAACTGTGTGCCTCTGTGCTATTGGGGCTCAACTTCCAGAGCCACCTGAAAAGTGTGACAATGGAGTATGACGGGCCCCTCCCACCAATCACTGTCAGAAATCCTCAGTTTTGTGGGGCTTCATCATATACCCCGCTACTGACCACACACACACACACCGACCCGCACGTCCCACCCAGCACCATGTCAACAGCCGTGCTACTGACACCACTTGCAGCCTCTCCACCCTCAAGATCCCTCCCCCACCGCTGTTCGCAAACCTGACCCCCGACTGTAAACTTGTGGCAACTAAGAGCAGGAGGTATAGCGCGGGGGACGGGGCCTTCATTCAGTCGGAGGTGTAGCGGCTGCTCAGGGAGGGGATCATTGAGCCAAGCACAAGTCCTTGGAGGGCCCAGGTGATCGTTGTTCGGACAGGGCAGAAAAATAGGATGGTCGTGGACTATAGCCAGACCATCAATAGGTTCACGCAGCTTGACGCATACCCCCTACCCCGCATCGTGGATACGGTCAACCAGATAGCTCAGTACAAGGTGTACTCGACCATAGACCTGAAATCTGCTTACCATCAGCTCCCCATCTGCCCGGAAGACTGCCCCTACACCGCCTTTGAGGCAGGCGGCAGGCTCTATATCACTTCCTGTGCGTCCCCTTCGGTGTCACGAATGGTGTCTCTGTCTTCCAGAGGGAAATGGACCGTATGGTGGACCAGTGCCAACTGAAGGCCACGTTCCCATATCTGGATAACATCACCATCTGCGGTCACGACTGGCAGGATCACGACACTAACCTCTAACGATTTTTCCAAGTGGCCAAAGCTCTTAACCTTACCAATAACAGGGACAAGTGTGTGTTTGGAACCACCCGACTTGTTATTCTTGGGTATGTCGTGGAGAACGGGGTCATTGGCCCTGACCCCGACCGTATGCATCCCCTGTTGGAACTCCCTCTTCCCACCACCCTCAGAGCCCTCAAACGGTGCCTGGGCTTCTTTTCCTATTACGCCCAATGGGTCCCTCACTACGCAGACAAGGCCCGCCCCCTGGTCAAGTCCACCGCATTTCCCCTCTCTGCTGAGGCCTGCGCGGCCTTCAGCCGCATTAAAGGGGACATTGCCAAAGCAACGATGCGTGCGGTGGACGAGACCATTCCCTTCCAAGTAGAGAGTGACGCCTCCGACTTTGCACTCAATCAGGCAGGAAGGCCAGTAGCATTCTTCTCTCGTACCCTTCAAGGCCCTGAAATTCGGCACTCCACTGTGGAAAAAGAAGCCCAGGCCATAGTGGAAGCTATTACGCACTGGAGGCACTATCTCGTCGGCAAAAGGTTCACCTTGCTGACCGACCAGCGCTCAGTTGCTTTCATGTTTAGCAACCAACAGCAGGGCAAAATCAAAAATGATAAAATTTTGCGGTGGAGAATGGAACTCTCCACCTACAACTATGATATCCTGTACCGGACTAGCAGACTCAATGAGCCCCCTGATGCCCTATCCTGGGGAACGTGTGCTAGTGCACAGCTCGACCAGCTATACACCCTTCATGCAGATCTTTGCCACCCGGGGGTCACCCGATTTTACCATTTCATGAAAGCCCGGAACCTGCCTTACTTCCTTGAGGACATCAGGACAATGACCTGGGGAAGCCAAGTCTGCGCTGAGTGCAAACCGCACTTCTACTGTCCTGAAAAGGCACAACTTATCAAGGTCATCTGCCCCTTTGAGCGACTGAGTGTTGACTTTAAGGGCCCCCTTCCCTCCACCGACTGCAATGTCTACTTTCTCAACATTATCGACGAGTACTCGCAGTTCCCCTTTGCCATCCCCTGCCCCGACACCACTGCCATGTCTGTCATAAAAGCCCTGCGCCAGCTCTTCACTCTGTTTGGATATCCCTGCTATATCCACAGTGATAGACGGTCCTCCTTTATGAGTGACGAGCTGCGCCAGTACCTGCTGGCTAGGGGCATTGCTACTAGTAGGACCACGAGCTATAATCCCCGGGAGAATGGACCGGTGGAGAGGGACAATGCCACTGTGTGGAAGGCCATACTCTTAGCCCTTAAGTCAAAGGGATTGCCGGTCTCTAACTGGCAGGAGGTCCTCCCCGAGGCACTCCACTCCATCCGCTCCGTTATGCATGTCCACCAATGCCACCCCTCACAAGCGATTCTTTTCTTTTCCCAGGAAGTCTGCCACTGGGACCACCCTACCGGCTTGGCTGACATCCCCAGGGCCAGTGCTGCTCCGGAAACATGCGAGGAGCAATAAATACTCCCCGCTGGTCGAGAGGATTCACCTACTTCATGTGAACACCCAGTATGCCTACGTGGTCTTATCTGATGGGCGGGAGGACATGGTCTCCGTCCACGACCTGGTGCCCGCAGGAACAGCAGACCACTACCCCGAACACTCCATGGTGACTATGGACCCCGTACCCTCCGAGGTGTATACCACGAGACACCGTGCACACCAAGCCCTACACAGACTCCTCATGACACTCCCATACCGGGCGCCTCGCATATGCATGAGGGATTACTGACGCCTAATCGGCTGACACCTCAAGTCAGGCCGGAGCCAGCACAACCACCATCTCCGGTGCAATCACCACCGGTGCTACGTAGATCACAGCGACAGATTCGACTGCCTGATAGACTTAACCTGTAAATATACCTGTAAGAAACTTCGCCCCATGGGAACTCTCTTTTAAAACTAGGGTGGTGGGGTGAATGTGGTGAACTACATATACCTGTCTGGATACACCCTCCCGCTGACTGCTCCTGTGGCTCCTCCCACAGACCCCTGTATAAAGGCGATTGGAGGCACTGCTCTTCCCTCTGTCTCCAGGATGTTGTGTGGTGATCTCTTGCTGCTAATTGTGGTCTCTTGCAGCTAATAAAAGCCTATCGTTCGCCTCCCGTCTCCAAGAGTTATTGATGGTGCATCAATGATGTAAAGAATTCCTTTGCATTCAGCTTAGCTCTTGATGAATCTACAGAGATACAAGACAACCCACAACTGGCGGTATTTATTTGTTATGTTTCCTCTGATGTAACTGTGAAAGAAGAGATGTTGGACTTGGTGGCATTAAAATAAACAACTTGTGGTGTTGAAATTAAAAATGTGCTTGACTGAGCCTTAACAGATGCTGATGATCCACTGAATAAACTCGTCAGTGTTGCCACAGATGGAGCACCTGCAATGGTGGGGAAAATGCAGGATTCATTGCACTTGTGAAAAGTGATCCCAGCTTTCCAGAGTTTCTCCCTGTTCATTGCATTATTCATCATGAACACCTGGCAGCCAGATGCTTCAAGTATGAAGATGTTATGAACTCTGTCCTTGGAATTGTCAATTTCACACGTTTAAATGAGAAGACCCACCGCCAGTTCCAAAATGTTATTGAAGAACAGGAGCTTGAAGATAAACCCAGTGATGTCTCCTTCTACTGCATTGTGAGGTGGCTATCAACCAGCAATGTCTTGAGTAGGTTTGTGGATCTTTTGGAGCGTATTATTACTTTTCTTAAAGAAAAGATCTTATCCTCAACTGAAAAATGATGAATGGATGCAAGATCTGATGTTCCTTACTGATATAATGAATCATCTAAAATCTCTCAACTTGACACTCCAGGGGAAGGATAAGATTGTTTCTGATCTTACTCAATTTTCAGCTTTCAGAATAAGAATTTTGCTAAGAGACTTATTGTCAAGAAACTTCATTCACTTTCCCAATCTCAGTAGGAGAGTAAATGCATTTCCTGATATTGAAATAAAAGACCACAAACCGGAAGAACACAAAGATAAATTACCAGGTAATTGCTAGATAATTTCCTAGCCAGGTTTGATGATTTGCAGAAGTTGAAGCCCTGCTTCGCCTTTCTTGTAAATCCATTCATGGTTTATGTGGTCCCATTCTCGAACCTCTGGTTACAGAATCATCTGCTGTGGAAATGGAACTAATGGAATTACAGGAGGACCTGGGTCTAAAGATGATCCATAGATCCCAGTCTACAACTGAGTTCTGGAAACAAGTTTCAATAATAATATATCCTGAACAGAAGAAAACTAGTGTGTGACTCATCTCAATTTTCAGCATAACATACTGCTGTGAATCACTGAACTCTGTATTGAAGTTTGTCAAGTCGGAGCATCGTGTAATCCTTACAAATCAACACCTGACGGAGCTAATTCCTACAGCCTTGACAACATATCAGCCGGATTTTCAACGGACTCACAGCCAAGATGGAGAGGCACAAGACCTCTACTGGCAGTAAACAGCGGATTTAATAGCCTGATAATTGTAACATTGTCTGTTTATGTCATAAAAATATTATAAGACTAATTTTGTAAGCTGGTATCTGATTAAAATATCTCTAATTTTATTGGTTTGCTTTTTTAAAAAATATTTTCCTCCCTGTTTTGACCAATATTTACTTAGACAAATAAATATCATTAAAAATCTCACTTTTTTCCCTTTTATTTTTATCTTTGGCAGTCTAATCTTATGTTACTGAAATGCAAATTTGCATATTTTTCTTTGATGTTCCCGTAGTTCATTACCGTATTAAATACGCTCAATATAGTTAAAACAATCATCAGTCAAGATTTTGAAAACATTTGGTATATGTACATTATGATTACTGAAACTAATACAAATTAACAGTTTAAAAAACATGCATGAATAAATATTACTGCGTACATGTATTTCTTAACATTTATATAAAATTTTTGGAACAAAATGTGTATGTAACAATAAAAACGTGTAAATTTTGTTTATGACTTGCGGCTCTCATACATCTGAAGTTAATCATATGTGGCTCTTACATTAAGTAAGTTTGGCCACCCCTGTTATAAGGGTTTAAAGTGCCCTCTTTGTATGATAGATATTTACTGACCAGGTTCAGTTTTCTAAACACGGCAAGCTTATACAATCTGTTGTTTTTCAGTATGTTAAATTTCCAACCAAAATTCTTTGTTTAGCTACTTCTTGTAAATGGGAGCCAGTTTTCAGTTCTTAATGTAAATTGAAGCAATAAATAGTTTGAAGTTAAAAGGATAGCTTTGCAAACAAGCTCTATCCTAGAGCCGACTTGCTGGTCCACAGCACCTGGCTTAATGCTCAAGAGGTGCAGTGTAATCAATGGGCTATGTTAATTTGGCTTGTTTCAAATTAAACAATGCTGGCTAAGATGTTCAGTTCGAGGAATTTTGCAGACCAGAGTGACATTATCACTTAGCATATCAAACCGCTACAGAAGTGTAGCAATTAGTGTGACGCTATTACAGCTTGGGACACTCTGGAGGTCGGTGTTCAATTCTAATATCCCAGGTGCTCCAGCTTCCTCCCTTAGACTAAAGGGTAGTTTACTTGGTCAATGAAAATTGTCCTAAGATTAGGTTTGGATGAATTGAAGTGTGGGGTTAATTGAGGTTATGGGGTTGCCGGGACAGTGTAGCTGGGAGATACAGCAGGACCTCCATGCTATATCGCAAAATAAAATGGAAAAACTGATCTGTTAATAATTGAGTCACAAACAAGAGAAAATCTGCAGATGCTGTAACTCACAGTGCTGAAGAAACTCAGCAGGCCAGGTAGCATCTGTGGAAAAGAGTACAGTCAATGTCTTGAGCCAAGACCCTTCATCACGACCCTCCTGATGAAGAATCTCAGCCCGAAACACTGACTTTACTTTTTTTTCCATAGACGCTATCTGGCCTGCTGAGTTCCTATAGCACTGAGTGTGCGTTGCTGTTAATAGTTGGAAGGACTGTATACTCAAAAGAGTCTGCTTCACAACATGAATTGTGGGTACCTGGGATCTCTATCTCCAGAAGCTTTTAAATCACCTGTGTCAAAAGGTATCTGAAAAAATATCATGTGTATGAAGTCATCCAAGTGGCAGAGAAACAGTATGAATATAGAGAGCAGTCCAGGCTGTTAGGAATGGTCCAGGAACTTCAAGAATAATGACAGAAAGACAGGGTGAAATAGAATCCATTTTTCTGCCTCTGGATCATCCATGGTTCGTGGGTATGTCTTTTTAGATTATAGGTATTGTACCTATGTTTTGGAAATCCTTTGCGTTTTAGAAATAGTTTGTAACTTTGAAACCTTTTATAAGATAGAAAACCTCCGAGAGTTTTAAATGTGCTTTAAGAATTTTGTTTGGATTTAAATGTGTATCACTAAAAATAAATGAACTGTTTAAACTACTTTGTTAAATGGAATCATCTTTTCCTTGGTGGGGTGGGGAGGGGCATCCCACCCCTCAAATAATGGCTGTTGGCAGCTAAACTCGTGAAGGATAAGCAGGGAAGTGAACTAGTCTGTGAAGATTGAGCAGTTACAATATAACCTTCCTTTGGTGAAGGTACCCATAACAATTAACATCGGTGAGAGCTTAAACTCTTTCTTTGAGTTTAGAACTTCACAGCCAGCAAACCCATTGCTATCACACCTGTTTTTGAATCCCTTAAGCTTTATTGCATATCCAGACCAGATATGACTAATGAGACGAAGACCTGTCTTGGCTGGAAGAGAGAAGAGGTCCTTGCATGTGAGAGGCATCGTAGAGACGACATATCACCTCCAATGCCCACTGGCCTCAGGACAGCTGTGGTGTGGAAGATTTTTGGTAGGGAAGCAAGTTATTCCTAACCATGTTGACCCCAGCTCTGTCACTGCAATAGCTGCCTTTCACACATTTCTCTGCACATCACCTCATATTGTTTAACACATTCCAAAGTCCTTTGAATGTGTTAATTGGATTCCTAACCCATCTGTCACAATGCATCCACATCCTAAGAACATGAGTAAACTACCTTTTGCAGCTTTCATTTACCATAAGACATAGGAACAGAATTAGGCCATTCAGTCCATCAAGTTTGTTCTGCCATTCTATCATGGCTGATCCTGGATCTCACTCAACCCCATACACCTGCATTCTCACCACATCTTTTGATGCCTTGACCGATCAGGAAACAATCAACTTCTGCCTTAAATATACGCACGGACTTGGCCTCAACCACAGTCTGTGGCAGAGCATTCCACAGAGTTACTACTCTATTGCTAAAAAAAATTCCTCCTCAATTTTGGCACAATTTTGAGGCTGTGCCCTCTAGTTCTGGGTACCCCCACCATAAGAATGCCCTTTCATCATTCAATGAGATCCTGCATTCTTCTAAATTCCAATGAGTACCTAAAGCTGCCAAACACTCCTCATATGTTAACCCCCCTCATTCCCAGAATCATCCTGCTTTCTCTCCAATGGCAACACATCCTTTCTGAGATATGGGGCCCATAACTGGAGAAAATACTCCAAGTGTGGCCGGACTAGTGTCTTATAAAGGCTCAGCATTGTCTCCAGCTTTTATATTCCATTCACCTTGAAATAAATGTGAACATTGCATTTACTTTCTTTACCACAGACTCAACCTGTAAATTTATCTTCTGGAAGTCTTGCATGAAAACTCCCAAGTCCCTCTGCACCTCTGATGTTTGAACCTACTCCCCATTTAGATAATAGTCCGCACTATTGTTCCTTTTACCAAAATGCATTATCATACACTTCCCAACACTGTATTCCATCTGCCACTTTTTTGCCCATTCTTCCAATTTATCTAAGTCCTGCTGCAATTGCATTGCTTCCTCAGCATTACCGACCCCACCAACGATCTTTGTGACATCTGCAAACTTAGCCACAAAGCCATCAATTCCATTTCTTAATCATTGACAAACAATACAAAAAGCAGTGGTCTGAATACCGACCCCTGAGAAACACAACTAGTCACCGGCCGCCAACCAGAAAAGGTCCATTTGCTGTCAGTCATGCTAGTGTCATTCCTGTAATGCCATAGGATTTTATCTTGTTAAGCAGCCTCATATGTGGCACCTTATCAAAAGCTTTCTGAAAATCCAAGTAAATGACATTCACTGCCTCTACTTTCTTCACCTTGCTTGTTTCTTCTTTGAAGAACTCTAATAGATTTATCAGGCAAGATTTCCCTTTATAGAAATTATGCTGACTCTGACTTACTTTATCATTAGTCTCCAAGTACCACAAAATCTATCCTTAATAATAGACTTCAACACTTTCCCAACCACTGAAGTTAGGCTAACTGTAATTTCCTTTCTTTTGCCTTCCTCCCTATTTGCAACCTTCCAGTCCTTCGGGACCATGCCATATTCAAGTGATTCTTTAAAGATCATGACCGACACATCTGTTACCTCATCAGCAACCTCTCTCAGGACTCTTGGGATGTAATCTATCTGGCCCAGGCGACATATCTACCTTAAGACCTTTCAGTTAACCTAGCAGTTTTTCCTTTGTAATAGGAATGGCACTCACTCCTGCTCCCTGACATTCACAGATCTCTGGCACACTGCTAGTGTCTTTCACAGTGAAGACTGATGCAAAATATCCATTAAGTTCATCTGCCATTTCTTTGTCCCCTATAACTACCTCACCAGCATCATTTTCCAGTGGTCCAATATCAACTCTCACCTCACTTTCACTCTTTATATAACTGAAAAAAAAAACTTCTGGTATCTTGCTTTATATTATTGGCTAGTCTGCCCTCATATTTCATCTTTTCCATTCTTATAGCTATTTTTGCTCATTTTTCACTCATTTCTTTTTCAATTCCTGCTAAAATATTGTTTACATTGTTTATATTTACATAATTTATTATTATATTGTAACTTGGCCTTTACTGTGCCTATTGTCTTGTTTATTAATTATTGAACTGTCTTGCACTGTTTTGTACACTTTATGTAGTCCTGTGTAGGTCTGAAGTCTAGTGTAATTTTGTGTTGTTTCAGGTAGTCTAGTGTAGTTTTGTATTGTTTCGTGTAGCATCATGGTCCTGGAAAAATGTTGTTTCATTTTTACTGTGTACTGTATGGTTGAAATGACCATAAAAAGCAACCTGACTTGACTTTTGTCAGATTTTAAAAGCTTCCGAATCATCCAACTTCCCAGTCACTTTTGCTGCCTTACACACCCTTTGCTTGGCTTTTTGACTTGTAGTACTGTCAAGGTGACAACTAAATTGCTTCGTATAAATGCAGACACCACTTTTAGTCACGTCTCTAAAGTAACCAAGTGGCAAACCTTTACAGTTAGCTGACCGCAGACTTCAGCTAGTGTTCAAATACAAATGTCTATCTACTTTAATTAACACATCACATGATGTTGAATCATTGCAGGTATGTTTTATTTTGACAATTGCTGTTGTCAATTAAGAATAGACCAGAGGACACAGCCTCAGAACACACAGATGTCCCTTTAGAAAAGAGGGATGAGAAGGAATTTCTTTAGCCAGGGCTGATGAATCTGTGGAATTTTTTGCCACAGACGGCTGTGGAGACCAGGTCATTGGGTATATTTAAAGCAGAGGTCGATTGGTTCTTGATTAGCAAGAGCATCAAAGGTTATGGGGAGAAAGCAGGAAAGTGTGGTTAAGAGGGATAACAGACTCAATGAACCCAATGACCTAATTTTGCTCCTACGTCTTACAGTCTTATGTTCTGATTTTAGTTCTGCCTTGTCTTAAGAAATAGTATTTGTTGGATTAGCAAAGAAACCCGCAGCATCAATGAAGTTGGGATGCTGCTGTTTTGGAGAACAAACACAGGACCAATTCAGTGCGGTGAAAGTTTTTGAAGTTGAAACAAACTTGATCAGGAATGCTGGAAACACATGAGATGCAATGGGCAACTCATCAAATAGACTAGGGCATTTGTCCTCTATATGATCCATGTGGAGTATTCAAGACAAGTAACACTGTATGGTCTTGGAGAAGTGGAAGATGCATATTACAGCTGTTGTTAAGCTTGACAATGTAGAGACTTTAAAAGCACCACAGAACAAAAGAAGTCTCTTACAAATTGCATAGCGGTTGATGCAATGTTTTATAGTACCAGTGACCTGGGTTCAATTCCTACTACCGTCTGTAAGGAGATTGTATGTTTTCCTGTGACCATGTGGATTTCTGCCAGATGCTTTGGTTTTCTCCCACGTTCCAAAGATGTATGGGTTAGTAGGTTAATTGGTCTCATAGGTGTATATGGGCTCATTGGGCCAGAAGTGCCTGTTACTGTGCTGCATCTCTAAATCAGGGGTTCCCAACCTTTATGCCATAGGGCCAATCCCACTAAGCAAGGGGCCCGTGGACCCCAGGTTAACATTTGCTCTAAATAAATAAATACATTGTAAAATCCTCAAAAGGGATACTTAACTTGATCTTGTGAGGAGAAGGTAGAATGAAGGATGTTGCAAGAGAAATTCAAGCTAAGCAGGTTAATATGGTGGCCCCAATGGCAGTATCCAGCGGTAGTGTGACGACTCGTTGAAACAAGGAAGCAGCTTCGGTCAGGGAGAAGTGCAAGAAACAGATCCAGAGAGAAAGCAGTGGTAGCCTAGTCATCTTTATCAAAACATGAACACTGCAAGAAGGTTTAGCAAGCATACAGTAGTTTACATATCACAGGAAAGTCACATTCACTGTATTTTGTTTAGAAAAAGCAAGGGTCTTCAAATGACTATAGAAGATGGCTCATGTTAAGGTCATCATAGGATGAGAAATATTGAACAAAAAGGTTAGGCTTTTCAAGAAGTTAACAGTTAATTGAGAAGATAGTGCCTTCAAGCATTGGATGCAGGAAGGCAAGGCCATGGAACAGATTCTGAAAGTCCAAATATACAACAGCCACTGTATCCCCGTTACCTATCCTACAAGAGGTCTAGCATATCACTATGTCCAATTATTTGCCCAAATGCCTTTTAAACATGTAATTATATTTGTCTTATCACCTCCTCCAACAGCTCATACTAGGTATTTATCATCTCTTGTATGCAAACAAACATGCTCAGGTAGAAAACAACTTGAGTTAATGAAGAATAGGAACACTGACTGGATGACTGGCAACTGGGCAGGCTTTAGACAACAGGGTGCAAACAGGAAGTAGGCAGGAGAGGGATCAGAGGACAATGGCAGCTGACAGAATTCAAAGGCCAGTAGGAAGGCCTGAAGCTGCAACCAGAGTGGTGAGCTAGGCATGAGCAAGAGACTATTCGGGCTCTGAAAATCTACTGCAGTGGATGTAGTGTATTTAATATTTCGATAATATTTGAGTAATCTTACATATAGGTTGATTAAGCATTCTTGTTTATGTAATTCATTCTGGGTTATATGTTAAATACGTTAATTGCATACGTCATCACACTACCACGTGATAACGTGCACACCTCGCTTAAAGTAGTGCGATGTATAGACCCGCATTTCTATGTCTTCCTTTGAATTAGTTCAATGTTTTTAAGTTACAAAACATAACAGTGAAGAGAATGATGCAACGAAGGCTGTGAAGTCAACTTCGCAATTTTTTTTAAGGTTATGTTGTGGAAAACCCTCCCATTTCCAAACCCTGAAGCAATGCTTGAAAAGCACCGACTTACTGGAATTTAGTCTGTTTTTTATTCTAACACAGTATACATTGGCTACCTGGTGGAATTATAAATTGCCACCATTGTGATTCTTTTAGCTACGGAAAAAGAAAATTTAAAAGAAATCCTAATTAAAAAGTCTCTTTCCCAAAGTAAAAATGTGTGGTTCTCAGTTTTGGTCTACTTAAATACTGAACTTTGCAAGAATTTCAAAGCAAGTCATTTTCTCTCCCACTTATTTGGCAATCAGACAGAGGCACTGCACTTGACGACCTTGTAAGCCAAGTTCAACAGAATCCTAAAATAGACCATGGCACTAAATGTAATTAATGTCAGAATTCAAAAAGCTCACCCTTCAATGTTTTAAAAAAAAACCCAAATGTTTGCCAATTTTAATGTAAGCTGCTGGAAAACAGGAAGGAAAAAGAGCCCATAAACTCCCTTTTATGCTTTATACCTCTGCATACTAAACACGCTCTCTAAATGAATGTAGGCAAGACAGTTTTGAATTATTCATTTCAAATCAGACAATAAGGATGCAATAGAAATGATGAGGTGAAGGCAAATCTTTCTCCAAAGCTTACCCCTATCTGCTGGCAGGCATAGTTCAGTCATAGGCATTCCACAGTGGAGCCTCCTGTGTAGCATTCAAATCAGCATCATCTAATCACCTGCCCTGACTGACTCGTATTTCCCCACAAAGTCAATGACTATACCTTGTGCTTTCTCAAACCTCCTGATTGTTAGTGACCATTAAAGAATGGGACAAGAATGAAACTCTAGTAATGATTTAAAACACCATATTCAATTGTTGGACAAACAATAATGCAATAATAAAGTACTGCAATTTGATGTTAAAATGTCAAGTATTCAAATGAGTGAAATCACTAGAACACATTCTGACAAGAATGGCTGACTTATTATTTTCAACAGTTAGACAACACAACAAACTAATTAAATGGATTCTGCTATCCTTGCTCAACAGTATCTGAACATTACAGATTTCCAAACACAGTGATGTGAAAAGTTCAAAGTGCTAGTCAAAAACACAGCATCAACTATTAAAACATGTAATGAGGTGGGCCAAGAACTTAACACTTTTACTTTACTAGATTTTCCAGACATTCTACAATTGTTTCACAACTAACAATTCCACGTGGGGTTTCCTGCAGAAGGGCTGGCTGGTAGCATAGTGGCATCAGCACCGGACTTCGGAGCGAAAGCTCCCGAGTTCAAATCCAGCCAGCCCAGCTCTCTTGCACACTTTCCATCCTTGCTGGGTTGAGCATCGAGCTAGCAACTCAGCCTCGTAAAAACAAGAAAGCCTGCTAAAAAAAAATGCCGTCACGATGGTGTCCCGATGACTCCACTCGGAGTTAAGGGCTTTCTTCTTCTTTTTTTCTAAGCTCCAGATATTGTAAGATATAAGCTTACAATAAATTTCTCAATAATAAGAATCTTATTGCAATATTCTCATACCATTTCAAATAGAGGATACAAAACCAACTGGATATTGTATTCTACCTCAGCCTCTTTTTCTAAAAGAACATGACACATGATGTCAAAGTTAAAAACTGAAAGTGGAATAGATGACAAAATACTATGAAAACAAAAGTAAAACATAAAGATCAGAAAAAGAGAGATTAAAAAAAACTTACAGCAAAAGAAACAAAGCAAGAGTCATTCACAACCAAACAGGCCCTTTGGCTCACAATGTTGTGCCAAATCAAATAATCAGTAATCAAATAGACAACTAATCTCTTCTGCCTACACAATCTCCATAACCTTTTATTTCCCTCACATTCATGTGCCTAACTAAACTCCTCTTATATATACTTAATGTAATTTACAGTATTTTTCTACATTATTGCATTGTACTGCTGCTGCAAAGTTAACAAATTTCATGACATATGCCAGTGATATTACACCTGATTTTGAGTCTGCCTCTCCTAACACCCCAGGCAGTGCATACCAGGCAACCACCACTCTGCGTAAAAACAAACTTGCCCACACATCCTCTTTGAAATTTGTCTCATTAACATTTTGCAATTTAGGCAGATGAATCACGGTTTTATAAGCAATAAATGTTCAGTAGCATTCTTAAATTCATCATCAATATAATTAAAGGTTACAATGGCTGCTAAGTGGTAGAAATAAGACCAAAGTTGCCAATAAAAACATTTAAAGTGATAGGCCTTGTTTCTGCCCATTTCTTCTTTGCACACAGTTAATCTAATTGCAATTTTGGGAAGGACTTTTCACATTAAAGTAAAAGAAAAACACTTTATCATTACATAAGAATGGGCTACTATATTCAAACTATATCAAACCAGAATATGATTTTCCTTAGTAAACTTGCATAAGTGTTAGAAAGCGACAAGTGCAAGTAAGTGACAGGAAAGTGGAGTCAGAAGGTTGAAAATAATGGGGAATGTTTTGTTTCAAAATCCAGGTTTTTATGTTTTTGTAGATGATCACAAAATCTGGTGTACGATAGGAAGACAAAGATTACAGACATCTTTTGGTAGTTCAACATAGGGTGGCATGATGGCTTAATGCTTAGTGAAATACTTTACAGCCCCAGCAATCAGGCTTCAATTCCCACTGATGTCTGTAAGCAGTTTGTGCATTCTCCCCATGACCACCTTGGTTTCCTTTGGGTTCGCCTGCTTCCTCCCAAATTCCAAAATGTACAGGTCAGGGTTAACAAGTAGCCATGTTGGCACCAGAAGCACAGCAACACTGGTGGGCTGCTCCAGCACATCCTTGAAGTGTATTAGTCCTCGTCACAAATAACACATTTCACTGAATCTTTCGATGTACATGTGACAAATAAAACTAAACTTTAAGATCTTTGTGATTGACTCACTAGTTCAGTATACTAACATACTGATTTGAATGGTCCAGAAAACAGGCACAAGAGATTATTCTCCTATCAGTAATGACAAGATTCTCACAGTACTTCATGTTGGCAGTCAGTGAAGTGCTATTGTAAACAGATCACCTTAAAAATATAAGCAATAACAGGCAGCATTATGAGGTGGTTTACAACATAAATGAAACATTGTGCAACCAGCTGAATTGACGAGATCAAACATTAACACCAGCCTTTAGTTCTATTCTGTTCACTTCTTCCTGTTAAGCACTTTTGTAGTAAAGCTTGACCAGTAGGAACACAGTAGGCAAACAAGATATCAACATCAGTTTAAATTCTGCAATATCTTGATTAAGACAGAATTATCCCTTCTTGTGAAACTATAAGCCATTATCCTTGAAGAATACAAGGCAAGGCAGCCTAAATTAGAAAAAGGGATAGAGAAACAATGGAGTTTTTTTAATTGTTCAGTATTTACTTACAGAGTGCAGTGCATTCTTTGTTAAAAGAGAATTCTGTTCCTTCCAAGGCATAAAGGAAGGGGAAATTGCAGGTGCTCATACTTACCCTACAGAAATCCTACAAATGTTAATGGATTCGGCCCAGTTCTTCAGGGTAAAGCCCTCCCTGCTATTGAGCTCATCTGTCATTGGAAAGCAGTACCCATCATCAAAGGTCCTCGTCACCCAAGCCATGCTCTTTTCTCACTGCTGCCATCAGGTAGAAGGTAGGGTGCCTCAGGACTTGCACCACCACCAGATTCAAGAACAGCTATTATCCCTCAACCATCAGGCTCTTGAACTAAAGACGATAACTGCACTCATCCATTGAAATGTTCCCACAACAAAGGATTTCAATTTAAGGACTCTATCTTGTTATTTCATACTCTCGTGTTTATTACTATTTATTTATATCTGGATATGCACAGCTTGTTGACGTCCATGCTTTACGTGATCCTTCATTGATCCTGTTATAGTTACTATTCTACAGATTTGCTGAGTATGGCTGCAAGAAAAAGAATCTTAGGGTTGAATGTGGTGTCAGACATATATGCACTCTGACAATAAAATTTACTTTGAACTTTTGAACTTTACTTTGAACTTCAAAAATGTGATTGATTTTGTCTTCTTTGCCTGTAAGTTCAGCCATATAGATCCGTGACCGAAATTCCTGCAATCTATAATTTACCTCAACTCTCATCAGTAGCGTTCCTGAACTCTTTCATATGTGATGAGAGAGTAGAGGGCAGGACAGTGAAGTAAATGAATTCAGATAAATTCTATGAGAGATTTTATACTGTATCTCACATTTTGGGTGGCGGGGTAGAGGTACATTTCTACCAAAGGAGGTGTGAGGTGCTCCTTCCCTCTGCTAGCCTGCAGGTCACCCTTGTGCAAGATGTAGCAAGGTGGGATCAGGGTCATGTGAAGTCACAGATGGTGGATGGTCGTATGAGCAGCTAGTGCATGTCAGAATTCCTTATGTGACCACTGATGCCAGGCAATCTCCGAAGAGTATTGATAATGGCTGGGGTCACCCATCTTGTAATGACACTGTCCAGAAGACAATGGCAAACCACTTGTTGAAAAATTTGCCAAAAACAGCCAGTCATGGAAAAACTATGATCACCTACGTCATATAACACAGCACATAACGAATGAACAATCTCAAATTAGTGATGATTCAATAATTAGTAATTATTAATTTCCAAATGGCCTTTAGACCAGGTTCCGCTGTATAGAGGAAGCCACTCCTTACAATGGCCCACCTCCTCTAAAGCATGCGCATCCTTTGCATCACAGAGTGAGGCGAGGAGTGAAGGATGAAAGGAAAAATGTCATATAAATGGATCCATTCAGTATGTGAAAGTCCAGGTAATCTATTCATTTCCACGATCCTTGAGGAAGGAAGCATATCCAGGAAAACACCCACTCTTCTTTATGCGTTAGCACACAAAACCATGTTCCAACAATTGTAGTTCTACATTGAAAATTAGCCTAGATTTTGTACCCTTCCATTTCAGTGTGGTTTCTGTTGAGTAAAACCAACCAATGCAAGAATTGATTGTGATGTGTAGCACTGAGAGTTGCAGATCCTGGGCCTCTGTACCTCCCTCTGCAATTGGATCCTCGACTTCCTAACCGGAAGACAACAATCTCTGCAGATTGGCGATAACATCTCCTCCTGGCTGACGATCAACACTGGCGATCAGAGGTGTGTGCTCAGCCCACTGCTCTACTCTCTATATACACATGACTGTGTGGCTAGGCATAGCTCAAATACCCATCTATAAATTTACTAACAATACAATCATTGTTGGTAGGATCTCAGGTGGTGACAAGAGGGCGTACAGGAGTGAAACATGCCAACTAGTGGAGCAGTGCTGCAGCAACAATCTGGCACTCAACATCAGTAAGACGAAAGAGCTGATTATGGACTTCAGAAAGGGTAAGTCAAAGGACCACATACCAATCCTCAGAGGGATCAGAAGGGGAGAGAGTGAGCAGCTTCAAGTTCCTGGGATGTCAAGATCTCTTGAGGATCTAACCTGGTCCCAACATATCAATGTAGTTATAAAGAAGGCAAGACAGTGGTTATGGTTTATTAGGAGTTTGAAGAGATTTGGCATGTCAACAAATACACTCAAAAACTTCTAAAGATGTACTATGGAGAGCATTCTGACGGGCTGCATCACTGTCTGGTATGGGGGGGGGGGGGAGGGGCTACTGCACAGGACCGAAAGAAACTGCAGAGGGTTGTAAATCTAGTCAGCTCCATCTTGAGTACTAGCCTACAAAGTACCCAGGACATCTTTAGGGAGCGGTGTCTCAGAAAGGCAGCATCCATTATTAAGGACCTCCAGCACCCAGGGCATGCCCTTTTCTCACTGTTACCATCAGGTAGGAGGTACAGAAGCCTGAAGACAAACACTCAGCGATTCAGGAACAGCTTTTACCCCTCTGCCATCCGATTCCTGAATGGATATTCAATCTTTGGACACTACCTCACTTTTTAAAACATACGGTATTTCTGTCTTTGCATGTCTTTTTAAAATATCGACATACGTAATTGATTTACTTGTTTATTTATGATTATGATTTTTATTTTATCTATTTTTTTTTCTCTGCTATATTATGTGTTGCATTGAACTGCTGTTGCTAAGTTAACGAATTTCACGTCACATGCCGGTGACAATAATCCTGATTCTGACTGCACGGGTACTAAACTGATAGAATTGTTGCCATTCAATGATACTTTAAGCTCATCTCTCAGAAAGAAGTATAAGGTATCATGGACGTATTCAAAGTTTTTCCAGTGACCCAGCCAATATCTGTCAGTCAACAAGCGTTTCTAAAAAAAAATTACCTATGCATTTTTAGTTTGTAGAGCCTTGCTAGATAAAAGCAGACTTCAACATTTTTCAATTTATATTCATGATTGTATTGTAATAACTTCAAACTGTTCAATGACCAACTGAACTTATTTAAGCTGCTTTATAAATTTAAGTTCTTTCCTCTTCTAACATGTCATCTCCAAAATCATGAGCTTGATGATACAGAAAAAGAACTTCAATTATAGACTACAGTAGGAATGGAGACAGGCTAACCTCTATTGATATCAATTTATCAGGGGTTGAGAGGGTGAACAGCTTTTAAGTTCCTTTGCATAAACATCACTAAGGATCTCACGTGGTCTGTACATACGGGCTGTGTGGTGAAGAAAGCAGAACAGCGCTTATTTCACCTCAGACAATTGACATTTGGTATGTGCCCCCAGATCCCAAGAACTTTCTACAGGGGCACAATTGAGAGCATCCCGACTGGCTGCATCACTGCCTGGTATGGGAACTGTACCTCCCTCAATCGCAGGACTCTGCAGAGAGTGGTGCGGACAGTCCATCGCATCTGTAGGTGTGAACTTCCCACTATTCAGGACATTTACAAAGACAGGTGTGTTAAAAGGGCCCGAACGATAATTGGGGACACGAGTCACCCCAACCACAAACAGTTGCTACCATCTGGGAAACAGTACCACAGCATAAAAGCCAGGAGCAACAGACTCCGGGACAGCTTCTTCCACCAGGCCATCAGACTGATGAACTCACACTGATACAACTGTATTTCTATGTTATATTGACTATTCTGTTGTGCATACTATTTATTATAAATTACTATAAATTGCACATTACACAGACAGAGACATAACAAAGATTTTCACTCCTCACGTAAGTAATAAAGTCAATTCAATTCATATTAAACCATGCCAGCTGCCTCCATTATTCTCCTTAAAAAATGATTGTTT
This sequence comes from Hypanus sabinus, assembly GCF_030144855.1. Classification (NCBI taxonomy): domain Eukaryota; kingdom Metazoa; phylum Chordata; class Chondrichthyes; order Myliobatiformes; family Dasyatidae; genus Hypanus; species Hypanus sabinus. The sequence continues at coordinate 82,110,012 of NC_082719.1, forward strand.
GTACATAAGTTTGTGTAAGAGTAACTACCTCTGACATCTCCCCCTATATTTCTTCCAATCACCTTAAAAATATATCCTCTCATATTAGCTCCTGGTGCCCTGGGGTAAAGTGCTGGCTGTCCACTCCAACTGTGTCTTTTATCACCTTAGACAGCATTCTTCATAAAATGTGTGTCTAACCCAGGAAGCATCCTGGTAAGCCTCCTCAGCACCCTTTCTAAAGTTCCCACATCCTTCCTATAATGAGGCAATACTCCAAGTGTGGTGTAACTGGGAATTTTTTTTTTAAAAAGAGCTGCTCTATCACCTGCTGGCTCTTAAACTCAATACCTTAACTAATGAAGGGAAACACCCACTGTTCCATGACTACCTTAACTGTGTATGCAGCAACTTTGAGGGATCTGGGACATGGATCCCAAGATCTTTCTGCTCTTTGACACTAAGAAGCCTGCCACTAACCCTGTCCTCTGCCTTCAAGTTCAACTTCACAAAGTGAACCACTTCACACTTTGCCACCTCTCAAGCAGCTCTACATCCTGTTAATGCCCCGTGGTAAGTTACAAACAACCTTCTACTATTCACAGCACCGCCAATTCTCATATCGTTTGCAAACATACTAACCCACCTTTCCACTTCCTCATTTAAATCACCTGTAAAAATATTCCACAGCAGGCAACCAGACCACTAGTCCCACACCACCAGGTGGAATTCATGACATCTGCTACTGCCCTGTCTTCTGTGGGTAAGCCAGTTCAGAGTCTAAGTTTCCCTGGATCTCATCCCTCCTGACTTTCGGAATGAGCTTACCATCGAAACATCAAAACACCTCACTAAAGGTCCATTAATATCATATCCACCACCATCATTTGAGTGCTTTGTTATATCTTCAAAGAATTTAATCAGGCTCCCAAGGCATGACCTCACATACTAACCATCCTTAAAAAGACTATGCTTCTCCAAATGTAAATTCAGAGTCTAGGAATCCTTTCTAATAATATGCCCATCACTGAAGTAAAACTCACAGGATTATCCCTATAATTCCCAGGATTACCTCTATCAATTCCTTGAACAAAGGAATAACATTTGCCACCCTCTAATCATCTGGCACTACTCCTGAGACCAGTGAGGACACAAAGATCATTGCTAAAGACACAGCCTCCTGTAGTAAACTTGGGTATATCCTTTCCAGCCCCAGGGACATATCTACCCTAACATTTTTTATATGTTTTAACACTGCGTCTTTCTTAACCTCAAAATGTTCTAGCACATTAGCCAGTTTGTCAAGGTCCTTCTATCTGGTGAATACTGAAGCAAAGTATTCATTTAGGAGCTCCCCACCATCTCCTCCAACTCCTGGAACAAAAATCCGCTTTTATCTCTGATCAGTCCCACCCTCACAAAATGTCCTCTGTTCTTCACAAATGTGTAGAATGCCATTGGTGGGGGGGTTCCTTAATCCTACTCACCAAGGTGTGTTCACATCCTCTTTTAGCCCTCATAAGTCCTTTCTTAAGCTTTTTCCCAGCTATATTATAACGCTCAGGAGCCCTGCCTGATTTTACTTCTAAACCTTTAAGTGTGATTCCTAAGTTGACAAAGCATCTGTCTCTGAGCTGAATTGCTCTACGACTCTGTGACATTCACTCTGTGCTGGACTAACTAGTTAGGAATGGCCATCTTCTCAGGCAATTTTGGATTCAAATAAGACTTATTTCTGTTGGGGATAATTCTGGGGATATGAAATTATGGATAGCTTAATTATGGATTAAATTTAATGACAACCAGTCTTCAGGAAATAAAACATGTACACCAGTTAGCTTCCAACTGATACCTTGTGGCTCATGAGACCTATCACTGGTGGAGGACACTCTGTTTCTGTCCCATTGAAATTACATGGGCGAAGACAATTGATCAATATTCCTGCTATTAGCACAGTGTATCCCTCCACTTAATGAAGAGTTCAAAGTTCAAATTATTACATACATACATCTCACCAAACACTACCCTGAGATTCATTTTCCTGCAGACATTCAGAGTGGGTCAAAGAAATGCAAAAGGATCAATGAAAAACCACGCACAAACACTGACAATTAACCAATGAGCAAAAATAATCAAACTGTACAAATACAAAATACTAATAATAAACAAAAAAACAAGTAAATATATAATACTGTGTTGATAAGCTGTGTAGTCCTTAAAAGTGATTCCATAGTTTGTGTTCAGTGATAATTTCAGTGTTGTTGTGAATGAAGTTGTCCTTGTTGGACAGGAGCCTGACGGTTGAAGGGTAAATAACTGGCCCTGAACCTGCTGGTGCCTATCCTGAGGCTTCTGTTCCTTCTTCTCGATGGAAGCCGTGAGAAGGGTACACTGGGGCAGCTTTCCTGCGACAGTGCCTCGTGTAGATGTGTTCAATGGTGGGGAGGGATTTTCCTGTAATGAATTGCGCTATGTCCACCAATTTTTTTGGTAAGCTCTTTCATTCTTGGGGACTGGTCTTTCCATACCAGGCTGGGTCCATATCAGGACAGAGTTATTTTGTCATACCGTATAACCTTCTGTTTAGTTGTACATTCATGGAGCTACCCCTCAACTGTAACAAAAGGGGAATATTTTGAGTGTCTGGCTTTAGGAAGAGACACCATTACTGCATATTTAAAGGGTTTGGCTAGTTCGAATGTGCTGCCTTTGTAAATATGTAATTCCATAAATTTACCAGACTATTCGAAGTTAAATAGGTGATTATCACAATTAAAACTGTAGCTTATTTCAAACAAGAGTAAATATACTTAGTTTAGTTTTTGTTTTTATCTGTGTTTTGAAGCTGTATAAAGCATCATGTCAGAGAGTGAGATTCGCTTGGATTTCCCTGGACTTTCCCCCCTGGAGGTTCAGTGTGTGAATAGGGACTTTCATATTTACCAGTTACAGCTTCTACGCAGCTCAGTTTTAGTCAGACACAACAATTACCTCTTCCATCTGGGGAATCTGAGCAGGCCAATGCAGACGGTCTGGGACCCGTTGATGGGCAGACAGTGGCTGTGAAGACGAGTACTTGGTGAGGCGTCCTCCTTCTGCCATTCACACAGTTCCTGATAGGTAGCTTGAGGCGGAGGTTCCAAAGAGGAATCAAATTTTCCTTTTCTACTTGGTGTTGTCATGGGCCCAGAGACTCTTAGGAGTCAGCATGGGTACTGCTTTTCTTCAAGAGGTTTTAACCACATCCTGGATTGTACTTTCCTCTGCTCACCTCTTCCCATGATGGAGCACAGAACAGAGGATCAACTTCAAGGATCTGGTGCTGGGCATACAAATGATGAAGGGTCTTGGCCTGAGACATTGACAGTTTATTTCCCTCCATATATGCTGCCTGACCTGCTCGAATTTCTCCAGCATTTTGTGTGTGTTGCTTTGGATTTCCAGCACCTGCAGAATCCCTTGTGCTTATGCAAATGACGTTACCTGGCAAACATACCAAATTAATGTTACCAGGGGTTCAAAGTTGAGGACATTGAGGATCTTGAGGAGACCTTGTTGCTGGTAGCTTTGCTGTGCCCAGATCTCTGAAGCATGTTGCGTGAGACTTCATTTGCCTCGGTAGATCATGAACTTTGTAACAGATCTGGAGGTCTCAACAACTGAAATACTTTTTACTTCAATTGACTATTGACTAAAAGCTGAGCCACCATATTGAAAGTACAATTGGACTACATCAGTGACAGCCTTTGCTGAAAATACGGATGGGAGCTTTAAAAGCCACAGTTTAACTGGAAGCCAATATAATTCAAGTCATCGAGGGATCAGTAGCAGAAAGGGTTCCTGGGTGTCAACACCTCTTAAGACCTAGCCAGGGCCCAACACATTGATGCAATTATAAAGGTAGCAGACTACCGGTTATATTTCAATAGCAGGTTGAGGAGATTTGACATGTCAGCAAAGACTCTAGCAAGTTTCTACAGATATACCATGCAGAGCAGTCTAACTGCTTGCATCGCTGTCTGGTATGGAGTCACCAATGCACAGGGTCAGAAAAAAAACTGCAGAATATTGCAAAATTAGCGACCTCCATGGGTATGAGCCTTCACACCTTCGCGGACATTTTCAAACTGGCGATGCCTCAAAAAAGGAGGCATCCATCATTAAGGACCCCCACCACCAAGGACATGCTTTCTTTTCATTACTACCATCAAGCAGAAGGTACAGGAGCCTAAAGCCACATACTCAACATTTTAAGAAGAGCTTCTTCCCTCCACCAGATAATGAACTAACCCATGAACTCTACCTCACTATATATGCACTGCTTAATACTTACATACAAATTTCTTATTGTAATTTATAGTATTTTATGTATTGCACTGTACTAGTGTCACAAAACAGCAAAATTCATGACATATGTCAGACGAGGTTACTGCCATTAAGCACGGATTTGTGGTGTAGAAGGGAAAGAGGGAGAAGAGGGGAATGGTAGTGAAAGGGGACTCAGCAGTCAGAGGAACCGACAGGAGGTTCTGTGGACGTGAATGGGACACCCGAATGGTAGGTTGCCTCTCAGGTGCCAGGATCAGGGACATCTCGGATCATGTCCACAGCATTTTGGAGGGGGGGTGGAGGGAGAGCAACCAGATGTCTTGGTACATATTGGTACCAATGACATGGGAAGGAACAGCAAAGAGGTCCTGAAGAGAGAATTTAGAGAGCTAGACAGAATGGTAAGAAGCAGAACCTCCAGGGTAGTAATTTCTAGATTGCTACCTGTGCCATATGCCAGTGAGGGTAGAAATTGAATGATTTGGCAGCTAAATGTGTGGCTGAGAAGCTGGGGCAGGGGGCAGGGGGCAGGACTTCAGGTTCTTAGATCATTGGGATCTCTTCTGGGGGAGGGTGGGTATGGCCTGTAAAAAAGGGATTGGTTGCACTTGAACCTGAAAGGGACCGATATTCTCCTGGGCAGGTTTGTTAGAGCTGTTGGGGAGAGTTTAAACTAACTTAGCAGGGGGATGAGAACCAGAGTGAAGAGAATCAGGAAAGGATGGATGATAAAAAAACAAAGATAACGTGCAGTTAGATTGTCAGGAAGGGCAGGCAGGTGATAGGACAAAATCGCAGCCAGCAAGATGTGCATTAGTGGGTTAGGGATGCAGAATCAAAAGGGGTAGCAAAAACAGTACTCAAGCTGTTATATCTCAATGCATGGAATATGAGAAATAATACTTGGATGATCTTGTTTACTATTACAGATTGCCAGGTATGATGTTGTGGCCATCACTGAATCATGGCTAAAGGATGGTTGTAGTTGGGAGCTGAATGTCCCAGGTAACATGTTGTATAGGAGGAATATGAAGGTAGGCAGAGGGGGTGACATGGCACTGCTGGTGAAGAATTGCATCAAATCATTAGAAAGATGTAACATAGAATTGGAAGATGTTGAATCCTTGTGGGTTGAATTAAGAAAATGCAAGGGTAAAAGGAAGTGATAACAGTTATATACAAGCCTCCCAACAGTAGCTAGGATGTGGACTACGGATTACAAAGGGAAATAGAAAAGTTGTGTCAAAGGGCAATGTTATGATAGTCATGAGAGATTTTAACATGGAGGTTAGATTGGGAAAATCAGGTTGGTAATGGATCTCAAGAGAGTGAATTTGTTTAATGCCTATGAGAAGGTTTTTTTTAAGAGCAGTTTGTGGTTGAACCTACTAGGGGATCAGCTATACTGGATTGGGTGTTATGTAATGAACTGAAAACGATTAGGAAGCTTAAGATAAAAAGGATCATTAGGAGGCAGTGATCACAATATGATTGAGTTCAACTTGAAATCTGATAGGGAGAAAGCAAAGTCCGATGTAGCAACATTTCAGTGGAGTAAAGGAAATTACAGTAGTATGACAGAGGAGTTGGTACAGTAATTTGGAAGGAGATGCTGGCAGGGATGACAGCAGAGCAGCAATGGCTTGAGTTTCTGGGAAAAATGAGGAAGGTGCAGGGCAGATGTATTCCAAAAATGAAGAAATACTCAAATGGCAAAATAATTCAACCATGGTTGACAAGTCAAAGCTAATGTAAAAGCAAAAGAGGGCATACAAAAAAAGCAAAAATTAGAGGGAAGACAGAGGATTGGGAAGCTTTTATAACCCTACAGAGTGCAACTAAAAGAATCATCAGGAGGGAAAAGCTGAAATATGAAAGCAAGCTAGCAAACAATATCAAGGTGGATAGTACAGGGTTTTCAAAACATGTAATGAGATGAGGGTAGATATGTGACAGCTAGAAAATGAGGCCAGAGAAATAATAACAGGGGACAAGGAGTTGGCAAATGAATGAGATGTGCATTTTGCATCAGTCTTCACCGTGGAGGACACTTAACAGTATGCTAGATGTTGAAGAGTGTGAGGGAAGAAGTGAGTGCAGTTACTATTACAAAAGACGTAATCAAAAAGCTGAAAGATTTAACGGTACACAAGTCACCCAGACCAGATGAACTGCACCCTAGGGTTCTGAAAGATGTAGTGGTAGAGATCGTGGAGGCACTTAGTAATGATCTTTCCAGAATCACTGGACTATGGCATGATTCCGGAGGACTGGAGAGTTGCAAATGTCACTCCATTCTTTAAGAAAAGAGGAAGGCAGCAGAAAGGAAATTAGACTGGTTAGCCTGACCTCAGTCGTTGGAAAGATGTCAAACTCAATTGTTAGGGACGAGATTATAGCGTACTAGGTGACACAGGACAAGAAAGCACAAAGTCAGCATGGTTTCCTTAAAGGGAAATCTTGCCTGATGAACCTGTTGATTCTTTGAGGAGGTTACAAGGAGGATGGATAAAGGGGATGCAGCAGATGTTGTATATTGGACTTTCAGAAGGCCTTTGGCAAGGTGCCACACGAAGCTGTTTACCAAGTAAAGTGTCACAATCACAGGCTTGGCAGCACAGCAGATACAGCCATCGTGCTCATGAATATGGATGTTATCAGCTAATTATTTCATTGTATTAGTATTTAACTCTATTCTTTCCATCGTACAGACTTGACCCCACACAGCAATGCTTTGCTGCCTGTTCTCCTCCAGCCTTGCCTGAGAAGCTGGAGGGTTGAGTCAAATGACTCTGAAGACTAGTGCTATTCATTTTGTATTTAGTTCTTCCTTTCAGCCGCAGTGTAGGCTTCCTTTTCCATTTGAGAGTTTTAGTTAATGGCCCTGTTTGGCCTAGTGCTTATTGTTTTCTTTTCCCTCTAGCTCTGTTCGCATTCAAGTCTGTGAACTATCGACCCTCTTCAGTGTCACTCACTCCACGCTTATAAAATGTCATATCCAAACCTGGTGACATTAAGAGTCTATGGTAATACCGGAAATTTACTAACGTGGTTAGAGCATTGGCTGATTGATGGAATAGATGGCTTTGTTGCCAAGTTTGCAGATGATACAAAGATTGTTGAAGCAGCAGGTAATATTCAGAAAAAACAAAGGCTGTAGGACTTAGACAGATTAGGAGACTGAGCAAGTGAGTAGCAAATGAAATACAATGTTGGAAAATGCATGGTCATACACTTTGTCAGAAGAAATAAGAGTGCAGACTATTTTCTAAATGGGGAGAAAATCCAACGATCTGAGTTGCAAAGGGACTTTAGAGTTCTTGAGCAGGACACCCTAATGGTTAACTTGCCTGTCAAGTCTGTGGCGGGGAAGGCAAATGCAATGTTAGCATTCATTTCAAGAGGTCGAGAAGATAAGAGCAGGGAGCTGATGCGGAGGCACTGGCGAGGCCTCACCTTGAGACTTGTGAACAGTTTTGGGCTCCTTATTTAAGAAAAGATGTGCTGACATTGGAGAGGATTCAGAGGAGGTTCACAAGGATGATTCTTGGAATGAAAGGCTTATCATACGAAGAACGTTTGATGGCTCTGGGCCTGTACTCGCTAGAATTTTGAAGGGTGAAGGGGATCCATTGAAACCTAGACAGAGTAGATGTGGAAAGGATATTTCCCATAGTGAAGGAGTCCAGGACAAAAGGGCACAGCCTCAGGATAGAGGGGTGTCCATTTAAAACTGAGATGGGGAAAAATTTCTTTAGCCAGAGGGTGGTGAATTTGTGGAATTTTTTAACCCAGGTAGTTCATTTGGTGTGGTTAAAGCAGAAATTGATAGATTCTTAATTGGCACAGCATCAAAGGTTAAGGGGAGAATGCCCAGAAGTGGGGCTGACGAGGGGTAAAAGGGATCAGCCATAATTAAATTGTGGGGCTGACGCGATGGGCTAAATGGCCTAATTCTCCTACGTCTTAATGTCTTATAATAAACCTGACTCCAATTCATCCAGTACCATGAGATAGAAAATTTGGACAGTGTATTACCTCAAGAGCTGCACCATTTTGATGACTGTTTCTTTACATGAGAGTGGGAGGTTAGACAGCAGTGTGAATGAGTGCTGCAGTGAGTCAGTGCAGAGTTATGCTACCTTACAAAGTTGGAAACGGTCAATGTTAGTGATGATGGGAGATGTGGTTAGAAGCAAATCAGTTGTGTTTGTCAAGCCTGCAACAATTATGGTTTACATTTCCTCTCACAAATGCTGTTTTAAGAGTCAAATCTGTGGGGTAAAATACCACTGTTGTGACATTTGACAGTTGCTTCATGTTGCACCATGGAAAAGCAAATAATTACAGATCGGTTTTAGTTAATCACCGCCTCCATTGGTGGAGTCCAGTGGTGGTAGACCTGAGAGAGTGAATAAAAACTTCACACCCTGCCCTTCAGCTTTACAGCAGCACACTATAAACAAATTTATTCAAATGTAAATGTCAGTCATTGTTAAGCATTTTAAATGTTAGTTCCATATATCACATCTCTTTTAATTACTTCAGGAGATGATTTTATTAAATTTGGTACTTTTAGTTGTGTTAAATAAATAGTTTCAAATAGCTTTAAGATATTAGTATCCAAAGTTGTGTAGAGCTCAGGATCCCAAGTTCCACTGCCCAGGGTTTGCTCCACCTTGCAAGAGAACATGGAGTAAAGATTTCAGTAGAATGGGAGATCTCTAGCATGGCCACTGTATCATCCTGGGACGGAATGCAAACAGTGGGTTGGATTGAGTGTGAGAGAATTTCCACATCTCTCAGGGTTTATCAGCAACAGTGCTGAGGTTAAAAGGGTTTAGAAGATACAAGTTCCAATAGCCTAACCTGGTCCAATCATAGCCAAGAAAACTCACCAATACCTCTACTCCCTCAGAAGGCTAAAGAAATTTGGCATGTTCCCTTTGACTCTCATCAATTGTTAAATCGATTAAATACAGAGAGCATCTTATCACCTTATCATTTTCACCTACCACCCCACCAGCCTCCAGATCCAACGTATAATTCTCTGTAACTTCCGCCACCTCCAACGGGATCCCACTACCAAGCACATCTTTTCCTCCCCCACCCTTTCTGCTTTCCGCAGGGATCACCCCCTGCGCGACTCCCTTGTCCACTCGTTCCTCCTCCCCCCCATCCCTTCCCACCGATCTCCCTCCTGGCACTTATCCTTGCAGGCGGAACAAGTGCTGCACCTGCCCTTACACTTCCTCCCTCACCACCATTCAGGGCCCCAGACAGTCCTTCCAGGTGAGGCGACACTTCACCTGTGAGTCAGCTGGTGTGGTATACTGCGTCCGGTGCTCCCGGTGTGGCCTTTTATATATTGGTGAGACCCGATGCAGTCTGGGAGACCGTTCCGCTGAACACCTACGCTCTGTTCGCCAGAAAAAACAGGATCTCCCAGTGGCCACACATTTTAATTCCACATCCCATTCCCATTCTGATATGTCTACCCATGGCCTCCTCTACTGTCAAAATGAAGCCACACTCAGGTTGGAGGAACAACACCTTACATACCGGCTGGGTAGCCTCCAACCTGATGACATGAACATTGACTTCTCTAACTTCTGTTTATGCCCCTCCCCTTCTTACCCCATCCCTGATATATTTAGTTTTTTTTCCCCCTCCCTTTTTTTTCTTTCTCTCTCTCTTTGCCCATCACTCTGCCTGTTCTCCATCTCCCTCTGGTGTTTCCCCCCTTTCTTTCTCTCTAGGCCTCCCATCCCATGATCCTTTCCCTTCTCTAGCTCTGTATCCCTTTTGCCAATCATCTTTCCGGCTCTCAGCTTCACTCCACCCACCTCTGGTCTTCTCCTATCATTTCACATTTTCCCCACCCCTCCTACTTTCAAATCTCTTACTATCTTTCCTTTCAGTTCGTCCTGACGAAGGGTCTCGGCCCAAAACATCGACAGTGCTTCTCCTTATAGATGCTGCCTGGCCTGCTGTGTTCCACCAGCATTTTGTGTGTGTTGCTTGAATTCCCAGCATCTGCAGATTTCCTCGTGTGAGCATCTTATCTGGAAGTATCAAGACTAGGGAGGTCAACTGTGACCATATACAAAAAGAAACTGCAGAGAGTTGTGGAGATGGCTCAACATATCACAGAAAGCAGCCTTACCTCCATCTACACGTTCAATAAAGCAGCTGGCATAATCACCGCCCCTACCCTCCCACTGGGCAGAAGATACAAAAGTCTGAAAGCAGAAATCACCAAGTACAAGAGCAGCTTCTACCCCACTATTATCACCTATAGAACTGTCCTACAGTACAAGAAGAAACCTTGACCTCACAAAGTACCTCATTGTCTACCTGCAGTGCACATTTCCTGTAAAAATAACACTCTATTCTGCAGAGTTATTCTTTCACCTAGTATTACCTCAATGCACTGCTGCGATAAACTGATCTGTATGAACGGTTTGCAAATTTTTCACTGTGCCTCAATATCGGTGACAATAATGATACTTTTTATCAATCATTTACATGAGGGGTTCCCAACCTGGGCTCCACAGACCTCATGCTTAATGGTAGGGGCCCTTGGCATAAATAGGTTGGGAACCCCTGATTTATACCATCTGTGTCTTCAAGGAATCTTATTCTTTTTTTTAAAAAATAGTTCTGTTATAAACTACTTTATGAAGTTCCATGAATGACAATTTCAAAGTAATTTTCATTCAAATTAGTTTATGATCATATACACTAGGGTGCAAGAGATTGCTTGTTTACATAAAGCTCAAAGAGTCAGCACTATACATGGTAATAATAAGGAAATCTATGGCCACACCACAACAGCAATAAACTTCTCTAGGAATCCAACACGAGAAATTGAAATCAGTTTCCAATTCCCAATTTCTAATTGAAAGGGCATTATTGAGCAACAATAAAATGAACCACCACCACATGCGTTAATTCGCCTAATCATTTGTGTGAATTGTTTACTTACCCAAACCCTTCTACGGTTAAAAGTAAATAATTCTCAGTCTGTATTTAACAATGCTCTTTGTTACAAGGGAAAGCAATTATCAGCAGCTCTCTCCCCCACCCCCCCCACACCCTTTTTCATTTTGGAGTCTTCCCTCTTCCTTTTCAGTCCTGAAGAAGGGTCTCAGCCTGAGCCATCGACTGTGTATTCGTTTCCATAGATGCTGCCTGGCCTGCTGAGTTCCTCCAGCATTCTGTGGGTGTTGCATTGTCATTATTAGCTCCTTACCTGCAGAACCTGTCGCTCTAGCTGAGAATTTCCTTTGCAGAGCTCCATGATCTGACGCAGCAGTAGCTTAGTACTCTCAGTCTTCCCAGTGCCACTTTCCCCACTGTGAATTCAAAATCAGATTAAACTTCAGCTAGACATCATTTTTTAAAACTGTTTCATATCTGGACAGCATTAGAATAAGAATTTGAAATACCACAATGAAAAATTACAGAAAATAAGAATTCCAAATTTTTCAACAATGGGTAAGCTAATGGTGTGATATTTAAGTGAATTGCTAAGCAAATGGTAGGAAGGATGAATTTGTACTGCAATACACAACTAGATCTGCACACACTGGAAGGTGAGCAGCACTTCTGGGAATCAGAAGACAGGAACGCTGGAAAGGACCACATTCAAAGTTGGCCTCCTTTACTCAAGTATCTTGGCCCAAACTGTCAACTGCTGAGTTCCTCCAGCATTGTGTCCACCAACAGACGCTGCTTGACATGCTGAGTCCACGTCTTCTAATTTGCTTCATGGTCCGAAACGAGCGCATGCACTAGCATACTGCAGTACTGAGGTATTTCTGACAACACACAAACTTCTCAATGGTTTGAAGATCAGTCATTCGCCAAGAGAGGCAGAAGATCAACAAGCCGCTGTTGTTCGTGCAACATATCACACCGACAAGTCACCTCTCTTCTTAAGCCCATCACTCCTATCGACCCATGGTCTGTTGACAGCAGCTTGCCAGAGTCCACTGACCTGGGCCAAAGGTTGATCAGCCTTGTGGCCTCAACTTTCACCATCCGACTTCATATGCCTTCTACGTGATGATATTTCCTCTCCCAGGGAAGAAGCCGTGTTTCTGGTAGCTCTAGGCTTTTACAAGATGGGGTTGCTAGCCCCATGCCCAACCTTCCCCCTTTCGCAACAGCAAAGAACTACTGAGTTGAAATTGATTAGGGGTCAACCCTTTATGGGTGGAGTTGAGAAATAAAAGGATGGTCGCTCTTTTAGGGTTGTATTATAGGGTCCCAAATAGTCAAAGGAAATTAAAAGAGCAAATATGTAGGGAGATTGTGAACAGTGGGAACAGTGCTTGGAGCTAGAATAAGATAGAGTTCAAAAGTTAAAGTACATTTATTATCAAAATATGTTAACTATGTATAACCTTGAGTTCCATCTCCTTACAGGCAGCCACAAAACAAAGAAACCCAAAAGAACTCATTAAAAAAATAAGAAAACCAAATACCCAATGCACAGAAAATAAACAAATAGTACAAACATCCAAAAGCAAGCAAACTGCTCAAGTTCACAGCTGTGAGTCCGCAGCCACGGAAAGAGTTATCACTGCAGCCAATCCAGTTAGCTGCAGGCCACAGCCTCAATGCAGCACCGAGGTAGAGCAATAACAATGCAAAATAAGTTGCAAATGCTGCAGGAAAAGTAGAAATTGAGGTAAGCAGTAAAATGCAAGATCATAATGTTTGTTGTGAGGCCTATTGTACAAGAAGTCTGTTCAAGAGTCTGAGAACATGGGATGGAAGCTGTCCTTGAGCCTGGTGGTGCATCGTTTCAGGCTCTTGTATCTTCCACCCAATGGGAGAGAGAAGAAAGAATATTTGGAGTGGGCGGGGTCTTGGTTTATGCTGGTTGCTTTACTGAGGCACCAAGTATAGACAGAGTCCATAAAGGGGAGGCTGGTTGCTTTGATTGTAACTTTCCCAAGACAGACTTGGACGGCAGTATTGTTAAGGACTTGGATGGGATGGAATTTGCTAAGTGTGTTCAAGAAGGTTTCCTCAGGCAATATAGAGAGGTTCCTATTAGGGAGGGAGAAACTCAACCTATACCTGGGTAATAGGATGGGGTAAGTAACTTAAGTGTCAGTAAGCGAGGGAAACACTTTATGACCAGTGACCATTGTTTTATTTCGTTTTAAAATAGTTATGGAAAGGGACAGAACTGCTTCACAGCTGGGGCAGTGTAAATTCTAACAGTATGCGGCAGGAGCAAGCAAAGATTGTGATTGATTGATTGCAGGCTGGCTGTGAGCAAACAGCCTTCTTCAAGTGGGAGGCTTTTAAAGGTCAGCAAGTGAGAACTCAAGTTCTGCATCTTCCAGTTAGACTGGAGATCGAGACTGTTAGGAGTGTACTGGTTAGTATGATGCTCTACAGTGCCAGATCATGATCAGGATTAAACTCCCAAGAGTTCATACGTTCTCCCCATGACCATGTGGCTTTCCTCCAGGTGCTCTGGTTTGTGTTGGTTCTGTAAATACAGCAACATCACATCTTGAACTGTGTTGATCACTGACACAAACAACACATTTCAATGCATATTTTGAAGTTGCATGACAAGGGATATATGGAGGCCCAAGCCAGGAAAAAGGGGGCTTGGCTCACGTACAGGCAGCTAGGATCAAAAAGGCAGCATTAATCATTAAAGACTCCCATCACCCAAGACATGCCCTCATCATTGCTACCATAAAGCAGAAGGTACAGGAGCCAGAATACACACATACAACATTTTAGGAACAGCTTCTTCCCCTCTGCCATCAGGTCCCTGAATGGACAATGAACCCATGAATGCTAACTTGCTGTTTTATTTCCTCTCTTTATGCACTTTTTATTTAATTGTATATATAGTTTTATTGTATTTTATAGTTGTTTTATTACGTATTGCAATGTACTGCTACAAAACAATGAATTTCACAACATGCACTAGTGATAACTAAACCTGATTCCGTTTCCTCCAATTCTGGAGAATCCAAAGAGATTTTATATACAGTATTAATGAAAAATAGAGTAATTAGAGGATAAGGCCCCTCAAAAACCAAAGTGGACATCTATGTGTGAAACCACAGAAGTCCTCAATAAATAGTTACTGTGTAGAAAGACACAGAGATTGTGGAACTAGACAAATGCAGTGGGGAGGTCTTGGAGATGGTCCACCTTACAGTAGAGGAGGTGCTAGATGCATTAAAATAATAGACAAATTTCCAGGGCCCGATCAGGATTACCAAAGGCTAGAGAAAAAATTGTGGAGCCCTGGCTGATATATTTGCATTATTGTTAGCCACACATGAGATGCTGATAGATTGGACAGTAGCAAATCTTGTACTTATATTCAGTGGTAGGGAAGTTACTGATAAAGATTCTGAAGGAGAAGATATGCATAGATCTAGAAAGACAGGGGGTGATTGGGGTAGTCAGCAGGGCCATGTGTGTTGGAGGTCATGTCTTATGAATATATTTTATGGTGTGACCAAGAAGATTGATGAGAGTGGGGCATTAGACAGAGCATATAGGGACTTCAGTAAAGCCTTTGATAAAGTTCCATATGCTAAGTTGCTCTAGAAGGGTAGATTTCATGGAATCCAGGCAGATCTGGGCTAATTGGATACAGAACTGGCTTGATTGTAAGAAGCAAAGGTTCATGGTGAAAGACTGTTTCTCAGACCGGAGGCCCGTGACTAGTCACGTGCCTCGGGGTTGGTGCTGGGCTATTTGTTGTCATCTACATCAATGATTTGAATGAGAATATACAAGGCATTGTTCGTAAGTTTGTGATGACACTAAGATAGGTGGGAAAGTGGATGATGAAGAAGGCTATCAAAAATTACTGTGGAATCTTGATCAGGTGAGAATGTGGGCTGAGAAATGGTAGATGGAGTTTAATTCAGATCATTGAGGAATTGCATTTTGGAAACTCAGATCAAGGTAGGTCAGTCAAAGTTAACAGTATGGCCTTGGGGAGTGTTGTGGAATAGAGCAACTTTGGAGTTCAGGTACATGGCTTCCTGAAAGTCGGTCCCCAGACTTACAGGATGGTGAAGGCTGCTTTTGGAACATAGGGTTTCATCAGTCAGCACATTGAGTATAAAAGTTGGGAAGTCATGGTATGGGTGTACAGGAGTAGTGGGTTCAATTTTGGTTTTTCTGCTTGGCTTTTGGACCATGGTCATATTGGTTTCAATTTAAACTAATACCCATGTCCAAGATTTGGAACCAAACAGGTAAATAAAACTAATAAGTCATGATCCTAACTCATAATAGAAAGTTTACTTATAGCTCGTTTATGGTTTTGAAGACCAGAAGCTTAACTGATTGTAACAGCCTGGAATTTATTACAATTAAGGGGTCAAAAGAGTAAAGTTTTTTGTCTCAATAATGCCAGTTTTAGGAAGTTTCCTTTGAGTTTGTGTAGCTTATTCCTTGATTGATTTAATATTAATAAATTGATATAGTTTGATCTCAGATGAAAATAGGATAACCTTAAAAATAAGCATTGTCAATTTAGCAAATAAAAATATTCAAACCCTTTCCACCAATGCCTTATTTTTTTGTACAAAAAGCTCAACTATATGAACCTCCCCAAGGACCTAAAAATAATCAAAACATAGATGAAATACAAAATGATGAATAATGTGACTAGAGATAGGCGAGGTGCAGGCTAAAGATAAGATTCATGCTGTAAATCCAGCAGTCAAAATTCCACAATCATTTGGGTCGGCTGGACCAATTTTGGACATTTAAGCTGAGATTTTTAAAAAAAAGCCTGTCAAAGAGAAGGCCTTTGGCAAGGTGCCACATGTGAGGCTGCTTAACAATTTAAGAGCCCACGGTATTACAGGAAAGATTCTAGCATGAAAAAGTAGTGGCTAATTGGCAGGAGACAAAGAGTGGGAATTAAGGGAGCCTTTTTTGGTTGGCTGCTGGTGACTAGTGGTGTTCCATAAGGGTCTGTGTTGGGACCGCTTATTTTTGCAAGACATGTCAATGATTTGGATGACAGAATTGATGGCTTTGTTGCAAAGTTTGTAGATGATATGAATATAGGTGGAAAGCCAGGTAGTTTTGAGGAAGTAGAGGTGACAGAAAGAGTTAGACATATAGGCGAATGAGCAAAAAGGAGGCAGATCGAATATAATATCATGCACTTTGGTAGAAGAAATGAAAGGATAGACTACTAAGTGGAGAGAAAATTCAAAACTCTCAGAGGCAAATGGACTTGGGAGACCTCATGCAGGATTACCTAAAAGTTGATTTGCAGTTTGAGTCTGTAGAGAGGATGGCATATGTGATGTTAGCATTCAAAAGCAAGGATGTAATGTTAAGACTATAAAGCACTGGTGAGTCTCACTTGGATTATTGTGAGCAATTTTGGGTCCCTTATGTTAGAAAGGATGTGCTCAAAACTAGACGGGTTTCAAAAGAGGTTCATGAAGAATTGAATGGCTTGTCATATGAAGAGCACGAAGGCTCTGTCTGTATTCACTGTAATTCTGAAGAATGAGGGGTGATCTAATTGAAACCTATCAAATGGTGCAAAACCTCAATAGAGTGGATGAGGAGAAGATGTTTCCTCGGAATAGAGGGGTGTTCTTTTAGAATATAGATGAGAAAGGATATCTTTTGCAAGTGAGGCAAATTTGTGGAATTGATTGCCACAGGCAGCTGTGGAGGCCAAGTCTCAATGTATAAACAAGGCAGAGGTTAATAAGTTTCTTGATTGCTCACAGTATGAAGGGATACGCAAAGAAGGCAGGAGTATGGGACCAAGAGGAAAATTGGATCAGCCACGATGAAATGGTGGAGTAGATTCGGTGGGCCATCTGGCCCAATTCTTCTGCTATATCTTATGGTCAGTGCATTGTCTGTTTATTTGGCTGTGTCATTTACAGAAGTGTCATCTGCTGTAGGAGATCTATACACGTCCATTAGAGCTCAAGCAGCACAAGTTCAACAGTCACTGCTCGACTCACTTGAACAACTCCAATAAAAAGAGCTTCTTCCAGCTCCCCTGACCTGTAGATTCCTGGGCAGTTCAGAATCATCTGATCATAAACCTTTTGCCAAAATGTACTGACTCTTAATTTATGACTCCACTCTGAACTGAATGAATCAGATTCAGTTAGTTAACACATCCAGACCTACAGTGAAATTCATCATTTGCACTGACAACCAACACATCCCAAGGATGTGCTGAGGGCTGCCCCACATGTGTTGCCCCACATTCTGGTGCTAACACAGCATGCCTACAACATCAGCAAACACTATTATTTTCAGTAATACAAACATAAAAATTAATCATAATATTGAAAAGAATTTACATTTAAATAGATCACTTGAAAATAGTCAATACATTTAAATTAACTTCATTAAATGAAAAAAGTTAATTATTTTCAGTTTCTCTCTCTCAGCCATTTTGTATTCAAAATGAATGGCAATATTGCTATGATGTAGCTCTAAGCTGACATAGTCTAGTGGCCTGACATAGTTCACCTTGCATCTAGTGATCACAATGACATTAGTTTCAACGTAAGTATGCAAAAGGATAGGTCTGGTCCACGTGTTGAGATTCTAAATTGGAGTAAGGCCAATTTTGATGCTATCAGAAAGGATCAGGCAAGTGTGGATTAGGACAGTCTGTTTTCTGGCAAAAGTGTACTTGGTAAGTGGGAGGCCTTCAAAAGTAAAATTTCGAGAGTACATAGCTTGTATGTGCCTGTCAGAATAAAAGGTAAAGGTAACAGGGTGTAGGGAACCTTGGTTTTCAAGAGATGTTGAGGCTGGTTGAGAAAAATAGGAGGTGCATAGCAGGTATAGATATGTACGAACAAATGGGGTGCTTATGGAGTATAAGAAATGCAAGAGAGCACTGAAGAAAGAAATCAGGAGGACTAAAAGAAGGCACGAGATTGCCCTGGCAGACAAAGTAAAGGAGAATCCTAAAGGATTCTACAGATATGTTAAGAGCAAAAGGATTGCAAGGGACAAAATTGGTCCTCAGGAAGATCAGAATGGTAATCCATATGTGGAGCCAACAGAGATAAGGGTTGGGGGGGGGGGTGGGGGGAGAGAAAGATCTTAAATATTTTTTGCATCTGTATTTACTCCAAGGAGATGGCCATAGAGTTTATAGAAGTGAGGCAAAGCGGTAGCAACTTCATAGATCCTACACAGATTACCGAAAAGGTGGTGTTTGCTATCCTGAGGCAAATTAGGGTGTATAAATCCTTGGGGCCTGGCACAGTGATCTCTTGGACCCTGTGGGAGGCAATGCAGAAATTGTGGAGGCCCTAGCAGAGAGATTTAAATCATTCTTAGCGACAAGTGAGGTACCACAGGATTGGAGGATAGCCGATATTGTTCTGCTGTTCAAAAAAGGTTTTAAAAATAAACCAGGAAGTTATAGGCCAGTGAGCCTGACACCAGTGGTGGGAAGGTTTTTGGAAGATATTCTGAAGGAACAGATATACAAGTATTTGAATAGACATGGACTAATTAAGAATAGTCAAAATGGCTTTGTGCAGGGTAGGTCATGTCTCTATTATGTTGTTGAGGAGGTTACCGAGAACGTTGATGATGGCAGGGGTGTGGATGTTGTCTACATGGACTTTAATAAGGCATTTGACAAGGTCCCACATGGGTGGCTGGTCAAGAAGGTTCAGTCGCTCAGCAATCAACATGAATTAGTAAACTGGATTAGACATTGGCAAGACAGTGGCTATACTTCATTAGGAGTCTGAAGAGATTGGGTATGTCAACAAATACACTCAAAAACTTCTATAGATGTACCTTGGAGAGCATTCTAACAGGCTGCATCACAGTCTGGTATGAGTGGGGCGGGGGGCTACTGCGCAGGACTGAAAGAAGCTGCAGAGAGTTGTAAGCTCCATCTTGGGCACTAGCCTACAAAGTACCCAGGACATCATCAGGGGGTGGTGTCTCAGAAAGGCAGCATCCATTACTAAGGACCTCCAGCACCCAGGCATGCCCTTTTCTCACTGTTACCATCAGGTAGGAGATATAGAAGCCTGAAGGCACACACTCAGCGAATCAGGAACAGTTTCTTCCCCTCTGCCATCCGATTCCTAAATGGATGTTGAACCCTTGGACATGACCTCACTTTAAAAAAAATAGATAGTTTTGTTGCCTTTATGGCAGTTAGTTTATAATATTTTCGCTTAGTAATTTGTTTGTTAGCATTTTAGTTAAAGTTAGGATTGTTTAAAGTAAATTCATTGTCTGTGATATATCGCGGCATGTGATGACGTCACATCCGGTTTCGCCGCGTCCTGTGGGAAAATACCGGTTTGGAGAAATGGGAAGGTGGGGGCCACGCATGTGCGAGTCCAGCGCAAGAAAAGTTGTCTTTCTACACACTAGGAACATAGTGAGAGCAACGCCGTAAGTCATGAGATAATCGATATGTTGAATTAAAATGTTAACGCCGATCCTGTTAAAAGTAACGACGGTCGATAAGGTTTATGTTTTCGTTAGTTAAAGAGTTGCGGATAGTTTGCATTGAAGTGTATTTAAAGCAGTCAATGGATGGCATAGGTAGATTCTGACTGTATGCTGCACTTTAATGTAATGTAGTAGTTGTAGTTTTACCTTTGCAATTATTTACGATGTAAATGTATTATCAAGAAGGAAACAAATGCTGTACAATCTTGTATTGTTTTATCAACAGTTTTCACCATACGTTAATGTGGAAGAGTGAACAGTAAATGGTTAATCTTACTGCGACCCTGTCTTCATTAACAACGGTTTACCTTGGTGTTTAGTTCAGCGTTATCTCACACACCGAGCGAGAACACTACAGTGAAAAGGCGGCATTATCAGGTGTTTCAATTGCTACAATGACAACTCGATCCAACATCAAGTCGTTGCCATCCAGCGATAGGGGCAGTAGGGCATCATCAAGTAAGGCCTCCCACGCAAGAGCTAAAGCAGAATCCGCCAAGGTGCGAGTGCGCTACGCCAAACAAGAAGCAAAATTGAAAATGGAAGCGGTTGCCAGAGAAGCCGAAAACCGGAAGGAAGCGGCTGCCAGAGAAGCCCAAAACCAGTTGGAAAGGGCAAGGATAGCAGCAGAGTTAGAAGTGCTGACGCTGGAACGAGAAGAAGAAGCTGCCAGGGTGGAAGCAGAGTTCATAGAAGATGCTGAAGAAATGCATGATCTGGTTGATGTAAAATCTATTTCAGAAAAGATCAATAAAGACCAGATTGGAACACACAAGCGACTATGTCCAATCTCAAATAGACTGGAAGATTCGTTCTTCCTCTCCATACTTATACGATAACGCCCCACGTCATGAGGAGCCTCAGAGAGGCCCGATTGCATCACATCCATCCGAGGAAGACAAATTTATCCTTGCAACTCCGCGATGAATTCAAGAATGAAAGGGCTGATGACAAATACTTCTCGACACCAAACTTGCCAGATTTGGCGAGAAGAGAGGCAAAGGCTGAATTCAGAACAGCAAATTCCATAACAGATGTACGCCCTCATTCATATACCCGCTGACGTATTTCCTCAGCCCGCATGCCACTTGCAATTGAACCCCTGGCACAGTATTCAGCACGACGAGATCTCGTCACTTCAGGACTATACCAGTTCGACGATAAACCTGAAAATTACTGTGCATGGTACTCCACATTCACCAACGCTATCGACGGAATCCAGCTCAAAGCAACCCAAGAGTTGGATCTTATGGCGAAATGGCTAGGGAAAGAATCATGCGAACAGATATATGTTCCGTGTACATCAACGCATATGTTCCGTGTACATCAACAACCCCGAGCTAGCCTTAAGCAAAGCATGGGAGAGACTTCAGGAGGGCTATGTGGCCCCCGAAATTATTGAAGTGGCACTATAGGGGAAAATTTTCCTAAGGTGTCAGCCAAGGACCACATTAAATTAAGGGAGCTCGGAGATTTACTCATGGAGATTCAAGGCGCCAAAGAAGATGGCTACTCAACTGGTCTAGTATACCTAGATACTCCATCCGGGATTAGACAAATCGTGGACAAACTTCCATTTGGGCTGCAGGAGAGGTGGGTGTCTGTTGCCTCAGAGTACAAAGAAGACCACAATGGTCGATTTCCTCCCTTTGAATATTTCACTAGGTTTGTGTGCAAGGAGGCGAAGAAGCGAAATGACCCTAGCAAGAATTGTCCATTGCATAACAAACCCCACCCCCTCAGAAAATGCAGAACGTTTAGGAAAAAAACCCTTGAAGAGAGGATGGCCCTTCTCAAGGAGAAAAGAATATGTTTTAAATGCTGTTCCTCTACCTCTCACCTTGCTAGAGAGCGTATGATCGCCGTGAAGTGTCCGGAATGTAATAGCACTAATCACGATGGGGCCATGCATCCCAGCCCGTTACCGCAAACCGACAACGCTCCTTCACCCCCACAACAGGACGGCGGGGAGGGAGAGGCTCACTCCAGGACAACAGTTGTCAGCTCGAGCTGTACAGAAGCTTGTGGTCAAGCTCAGTCAAGCCGTTCTTGTTCAAAGATCTGCCTCACTAAGGTGTACCCTAAGGGAGCCAAAGACAAGGCCATCAAAGCCAATGTAATTCTGGACGATCAGAGCAATCGCTCACTAGTCAGTCCAGAGTTCTTTAAATTGTTCAACATTGAGAGTGAGCAGTTCCCATACTACCTTAGAACTTGCTTAAGCAATGTGGAAACTCATGGAAGGAAGGCAGAAGGCTTCCAGCTCGAGTCCCTGGATGGTAAAGTCGTCATCTGTCTCCCTCCACTCTTAGAGTGCAATGAGATTTTGAAGAACCGCACTGAGATCCCGACGCCAAGTGCGGTGCTACACCAGTCACATCTCCGCCACATCGCCAAACACATCCCAGAACTGGATCCAAAAGCAGAAATACTCCTGCTATTAGGAAGAGATGTTCTTCGGGTGCACAAGATTAGGCAGCAGGTCAATGGACCACACAACACCCCCTTTGCGTAACGCCTGGATCTGGGCTGGGTGGTGATAGGAGAGGTGTGCCCTGGCAATGTACACAAACCGACAGTTAGCACACTCAAGACCAATGTGCTAGAGAGTGGCCGCCATTCAATTTTTCAACCCCGCACAAGTGTCACGTGTATTAAGGAAGCACGACAAGGCTTTAACAAACGTAAAGTAACTGATGAGACGCTGGGTCAGTCAGTCTTTGCTCAAACTGAGCATGATAATAAACTTGCTCAATCAGCTCAAGATGCCATTTTCTTAAAAACAATTGCCAAACAACAAAGAGCAGGCAGTCAAGCGGTTCACGCCCTTGCAAAAAACCCTGAAAAGGAAACCTGAGATGCAGCAACGCACCCGATTGACCCACGAGGTACTGTGCACACTAATGGCAGAGGTCACAGCCATTATAAACGCACGACCACTTCTACCCGTGTCTTCTGACCCGGAAAACCCCTTCATACTCTCGCCATCAATGCTCCTTACTCAGAAGGCAGGAGCTCCCCCTCCGCCAGCGGACTTCTCTGATAAGGATTTGTACTTAAAGCAATGGAGACAGGTCCAGGCTCTGGCAAATCGGTTCTGGTCTCGTTGGAGACAGGAATATCTACCTTTGTTGCAAAACAGACAAAAGTGGACAGAACTCTGCAGGAATCTTCAAGTTGGAGATTTAGTCCTGCTCAGGGACAAACAAATCACCCGCAACTGCTGGCCAATGGCCAGAATCACTGCCACATTCCCTAGCAGGGATGGACATGTCAGGAAGGTTGAGTTGAAAACTACTGACCAAGGTGATGTGAAAATTTACCAAAGGCCAGTTACAGAAGTTATTCTACTTCTACCTAAGGACTGATTTAGAGACTGAAGTTTGTATTATGTTCATTGTGACCTTACGAAGGTCAAGCGGGGAGTGTGTTGCCTTTATGTCAGTTAGTTAGGTTATAATATTTTCGCTTAGTAATTCGTTTATTTGCATTTTAGTTAAAGTTAGGATTGTTTAAAGTAAATTCGTTGTCTGTGATATATCGCGGCATGTGATGACGTCACATCCGGTTTCGCCGCGTCCAGTGGGAAAATACCGGTTTGGAGAAACAGGAAGGTGGGGGCCAGTGCGAGTCCAGCGCAGGAAAAGTTGTCTTTCTACACACTAGGAACATAGTGAGGGCAACGCCATAAGTCATGAGATAATCGATATGTTGAATTAAAATGTTAACACCGATCCTGTTAAAAGTAACGACGGTCGATAAGGTTTATGTTTTCGTTAGTTAAAGAGTTGCGGATAGTTTGCGTTGAAGTGTATTTAAAGCAGTCAATGGCGTAGGTCAATGCTGCACTTTAATGTAATGTAGTAGTTGTAGTTTTACCTTTGCAATTATTTACGATGTAAATGTATTATCAAGAAGGAAACAAATGCTGTACAATCTTGTATTGTTTTATCAACAGTTTTCACCATACGTTAATATGGAAGAGTGAACAGTAAGCGGTTAATCTTACTGCGACCCTGTCTTCATTAACAACGGTTTACCTTGGTGTTTAGTTCAGCGTTATCTCACACACCGAGCAAAAACACTACAATAGTACTTCTGTTTTTTTTAATCTTTTCAATATACGTATACCGTAAATGATTTATTATTTTATTTTGTTTTTTTCTTCTATATTATGCAGTGCATTGAACTGCTGCTGCTAAGTTAACAAATTTCATGATACATGCCGGTGATAATAAACCTGATTCTGATTCTTTCGATTTGTGAGAGAAGCCAGAGAGTTACATGGTGGTCGAAGGACCTATATTGTGCTGTAGATCTATGTTTCTAGAACTGTAACAGACATTTGCCTCTCTGACTGCAGGCCTGTGACTAGTGAATACCGCAAGGATCAGTGCTTGGTCTGATGTTGTCTGACATCTATAGCAACAATGTGGATGATGATGTGGTCAACTGAATCAGCAAGTTTGAAGATGGCACCAAGATTGGGGTGCAGTAGACAGCGATGGAGGCTATCACGGCTTGCAATGGGATCTGGGCCAACTGGAAAAATAGGCTGAAAGACGGCAGATGAAATTTAATGCAGACAAGTACGAGGTTTGACACTTGGGTAGGACCAACCAGGGAAGGTCTTACACAGCGAACAGTAGGGCAATAAGTAAAGTGTGAAAACAAAGGAATCTGGGAATACAGGTACACAATTTGTAGAAAGATTTAGGAGGTTATCTTGGAGAAGAGCTCTCAAGATGTCACTATTCTTACCTGATGACTATGCACTGGTTCTTGGGGCCCGTGGCTAAGCGACCCAACATTGATTGATAGGCACGATCTGCCACGGCAAAAATATGAGGAGGTAGGCCATCTTTTGAAGAACTTTTGTACTTTTCCGATTCCTTATAACAGAAACAAGAGATTGTTAAGTAACATTTCGTTGAAGTCTGTAAAAAAAATGTTGCAATGTTAATGTGAATATGCATGCAACACACACACACAAAATGCTGCAGAAATTCAGCAGGCCAGGCAGCCTCGATGGAAAAAAGTACAGTTGATATTTCGGGCTGAGACCCTTATTTATTCCACAAAAGAAAAAGGATGCAACATTGGGCTCACTTCCTTCATTCTGTACAAGTTTAGCTAATTTAGGAAAAGAGCAGCTGCTTTGGCTCTTCAGTATCTTACGCTTCAGCTATGTAAGGCAGGAATTTTAAAGACTGAATGCATGGATTCACATCTTTAGTTGAAAATGCCACAGAATCCTAACTCAACCCTTCTAAAAGCGATCTACTTGAACCAAGTAAACCTGTTTGTATAAATTCCATTCATTCACTGCTTAAAAACTGGGTTGCTCATTGGTCCCCTTCACAAGTCACTGCTCCTAACATTTCCAACTCTTCACAACATAATTTTGTCTGTGTTTTCAAAAACAAGTTAATAATAAAAATATAAGCAATCAATCCATTTTATTTTTAAAGGAATGGATTCTTGCTGTAATTTTAATTCAGAGTGAAAGAAAATCGTCAACAATTACTTCAAGTAAACTTGCAGCACAATTCAGTCATCCATATGCTCAAGTATCTTATGTCATAGGATACATCTTAAATTTGGTGCTGTTTCAGTTAAGGAGTTTTGCCAGATAGAAATTCCTAAAATCTTACGTAAAACCTATTTGAAGTTGAGGAGTTGACTTTTGGGACATGACCAGTTGTTTGAAAGATTCTATTTTTTTGTTTTTAATAATCACAGATGAAATATCAACCTATTTAAGAATCACTTTGAAATAAAAATGGAAAAAAAAAATCAATGCAATATGTTGTAATTGCAGGCATTTAATTTTCCATGGAAATTAATACAGCAGAGTAATATTAGCATATTATTTCAAATTTAATGAACATGCTTGTAAAAGTAGGACAATTAAACATTTCAGCTGATTTTTATATAATAAAATGAGTACGTACCGATTTTTCATACAAGGGCAGATACTTGAAAGGATTGATGGCTATTAGAATATCTCCAATGTAAGACTGAAAAAAGTAAAAACAAGAGCAAATTAGCTGGTGTACACATTTTCAAAGTAATACTCCACTGAATAATTCCATTGACAAAATAGGTTCCATGCATATATCCCAGCAAAGAGAGAAAGAAATAAGGGAAGTTCCTTATAACATAGTCTGTTTACTTCAATGCTGCTTCTTCTCAGGAAGAGGACTATGCTGGAAATGGGAAATCCTATAGCTCTTGGGACTGCTGTGAACCTCTCACTGGAACTTCAGTGGTTCCCAAAATGAAAGCATCATAACGGTTAGGAAAGATGCTTCAGGATATTCGTCCAGCAAGAAATAAGGAATTTTGAGATATAACCAAGTTGAAGTGAATATGGCATCCTTGAATCACCTGCAACTGTCCTTCTATGGAGAATGTAACGGACTGAGGGACTATTGAAGAAATCTTTAAAGAGTTTTTGCACTGTTATCTTTGTATAATACAGAAAGGACATGCCAATGGTGGTGGCAGGTGGTAGATGTGCCACTGAGGTATTTTTATACCTGTGCTGAATCATAAGGACAGTGGCTATCCCAGTAACAGTCATCTTTTAGAAAGGCCTTGTAAGTTTGTCAGCAAGTGTGCACCCTGACCTTGCTAAGCTCGGATAGAGCAGCATTCACTGATGAACACCAAGTTTCTGAAGCACAAGTGGTTCTGCTCATGCAGTGCAGGTCTTTGAGAAGACAACTCTGAATAGGCTGATATTAATCAAAAAGCAGATAATTTCCCACACAACTCAAGGATGTGGTTCACTTTATCTTCAAAGGCCATCTGACCAGCTTCCACATTCATCAGAATTTTCCTCTTTCAACTTCCTGATTTACTTTTCTAGCTCCACTAATCCTTATTCCCTTCCTCACAGCATCTTTCCATGCAAAGACAGAAAACCCAACATCTGCATTTCTACCTTTCAAAAAACTTGAGTTTAGCTTCCTTTGAATGTTGTTGGATAAATCGGCAGCACTCCCTCACATTTCAAGAATTCATTTTCCTTATAATCAATAACTTACCTGGTAATCAGTCTCTACACATTCAAAAGCCTCCTCAAATGCTCATGAGATCCACCCTTCTCCCTCACCCCTCTCTCACACCATACTATCCATTAGCATCAATGTTCACCGAGTAAAGCTTCTTGCAATATCATTAAGCTCCAGCAAAATGGTGACATTGAACATTAAGCTGTGATTCAATCAGGATTCCAAAATAATATGAACGTGTACTTATGGGCCTGAGCCAGTTTGAACAACTTCAGTTATCTCAGCGCTGAACTGACTTCAGAACCTATGGACTCAATTTCAAGGACTCCACGACTCAGTATTATGTATTGACTTTTTAAAAATTATTTGCATGATTTGTCTTCTTTTGCTCGTTAGTTGCTTATCAGTCTTTGTTATTTATAGTTTTTCATAAATTATTTTGTATTCCTTTATTTTCCTGTAAATGCCTGCAAGAAAATGAATCTAAAAAAAAAAGTGATAAACACACACACACACACACACACACACACACACACACACACACACACACACTCTTTGATAATAAATTTACTTTGGACTTTAATAAATTGTAAACAAATGACAATAAACATTGCACAGTACAGTGGATTCCAGTTAATGGGACACACATTGAGACCAGTACATTTTGGCCCAATTAGCCAAAGTTTCATGGAAATAGTTACAAAGGTACAAAAAAGACAAACAACCATTTAACTGAGTAAAAAAAATTATGTATTTAAATGAAACACAGAACAAATTAAAATGCTATCAAAACTACTGCAGTACTATAAAAACTGAAATTGTTACCTCTAGTTATATTATTTTGATTGAGTGTAAATGAACAAAATCAGCACAGACATCCAGTGTAGATAATGGACTGCCTTCATAAAACTTCCAACAATTGTTTCCTACACACCTTCATTTTCATTGTAACATTCAAAAGCCTAGTAGTTCCAACTTGGTGAAGCAGTGAAATCATTTCATTTTCACTTTCGACCATTTCTGGCCTTCTGCAAGTCTGAATGCTTGAAACTACAGTGAGCAAGAGAGTTCTGAATTGTCTTGCTGTTTATTTCTTGCCAATTTTCAGTGACAAAAAAATACTGCTTTTTGAACACAAGCACATGTGACTGACAACATTTAAAAACTGTTCATTCTAAGCACAGTGTATTTTCTACCGGCCATAAAGAGCATATATCTGACGTTAGTTAGGAACTGTTCGGCAACAGTTTCCTACCCAAATAAAGACCATAAGATCATCAGACACAGGAGCAGAATTAGCCATTTGGCCCATTGAGTCTGTTCCACCATTCAATCATGGCTGAGTTCTTTTTCCCCTCCTCAGCCCCACTCCCCAGCCCTTTCCCCGTAACCTTTGATGTCATGTCCAATCAAGAACCTATCAATTTCTGCCTTAAATACACCCAACGAACTGAGCTCCACAGCTGCTGTGGCAGCAAGTTCCACAAATTCACCACGCTAAAGAAATTTCTCCACGTCTCTGTTTTGTAAGGGTGCTCCTCTATCCCGAGGCTGTGCCCTCTTGTTCTAGACTCTCCTACCAGGGGAAACATCCTTTCCACTTTTACTCTGTTTAGACCTTTCAAAAATCAAAGTATTTCAATGAGATTCTCCCTCGTCCTTCTAAATGCGAGTACAGATCAGGAGCCATCAATGTTCCTCGTATGATAACCCTTTCATTCCTGGAATCATCCTTGTGAACCTCCTCTGGACCCTCTCCAATGCCAGCACATTCTTTCTCAGATGAGAAGCCCAAAACTATTCACAATACTCAAGGTGAGGCCTCACCAGTGCCTTATAAAGCCTCAGCGTCATTTCCCAGCTATTGTATTTAAGACCTCTTGAAATGACCATCTATCAATTTGCTGATGATACAACCATTGTTAGCAGAATCTCAGGTGGTAACGAGAGGGCATACAGGAGCGAGATATACCAGCTAGTTGAGTGGTGTTGCACCAACAACCTTGCACTCAACGTCAGTAAGACCAAAGAACTGATTGTGGACTTCAGAAAGAGCATGAGGGAACGTACTCCAATCCTCATAGAAGGATCAGAAAGAGAAAGAAGAAGCTATTTCAAGTTCCTGGGTGTCAGTACCTCTGAGGATCTATCCTGGACCCAACATATCAATGCAGCTACAGAGAAGGCCCAACAAAGGCTATATTTCATTAGGAATTTGAGGAGTTTTTTTGTCACCAAAAAACATTGCAAATTTCTACAGATGTACCATGGAGAGCATTCTATCTGGTGGCACCATCATCTGGCACCGGGGGGTGGGGTGGGGTGCTATGCACAGGAATCAGAATCAGGTTTATTATCACCGGCATGTGACGTGAAATTTGTTAACTTAGCAGCAGCAGTTCAATGCAATACATAATCTAGAATGAAAAATAATAACAATAATAAGTAAATTTTATTCTGTATACTTTATACAGTATACATATATTGAATAGATTAAAAATCATGCAAAAAGAAATACTATATATTAAAAAAAAAGTGAGGTAGGGTCCAAAGGTACAATGTCCATTTAGAAATAGGATGGCCGAGGTGAAGGAGCTGTTCCTGAATCTCTGAGTGTGTGCCTTCAGGCTTCTGTATCTCCTACCTGATGGTTACAGTGAGAAAAGGCTATGACCTGGGTGCTGGGGGTCCTTAATAACGGACACTGCCTTTCTGAGACACCACTCCTTGAAGATGTCCGGTGTACTTTGTAGGCTAGATCTCAAGATGGAGATGACTAAATTTACAACTCTCTATGCAGTTTCCTTTGGTCTTGTGCAGTAGCCTCCTCCATATCAGACAGTGATGCAGCCTGTCAGAATGCTCTCCATGGTACGACTATAGAAGTTTTTGAGTGTATTTGTCTCTTCAATCTCCTAATAAGTATAGCCACTATCTTGCCTTCTTTATAACTGCATCAATATGTTGGGGATCCTCAGAGATCTTGACATCCAGGAACTTGAAACTGCTCACTCTCTCCCCTTCTGATCCCTCTATGAGTAGTTCTCGTTCAAAAGTAGCTGCAGAAAGTTGTGAACTTAGTCAGCTCCATCATAGGCACTAGCCTCCATGGTATTCAGGACATCTTCAAGGAGCAAAGCGTCAAAAACAAGGCATCCATCATTAAGGATCCCTATCACCCAGAACTTGCCCTCTTCTCATTGCTACCATCAGGGAGAAGCTACACACATTCAACTATTCAGAACAGCTTCTTCCCCTTTGCCACCTGATTTCTGAATAGACATTGAACCCATGAACACTACCTCACTAGTTTTTTTATTTTTGTACTACTTATTTAACACATATATTTACTGTAACTGAC
The DNA here is from genome assembly GCF_030144855.1 of Hypanus sabinus. Lineage (NCBI taxonomy): Eukaryota > Metazoa > Chordata > Chondrichthyes > Myliobatiformes > Dasyatidae > Hypanus > Hypanus sabinus. The sequence goes on from NC_082719.1 coordinate 82,140,198, forward strand.
TTATTATGTATTGCATGGTGCTGCTGCCACAAGGACAACAAATTTCAGAACATATGCCACTGATATTAAAACTGACTCTAATTCCCACTCCTACTCGTGCCATGCACTAGTGTGGTCAGAAATGGGCAGATCATGCATTTTAACATGTGTATAAGGAGATGGTGCAGGAGGGAGGGCTTCAGAGTTCTGGATATTTGGGCTCTCTGCCAGTGAAGGTGGGACGTGCAGAGAAGGGGCAGTTTGCATCTGAACTGGAGGAGGACTAATCTCCTTGCGAGAAGGTTTGCTAGCGCTGTCTAGGGGTACAGGTTAAACTAGAGTTGTAGGGGGCGGAAATCAGAGTGTCCGAGCCAAGAGTGTAGTGGGTAAGCCTAAAGACAAAGACAGGAGTCAAAGGACTGAGCAGAGTAGGACTAATGTTCTGAGTTATGCATATTTTTATACTAGGGAATTTGTAGATGTAGTGCATTTGAATTTTGATAAGGTGTTGTGGCGACCCACTTCCCAGCGCACTCGAACCGGCTCACAAAGTGGCGCGCGCCGGCATTGAGGCAGGTCCCAAAGAGGGCGCCAAGCCTGCTTCACCAGCAAGGGGAAAAGCCCACGTGCGGGACATGACTGTGAATACGCGCCCCCTACAGCATTCCCGCCCGGGAAGGGCGGGATCAGGAAGGCTTTAAAGCGAGGCCGCGAAGTTTGAATAAACCTCTTTTGCAACTGCAGCTCACCGACTCCGTGTCGTTATTTCAGCGCTGTGTGTAGCACACCGCTACAATTGGTGACCCCGACGGCCCAAACGATATTTGGACCGGAGATGAATGACGCCTCATCTGTTCATGCGGTTTCGTTAAAACTGCCAAGCTTCTGGATGCTGCGACCTCATCTATGGTTCCAGCAAGCAGAAGCCCAATTCCACGTTTGGCAGATAACCTTGGATGCCACACGTTACTACTCCGTGGTGAGCTCCCTCGACCAGGACTCAGTGGCCCAGGTTGAGGAGTTCATATAGTCGCCCCCAGCGGACGGCAAATACACTGAATTCAAAGACTTGCTCATAAGGACTTTCAGACTCTCACGGTGCAAGTGAGCTGCCCGTTTATTGCACCTGGATGGTTTGGGGGACAGGCCATCGTCGGCTTTGATGAACGAGATGCTGTCCCTGGCTGGAGGTCACAAGCCCTGCCTCATGTTTGAGCAGGCATTCCTGGAGCAGCTGCCCAAGGACATACGCCTGGGGCTATCCGACGCGGATTTCAGCGACCCCTGGAAGGTGGCGGCCCGGGTGGATGTGCTGTGGAAAACCAAGAAGGTGAGTGGGGCGTCCATCGCACAGATCACCAGGCCGTGCTCCCAGCAGCAAACCAGACCAGGCCCGGCCACAGAGCCCGCTAACCCCAGAGGCAGGGGTGAGGAGCCAACGAACAATGGTGCTTCTACCACCAGCGGTGGGGCGCAGAAGCCTGCCGCTGTAGCCCGCCCTGTAAGTTCCTGGGAAACGCCAGGGCCAGCTGCCGCTGATGGCTACAGCGGCTGGCCATCGGGATAGCCTCCTGTATGTCTGGGACAAGCAGTCGGGATGCAGCTTTTTGGTCGACACCGGAGCTGAGATCAGCGTCTTAACTCCGACGAGTTATGACACCTGCAACAGAGAACTGGGTCCCACCCTGAGGGCTGCGAATGGCAGCACAGTAAGGACCTACGGCACCCATACGGTGTGGCTACAGTTCGGCTCCAGCCAGTTCACGTGGGACTTCTCACTGACCGCCGTAGCCCAACCGCTCCTGGGAGCAGATTTTTTGCGAGCTCACAGCCTGCTGGTCGACCTGCCAAGGAAGAGACTGGTTCACGCCGAGACCTTTCAGACATTCTCCCTGGGTGCAGCCCAGTTGCCAGCCCCTCACCTCGGCTCCATCATGCTGTCCGGCAACGACTTCACCAGAGTCCTGGCGGATTTCCCATCGGTTCTGGCGCCACAGTTCACGTTAGCCATGCCCAGACACGGCGTACAGCACCACATCCCGACACAAGGACCACCCCTCCACGCCCGTGCTCGAAGGCTTTCCTCCGGACACACTCCAACTGGTGAAGGAGGATGGAGGATTTGGGGATCGTCCGGTGGTCCGACAGCCCATGGGCCTCCCCCCTGCACATGGTGTCCAAAGCAACAGGGGGCTGGAGACCATGCGGCGACTACCGCAGGCTGAACGAGGCTACAACACCGGACCGCTACCCTGTGCCGCACATTCAGGACTTTGCAGCAAACCTGCATGACGCACGGATCTTCTCCAAGGTAGACCTCGTCCAGGGATACCATCAAATCCCGATGCATCCGGACGACGTCCCCAAAATGGCACTCAACACCCCTTTCGGCCTTTTCAAGTTCCTCCGCATGCCGTTCGACCTGAAGAATGCCGCACAGACGTTTCAGCGGTTAATGGATGCGGTGGGACGCGACCTGGACTTCGCTTTCATCTATTTGGATGACATCCTCATAGCCAGCAGCAGTCATCAGGAGCATCTGTCCCACCTCCGTCAGCTCTACGCCCGACTGACTGAATACCCTCTGACAATCAACCCGGCCAAATGCCAGTTCAGGCTCGACACCATCGACTTCCTGGGCCACAGGATTACTAAAGACGGGGCAACCCCTCTGCCCGCCAAGGTAGACGCGGTCCGCCATTTCCCCCGACCCAACACAACCAAAGGCCTTCAGGAATTCGTGGGTATGGTGAATTTCTACCGCCGCTTCCTCCCTTCAGCTGCCTGGATCATGCGCCCCCTGTTCGCCCTGATGTCGGGTAAGGGCAAGGACATTACCTGGGACGAGGAGTCCGCCGCCGCTTTCATTAAAAACAAAGAAGCCTTGGCAAACGCCACGATGCTAGTGCACCCCAGAACGGACGTCCCTGCCGCCCTCACAGTGGATGCATCTAACACGGCAGTCGGTGGGTGCTGGAACAACTCATCGAGGGTCGCTGGCAACCCCTGGCGTTTTTCAGCAAACACCTACGACCACCTGAGCTCAAATACAGTGCTGTCGACCGGGAACAGTTGGTGCTATACCTGGCAACCTGGCATTTCAGGTACTTCTTAGAAGGTCGGCCCTTCACCGCATTCACGGACCACAAACCATTTACCTTTGCATTCATGAAAGCACCCGACCCCTGGTTGTCCCGCCAGCAGCGACATCTGTCCTACATCTTCGAATACACAACGGGTGTCCGGTATGTCTCGGGAAAGGACAATGTCATGGCAGACGTCCTCTCCCGCCTTAACATCCAAACCCTGTTCCAGGGGGTAGACTATGAAGCACTGGCGGAGGCGCGGCAGGCAGACGAGGAGATCCCTAGTTATAGGACTGCAGTCTCTGGTTTGCAGCTCCAGGACCTCCCTGTAGGCCCAGGTGAGAGGACCCTACTCTGTGACGTCGCCACCGGCCAGCCCCGCCCCGTCGTTCCGGCAGCCTGGCGACGGCGTGTTTTCGGCTCCATTCACAACTTAGTGCACCCCTCCATCAGGACAACCGTCGGGATGGTAGCCAACAGGTTCGTTTGGCATGGACTCCGCAAGCAGGTCAGTGAATGGGCCAAAACGTGCATGCACTGCCAAACAGCCAAGGTGCAACGGCACACCAAAACTCTGCCGCAGCAGTTCCACCCCGCCCACCGGCGTTTTGACCACATTCATGTGGATATCGTGGGCCCCTTGCCAGTGTCGCGAGGAGCGCGGCACCTCCTGACTATCGTGGACCGATTCACAAGATGGCCAGAGGCGGAACCGCTCACCGACACCACCTCTGAATCTTGTGCCCGGGCACTGATTGCCACCTGGGTATCTCGCTTGGTGTACCAGCCCACATTACCTCCGACAGAGCCGCCCAGTTCACCTGCAGCCTGTGGTCAGCTATGGCCAGCCTTTTGGGGACACAGCTGCACCACACAACTGCCTACCACCCACAGTCGAACGGACCAGTGGAGCGTTTCCACCGTCACCTGAAGTCGGCTCTCATGGCCCACCTCAAAGGGCCTAACTGGGTGGACGAGCTTCCCTGGGTCCTGCTCGGAATCCGCACGGCGACCAGAGAGGATCTGCACGCCTCGTCGGCCGAGTTGGTGTACAGTGCACCCCTGGTCGTCTCAGGGGAGTTCATACCAGCCCCAAGGGGGCAAGAGGAAGAACCCACAGCAGTCCTGGGCAGACTACGCGAGAGGCTCGGTGACCTGGCCCCCATACCCACTTCACAGCACGGGCGGAACCCGACCTGCGTACCCAAAGACCTGCAAAATTGTAAGTTCATTTTTGTACAACGGGGCGGACATCGGGCACCGCTACAGTGGCCGTACAAGGGGCCGTTTACGGTGATCAGAAACAATGGGTCCACATTTGTGCTGGACATTGGGGGGAAAGAGGAGGTTTTCACGGTGGACCGACTCAAACTGGCCCATGTGGACTTGGCACAGCCGGTCGAGATTCAGGCACCGCGGCGCAGAGGCAGACCTCCCAAAAAAAGGCTGATCCAGACTGTGGACATTGGGGGGTGTATCGCCGGTTCTGGGGTGGGGGGTGGTTATATGGCGACCCACTTCCCAGCGCACTCGAACCGGCTCACAAAGCGGCGCACGCCGGCATTGAGGCTGGTCCCAAAGAGGGCGCCAAGCCTGCTTTACCAGCAAGGGGAAAAGCCCGCATGCGGGACGGGACTGTGAATACGTGCCCCTGACAGCATTCCCGCCCGGGGAGGGCGGGATCAGGAAGGTTTTAAAGCGAGGCCACGAAGTTTGAATAAACCTCTTTTGCAACTGCAGTTCACCGACTCCGTGTCGTTATTTCAGCGCTGCATGTAGCACAACACTACAGTGTCATATAAAAGTCTGTGGCACAACAGGCCATGACATCAGAGGGAGTGTATTATCACATATTAAAGACTGATTGTCACAGAGAAGCCGGTGAATCAGAATAAGTAGATGCTTTTCCATTTGACTGGTTACAAATAGTAGGGTGCACCAAGATAATTTCTTGGGCCCTGTTTATTTGCTGCCTATGTATGTCATTGACCTGGGAGGAGTAAACAAGTCTACTGACGACATAAAAATAGTTGGGAGGGAATTTTGCAATACGGACTCTGTAACTGGAAAGTGCGTGCACGAAATCTGAGAAACTTGGCAAACCAATTTTGGTGCAGCACATTATGAGGTCATGTACCTTGATAGGAGGAAGCAGAAACAGATATCTATATATGGAAGGATTGGAAAAGAGGGATCCAGATGTGTCCATGTGAATCACAAAAAGCTGGCAAGCAGTAGAACCAGTAGTCAGGTAGGGGGTTAGAGCTTAGTAACAGAGAAGTATTGTTACACTTTTTAAAAAGGTACTAGTGGGGCCATACTGGCGGAATCACTTGTGGTTTTGATTGCTTTATTTAAGCAAGGATATACTAAGCAACACATACAAAATGCTGGAGGAACTCAGCAGGCCAGGCAGCATCTATGGAAAAAGTTAACGAACACCATTTCAAGTAGAGACCTTTCATCAGGGTTTTCTCCTCTAAGGATATACTGGCACCGGACACATCGATTCTCTAGCCAAGGTGAGAAGGTGGTCCTTTTACAAACACTGAAGGAAGTTGAGCTGAAAAGAATGCAGAGAAAACCCACTGAAACATAATGGTCTGAAGGGCTAGGACACGGTAGCTGTTGGGAAAGCCTGAGAAGAGAAAGTTACAAGAGGTGGAAAATGGCGGTTGGGGGGGGGGGGGGAAGAGAAAGAGGTGCAGTCATTTAAACAAATGAGTACGGATTTCTGGAATTCTCTACCCCAGAGAACGTTGGGTCGAGGGCAGATCACTGGAGGTATTTAAGTTTTCTTTGAATGATCGAAAAGGATATTAGGTTTATGACAGATCAACCATAATCCTATCGAAAGGTGGACAGTCTGGATGGGGCAGGAGATCCACCCCTACAATGTGTTCTTATTTTCTCCTCCACACTAAATTACCTTCTCTCCGAAAATGTTCATTTAGAAACAGAAATCACTATCTAGGTAATTATTACTCTTGGGAAATCCTGCCTTGGTTTTAAGCTAGGCTATTCCAACTGGCTCTCATTTCTCTTGGGGGGGGGGGGGGAAGAAAAAGGTAACTTAGGAGAAATCTAATTGAGATCTTTAAAATTATTAAGGGTTACAATCATGTGATTGAGAGAAAATGTTTCATCTTGCAGAAAAAGCACCCAACTAGAGGCCACCAATATAAGATAACCATGAAGAAATCAACAGGGAACTCTGAAGAAACTGGCTCAGATAAAGTGTAATAAGAATGGAGAATTCATGAACACAAAGCACAGAGATAAAGCAAACAATGCAAACACATTTAAGAGAAGAATGAACAAGCATGCTAGGAATAAAGGAATAGAGGATTGCAGTAATAGGTTTAGAAGAGGTAAGAAAGGATGTGGTAAAGAGTAGTATATAACAGCTGCCAAGGACTCAAAGGTATTAATGGCTTTTGTTTCTGTGCTTTGCAACATTTTTAATCCTCCAGTGTCACCACAGAGCCTAATTGGGACCTCAAGTAACATTCATATGGGTAAACATTAGATTACTTTCAAATGTTACTGCATTAAAGTAGGAGTCTTAGCAGATATTTTGTAAATTAGTCCAAGATATTGAAAATTAGACCATTCTGCTGTTGCTCCTGCTGAGGTCAGATCAAAAAAAGGGCTTTACAACTTCATTGACATACAAGGAACTCAGCAGGTCAGGCAGCTTCTATAGAAATGGATAAACAGTTGATGTTTTGGGCCAACGTCCTTCTTCAGGACTGAAGAAGGGTTTCAGCCCGAAATGCCGACTGTTTATCCATTTCATAAGAACATAAGAGATAGGAGCAGGAGTAGGCCATCCGGCCCATTGAGCCTGCTCCACCATTCAATAAGATCATGGCTGATCTGTCCGTAAACTTGGCTCCGACTACCTGACTTTTCTCCATAACCCTTAATTCCCTTACTATGTAAAAACCTAACTGTTTCTTAAAGAAGCCTCAAGTGCTTCCCTGGGCAGAGAATTACACAGATTCACCACTCTCTGGGAAAAACAGATTCCCCTCATCTCTGTCCTAAATCTTCACCCCTGAATCGTGAGGCAATGTCCCCTAATTCTAGTCTCACCTACCAATGGAAACAACTTTCCTACTATCTTATCTATTCCTTTCAAATTGTTGTATGTTTCCATAAGATCCCCTCTCATTCTTCTGAACTAAAGAGAATATAGTCCCAGGTGACTCAATCGCTCCTCATAGGTTAACCCTTTCATCCCTGGAATCAAGCTGGTGAACCTCCTTGCACTGCCTCCAAAGCCAGTATATCCTTCCACAAGTATGGAGACCAGAACTGCACACAGTACTCCAGGTGCGGCCTCACCAGTACCCTGTATAGTTGCAGCATGACCTCCCTGCTCTTGAATTCAATCCCTCTAGCAATGAAGGCCAACATTCCATTTGCTTCTTAATAACCTGTTGTACCTGCAAGCCAACATTTTGCAATTCATGCACAAGCACTCCCAAGTCCCTCTGCACAACAGCATGCTGCAATCTTTCACGATTTAAATAATAATCTGCTCTTCTATTATTCCTTCCAAAGTGGATGATCTCACATTTACCAAAGTTGTATTCCATCTGCCAGACCTTGGCCCACTCACTTAACCTATCTATATCCCTCTGCAGACTCTCCACATCCTCTGTACAATCTGCTTTTCCACTCAGTTTAGTGTCATCAGCAAATTTTGCTACGCTACACTCAGTCCCCTCTTCCAAATCATCAGTAAATGGTAAATGGTAAACAGCTGCAGGCCCAGCACTGATCCCTGCAGCACCCCACTCACCACTGACTGCTAACCGGAGAAACACCCATTTATACCAAATGTTCGCCTTCTATTGGTTAACCAATCCACTATCCGTGCCAGTACACTTCCTCCGACTCCATGCATCCATATCTTATTTATAAGTCTCTTGTGCGGCATCTTATTGAACGCCTTCTGGAAATTTCCATAGATGCTGCCTGACCTGCTGTGTTTCTCCAGCATTTTGTGAGTGTTGCTTTGGATTTCCAGCATCTGCAGACTTTCTCATGTTTATGATTTCCATCTTCATGTAGTTGAATCTTAACAAATCAGAATGCTAATTCATTTTGTTCATCAACAATTATAGAAGAACCATTTTTTTCACCATCCTTTTCTCAAAAGATCCTTCAGTGATCCCCATTTGCTCCAATTGCTCCAAACTGATCTAGTCCTTCTACATAAACCCTGTACTTAATCAAATCCTTTAAACTACATATTCAAAACATGTTAAAGAATGGGGTGCACTTTCTGTGACAGCTGTTTCACAAGCATTTCATCCTCTTATTATATTATCAACCATCTGCCTTACTTCCAGTCTTGTGCACCTCAAGCTGACCAGCTCGGTAACAATGGCTGGCTTTGTGGTCCCCACAATCCTCTCCAGAATAGCTCAGTGTTTGATACTCAGCTCCCTCTTCATCTGTTTACATTTTAGTGACATTATCCTTTTCACATCTACGCTATTGACGCACAGTTCAACATTACCACAACTCTTGATTCCACCAACCACTTGCTCTGAAGCCTGCTCCATTCAAGATGCAAATAATCATTAAATTGTTTCCAGCAGGCCGATGTCATGTTATTCAGCTTCCACCAAACATAGCTAAAGTCACACCATTCAGAGTCAGCAGGAACTCATTCTCAGCCAGGACTTGTTGCAATCTGTTCTTTGCAGACCTAACCATTATATTTGTTCTGCTCTTTTAAATCTAAATGCTATAACTCTAAGATAGCCTTGCACCATATTGTCCTCCTGTAGAGCACTTTGTAGATGCAGCACTTTGTTCTGTATTCTGCTGTTGCCTTCACTTAAACAAACCTCACTGTGCAGTAAAATAAAATGATCTGCAACACACACAAAATGCTGGTGGAACGCAGCAGACCAGGCAGCATCTATAGGGAGAAATCTAGTCGACGTTTCAGGCCGAGAATGATCTGTTTGGATGGCATGCATAACAGAAGTGTTTTTTTTAAGCTGTCCCTCAGTATCTGTGGCAAAATAAAGGAATTGATTAATTTTCTTTTGTCCACCTTCCAGCACTAATGTTACTCATTTCTTGGTTAGCCTTCAGAAAACTGTTGGTTTTCCTTGAACACTGAACTGCAGTGCTGATTTGGATATGATCAAGTAAGGTCGGCTGGAGGCCGGAGGTCCGCCCTGGGGTTAAAGGACTGTTTATGTGTGTGTGGGCGGGAGGGAGGGGCTGGGTCTGTTTTGCTGCTCATTGTGTTCTATTTTGTTAGTTAGTTAGAAACACAGCACGGAATAGGCCCTTCCGGCCTTCGATCTGCACCTCCCAGCTATCCCCAATTTAACCCTAGCCTAATCACAGGACAATTTACAATGATCAATTAACCCACTAACCAGTACACCTTTGGACCATGGGAGGAAACAGGACATGGAGAAAACCCCCACTCTCCATGGGGAGGACATATAGACTCCTTACAGATGACGTTGGAATTGAACTCCAAACGCTTGACGCCCTGAGCTGTAATAACATCGCGCTCACCACTATGCTACCGTGTGGCACTATGTCATTCTGCTGAGCACTGTGGTCATGCTATGTCAGCGCCAGAATTTGTGGCAATACTTGCAGGCTGCCCCCAGCACATCCTCAGGCGGGTTTGTTAATTCAAAAGATGCATTTCATCCCATGCTGTAATGTACACAAGATCCAATGCCTCCACCATCGACGAGCAGCTGCAGCAGGGTGTACTATCTACAAGATGCACTGCGACGACACACCAAAGTTCCTAAGGCAGCACCTTCTGGACCCACGACCACTACCATCTAGAAGGGTGAAAACAGCAGATACTTGGGAACACCATCACTTGGGGATTCCCCCTCCAAGTAACTTACCATCCTGACTTGGAAACATATCACCCTTCCTTCATTGTCGGTGGGTGAAAATCATGGAATTCTCTCCCGAACAGCACCATGGGTGTACCCACACCTCAGGGACTGCAGCTCATCACCACCTTTTCAAGGGCAACTAGGGATGGGCAATAAATGCTGGCTTAGCTGGCAACACTCACAATCCGTAAATGGAAAAGAAAATGAATTATTGCCATCACCTACAATCAATCCCATTTGAACATAGTTGGGTCCCATTGGTTCAGGGTTTAAGAAGCCAGCTTCTCTAAGTGTTCTATTAAACTTACGTCAGTACGTTCTCTCCAATAGGTCTGTTGGAGAACTGGCCATCTTACTCCAAATAAAACTTTCACAAGAATAAAGTAAAAAATCTATTTTTCTGCCGAATCCACATTTGACATGACATCTAAAGCTCTGACAAACTTCTATAGATGCGCTGTGAAAGGTATCCTGACTGGCTGCATCATGGCAAATATGGAGACACCAGTGCCCAGGAAAGTAAAAGCCTACAGAACATAATTCATTCAGCCCAGTGTATCACAAGAAAGGCCCTCTTCACCAGTGAGCACATCTACAAAGTGCACTGCCACAAGAAAACAGCATCTGTCAAGGAACCCCACCATCCAGGCCATGCTCTCTTCTTGTTGCGATCAACGGGAAGGAGCTACAGAAGCCTTAGGTCCCACCCCACCAGGTTTAGGAGCAGTTCTTACCCTTCAACAACCAGGCTCCTGAACCAGCGAGTTAGCTTCACTCACCACAACACTGAACTGAACACTGAACCCTATGGACTGACTTTCAAGGACTCTACAAATCATGTTCTCAGAATTTATTTATATTGCATAGTTCGTCTTCTTTGTCAGGTTTCTTCATAGTCTGTCAGTGTTTGTGTGTATATACAGCACTGTGCAAAAGTCTTAGGTACATACAGTGCCTATAAAAAGTAATTACCCCCCCTTGGAATTTTTCATGTTTTACAACATTGAATCGCATTAGACTTAATTTGGTTTTTGACACTGATCAACTGAAAAAAACCTATTTTGTGTCAAAGCAAAAACAGACATAGAAAACATGGAGCGCGATACAGGCCCTTCGGCCCACAAAGCTGTGCCGAACATGTCCCTATCTTAGAACTACCTAGGCTTTACCCATAGCCCTCTATTTTCCTAAGCTCCATGTAGCCATCCAGGAGTCCCTTAAAATACCTTATCGTTTCCGCCTCTACCACCACCGCTGGCAGCCCATTCCACGCACTCAACACTTTGTGTAAAAAACTTAATCCTGACATCTCCTCTGTACCTACTTCCAAGCACCTTAAAACTATGTCCTATTGTGCTAGCCATTTCAGCCCTGGGAAAAAGCCTCTGACTATCCACACAATCAATGACTCTCATTATCTTGTACACCTCTATCGTCACCTCTCATCCTCCATCGCTCCAAGGAGAAAAGGCCAAGTTCACTCAACCTAATCTCATAAAGCATGCTCCTCAATTCAGGCAACATCCTTGTAAATCTCCTCTGCACCCTTTCTATGGTTTCCATGTCCTTCCTCTACAAGGCGACCAGAACTGAACACAGTACTCCAAGTGGGGTCTGACCAGGGTCCTATATAGCTGCAACATTACCTCTTGGCTCCTAAATTCAATTCCACGATTGATGAAGGCCACTGCACCATATGCCTTCTTAACCACAGAGTCAACCTGAGAAGCAGCTTTGAGTGTCCTATGGACTTGGACCCCAAGATCCCTCTGATCCTCCACACTGCCAAGAGTCTTACCATTAATATTATATTCTGCCATCATATTTGACCTACCAAAATGAACCACCTCACACTTATCTGGGTTGAACTTTATCTGCCACTTCTCAGCCCAGTTTTGCATCCTATCAATGTCCCACTGTAACCTCTGACAGCCCTCCACACTATCCACTACACTCCCAACCTTTGTGTCATCAGCAAATTTACTAACCCATCCCTCCACTTCCTCATCCAGGTCATTTATAAAAAATCACAAAGAATAGGGGTCCCAGAACAGATCCCTGTGGCACAACACTGGTCACCGGCCTCCATGCAGAATATGACCCATCTCCAACCACTCTTTGCCTTCTGTGGGCAAGCCAGTTCTGGATCCACAAAGCAATGTTCCCTTGGATCCCATGCCTTCTTACTTTCTCAATAAGCCTTGCATGAGGTACCTTATCAAATGCCTGGCTAAGATCCAAATACACTACATGCATGGCTCTACCTTCATCAATGAACTTAGTCACATCCTCAAAAAATTCAGTCAGGCTCGTAAGGCACGACCTGCCTTTGACAAAGCCATGCTGACTATTCCTAATCATATTATGCCTCTCCTAATGTTCATAAATCCTGCCTCTCAGGATCTTCTCCATCAAATTAACCACCACTGAAGTAAGACTCACTGGTCTATGATTTCCTGGGCTATCCCTACTCCCTTTCTTGAATAATAGAACAAGATCCGCAACACTCCAGTCCTCCGGAACCTCTCCCATCCTCATTAATGATGCAAAGATCATTACCAGAGGCTCAGCACTCTCCTCCCTTGCTTCCCACAGTAGCCTGGGGGTTCATCCAGTCCGGTCCCGGTAACTTATCCAACTTGATGCCTTCCAAAAGCTCCAGCACACCTTCTTTCTTAATAACTACAGTCTCAAGCTTTTCAGTCCACTGCAAGTCATACCTACAATCACCAAGATCCTTTTCTGTAGTGAATACCGAGGCAAAGTATTAATTAAGTAACTCCACTATTTTCTTCGGTTCCATACACACTTTTCCACTGTCACACTTGATTGATCCTATTCTCTTAAGTCTTATCCTCTTGCTCATCACATACTTGTAGAATGCCTTGGGGTTTTCCTTAATCCTGTCCGCCAAGGCCTTCTCATGGCCCCTTCTGGCTTTCCTAATTTCATTCTTAAGCTCCTTCCCGTTAGCCTTATAATCTTCTAGATTCATATCATTACCTAGTTGTTTTAACCTTTCATAAGCTTTTCTTTTCTTCTTGACTAGATTTACAACAGCCTTTGTGCATCACGGATCTTGTACCCTACCATCCTCTCCCTGTCTCATTGGAACATACCTACTCAGAACCTCATGCAAATATCCCCTCAACATTTGCCACATTTCTTTGGTATGTTTCCCTGAGAACATCTGTTTCCAATTTATGCTTCCAAGTTCCTGCCTGATAGCCTCATAGTTCCCCTTACTCCAATTAAAAATTTCCCTAACTTGTCTGTTCCTATCCCTCTCCAATGCTATGGTAAAGGAGATAGAATTGTGATTACTATCTCCAAAATGCTCTCCCACTGAGAGACCTGACACCTGACCAGGTTCATACCCCAATACCAGATCAAGTATAGCCTCTCCTCTTGTAGGCTTACCTACATATTGTGTCAATCACTCTAGGGAGATGCCAATCAATATTTGGGAAATTAAAATCTCCCACCACAACAACCCTGTTATTATTACTCCTTTCCAGAATCTGTCTCCCTATCTGCTCCTCAATGTCTCTGTTACTATTGGGTGGTCTATAAAAAACACCCAGTAGAGTTATTGACCCCTTCCTATTCCTAACTTCCACCCATAGAGACTCTGTAGACAATCCCTCCATGACTTCCTCCTTTTCTGCAGCCGTGACACAATCTCTGATCAAGTGCCACGCCCCCACCTCTTTTGCCTCCCTCCCTGTCCTTTCTAGAACATCTATAGCCTGACACTTGAAGTAGCCATTCACGTTCCTGAGCCATCCAAGTCTCTGCAATGGTCACAACATCATAGCTCCAAGTACTGATCCATGTTCTAAGCTCATCTGCTTTATTCATGATACTCCTTGCATTAAAAAAGACACATCTCAAACCATCGGACTGAGCGTGTCCCTCCCCTATCACCTGCCTATCCTCCCTTTCGCACTGTTTCCAAACTTTCCCTATTTGTGAGCCAACCTCCCTTTCCTCCGTCTCTTCAGTTCGTTTCCCACCCCCCAGCAATTCTAGTTTAAACACTCCCCAATAGCCTTAGCAAACCTTCCCGCCAGGATATTGGTCCCCCTCTACAAAGTGTTCTAAATTATAAATATAAAATACTTAATAATTGATTGCATAAGTATTCACCCTCCTTTAATATGACACACCAAATCATCACTGGTGCAGACAATTGGTTTTAGAAGTCACATAATTTATTTAAAAAGAAATCCGTTTTTGGAGACCTGTGCACAGTCAAAGTGTTTCAATTGATTGCAGTAAAAATACACCTGTATCTGGAAGGTCCAACTGCTGATAAGTCAATATCAAGAACATAATAAGAATGTAAGGAACAGGAACAGGAGCAGGTCATCTGGCCCTTCGAGCCTGCTCCGCCACTCAATAAGATCCTGGCTTATCTGGCCTTGGACTCTGGCCTTGGACTACCTGCGTTTTCCCTATAAACCTCAATTCCCCTACTGTGCAAAAATCTATCCAACCTTGTCTTAAATTTATTGACTGAGGCAGCCTCCACTGCTTCATTGGGCAGAGAATTCCACAGATTCACCACTCTCTGGGAAAAGCAGTTCCTCCTCATCTCTGTCCTAAATCTACTCCACAGAATCTTGAGGTTATGTCCCCTAGTTCTAGTCTCACCTACCAGTTGAAACAGCTTATATAATTTCATAATTTTATATGTTTCTATAAGATCTCCTCTCATTTTCTGAATTCCAGCGATCCACAGTCCCAAGCAACTTGATCTCTCCTCATAGTATAACCCCCTCATCTCTGGAATTAATCTGGTGAACCTCCGCTGCACTGCCTCCAAAGCCAGTATATCCTTCCATTTGCAATATCAGAATTGCAAACAGTACTCCAGGTCTGCCTCACCAGTACCCTGTACAGTTGCAGCATAACCTCCTGCTCTTAAATTCAATCCCTCTAGCAATGAAGGCCAACATTCCATTTGCCTTCTTGATCGCCTGTTGCACCTGCAAACCAACCTTTTGTGATTCATGCACATGCACTCCCAAGTCCCTCTGCACATCCAATCTTCCATTTTTCCTTCCAAAGTGGATGACCTCACATTTACCAACATTGTATTCCATCTGCCAAACCCTTGCTTACTCACTTAATCTCTCTGCAGACTCTCCATATCTTCTGCACAATTTGCTTTTCCATTCAATTTAGTTTCATCAGCAAACTGAAATACACTACACACAGCCCCCCTCTTCCAGAATATTAATGTATATCGTATCCTGGCAAAAATTACACCATGAAGACAAAAGAACACTCCAAGCAACTCCGTGAAAATGTTATTGAAAAAGCACCGGTCTCAGGAGATGGATACAAGAACACTTTCAAGTCACTGAATATCACTTGTAATACAGTTAAGTCAATCATCAAGAAGGGGCTGAGAAGAGCAAGAAGGGGTCATGAGAAGGCCTTGGCGAGTAGGGTAAAGGAAAACCCCAAGGCATTCTTCAATTATGTGAAGAACAAAAGGATGACAGGGGTGAAGGTAGGACCGATTAGAAATAAAAGTGGGAAGATGTGCCTGGAGGCTGTGGAAGTGAGCGAGGTCCTCAATGAATACTCCTCTTCAGTATTCACCACTGAGAGGGAACTTGATGACAATGAGGACAATATGAGTGAGGTTGATGTTCTAGAGCATGTTGATATTAAGGAAGAGGAGGTGTTGGAGTTATTAAAATACATTAGGACGGTTAAGACCCCGGGGTCTGACGGAATATTCCCCAGGCTGCTCCACGAGGCGAGGGAAGAGATTGTTGAACCTCTGGCTAGGAACTTTATGTCCTCATTGTCCATGGGAATGGTACCGGAGGATTGGAGGGAGGTATATGTTGTCCCCTTGTTCAAAAAAGGTAGTAGGGATAATCCAGGTAATTACAGACCAGTGAGCCTTACGTCTGTGGTGGGAAAGCTGTTGGAAAAGATTCTTAGAGATAGGATCTATAGGCATTTAGAGAATCATGGTCTGATCAGGGACAGTCAGCATGGCTTTGTGAAGGGCAGATCATGCCTAACAAGCCTGATAGAGTTCTTTAAGGAGGTGACCAGGCATATAGATGAGGGTAGTGCAGTGGGTGTGATCTACATGGATTTTAGTAAGGCATTTGACAAGGTTCCACATGATAGGCTTATTCAGAAAGTCAGAAGGCATGGGTTCCAGGGAAGTTTGGGCAGGTGGATTCAGAATTGGCTTGCCTGCAGAAGGCAGAGGGTCGTGGTGGAGGGAGTACATTCAGATTGGAGGGTTGTGACTAGTGGTGTCCCACAAGGATCTGTTCTGGGACCTCTACTTTTTGAGATTATTATTAACGACCTGGATGTGGGGGTAGACGGGTGGGTTGGCAAGTTTGCAGAAGACACAAAGGTTGGTGGTGTTGTAGGTAGTGTAGAGGATTGTCGAAGACTGCAGAGAGACATTGATAGGATACAGAAGTGGGCTGAGAAGTGGTAGATGGAGTTCAACCTGGAGAAGTGTGAGGTGGTACACTTTGGAAGGACAAACTCCAAGGCAGAGTACAAAGTAAATGGCAGGATACTTGGTAGTGTGGAGGAGCAGAGAGATCTGGGGGTACATGTCCACAGATCCCTGAAAGTTGCCTCACAGGTAGATAGGGTAGTTAAGAAAACTTATGGGGTGTTAGCTTTCATAAGTCGAGGGATAGAGTTTAAGAGACGTGATGTAATGATGCAGTTCTATAAAACTCTAGTTAGGCCACACTTGGGAGTACTGTGTCCAGTTCTGGTTGCCTCAGTATAGGAAGGATGTGGAAGCATTGGAAAGGGTACAGTGGAGATTTACCAGGATGCTGCCTAGTTTAGAGAGTATGCATTATGATCAGAGATTAAGGGAGGGAGATTAAGGGAGTTCACTCTTTGGAGAGGAGGAGGATGAGAGGAGACATGATAGAGGAACAGACAGAGTGGACAGCCAGTGCCTTTTCCCCAGGGCACCACTGCTCAGTACAAGAAAACATGGCTTTAAGGTAAGGGGAGGGAAGTTCAAGGGGGATATTAGAGGAAGGTTTTTCACTCAGAGAGTGGTTGGTGCGTGGAATGCACTGCCTGAGTCAGTGGTGGAGGCAGATACACTAGTGAAGTTTAAGAGACTACTAGACAGGTATATGGAGGAATTTAAGGTGGGGGGTTATATAGGAGGCAGGGTTTGAGAGTCGGCACAACATTGTGGGCCGAAGGGCCTGTAATGTGCTGTTCTATTCTATGTTCTATGTTCTAAATGGAAAGAATATGGTACAGTTTTAAATCTGCTTCAAGCAGTCTGTCCTCAGGAACTGAGTGACTGCAAGAAGGTGACTAGTGAGGGAGGCCACCAAGAGACCTATGACAACTGGAGAAGTTACAAGCTTCAGTGGCTGAAATGGGAGAGACTGCGCGTACAACTGTTGCCTGAATGGTTCACCAGTTGCAGCTTTATGGGAGAATGGCAAAGACAAAGCCACTGTTGAAAAAAAATTAGATGAAATCCCACTAGAGTTTGCCTGAAAGCATGTGGGAGACCCTGAAGTCAGCTGTAAGAAGGTTCTATGGTCTGATGAAATCAAAATAGAGCTTTTTGGCCATCAGACTAGACACTATGTTTGGTGTAAGCCCCGAGACTTATATCATTAATGAATTTTTCTCTGATGCTTCCTGCTCCCTCCCCTCACCCTTTCCATTTTCCCCAGCCATGATTCCCCTCTCCCTGCCACCTTTCCACTCTCAGTCCACAATAGAGGCCCATTGCAGAATCAGGTTTATCATCAGTTACATGCTTCATGAAATTTGCTTTTTTGCAGCAGAAGTAGCAGTACAGTGCCATTCATAAAATTACTATAAAACTGTGCAAAAATCTTGGGCACTCTAGTTATATATATGCACCCGCGACTATTGCACACAGTACTGTAGTTTTTCATTGATTCTATTACATTCCTTTGTTCTACTGTGAGGAGCAAGAAAATACAGGTTTCCCCTGCTATTTGAAGGTAGAGCATTCCTATGAAATGGTTCATAAGCCGGAATGTCGTGAAGTGAAGAAGCAAATTACCATTTATTTATATGGGAAAAATTTGAGCGCGTTCGCAGAGGCAAAAAATAACTTACCAAATCATACCAAATAACACATAAAACCTAAAATAACAGTAACATATAGTAAAAGCAGGAATGATCTGATAAATACACAGCCTACATAAAGTAGAAATACTTCTCTGCAATTATTGCAGCACTGTCCACCGTAGTGAAAATCTCACACAAGTGCTCTCGGCAGAAGCACTCTCTCCAGTAACCTTTAAGCTATGAAGCTGCCAAATCATAACAAATAACACATAAAAGTACACAGCCTATATAAAGTAGAAATGATGTAAGTCCAGTGTAGTTTCACTTACCAGAATCGGGAAGACAGTGAGCACATTGATGATGGTGAATTAAGCTGAGTCATCGGAGGGTGGGGTGGTGGGAGACTGGGGTGTCATCTTATCGTCATCTGTTTCCATCAGGGCAGGCAGGTCATCTTCTTCTATGTCTGCCTGCCTCCATGTCAAAGATCGAGTTTCGTGTTCTGATGTGGAAGGCTTGAAAAACTACAGTATGCTTGATTGCTTAGCCTCGTGCATTTTTCTATCATACAGTTCTTTGTAAGCACTCAAACCATCCTGCAAATATGCCCTAAACCTACATACCCTTTCAAAGCTAAAGTTATACTTTTCTGCAATCATTGCAGCGTTTGTTAATCACAGTGAAAATTCACGCAATTGCTTCACGTTCAGTTCCTGGACCATTTCACTTTTGGGCTGTTCGATACTGCATTCAGCTTCAATTGTTATCCCCTTCTCTTCATCAGCTCTTCATCTGTCAGTTCTTGGTCATGGGATGCCAAAACCTCTTCAACATCATCTTCATCAATTTCCACAAACCCTTAGCCAAACTCACTGTATCCTTACTTCATTCACCACGATAGAAACGTTTTATTATGTCTAGTTTTACACTAAATGTAACACCCTTATGCACTCTTTTAGGCTTTTCCAATACCTTAGAATTCACCTTGCTAACGGATGCACAAAATAAATCGACATAAAGCACAGATGCTCACAGGCATCTGCAATGCCGGCTAGAATGCAGTTCCGGGGGAGGAGCTTGGCTGCTCGGCGTGAGTGATGCCTTTTTTCGTAACAGTGAAAACATCTTCTGTTAGCGAAAACAGGTAACTAATGTAGGCCTTTTGTAACAGCGAAGTATCGTAAAGGGAACGTTCAAAAGACGGGGTGTGTTCGAAAGACCTGCATAGTCTGTGGTGACATGTACTTTGATAATAAATTTACTTTGAATTTTAACTACCACTACTCTACTAAATGAAACCAAATTCATTTTACTACTGCTTTGAAAATTTCCATATTAGCTTGTCACACAATACAAGCTTGGCTAAACCGCTAATAGTACATTCAAGTTATCCATAAAACATCAAATATTTACATACAACTTTAGATAGAATATTGGAATGAATGTAACAGATTTGCATCAGACCAATTTTTTGATAATAATTTGTCCAAATCAAATTTGCCACGACTCATTCATACCATCAGGGATATGGTATTGGAAAGAGCCTGAAGACCAATTAATTTGTCCTCCGCCATCTGACTTCTAAACAAGGAACCCATAATCTCTGCCTTGTTATTCCTATTTCTGCACTATTATATTAATGTTACTTCTTTGTACTGCATTGCTGCTGAAAAGCAAATTTCACATCACAAGACAGTGATAATAAACATGATTCTGATCCAAGATAATAAACGACGATAATCAGGACACAAAAATAAACACACACTATTACAGACTGCATGGCTGAGAAGCACCATGTTGGCATAAATAGACTCCAAAACTATTTACATTCCATATGGAAATCACCTCAGCCTTTCAGCAAATTCAGCATTTCTTTTTTCTTGAGTGTACAAATTTGAGTTTCCTTCCAAAAGGATCTAGGGTACTTGCCTCAGCCACCAACTAGGAAAGCGAGTTGCCCATTCCTAACCACTTTATTAAATAAATTGTTTTTTATCCCTTAAGTTCATTAACTCTAGTTTTGGAGATCAGTTGTAGACTGTTCCACAAGTGAGAACATCACTTCTCAATTTATTCTGTCAACAAAATGGCTTCTTCTGAACAATGAACCTATAAATTCCACCTTGTGATTCTTTCTGGGCTATTATAAGTAATGTTTTTTTCTTTGTACTGCTGCTGCAAAACCAACAAATTTCTCATCACAAAACAGTCGTTAGCCACTCCATTCTTAAAACTTGTGCTGAGCTATCTTAAGATTGGGATTTTCTTCTATTCTTAGAAAAGCATAGACCCAAAAGGAGATTTAATAATTTCTAAGGTTCCATGTTAATAAACCTCCCTGGTGTATCCCCAGTGCTCTTAGATACAATAAGAACATAAGAAATAGGAGCAGGAGTAGGCCATCTTGCCTGTTGAGCCTGCTCTGCCTTTCTATAGCGGCCGTGGACTCATCTCCACCTACCTGCCTTTTCCCCATATCTGTTAATTCCCCTACTGTGCAAAAATCTATCCAACCCCGTCTTAAATACAGTTACTGAGGTGGCCTCCACTGTGGGGACAGGATCAATGTACAGTTCACTTCACATCCTAGGTTGTGACTTCATGACCTAGAATCAGCACAGAAATCAGCCCTTCAGCTCGAGCATCCAAACCAAACCCATCTGTGTGCTGTTGGGTTGTATCCTTCAAGGCCAGCCTATTTGTGTTTGTGTAAATGAATCTTAAGCACAGCTATTGTATTCCACATGAACATTAATGACATTGAGCCACAAAAGCATGACTAAAAGCTTGGTTAAAGGTAAGGATTTTAAGGAAATAAGTATCAGAGTAACAAAAAGCTAAATGAAGAGAATATGAAATCCCAAGAGCAAGATCAGCATTATGGAGTGAATACTCAGTATTGTTTTATGTTTGCACAATCTGTCTTCTTCTGCACATTTATTGTTTGTCAGCCTGTTTATTAATATTTTTCAAAAATGCTATTGTATTTCTTTTTTTCCTGTGAATGTCTGCAAGGAAGCAAATCCCAAAGTAGTATTTGGTGAAATATATGCACTTTGATAATAAATTTACTTTGACTTTCTCAACACACATCAATATAAATTACTAGGAATTAAATGCACTGCACCCTAAATAACGTTATGTGTATTTATTACACATCCGTTTAGCTGCTTAAGCAAACTTGGACTTAGTTGCATGGGGCTTTGAGAAATCCAGATACAGCTAACTTCACACTTGTTTAGAAAATATAATTGCCTTTTCCTGGAGTAAACCGCAGAGCCCAGGAAAACTACCCTTTCACTAACTTTAGTCTGAGAACTCATACCCTGATCATTTATCTTGCCCTGTTAAACTTCTTGAAAGATGTTTACTTTGCAGTGCAGATTTATTAGTTTCATATCATGATTTTTAAAGAATTAGGAGGCAGCGTGAAAACACCAGATTTAGGCAACCCAGGCATCAGAAGGCCACTTACAAGCACGAGGAGGACACAAGGAAACTACATCTTCCGTTAAAGAATCAAGAAATACGGGGAATGGTCTAATCCGTGCTGATATTCAGGAAACACTTCTCTTTCGAGATTTGAGCTGGAAATCTGGATGACAAAAATTAGCTTTTCACTTGTGTTACACAAACTCATGTTGAGCACTGAACTCAGAGAAGCGCCTGATTTTAGTACCAGTTGTGAACCAGCAGTATCATAAGCTTGGAATTTTCTGCAGATATGATCATACAAGAGAAATTAATTTCTCCATTATAAATTTTATATTATATCTTTCAACAGGAAGTTTTACAAATGGATGTAGCTTACTCAGCACACTGCCTCACAGCAAGTGTACGAGACATTCCCAAGTGCACCTTAAATAATTTTCTATCCACTGCAATTAATAGGATGTTGCGAGCATTCTGTTTTATGTTTTTCCATCATTTCTCTGCCTAGACCCAATGATACGTCTAAGGAGCACAGAAATATCGATTCAATCCCGTTCGCTAATGTCAAGTAGACTGCGAATATACAATTCTTTCATATAACAAGATCATGAAATCAAAGTGTTGTTGTACTTCACAATAAAAGCTACCAAACACTCCGGAATTTGGACCCCCCCCCCCCCCCCATCCCTCAGCCTCTTTCTTTCTTTCATTTAAAATGCTACACAAAACATGATAATAAATTTACTTTGACTATTAACACCCTCCCCCCCACCCCCGGACTTTATATTTTCACTCGCCTTTGGTCAATATCAACATCTGCTCCTAGAAGCAGAACACAACTTTAAATTTCTCGCCTTTGTATTCAAATCTCCCTGCCGACAGAAGCTGCTCCTTCAGAACCCCCAGGCCCCCAAGCTCTGAAGTTTCCTCCCTAAAACTCTCGGCTCCTTCTTTCCTTCGCCCATCTGAGATGTTCCTCAAAACATCTTTGACCAAGATCTTATTCACTTACTCCAAGAACTTATTGGGATTGGAACTAAGTTTTGATGATGCTCCTAAAGAAGTGCCTTCTGGTTATTTTTCTAATTTAAAGTTACTTTGGCTCTGTACATCATTTCTCGAGAAACACTGCGATTGCGTAACAACCGAAATAATATATTTTAAAAAATTAACCACAGCGTACACCCCTGGGATTTTACTTCAGAGCTTTCAATTCTGGCTATCTGGGCTGCAGTAGCCGAGAAACTGTCCCTCTCCCCTCCCCCCCCCCCCCCCCCCCCAGGCTTTCAAAGCCGCTGAAATACCACCCCTGTGGAAGCGACATGTGCATCTCAATGCTCCGCAGTGGGAGGGGAATAAGGAGCTGGATGCATGATTTAAACTCCCTGGAGACTAGTGGTAACTCAGGGGTTACATCTGTTCCCATGGCCTTGCCGTCCTGCCGGGTCTAATTTAAATTCATAGAAAAGCCGTGAAGGCCCTCGGTTGAAGCATGACTGAACTACACTTCTTGGTTTAGGGGAGTGAGATAGATTACCCTTCCTTGAAGTAAAGTATCTTTTAAGTGTTATTATGTTCCCCAAATCTAATCTGTACACTGCAACCCTCGTTGGTTCACACACTCGCCTGGCCAGTTTAATCCTTCAGTTGTATCTCAAGATACGCTCAAACTTGAAAACAAAGTGTGCCCAGAGCGCTGACGCTCTCCCTTGCTTCTGCTAAACAAAAGATGAACAAGATCACCGCGGTCAGCTTGCGAGTTCAGACACTGATCGTTCCCCGGCGGCAATCGCATTTTGATTCCACTCCCTCAAGTCAATGGAAGGGCGACAACTCCTCGCCAAACTGGGTCTTTAAGCGACTGCCACCCGATACCTGCTTCAACACACTTACATAAATGTGGTCATGCTGGAACCTGCGGCTGAGCACATCCAGGAGAATGGTCTCATCCAGCTGGGACAATGTGGCCAGGTCCTCCGGGCCGGTGCTGTCGGCGGCCGAACACATCTCCCCACGGCGTCCGTCACAGGGGCTCGGCTCCCGAGCTGAAGGATGCACTACCAAAACCTGTCACACTTTCTTCCGGACACCTCCAAGTCTACTCTGACATGAACGCCCCTATTCACTGACGCTAGTGCCTCCTTTTGTGTTAACCTGGGAAATGCAAATTATACAGTATTTACAGCAAGGAGACACTTTCGTGTGCTGGAGTAAAACCAGCTTCTAAACGTCCCTTATAAGAAAACCGGAGGAGCTCATTGGCGCCCCCTTGTAGAATTCCAGCCAATCGCCTTGACTGACAAACCAATGCCAACACTCCGCCTTAGCTCCATTTCTTCTATTAAACAGGAAAACAAGCTTTCACCCTACCAGCCCCTGCATCCAGTACACCACTCTTCACTATTTCCATCAGACCTAATGGAATCTCACCATCCCCTCTCCCCAGTCTTTCTGCTTTCCACATGGATCACTCTCTTAGAGACCTCCTGGTCTGCTCAACGCTCCCCACCCATCCCTCCATACCACACCCCCTAATACTTCATCATGCAACTGTAGCAGATACAACGGGTTCCTTTTCCCCTTCCCTCACAACCTCAAGAGCCCTTCTAAGTGAGGCAGAGATTTGTGTGCACTTCCTCTAACCTAGTCGATAGTGTTCAGTGCTCGCAATGTGGCATCCTGAACACCAGTGCCACCAAGCATCAACTCGATGACCATATTGCAGAGCACCTGCACTCTGTCTTCAGCCATCTTGAACTTCTGGATGCATCTCATTTCTTCTCCCCTTATCCTTCCCACACAGAACTTGTATTGAGAGCATCCTGAGCAGCTGCATCACTGCCTGGTTCGGAAATTGCACCATCTTGGATCGCAAGACCCTGCAGTAGATAGTGAGGTCAGCTGAGAAGATCATCTGGGTCTCTCTTCCCGCCATTACAGACATTTACACTACACGCTGCATCCACAAAGCAAACAGCATTATGAAGGACCCCACGCACCTCTCATACAAACTCTTCTCCCTTCTGCCGTCTGGGAAAAAGCACCAAAGCATTCAGGCTCTCACGACCAGTCTATGTAACAATTTCTTCCCCCAAGCTATCAGACTCCTCAATACCCAGAGACTGGACTGAGACCAACTTACTGCTCTCTACTGTGCCTATTGTCTTGTTTATTATTTATTGTAAAGCCTGCACCGTCTTGTGCACTTTATGCAGTCCTGTGTAGATCTGTAGTCTAGTGTAGTTTTTACTGTGTTGTTTTTACATAGTTCAGTGTAGTTTTTGT
Organism: Hypanus sabinus; assembly: GCF_030144855.1. Lineage (NCBI taxonomy): Eukaryota > Metazoa > Chordata > Chondrichthyes > Myliobatiformes > Dasyatidae > Hypanus > Hypanus sabinus. The sequence continues at coordinate 82,164,964 of NC_082719.1, forward strand.
ACTATTTCATGTAGCACAATGGTCCTGAAAAACATTGTCTCATTTTTACTGTGTACCATACCAGCAGTTATGGTAGAAATGACAATAAAAAGTGACTTGACTTGAACTTGTCCTTGGCCTTCTCTATCGCCACAGTGAGACCAAACACAAACTAGAACACCTCATATCTAGCTCCTGATTCAGCCTGACCTGCGGAGTTCCTCCAGAATTTTGCATGTGTTGCTTTGGATTTCCAGCTTCTGCTGATTTTCTCATGCTTGTAACGCCTCATATCTGTTTGTGACCCAACAATCCAATGGTATGAATCATGAATGCTTCAATTTCAAGTAATTCACATTTCCTGTGTCCCTTTACCACTCCCACAAGTCTATCCTGGTCCTTTCTCCCTCCGCTCGCCTTTTCCCTCTCTTCCATTGTCCCACCCACCTCCCAGATAGAATGCAAAGTCTGAGAAGAAATGCATCTGGCCAACAGAGACTGGGGAAGAATTGCAGGTCATGGATGGGACAGAGGTATTCACGATCTGTAGTGTCAGCTGGGGAGCCTAATGTCAGATTTCCAAGTTTGCTTTTGGTACAAAACTAGATTGGGAAGGGGAAAGGTGGAAAGGCATGTGGAAAGGTTTGCAAGGGATATAAACAAGCTTATTGAGTGGATGAGAACATGGCAAATGGAATATCCTGTGGAAAGTGCACAAAAGAGAAGAACAGAGTATTTTTTTCAATCAAGTTGAGAACTGTTGATGTTGACTTCACGCTCATCCCTAGCATGCAGGTGAAGCAGACAACAGGGGGCCACTGTAGATTAGCGGTTAGCGCTACACTATTACAGCTCGGAGCACTGGAGTTCTGAGTTCACTTCTGATGTCATGTGTAAAAAGTTTATATACCCTTCCCGTGAAGTTCAAGCGATTCCTCCAGGTGCTCTGGATTCCTGCCATATTCCAGACATACCGGTGGTAGTAGGTTGATCGGTCAATGTAATTTGTCCTGTCACTAGACTAGGGTTAAATAGGCAGGATGCTGGGTGCTGCAGCACATTGGGACTGAGAAGCCTGTGTCTCATGCTGTATCACTTTAAAAAATTAACAAGGCAAATAGGACGTCAGCCTTCACTGGGGAGGATTTGAGGCAAGATATTTGACTGCAGTTCTAACAAGTCTTAGTGAGGTTGTACCTGAGTACTATCTACAGTTTTGATCACCTGCCCTTCAGGGAGTATAACAGAAATTCACCAGACTAGCTCCCGAAAAGGCTAATTTGAGGGAAGATTAAGCATGCATTCTCTAAGGTTTGGAAGAATGAGAGATGATCTTATTGAAACCGACAAGGCTCAACAAGCTAGACGAAGGAGGAAAAATTCTTCTGACTCGTGAGTCTGCAACCAAGGATCCCAAACAGTAGGCCACTTGGGACCAAAGTGAAAAGAAATGACTTCACTCAGAAGTGGATGAATCTTTGGATTTCTCCACCTTGGAGGGTCAAAGATCCTTGCTCATTCAATTAAGTAAAAACAGAAATCAATTGGATATTAAGAAAATCAAGAGTCACTGGGATATTGCAGGAAAATTGAGCCACAATAGAAGAGTTCGGAAATCGGTTATGAGCTCAGTGAATGGAGAGGTAAAATCTACGTCTGCTTCAAATTGAATTGTCATTCAACCATACATGAATACAGCCAAACGAAATAACATTACTCTGGAGCACTCAGTTCCTTGCAAATTTTCTCTGTGCTCTTTCAATCTTATTGATATCTTTCCTGTAGGTAGGTGACCCAGAACTGCACATAGTGCAGTTGAATGAGCACCAAAGTAAAAATGAAGTGAAAAAAATTAGGGTAAAAATGTCCTTAAACTATTTTATGCATTGCATGAAAATTGCTTAAGATATTCTTTGGTGCATTTTGCACTTCTTGACACTCCCCTCACCCACCCAAGTCTTCTAATCATTTGATTAAAAGCTAAGCAATGAATGACTGGCTGTCAGTTATTACCGTTGTTCTGGGTAGTGCAATGCCAGTTATATTCCCTTCACAGCTTCAGAGACTCAGTCCCATGCGACACAATGGTCATTCAATTCTCATCTCTAAGAAGGCACATAAAACAATAGTAAGTAAATAGTATTCACCAGTGGTTCTTTAACTCATGATCTACAATTGTAACAACATAATAGAACTATGTTAGGATTAAACTGGTAACAAAATAAATAACACTATTGTTATATAGTCCTAGAGTCAGAAATTCATGGAACACTTTAGCAGAGGAATTGGTCCTTTGGCTCATCTAATCCATACTAAACCATTAGTCCCATCAATCTGCATCTGGCCCATAGTTATGCATACCCCTCACATCTATGTACTTTTCAAAACTTCTCTTAAATGTTGAAATCAAACCCACATCCACTAATTCTGCTAGCAGCTTGTTCCACACTCTCACCACCCTCTGAGTGGAGAAGTTCCTCCTCACGTTCCCCTTTTCTCCTTAGCCCATGACCCCTAGTTCTAGTCTCACTCAGTCGAAGTGGAAAAGCCTGCTTTCATTTGCCTATCTACGCCCCTCATTTGGGTGGTGGGGTGGAGATACATCTCTACCAAAGATATATCTTCCCTATCCTTCAGGTCACCTTTGGGCAAGGTGTAGCACCTGCTTAGCCTTTCAATCAAGGTCACATAAAGCCATGGGAGCAGGTGGTGGATGGTCATACGAGCAGCTGATGCACATCACAAGTCCTGGTTATGCCAGGTGGAAAATCTCTGAAGAGTATGGCTAGCGCCACCTGTCTTGTAAAGACACTGCCCAGAAGAGGGCAATGGCAAATGACTTCTGTAGAAAAATTTGCCAAGAACAGTCATGGTTAAAGAGCATGTTCACGCATGTCATATGACATAGCACACGATGACGACGATGATGATGATACCTTTCATACATTTGTCTACCTCGATCAAATCTCCCCACATTTTCCTATGATCCGGAGAATAAAGTCCTTTTCAACCTTTCCCTATAACTCAACATTCTTGTAAATTTTCTCTGTACTCTTTCAATCTTATTGATATCTTTCCTGTAGGTAGATGACCAGAACTGCACATAATGCAGTTGAATGAGTCCAAAGTAATTTGAAGTGGAAAAATCAGGGTAAATAAATGCAGTCTTTCCCAGAGAACAAAGAGCTAAACTAAACACACCAGTGGGTGGTGTCAAGCAGTATGACACAGAACTGTGTTGATACAGTAAACAGTGTGTACACAGACCAGCCTGATGACAGAGTCCAAGTATAAAAAGATGCTTCAGCAGGCATTTTTAAAAGAGTCTGAGATAAGTTTAAAATAGATTAATTTGAATGACAACACAAGACAATTTCACATTTACAGGTCTGATAACACTGTTCAGAATCCTGTGGTTGGAAATAATCCTGATACCCAGTGCGACTGGAATTATCTGTTAGGCCGCTGCTTACTCATTTTGCTATCTTGACGATGTAGGAAGAAATCAACAATGAAACCAGTCACTGACCTTAAAGGAAGGAAAGTAGGCAGAAGGGCCAATGGTGGTAATGTGTAATAGGATTATAAATTGCTGCAAGTGGCTAATAACACATCCAGGTAGAAAGATTGTTTAAAGTTTAGCATTGTGAATCTTTCATCTCATCATTCAACAAAGGTGAAGGAGTGTTGACCTATAACCTACTCCAAGATCAACCTAACCCTTCTCTCTTACATAGCCATCCATTTTTCTATCATTGATGTTCCTACCTAAGAGTTTCTTAAATGCCCCTGTCACCTGCTGGGAATTCCACACACTCACCACTATCTGTGTAAAAGGCTTACCTCTAACATACTTTCTTCCAGTCACGTTAACATTATGCACTATGGTATTAGCCATTTCAGCCCCGGGAAAATATCTCTGACTGTGCACTCAATTTATGCCTCTTATCATCTTGTCTACCTCTATCGAGTCATCTTGAATCCTCCTTTGCTGCAAAGAGAAAAGCTGCAGCTCACTCAACCTTTCTTCATAATCCAGGCAGGTTGAACCCTCCCGAAAGCTTCTACATCATTCCTACAATGAGGCAACCAGAATTGAATACCATATTCCAAGTGTGGACTAATCAGGGTTTTATGGATCTGCAACATTACCTCATGGCTCTTAAACTCAATTCCCGACTAATGGGGACATGGGTAACATTGCCAAGCTCTGTATTGATTCCTCATCTCTAAATGTTCTTTTCAAGCATCCTTGAACTGCAACCCTTCAAAGTGCTACATTTATTGCGGAAAGTATATTGACTGGCTGCATTATGGCCTATTATGGGAACACCAATGCCTTTGAGTGGAAAATCCTGCAACAGGTAATGGATTCAGCCTAGTACATCACAGTTAAAGACCTCTCAACCATTGAACACACCTACATGAAACGCTGTCTTCGGAAAGCAGCCTCCATCATCAAAGATTCTCACCACTCTCTGTTCTCTCTGCTGCCATCAGATACAAGGTACAGGTGCCTCAGCTCTCTCACTACAAGCTTCAAGAACCATTACTATGCCTCAACCATTCAGCTTTTGAACTAAAATGGATAACTACAATCATCTATAGAGATGTTCCCATGACCAAAAACTCACTTTAAGGACTCTTCATCTGGTTGTTTATTTTTATTCGCATCTGCACAATTTGTGGCCTTCTAAGCTTTTACCATCTCATTGACCCCATTTACAGTCCCTATTCTATAGGTTTGCTGAGTATGTCTGCAGGAAAAAGAATCTCAGATTTGTATATGGTGACATCCACACTATGTACTTTGAATGTTTAACTTTGAGGAGCAAGTTCCAGGATTTGCATTCAGAATTACATGAAAAAATTACAAGACATTTCCATGTAGGAAGGGTGTATCACGTGATTCATAGTGTCCCCATGCACCTGCTGCCAGCATAGAGGCTAGTAAAACACATAACAGTGCCAACTGGGGTTCGATTCCCACCACTGTCTTTCAGGAGTTTGTATGTTCTCCCCATTACCGCGTGGAATTCCTTTGGGTGATCTAGTTTGCTTTCACATTCCAAAAGTGTATGTAAAGAGGGTTTCTTCTTTTTGTTAACTAGCAGGAATGCTAATTTACTGATAACGAGAATGGTATTCCTTTGTAAACCAAATGGGGATTAATGTTCTTTCTTCTGAGTCTGTAAGCTTTTGTTGACGGGCTTTTGGGCAGATCGGCGCGAGGGGATCGAGAGAGAGGACGCAATGCTCTAAGCTGGGTGAGGATCGGACCCCAAAGGGGGGTCCGAGGCCGGGAGATTCTCCGAGGGGGGGGGATGAAGCTAGATGTGCTTGGTTGACCTCTCGGAGGGTCCTGAGCTGTTGGGAGAGTCGAGGAGTTCGGAGGGTCCTGAGCTGCGAGTCGAGGAGTTCGGAGGGGAGCGAATGGTGGCCAGAAGACTTCAGTAATTGAGCTCCAACGGCTGTGCACGAAGTGGTTTGGACTTTGATAAGTTTGGCGCCTTTTCTTTAATTTTCTCTTCATATATACTGTATCGTTATTAATCACTTAGTTATAGTAACCTTTATAAATTGTACTCATTTAATCGCATATGGTGTACTGTCTGTTTTTGGGCGAGGCGGGGACATCACACAGCATCCACACCAGCTGATTACCCAGTTTGGCGGGGCCGAAGGCTGCTCCCCCTAGACGAAACGAGCTGAGCGAACCTGAGGCGAGCCAGGGAGTTACATGTACTGTTAAGATTAGGCTTCATGAGTTGTGGGCCTACTATGTTAGCATAGGAATCATGGCAACACTTGTGATGTCCCCCTGGTACAATCCTTGGACAGTGTTGGATGTTGATGCAAATGATGCATTTCACTGAAGTCCATGTTATAAGTAATGCTAGTCTCGATCTCTTATCTGTCTGAACTATTATCCTTTGTGATGGTGCAGTTCACAGCCTTGTTAGGTGCTGTCATTTTTGTTAGGGTGAATTAATTGCAGTGGATTTTATTGATGGCACGCAGTACATAATGTGTCCGTGGTGGAAAGAGTGAATATTTTGGGTGACGATGGAAAACCTATCAAATTTGTTGCTTTATACTGGAAGCTGGCCAGCTTCTTAAATCTTGTTACAGCTGTGTTCATCCAAGCAAACGGAAAGTATTCTATCATTTTGCTGGCATGGGCCTTGCAGGTGGAAAACTTTGGCAGACCTGGAGAGGGGTTATTTATAGTAGGATACTCAGCCTCTAAACTGATCTTAGGTCCAAGGGATTCTGCAAATGCCGGAAATCTTAAGCAACACACACAAGATGCTGGAGGAACCCAGCATCTATGGAAAATAATAAAGTGTTGACATTTCGGGCCGAGGCCCTTCATCAGGCTAAACTTTAAATAACTTCATGTGTTTTTTATCTGTTCCCAACAATTTCTAATTCTACTATATATTACTAGCATTTGCACTTCTTTCCAGATGAAGGTCCTTGGCCTGAAATGTCAACACTTTATTCCTTTCCATAAATGCTGCCCAACCTGCTGAGTTCTGCCAGATTTTTTGTGTGTGTTACTCTGGATTTCCAGCAACTACAGAATCTCTTGAGTTTAGGCAGCATCAGTGGAAGGAAACAAACAGCCAACATATTGGGTAGAACCCTTCATTAGGGCTGATCTTGTTACAAGAGCATTTATGTGGCTTGTACAGCTGAGATTTTCATCAGTGGTGATTCCAGAGTGTTCTAGATGGGGGAATCTGACCCGAGTATTACCACTGAATATCAAGGGCAGATGATTACATCTTCTGTTGTAGCAGATAATAATTGCCTGGCACTTCTATGAATACATTAAGAGAAGTCTACACCACAATGTGTAAGCAGTTCAGAAGATCTGAGAATCCCATGAGAGATATTGCCAGCAGCATTGTCGGTCCAAAATGCTGGTGTCAGAATATGACTGGAGAAGTTGTAAACTGTTGTGGCAGAATTTTGAGAACTGGAAACAATGCGAAAGGAAATGTCAGACGAGTTAACCTTGTGGCTTCAAAAGAAACAATTGGAAAGAAGAAAAGTCGAGCTTTAACAGGAAGTTGGAGTGTAGGCCAGGACGTAAACCATTGTGAGTTTAGAGGCACACATGTGGAGAAACTCTAATTTTTAAACTTAAAGTTGTGCTAATTAAGTTCACGATATTTAATATGTATCAAAACATATACTAATGTGGTCACTGCAATAACTGATGTGCTATTTGCATATTTTCAATTTAAGTTTTTATTCAGAAATTATGTAATGAAATATGCCTGGATAGATAATAATTTAAAGCAATATTTGCACAAAGGACAGCTACATTTATGTTATAAAGAATGATGCACTAGAATGATTAGTGCCTGAAATTAGAATTTCGGAGGTGTAGTGCAATCATATGAAAATAGCTTCAAAACTGAATGAATCAATAATCCAAACATTGTTGTCCCCTTTAGATTTATAACTGAGGATATAACTATGATACCTGAGGTGGAAATTTCTATGCAGTGGGCGAAGAGTGTGTTGAAGTGAGCTGCCAGAGGAAGTGCTTGAGGTGGGTACAGTACTTTAAAAAGCACAGAGGGTTGAGGCTTACAGGGATATGGAGTGAATGCAGGAAATTTTTACTAACTGGGTGGGTGCCGTGGTCGGCTTGGGCTTGTTGGGCTGAACAGCCTCTATCACTGCTCTCTGACTCTAATTAGTTAATTGCATCATTTCATATAGTTAACTGATAGTATAATGTAATGTACAGTACTGTTCAGAAGTCCTAGGCACAGTACTGCAGTAATTTTTGCACAGAACTGTGGTAATTTTATGTATTGCATTGAACTGCAGCAAAAAAAAGGCACAAGTTTCATGACATATGTGAGTGATGATAAACCTGATTCTGATAATGGGTCTCTATTGTGGACTGAGTGCGAGAAGGAGGCAAGGAGATGGGAATCACGGTTGGGAAAATTGGAAGGGAGAGGGGATGGAGTGGGAAGCATCATTGAGACATTCTGTAATGGTCAATTTTAAAATCCAGTTTAAGCGCTCTCCATCTTCTCTCGCAAACCTGCCTGCACGGAGATCAGTCCCCATCGGGTTCGGGTGTAACCTATCCTTTTTGCACAGGTCATATCTTTCCCAGAAGAGATTCCAATGATCCAGAAATCTGAAACTCTACCCCCTGCACCAGTTCTTCAACCACACATTCATCTGCTAAATCATCTTATTCTTACCCTCACTGGCGTGTGACACAGGCAACAATCCAGAGATTACTACCCCGAAGGCTCTGCTTTTCATCTTTCCACCTAATTCCTTGTACTCTCTCTACAGGACCTCCTTCCTTTTCCTACCTATGTCGTTGATGCCAATATGTACCATGATATCCAGTTATTCATGCTCCCCTGTTAGATTGCTGTGAAGCCAATCTGAGATACCAACATACCGACCAGGTGTCTCTTTCACGTCCACAAGGTCTGTTGTCTGCTTCTCTGGCTATGGACTCCCCTATCACGACGGTAGTCCTCTTCTCCCCCCTTCCCGTTTGAGCCACAGAGACAGGATCAGTGCAAGACATCAGGTGGCTGCGGCTTCCCCCTGTTAGTTTGTCCCTCCCCCTCAACAGTATTTTATTGCACAGAATGGACACTGGGGTCCTCTGCACTGGCTGCTTATTCCCTTTCCCTCTCCTGACAGTCACCCAGGTACATGCCTCCTGCAACTTAGGGGTGGCTACCTCCCTGTAGCTCCGATCTAGCACCTCCTCATTTTCCCATACTGTATAAACTGAAAGTCATCAGGTTGCAGCTTCAGTTCCTTAACATTGCCTCCAAGGAGCTGCAGCTGAGCGCATTTCATGCAGATACAGTTATCAGGGAGACTGACGGTCTACCACAGTTCCCACATCTCACACAAGAAACATACCACGGACTCTGGACATGCACCAACGATATACTAACAAAAAAAAAGCTAGAAACTTACTTAGAAACTTCACCAGTGCTTGCCCAAGCCTGTTGAGCCAAAATGGCCGCTCCGCTTACACCTTGCTTCTTTTTATTGGCTCCTGTCAAGCACCATATAGATCGTTTGATTCCAGCCACCAAGAAGTCCCAATTGCACCTGAGCTGTTTTGAAACCTCATGCTGTGTCACCAATGGATGACTTCTCATGCTGATTGCAGTCCTCAGAGAAGGATTATTTCGTAATAACTGCCAACTGTAATGAACAAGAACATAAGAAATAGGAGCAGGAGTCGGCCATCTGGTCCGTCAAGCCTGCTCCACCATTCAATAAGATCATGGCTGATTTGGCCATGGACTCATCTCCCACCTACCAGCCTTTCCCCCATAACCCTTAATCCCCCTACTATACAAAGATCTTTCCAATCTTGTTTTAAATATATTTACTGAGGTAGCCTTGACTGCTTCATTGTGCAGAGAATTCCACAAATTCACCGCTCTCTGAGAAAAGCAGTTCCTCCTCATCTCCGTCCTAAATCTACTTCCCTGAATCTTGAGGCTATATCCCCTTGTTCTAGTCTCACCTACCAGTGGAAACAACTTTCCTGCCTCGATCTTATCCATCCCTTTCAAAAGGTTATATAAGATCTCGTCTCATTCTTCTGAATTCCAGTGAGTACAATCCCAGGTGACTCAATCTCTCCTCATAGTCTAATCCACTCATCTCTGGAAACAACCTGATGAAACTCTTCCGCACCACCTCCAAAGCCAGTACATCCTTCCTCAAGTAAGGAGACCAGAACTGCACACAGCACTCCAGGTGCAGCCTCACTAGTAGCATGCACAGTTGTAGCATAACCTCCCTGCTCTTAAATTCAATCCCTCCAGAAAGCAGTACAATCAAAAAATCAACAGACTCTACAGCTAAGGAGAACATTCGGAGGCTTGTTTTATTAAGGTTGTGGGAAAAGGGACATTAACAACATTTGCTAATGATGGTTGGAGGAGAAAATGTTGGGCACCTATGTTGTGTTGACTGGTCAAGGAGGAGAGTGGCCAAGTATCAAGTGCATTACCTGCAATACTATAACTGTATGACAGCATAGGCCTCTGCCATAAACCTGGAGGAGAATAGGAAATTAATGTCATAAAGTCACAGAGCACTACAGCACAGAAACAATCCCTTTGGCCCATCTAGTTCATGCTAAACTATTACCATCAAAAAGAGTCATAGAGCATTACAGCATGTCCATGGGTGAGTTTGAAGATTGAGGTTTCATCAATGCCCTTAGGGATCAGCAATGTTTCAAATCAATACTTAGACTTTGGTGTGTTACAGCATCAAGATGGTGTAGATTGCGGCTGGGACAGTTGCAATGCAGGAAGGGTGAAGAATATACCTGATAAGAGCTATGCCAAGATAAGATTGTTTCAGGAGAATGCATCAACTGCCACTCCTGGGAAAATGTCATCCAAATCCCCACACAACGTTGACCCCCTTCTTACACCCAAACATGATAACTGCATTTGGATATCATTGGGACTCACAGCCGAAAGAGCCTGGTTGAATTTCAAATTGGTGAGAACTGCATAAAACTGGTTGTTATCCTGTTTCACTTGAAATTTAATTATTTCATTGCACTGAGGAATGTGATGTTTTGCAACTAATTACTTGGCAATTATTCACTCATGCTTATCTAATTGACATTGTAGTTTACAAATGGAGATACAGCACGCCTTCGATGTTTGTTTAATTATAAACTTCAAACGTTTAAGATAATTTATGTTGCTATCAACTATTGTATTTCAAAATTGTAAATTGCATGGTTTGAAACCTATTACAGTTGTACATTCTTTAACAAGTCTGGTACAGATGTACACTCTTAGATCTATTCTGTGAATTTGACTAGAATCTGTCTGTGGGGCAAAAATAGTCAAGTCTTTCAGTCAAGCACAAAAGAATTCTTTTAAAACAATTATTAAAACTGACTGGATGCCATAAGGAAGGAAATATTGTTACGAGTGTGGAGCAACTCTGAGGGGCCGAAGGGTGCAAAGTCGCCCCCTCCTTTTTGAGAATCGCAGGATCGCTATTATTTCGGGTCTGAGACCCAGGAAATGAGAGAGATACACATCATGTCAATAATGAGAGAGAGAGAGAGAGAGAGAGAGAGACGCAGAATACACAAGGTTTGGAATGTCTCCTGACATAAGCGGAACGGAACCACTGATTACTGCTATTGTCTCTTGGAGAAGGAATTGTGTATTGAGTACTGTACTATTCATTGAAACCCCTCAGGGGACAACCAGAGTGGCTTGGTTGAGATATTGCATCATCCCAACCTGATTGACATCTGAGACCCCGTGAGTGGGGATAAAAGACGGGTCTGGGGAACACCCCTCAGACGCAGCAGGAGAAACGCTAGAAATCCAGTGACAGCATTTTATAGTGAAAGCCGGTGAGAGCTCGTGTGTGTCCTCCCTTGCCTGGGTGGCGGGCTCATCACAGAAGAATGGTTTAGCTAAAAGAGAGGTCATACTTGAACGGCCACAGCAATGAGACACGGACGGATCAAAATCATAAAGGAAGGTTGGAAAAACACTTAGTGGTAACTGTTCCCATTCTTCTATCTCTCTCTCTCTCTCCAACAATTGCAACACAGCGACAAACAAATGACGGCAGCCTGTGTGAACTGAAGCGAACTTTATATTTCCATCGGACAATTCATTATCCCCTAGACAACGATAGAGCTTATTTCTTATTGATTATTATTATACCCGCACTTTTAGGTTTAGTATTGAAGATGTATATTTGCATTGATATTATTTTTGTATATTTTTACTAATAAATACTGTTAAAAATAGTATCATCAGACTCCAACGGATGCCTCTATCTTTGCTGGTTAGTAACCCAGTTACGGGGTTCGTAACAACTTGGGGCCTCGTCTCGAGATTTGATACCAAATTGGAGGGCCAGTAAATCGGGCTTTTAAGTCCAAACTTGGATCTGGTTGCGCGGGTAACCAGATGGGAAACCAGCAAAGATGGACGTAGACGAATTCATAAAAAACCCAACTCTGGAGGCGTTAGAGGCTGCCACAAAGTCGGACTTGATAAATATTGTGAAAGGACTAAATCTCGCAGAGGTGAGGTTGTCAATGAAGAAGTGGGAGGTGCGGAGGGCCATAACTCAGTATTATATTGAGAAGAATGTGTTTTTGGCTGAGGTATTAGAAAATATCCCTGAAAAGGTACCAGCTAGTGGGACAGCTCAGTGAGAGTTGGAAAAATTAAGGCTGGAACATGAAATTAAGTTAAAGCAGCTGGAAGCAGCTGAAAAAGAAAAGGAAAGAGCTGAAAAGCAGAGGGAGCATGAGCTCCAGCTAAAGGAGTTAGAGGTGAAAAGGGAGAAGGAAAGAGTTGAAAAGCAGAGGGTGTATGAGGAGAAGGTGAAACAGAGGCAACATGAGCTGGACCTGGAGAAGCTAAGGAAAGAGTGAAGAGCTCAAGGGCCAGACCGAGAGGAGAGATTTAATGTTAGTAGGGAGTTTAGGTTAGTACCTCCGTTCGAGGAGACAGATGTTGATAGTTATTTCTTGCATTTTGAAAAGGTGGCAGTGAGTCAGAAGTGGTCCAGAGATCAGTGGGTGGCGTTGTTACAAAGTGTGTTAAAAGGGAAGGCACAACGAGCATATGCGGCGTTGTCTGTGGAGGAGGAGGAGTATGAGAATTACGAGGAATTAAAGCAGGCCATTCTTTGGGCCTACGAATTGATACCTGAGGCCTATAGACAAAAGTTCAGAAATTCAAAGGAAGTGTGGAATCAGATGTATGCAGAGTTTGCCTATGAGAATGGTGTGCTCTTGGATCATTGGTGTGCAGCAGAAATGGTGGAAGAGGATTTTCAGCATTTAAGGGAGTTAATTCTGATTGAAGAATTTAAAGGTTGTGTTTTGGATGATATCCAGATGTATTTGAACAAGAAGCCGAATAAGTCCATATCCGAATTTGCCAGGTTTGCAGGTGAATACGCCCTAACCCACAAGACAAAGTAAGACCGTGGGAACGGTAGAGAAAGCCCGCTGACTGAAGCAGAGATTCAGCTGGGAGCTAGTGGTAAAAGTAAGGAGGAAGAAAGGCATGACAGGAGGAGGGGTCCTGGCTTGACCTGTTTTAATTGTGGAAAGGTGGGTCATATTGCATCTAAGTGCTTTGCTCCGAGGAAGGAGACAGGAAAAGGGAAAGCAGCAGTCCCTACAGGATGTATTGTGTTGATCAGTAAATCGATGAGAAAGCCCCAGGTAGATAGAATACGAGAGGGGCATGAGAAATTTATTTCAGAAGGGACTGTGTCTGTGAAAGAGGGAGACACACCAGTTCCAGTGCGGATCTGGAGAGACACTGGAGCTGAGCAGTCATTGATTCGCAGTAAGGTACTAGATTTTGGTCCCGAGACTGGAGAGGTAGCTTTGAGAGGCATAGGAAAAGGGTCAGAAGCTGTGACTTTGCATAGGATCATTATAACTTGTGAGCTGGTACCTGGACCAGTTGAAATAGGGGTGCGATCAGAATTTCCGAAAGCTGACATAGACGTCCTTCTGGGTAACGATTTAGCCGGGGGTGAGATTTGGTCAGCCATGAAAATGATGAGCCAGCCTGTAAGTGTTGAGGACCCGCCCCTAGATTCCAAGATCTATCCTGCATGTGCAACCACTCGCAGCATGTTGAGAAAGGCAGCCGAGAAAGAGACCAGTTTAATTCAGGCCAGTATCGATTTGGCTGAGACGTTTTTACAGACCGTGTACCAAGAGGGGTTAGAGGGTGGTAAAACGGAGAATAGGGAGGTGAAAGAGAGTAAGGGAGAGGAGGTGGACCTACCCTTAACCAGGAGGAAATTTATAGAGGCACGGAGTAGAAATGAGAAACAGATAAGGCTGTTAGAAGGTCCAGGGTTGGACATGGATGATCTGTCTGGCTTGACAGAACTGTTTGAAGAAGTTGAAAATTTTAAAGGTGCTCCCGATAATGAAATGAGGGCAGTCCTAGATGAAAAGGATGTCATTACCTTGAAGGAGTCTGCTGGGTTAGCAGATGAGGTTGTTTTAACCCATAGGGTTGAGTTTACTCCGGAAGGGAGTTGCCCAGAGAGTAACTGGGAGGATCAGGGGAATTTAGAATTTGAAAAGGGGACAGGTATTGAAAGCCTGGAAGAGGCAGATGTCCCGTTTGAGTGTGTTCAAGATGTGGATGCACGTCGTACTGAACCTAGTAATGGAACTCAGGAAAAGTCTGAGGTATTTGATTCAGTTAAAAAGGAATGCAGTCCTTGTGGGCACATGGACTTGGTTCAGTGAAGAAAGGGTTAACCTTGGTAATAATGGGAAGTGAGAATTCCCAGTTGTTTGTGTTCGAAGGTGTGTTAAAAGTTAATGAGGAGATAAAAGGTGGTGATGTGGATATTATTATTGAAGGGAAAGGGGAAAGTGTAGTTCCTAAATTGAATGAAGAAAATTTAAAGTATGGATTGGTGTCAGAAGCAGTAACCAGGCTGAAGGGACAATGGCTTGTTAACATGGTGCCTGCGAATCAATTACAGTTTGATTTGGAATGTAAAGGTGCCCCACGTGCTAATGTTATTCAAGGGTGTGCTGTGAAGAGGCAGAATTTGAAATGTTGTTTCGACAAAGAGGGATCGCTTGCAGAGTTTAAACTGACAACTAATAGCATGAAGGATCCTGAAGATAAAACTAACGACTTGCTTAAAAATAAAGAATTGTGTGGGAGTTCAGAAAATGGGCTAAGTTTGGAAAACATTGTTGATAAAATAACTCCTTTGAAAGGAGCATGCAAAAGCCTATTCCACACTGGGAAGCAAGCTAACCATGTGGGAGTTAACTGGAAAAGGGGTGAGGGTTGACGGGATGCCACTTTAAATAACAGGATCCAGTTTTAAGGGATTTCGACAAAGCATGTAAATAATAAAGGCAACACCATGGAAGATTGACTGTTAAGTTTGAAAGTAAAATAAAGATTAGTATTTGCATGAACTTTTGTAATATACACAAAAACTAAGATCACAACTCTTTAGTTTTGTTTGCTGAAGAAAAGGAATAAAAATAGGTGGTTATTAAATTGGATCTGATGCTACAAGAATTTAGTAAGATACAAGATATTAAGATATTAAAGGAAGTGACAATGTAATCGCTAACTGTTTAGATGCTGAATTGAAAGTATAACTGTATTACTCTGTAGTGAAAAAAAACCTCTTTTGTATTGTGTTAGATTCTGAAATTCTGTAAGACTCTGTAGTAGTTAGCTTTTACCTGTGGTAAAAATCCTTAGAAAGATGGGGGTGTTACGAATGTGGAGCAACTCTGAGGGGCCGAAGGGTGCAAAGTCACCCCCTCCTTTTTGAGAATCGCAGGATCGCTATTATTTCGGGTCTGAGATCCAGGAAATGAGAGAGATACACATCATGTCAATAATGAGAGAGGGAGACACAGAATACACAAGGTTTGGAATGTCTCCTGACATAAGCAGGGAACCACTGATTACTGCTATTGTCTCTTGGAGAAGGAATTGTGTATTGAGTACTGTACTATTCATTGAAACCCCTCAGGGGGCAACCAGAGTGGCCTGGTTGAGGGATTGCATCATCCCAACCTGACTGACATCTGAGACCCCGTGAGTGGGGATAAAAGACGGGTCTGGGGAACACCCCTTAGACACACCAGGAGAAATGCTAGAAATCCAGTGACAGTGTTTTACAGCAAAAGCCGGTGAGAGCTTGCGTGCGTCCTCCCTTGCCAGGGTGGCAGGCTCATCACAGAAGAACGGTTTAGCTAAAGGAGAGGTCATACTTGGAACAGCCACAGCAACGAGAAACGGACGGATCAAAATCATAAAGGAAGGTTGAAAAAGCACTTAGTGGTAACTGTTCCCATTTTCCCATCGCTCTCTCTCTCTCCAACAATTGCAACACAGCGACAAACAAACGACGGCAGCCTGTGTGAGCTGCAGCGAACTTTATATTTCCATCGGACAATTCATTATCTCCTAGACAACAATAGAGCTTATTTCTTATTGATTATTATTATGCCCACACTTTTAGGTTTAGTATTGACGACATATATTATCTGTATATTTGCATTGATATTATTTTTCTGTATTTTTACTAATAAATACTGTTAAAAATAGTATCACCAGACTCCAAGGGATGCCTCTATCTTTGCTGGTAAGTAACCCAGTTACGGGGTTCGTAACAATATAAGTACACCACTTCAAATATATGTGGTATAGTGCTTTGAGAAGTGGGTGTTGAAGCATATCAGTTCCTGTCTGATGGTGACTTGGATCCACTCTAATTCACCTATCAAAGCAACAGGTCCACAGCAGATGCTTTGTCGTGGACCCTGGAATATCTAGACAGCAAATATATATACATCAGGATGTTTTTTTTAATCAATTACAGCTCAGTATTTAACACCATCATCCCCTCAAAGCGAATCAGTAAACAAAACCTGTGCCTCAATGCCCACTTGTGCAAATGGATCCTGGATTTTCTCACTTGTAGACCCAGTTTGGATTGGCAAAAGCATCTCCACAATCTCCATTGGCACAGGAGCACCACAGGGATGTGTACTTTGCCTCTACTCTACTCGTTTTACACCTACGACTATGTGGCTAGGTACAGCTCCAACACCAGATACAAGCTTGCTGACAGCACTGTTAGTCATCAAAGGTGGTGATGAATCAGCATTGTGGTGAACTACATATACCCGTCTGGACACGCCCCCCCGCTGACTGCTCCTGTGGCTCCTCCCACAGACCCCTGTATAAAGGTGATTGGGGTCTGAGCCCGGCCTCTCAATCTCCAGGATGCAGTGTGGTGGTCAATTGCTGCTTGTTCTTTCTTCCAGTCAATAAAAGCCAATATCTCGCCTCATGTCTCAGAGAGTTATTGATGGTGCATCAAGCATACAGGAAGAAGATTGAAAACTTGGCTGAGTGGTATAATAACAACAACCTCTCACCCAATATCAATAAGACTGAGGAACTGATTGTAGATTTCAGGAGAGGGAAACCAAGGCCAATACTCATTGGAGGATCAGAGGTGGAGAGGGTCAGTAGCTTTAAATTCCTGCATGTCACTATCTCAGAGGACCTGTTCTGGACCCATCATATAAATGTTATTGTGAAGAAAGCACAGCAGCATCTCTACTTCCGCAGGAGTCTGCGGACGTTTGGCATGTCATCGAAAAACTTGGCAAACTCCTATAGATGTGTGGTGCAAAGTGTGCTGACTGGCTGCATGACAGCCGGGTATGGGAACACAAAGGTAGTGGGTTCGGCCAAGTACATCACAGGTAAGACCCTCCCAACTATTGAGCTCATCTGCATGAAGCATATCAGCTCCTACCTGAACGGTGATGTGGATCCTCTCCAATTCACCTACCAAAGCAACAGGTCCACAGCAGATGCTATCTAGTGGTCTCTTCATACAACCATGGAACATCAGGACAGCAAAGGTATATGCATCAGAAGAGAAGCATGAATTATCAGAGATCCTCACCACCCAGGCCATGCTCTGTTCTCACTGCTGCCATCAGGTAGAAGGTACAGGTGCTTCAGGACTCACACTATCGGGTTCAAGAACAGTTACTACCCCTCAACCAGCAGGCTCTTGAACAAAAAGGGATAGCTGCACTCACTTAAGGATTCTGTTATATTGTTATATCATGCTTGTTATTTATTGCTATTGATTTATATGTGCATTTGCACAGTTTACTTAAAATTTATAATTCCTGATGTTTACAATTTACTGTTCTGCAGATATGCTAAGTACGCCTGCAGAGAAAGAATCTCAGGGTTGTATCTGGTGACACGTATATACTCTGATAATAAATATTACTTTGGATTTTGAGCTTTTTGGAAATTGCCAAAGGTACAATGTAAAATACTGCAAGGTATCATATTCCAACATAATCTATACCTTACTGTTAACTCATGTACTCATATAGACCCCTGAATCTCTACTGATGATCAACGGCGTCCATGACTATCTTGCAAGCTATTCTTTTTATAGCACTTATATTGACTCTAGATGCAACATCCCCATTGGTTTTTACGACCTTTATCCTGTTTGCCTGTTTCAAGACCGTAAGCTGGCCAACAAAGGAATGTTTGATGTTAAGCAATTAGGAGAACAAGGATTCCCTGATGTGAGAAGGGTTTACAAGTTTTCTAAAAGGTTACACAGGAAACTATACTCCAGCCATGTTTCTAGAGCTAGATGCACTGAAAGCGTTTTATTACTTGTACTGATGATTTGTGGTTTTTGTGACATTGCCACCTAGCAGGTATCTAGAAGAAAATCTTGTATTTGTGTACATGAATACCCTAGCATTTATTTCCTTGCTGAGCCAACTATGTGAAAAGCTCTGTAGTGATGATGGGCTCCCACAGCATTGTGGGGTAGAAATCTGTTTAGTTTTGCCTCACTGAGTTATGCATACATGTTAAAATATAAGAGCAAGGATGTGATGCTGAGGCTTTCTAAAACATTAGTTAGACCACACTTGGAGTATTGTGAGCAGTTTTGGGCCCCTTATCTAAGAAAAGATGTGTTGGCATTGGAGAAGGTTCAAAGGAGGTTCACGAAAATGATTTCAGGATTATGAGGAGCGCTTGATGGCTCACTAGAATTCAGAAGAATGGAGGGGGTGGGATCTCATTGAAACCTATCTATTGTTGAAAGACTTCAACAGAGTGGATGTGGAGAAGATGTTTCCTATAGTGGGCGAGTCTAGGACCTGTGGGAACAGCCTCAGAATAAAGGGACATCCATTTATAACAGAGTTGAAAAGGAATTTCTTTAGCAAGAGGGATGGTGAATCTGTGAAATTCATTGCTACAGACAGCTGGGGAGGCCAAGTCATTGAGTATATTTAAAGCAGATGTTGATAGGTTCTTGGTTAGTCAGGATGTTAAAGATTATGGGGAGAAGGCAGAAGAATAGGGTTGAGAGAGACAATAAATCAGCAGACCAGTCTCGATGGGCCAAGCAAACCTAATTCTGATTCTATGCCTTACGGTCTTATGGTGTTATGAAACCAGAGGTCCATGAGTCTCTCCTGATTGGAAGATCAGAGGTGGAGAGGTGGAACTTAAAGTTTCTAGGTGTCATTATTTTGGAAGACCTGTCCTGGGCCAATACATAAGTGTGGAGATTCAGCATGACAGCTAAAACATTGATGAACTTCTATAGATATGTAGTGGAGAGTATACTGACTGGGTGCATCACAATTCGGTATGGAAACACCAATATCCTTGAAAGGAAAATCATAACGTAGCAGATATGTCCCAGTCCATCATGAGTAAAGCCCTCCCACCATTGAGCACATCTACAAAGAGCGTTCTTTCAGGAAAGTGGCATCCATCATCAAGGAGCCCCACCATGCAGGTCATGCACCCATCTTGCTGCTGCAATCAGGAAGAAGGTGCAAGAGCCTCAGGACTCCTACTACTACGTTCAGGAACAATTACTACCCCTCAACTGGTGGCAACTTCATTTTACTTCAGTTGCCCCACAACAAATGGACTCACTTTCAAGTACCCTTCATCTCATGTTCTTGATATTTATTACTTATTTACTTATTATTATTTCTTCTTGTTGTACTTGCACATTTTGTTGCCTTCTGCACTCTGGTTGAACACACTAGTTGGGTGGTCTTCCTCGATTCCGTTATGGTTATTATTCGATAGATTTATTGAGTATGCCTACAAGAAAATGAATCTCAGGATTTCATATGGTGACCTATATGTACCTTGCTAATAAATTTACTTTGAACTTTGAAGGTATGACTGCAAGTTATAGATTAGATCTCAGATTCAGATTCAGTATATTGTCATTTAGAAACCACAACTGCAATGCAGTTAATAAATGAGACAACGTTCCTCCAGAATGATATCACAAAAGCATACAACAAAACAGACTACACCAGAAAATCCACATAACGTTTGGCAATCCCCAAACCAGAGTCCGGAGAGACTGCTGCGTATTAATATTGTGCTACCATCTTAGCGCGTTCCCCAGAAAGGAGCTCCAAATCCACCAGACTAAACAAGACCAAAAACTAAAGCTACAAGACACGCACAGAACCACATAGTTACAACATATAGTTACAATGGTGCAGACAGTAGCATAATTGATAAAAAACAGACCATGGGCACAGTAAAAATAGTCCAAAGATGTTAAAAGACTATAAGTTCGAAAGAAACCACAACACAGATTCCACAAGTCCTCAGGGTCCTGATTTGACTTGTCATTCCACGCTGGCGGCAGAAGGCAATACCTCCGCTATGGACATCCATGGCGCCGCCCGACTCAGTCTCGCAGACGCAGCACACAGTGAAAGCTCCGTCAAACCCAACATCACAGACGCAGCGCACAGTGAAAGCGATATGACTGCAGCAGACTCCAAGTCCGTCGAACCTCCAAGCCTCCAACCATCCCCTCCGGCACAGCCTCTCAGAGCACCATCTTCTACCCAGTATATTAAGACACCCCCACCAATGGCAATTGGCAAAGTGACCCCAAGAACTGGGGGCTTGTTCTTCCCAGCCGAGACCCGGACCTCACAGCAGCAGCAACGAAGATGGTCTTCCTGGAGATTTCCAGATGTTCCTCCGTGCTCCCACGTCCATTTTCAACCAATTATGATTGCATATGGCATCCCGCTTCACAAATAACAGATAATCAGCTCCGGAGTGGCCGCTGCAAGCTGCATTGCACCACCATCTTGGATCTAATGCCCTCTCTGCAATCTGAGTTGAAAATGTGTGGATAAGATGATGAGAGGCATTGATCATGTGGATAGTTAGAGGCTTTTTCCCAGGGCTGAAGTGGCTAGCATGAGAGGGCCTAGTTTTAATGTGCTTGGAAGTAGGTACAGAGGAGAAATCAGGGGTAAGTTTTTTACGCAGAGAATGGTGAGTGCATGGAATGGGCTGGTGGTGATGGTGGTGGAGGAGGATATGATAGGGTCTTTTAAGAGAGTCCTGGACAGGTACATTGAGCTTAGAAAAATAGAGGGCTATGGGTAAATCTAAGTAATTTTTAAGGTAAGGACATGTTCGGCACAACTTTGTGGGCCGAAGAGCCTGTATTGTGCTGTTGGTTTTCTATGTTTCTATGATCTATAATTTCTGAGGTTTTCCAGAGATCTACTGAGCTCAAGCAATATTAATTGACTTTTAAACGCTTGTTATTTAGAAACTAGTGGAACTATTTACCACCGGCTCGAGAGCCAGGGTGGACAACTTCACTAACCTCAACAATGAACCGATTCCACAACCTTTAGACTCAATTGCAAGGACTCTACACTTATGTTCCGTATTCTATTTTATTTATTTGTTTGTTTATTTATTATTAGTTTTTTTTTGTATTTGCACAGTTTGTCTTCTTTTGCACATTGATTGTTTGTCCATCCATGTGAGTAGTTTTTCGTTGACTCTATTGTGTAGCTAATGTGAATGCACACAAGAACATGAAGCTCTATGGTGACATATACGTATTTTGATAATAAAGTTACTTTGTATTTTAGTATGTGAAGAGAGTTATATGGGTCTATTACTAATTTTTAATCTTTAATGTCAAGTGTGGTACAGCAATTTTAAAGTGCTGCGCTATGATATATTAATTATAAGAAAATAATATTGGGACACATCATCAGTGCATTTTTCAAACCAATATGGCAAAAGAAGATAGTATAAGATACATAGAAATAAGATTGCTTGTAAAATAAAAGAGACTGTGGCATCAACTTTATTTTCAATTTTCATATTTCAAATACTTAACATTGAATAAAATATTCTTTGTATAAACATGGTTCATCGTATGAAAGAACGTGAATGTCTTTAAAAACTGCTATGATTGAATTACAGCTTAATTAACTAAATGTTATAATAACATGTAAAAGCCCAGTTTTCAAATGTGGAAATACACAAAATCTCAGAATTAATTATTAGAGTTTATAAGCATTACCAACAAGTCCAACCTCATCATAACTCTTGTAATGCTATCTTTTTATTTGAAGAATTTTCATAGATGGAAATTAGATATATTTCACAATATACCAGAGAATCGCCCAAAGCCACTGTTCATAGCAAGTTTAAATAGAAAACAACGTTATGAGAAGGCACAATGCATTGTTCTGCCATTCATATGCTGTTTGGAAATCCCTTTAACGCCAAAAGATGTATTACTTTCTTTGGGTAATGGCACTTGATCTCAGCCAATTTTTTGTGAATCTTGGAATTCTGGGAAACTCCAGCTTGGAACAGGCATGACTTCCACAAAGTCTTGAAGTATTGTGAGCAGTTTTGGTCACCTAATTACAGAAAGGATATTAATAAGGTTGAAAGAATACAGAGAAGGTTTACAAGGATGTTGCCGGGACTTGAGAAACTGAGTTACAGAGAAAGGTTGAATAGGTTAGGACTTTATTCCCCCGAGCATAGGAGAATGAGGGGTGATTTGATAGAGGTGTATAAAATTATGATGGGTATAGATAGAGTGAATGCAAGCAGGCTTTTTCCACTGAGGCTAGGGGAGAAAAAAACCAGAGGTCGTGGGTTAAGGGTGAAGGGGGAAAAGTTTAAAGGGAACATTGCGGGGGGCTTCTTCACGCAGAGAGTGGTGGGACTGTGGAATGAGCTGCCAGATGAAGTGGTGAATGCGGGCTCACTTTTGACATTTAAGAAAAACTTGGATGGGTATATGGATGAGAGGGGTTTGGAGGGATATGGCCCAGGTGCACGTCAGTGGGAGTAGGCAGAAAAATGGTTCGGCACAAGCAAGAAGGGCCAAAAGGCCTGTTTCTGTGCTGTAATGCTCTATTCTTCTATGGTTCTATGGTCTATGAAGGATGCGCAGTAGTAGATATAGTTTCTGAAATAGTCCAGGAACTTAGTTTAATGTAAACTCAATGGGACATGAAGGTTGGAATGTTAGCATTCAGATAGGGGAGACTTTCCTTCGCCTAATTGGTATTTGCCACCTATATTCCCAGACTAAACACTATGTTTCAATAGCATCAATGCATATTTCTAAATTGGGCCTATGTTCTTTTGTCTAAATGTCTAAACGTGTCAAATTTGGTGCTCCCGTCTGTTCACATGGTTAAGAAGGTAAGAAATGTAACAACGAGGAAGAAATCTTATAACTGTGGCGACCCATTTCCTGGCGCATCCGAACCGACTCACAATTAGATAGCCTACGGGGGTTTGCAAGCACAGAACTTTGGAGCCTCTGCTCCACGAGGGAGGCTTAAAAGTGAGGCTGAAGATTTCGAATAAAGTTTTTTCCTTCGACTGCAGTTACTGACTCCGTGTCGTAATTTTAGCGCTGCGTGTAGCACACCGCTACAATTGGTGACCCCGACGGTCCAAACGATTTTTGGACCAGAAATGACCGACGCCGCCTCTGTTCATGCAGTTTCGTTGAAACTGCCGGGTTTCTGGACACAGCGCCCGGACCTATGGTTCCAGCAAGCTGAAGCCCAATTCCACGTTCACCAGATCACCTCAGAAGACACCCGCTACTACTACGTGGTGAGCTCCCTCGACCAGGACACAGCGGCCCAGGTCGCGGAGTTCATACAGTCGCCCCCGGCAGATGGCAAGTACACGGAATTCAAAGCCCTGCTCCTCAGGACTTTCGGACTCTCACGGCGCGAGTGGGCTGCCTGTTTACTGCACCTGGATGGCTTGGGCGACAGACCTCCATCGGCTTTAATGAATGAGATGTTGTCTCTGGCCGACGGACACACATGCCTCATGTTTGAGCAGGCATTCCTGGAGCAGCTGCCCGAGGACATACGCCTGCTGCTGTCCGATGCGGATTTCAGTGACCCTGCAGTTACCGACTCCGTGTCGTAATTTTAGCGCTGCGTGTAGCACACCGCTACATAACTATAATACAAACATTGCTTTATGTAGGATACTGATGGTATTTCTTTTTCATGATGCTTTAAAAGCTATTGAAATGGCACTTTGACTTCAGGTGTAAAAGTGTTGCATAACTATACTAGTTATTCTAAAATGGCTTTTCATGGTTAGGAAATTAGGAAATAGTTCATGGTTAGTGTCAATGCAGGACACAAAAATAAAACTTAGCTAAAGTTTATTTCAGTACAAACGTTCACAATTTGAATGCTCTTGTTTTGCCCTATATCCTTATCAAACAATATTCTCCATGAGAGTTTGTCAGGACTGTATTGTTTTTACTTCAAAAATATTAATGTTGAAAGTATTAAAGTAAAAGTTTTGATAAAAATACAGATATGAACATATATAATCAAGTCTCAATTTGTCCTTCGCTTAGCAAATGTACAATTAATTATTTAGTGCATTATGGTTTTAAGCATTATGATATGACTCACTGCCAACAATAAAACATCTGAATAATGTCCTTTGGATTTACGAAAGAAGAGCACATGGGGACATTTGGCATGAAACATCAAGTTTTATCAAGCTTAAAAAAGTCAATGTACAAAATCATTATCTAAAATATGAAATTGATGGATTCTTGGCATTCAAGAATTATATGTCTTCAGGAAATAGGTATGTTTTTCATGAACTTGATAGTGGATTTATTTCATCTCTACTTCTGTACATCTCGATTTCTTTGCATGGCGTTTATACTTTTTCCTAATGGAGAGATGGTATGCATCATAAAACATGAAAAAAATATCAGTAATGGTTATACTTCCAATAAAATATTCTAAATTTGTCTCAAATTTGAGCACACTGGGTTTGAAATTTTCTGCAAATTTTAGCATTTTAATTAATATGATGACATAAAATTATTTTCTTATCTATTTGAACAATAATTGGTTTAATTAAAATTAATTACAAGTCTTTACAATGGCTCACAATTGAACTTAACAAAATTATGTTAAACAGAGCACTGAAGGTACAACAAAAGGATAACCAAACTCCCATGGTAATTTGCACATTGAACTCACTTTCAAATACTTAAAGATCCATTTGCCCTGCAGCTCGTAATTATTTATCCATCTAGGAATATTCCTAGATTGTAATTATAAGTACCCTGTTCAAAAAGTAGTTGTGGGCCTGTCTAGAGACATGCAAGTAAAGTATCATTTTCAAACAGTTAGAGATTTAATACATTTCAGACATTCCCTTGATATACTTTTCAGGTCCAGTCCCAATTTTCAACCCCCTCCAAGCTTCATCCATCCTAGGTTTTGCTCCTTTCTTATATATTTATGATTCAAACAATTATTTTCCTCAGGTAGAGTCATAGAGCACTACAGTGCAGGAGCAGGCCATTCTGCCCATCCAGTCCATGCTGAACTGCTATACTGCCTAATCCCAACAACCAACCCGTGGAACATAGCTCTCCATACCCTTCTCATACATGTACAGTACCTACCCAGGCTTCTCTGAAATGTTGAAATCAAACCCACATCCACCACTTCCACTGGAAGTTCCTTCCACACTCGCACTACTCTGTGTGAAGAAGTTCCCCCTTGTACTAAATATTTCCTCTTTTACTCTTAACCTATGACTTCTAGTTTTAGAATTACCCATCCTCAGTGGAAAATATCTATTTGTATTTACCCTATCTATCCCCTTCCTCATTCTGTATACCTCTATCAAATCTCCTACTGTACACTTCACTAAGTCCTAATGTATTCAGTCTTACCCTATAACTCAGGTCCTCAAGTCCAAGTAACATTCTTGTAAATTTAATCTGTACTCTTTTAATCTTATTGATGTTTTTCCTATACGTATGTGACCAAGACTACACACAATACTGCAGATTAGGCCTCACCAACGTCTTATACAACTTCAATATCCCAACTCATGTACTCAATACTTTGATTTATAAGGCCAACATGCCGAAGGCTCACTTTCTGACCTATCTACCCATGATACAACTTGAAATGACTAGACGTTTTGAGATGCAAAGATTTCCAATTGAGGTACCTCTTTAAAATTGCTCTTTCTAGAAAAGTTGAACCATATTCATTTTAACAGGTTTGATAATTTACATATTGCCAATACTATTAGGTCTGAATAATGTCATACCTCTGAATCACGAATGCAACTATGAAGCCAATGACAGCAATACCAAAAAGACATCCAAAGACAATTGCAACAGTATCGCCTGCAAAATAAAAATAACACAAGAAAAGTTATTTCCAGAACTAACGAGGCACAAACTAATTCACCATAATGTTCCCCCTTTGCATGTTAATAATGATTATTTTATAGTAAGAAATGGGACAAATAAACCAAAATGGAATCAATTGTTCAATGCTCTTTTGAGCTTGTGACATACTGTTGCGTTTGCATGTCATATCAAAAGGTATCATTACACAATTTTGAAGAAGAAAGGAAAATTCTTCTCAAGATGTGGACCATGATTTAATGTAAGTTCAACTACCCTCACTCAAGCTAGATTAACTATTTATCTTCAAGTTAGATCTTGTTGTGAAGAACTTGACATCTCCATTTTGTACATTATCATTATTATCAAACCTTGTGAAATAATTTGTTGACAGCCACACACTTTGGAATGTTCTGGCACTTAGAAATTTGGGCCCTTTAATATCTTATTGTGGAAATCGGAAATCTAGTGTTGATCTTCCTTGTGATTTTTTTATTGGAAAAGATTGCCGAAAGACCTTCTTTATAAGGTGTAAGAATTAATTAAAAATATGAAGATAAAATTATTAGGTTAATTGAAAAGTAAAGCAAGTACAACTACCTCACTGTTATGGAAAGAAATTTGTGTTTGTTGTTGCTTATTTGGCTCTGTGACTACATTTATAATTCACTGTCCTCTCCCTTCAGACACAATTTTAGTCATTTCTTCATTAAACATTCAGAGGAAAATAGGTATTCCACAGAGGAAGAATATGGCTACATAAAGGACCGATCATATCAATATTGCACTAACAACATTTACTTTCCTCTCTTAATAAATTATAAAAGTCTGGGAAGGAAGAATAACTGAGATAGAATTTATACTTGCTTTATTCCAGTAATTCCAGACATAAGAGCCAAAATAGGCCATTCAGCCCATCGAGTCTATCTGCCATTCCATCATGGCTGATTTATTATCCCTCTCAACCCCATTCTCTATCTTCTCCCCATAACCCCTGATGCCCTGATTAATCAAGAACCTAACAAACTCTGCTTTAAATATACCCAATGACTTGGCCTCCACAACCACCTATAGCATAGTTTCCACAGATTCACCGCCCACTGACTAAAGAAACACTGCCTCATCCATGTAGGAATAAATTTTCTCTCAAGTCCGCTCCATCATGGCTGATCTGAAACCCAGGCTCAATTTTCACTCATGGGATGGATATTCGCCTCCTGGACCTCTTGCTTATGGTGGATAAACTTGATTTCTAAACGCAGCAGCTGCCACTTGTGAGATGAAGCAGTTTTAAGTAAACTTCCGACTAACAATTTGTTTAGTTTCTGCTAGTAAATGGGAGTAAGTCTTCAGTTATTAAAATGTGAATGGCGAGGAGAAATCAGTTTGAAGTTAAAACAAAGGACAGTCTAACGGCAGCTTTGCAAACAAATTTTGTAAGCAGCAGACACTCTGTCTGAAGAAAGTAAATGCACCTGGTTTATTGCTGCTTAAGAGATCAGTATAAGACAATAGGTTGTTTAATTTGTCTTTGTTCAAAACAGACAACGCTGACTGAGTTGCTTAGTTCAAGGAAGCTTGCAGACCAGATGGATGATATCATTTAGCATATCAATAACTGATGTGTTTATAGTTGGATGATTTATGTACTCTGAGAAATTAGCTTTACAGCACTAATTGTGGTAGCTGAGATACATGTTACCAATAGCTTTGAGACCTTTTGTGTAAAAAGGATATCAGAGGAAACATCACAGGCACGTGAAGTCACGCAAGCAGCTAAAAAAGGATATAACTGTAAAGAGCAGTTTAGGCTTTTGAGGGATCGGGTAAGGAAAATCATGAAGCTCTGAAAGAAACACAAGCAAACTCGAATCTGTTCCTCCCGCTTCAGTTTCTGCAATAGACGATTCATTCATCAGCATTGTTGGTATGTCTTCTTAGTGTATAGGAATTGTACCTGTGATTTGTAAATGCTTTGCATTTTAGAAATGGTTTGTAATTTGGAAACGTGTAAAATAAAAATCCTCAAGTTTTTCTATGTGTTTTAAGAATGTTTTAAGCTCTTTCCTCCATAGTCCATTCTCCTCCCCAATCAGATTCCTTCTTCTCCAGACTTTTACTTTTCCCACCCACCTGGCTTCACCTAACACCTTCTAGCTAGTCCTCCTTCCCTACCCCCCAGCTTTTCATCCTGGTGTATTCCCCCTTCCTTTCCCGTCCTGAAGAAGGCTCTCGGCCTGAAATCTCAACTGTTCTATAGACCCTGCCTGACCTGCTAAGTTCCTCCAGTATTTTTCGTGTGTTGCCTTGGATTTCCAGTCTATGCAGGATCTCTTGAGTTTTGGTTTTTAAATGTGTTGTTTGGATTTAAACACGTCACTGAAAATAAATGAACTGTGTTTTAAACTACTTTGTTATCTAGAAGTATCTTCTACTTGGTAGAGAGAGAGGAAACATTGCTCAAATAGTGGGTTATTGGCAGCTAAACTTGGAGAATTAATAGGAAAATGAACTAGTCTTTGAACACTGGGTAATTACAGTATAATCTCCCTTTAGTGAGAGTACTCGTGGCTATTTACAATATACCCAATAGGGCTTAAGGTCTTTGTCTGGGTTTAGAACTTCATGATTAGCAAACCCAATACCATCAAACTAAATATAAAAAATTTTTGGTCTGATACCCTTCACCACCTTCACAGTGCTCAAAAGCAAGCTTGATCTGTGAAATGTTATCAGTCACTCCAGACAAGTGCCTTTTCTCTCTTTTCAACCTTATACAATATTTAAGGGAACAGCTACGCTTCTCCATGATCCCATAGGATAGATTTCAAAATGGAAATGAAAATACATTTTTCCATTCATCAATACCTTCATCTCTCGTTTGAACTTCAATTTCTGCTTCTGCGCCGCGTCGACCTTGCTTCTTTGTAACTAAGGAAGAAAAATACATTTAAAAATTAAGTGTACATTTTATCTTTTTGCTGATACATTTTTTCTAATTTTCATTCTTGTTACAGTCTTGTTACAATTTTGAAGCTGAGAACACTTTAGTACTGAAATCTTCAATTTCCATTTAATGGTGAACTTCATATATGGAATACCAGACACACTGTATAAATACATATTTGGTTCTTGTACACCCCCTCCACCTCCGCCCCCCCCCACCCCCACACCCACACACACACCCATTTTGGTTTGAGCGGGTAGCAGGATTCAGGATTCTGCAAAATAAGCCCCGAGAGAGTTGAACCATATTTGTGTGTAAGAACATAAATAGCTTATAACAAAATAGATCTTGTAGGCCCTGAGATTCAATGTTAACCTGACCATGTGAGAAGGGGAAACTGACTTGCATCTTGCCCTGACACTCCTTTAGATTTTGTGGATAAGGATCATTCAGGAGATCTGGGAACATAGGTTTTCCGCTGAATCTTCAGTCTCTACGTAGTCTGGTTCCACCAGTAAAGAAACCTATTTCTTAATCAGAGGCTGGGGCAACTCTTGGATTTCTACTTCATTATTATGTTGCATTCCTTTTTACATCTAGTGGGGAAGATCATGGAACATGGATCTGACGTAAGTGGCTTTATCTTCTTTTTCCTCTGCCTCTCTGCTCCTGAAGAGAAGGGGAAACTGGCCTATTAAAATCAAGCTTACGCTTTCTTTTTTGACTTGCCCTCTTTGGAAAGCTCATTGTCCATTTAGAAAAAGAAACACCGTAAGACAAAAATAATTGCATTAACCACTGATGCAATTCATTCTGCATAAATAAACATGGACATTTCTATGATAAAGTACAATGCGATGCCTTTCTACTCAAAGAAGTAATCAATTGCATATCACACCTTAGTTTAAGATGGCCAAAAGTTAAAATTTACTCGAACAGAGAAGTAAGCCACTGTTGTTACCTATACCATGTTCCTTGAACTTCAGCCACACCTGGATGATTACTGTTGGCTAGATACTTATCCCATGAAGGGAGAAAAATTGTCTAGTCTCAGAAATGAGCATCATATTTCCTTAAATCCCACCAATTCAAAGTTTAAGGTGAATAGTGTTTTCTTAGAAGGCATACACAATTCATTCAGGATAATGAAGAATTATGTGGCACTCTGCTATAAATTTGCACCAGCTCAGAATATTTGTACCTTGAGAATGTTTCCCCTGGGAGGGAAGGGCGTAGTAGTGGTATAGCTTTAGAATAACATCTCATATTTTTAACTCCAAGGTAAGGACGAATATCTCTAAAGATTAAAAATTAACTGTATCCATCAGATGTATACTGAGGTATGCGGTGAAGTGAGCTGTTTGTTTGAAGTTAAATCCAAGATTCACGCTAAGCAGCCCACAAGTGCTGCTGTGCTTTCAGTGCCAACATTGCACGCCTACAATTCTTGCAACCACACAGTACATCTTTACAATGTGAAAGGAAACTGGAGGAAACTTACATGGTGATGGGAAGAATGTACAAACCCCTTACAGACAACAATGAGAATCAAACCCCAATCGTCCAGCTAGTGCGGTAATTGCATTTTGTTAACTGCTACACTGCTATGCTGCTCATTGCTTTTGAATTTGCTCTAAGTAACCTATGGAATTTTCTTCCAAAGAGAGCTCTCTGGGGGCTGAATTATTGAATATATTTGGATGTTATTTGGCTATATTTTCTGACTTGAAGGGTGTCACAGGTGATGGAAACAGGCCAGAAGATGACATTGTGACCAAGTCCAGATGACCCATGACCAATGTGTCGATTCAGTGGAAACTTAAACGGATAGGGCGTTTGAAGAGGCCAGTCATGTTTTGTGATCTGCTCTCTGCAGATCATTGATGGAAGAGCAATGAATCCCTATTGCGGTGATGATGGATTTTGAAACAATATCTGCTGGTTCCTCAGGATATAAGTATGTATGGAAATTTAACCTTTATCCTCTCTCATGAATAACTCCCAGATGAAAAATATCTGTTAAGCTGTTCATAAACACAAGAGGTTCAGCGGATACTGATAATCCAGAGCAAAATCCGCAGCAGGTCAGGCAGCAGCAATGGAAGAGAATAAACAGTCGAAAGTTTAGGCCTGATGAAGGGGCTCAGTCTGAAATGTCAACAGTTCATCTCTCCTATAGATACAGCTTGACATCCCTCCAGCATTTTGTGTGTGTTGTTCTGTAAACTGCTGTCCTTTAAAGAGGCTTGTGTCAAACGTCTACAGATGTATGTGGAGAGCATTCTAATTGGCTGCATCACCTTCTGGTTTGGGGGGGGGGGGTCCTACTTCAAATAAGCTGCAGAGTTGTAAACTTAGTCAGGTCCATCATGGGCACTAGCCACTATAGTATTCAGAACATTTTTAAAGAAAGAGGCCTCAGTAACGGCAACTGACATTAAGGACCCCCATTCCCAAGGATATGCCTTGTTTTCATTGCTACCATCAGGTAGGAGGTAGAGAAGCATGAGGCCACTTACTCTGCGATTCAGGAACAGCTTCTTCCCCTCTGCCATCTGATTCTGAATGGACGTTGAGCCCATCAACACTACCTCACTACTTCCCTAAAATTTTTATTTCTGCGCGGTGATATTAAACCTGATTCCAGTTTTGTAACTATTTCAGTGATGTATTGCACATCCATCAGAACATTGATATCTGTGTTCAATATTCATCACTCACTACTAATATTCAGACAAAGCACTTACGAGGCACATTAAAAATGTTGAAATAATTCTATCTGCTTATGCAGTCTTTGAAAATGGATCAATTCAACCTCTGGTGGCAATATAAATCATAATGAATATACTCATCTACTATAACACTGCCAAAATCACAGTATGACAATTTACCACATAGGTTCCAACAGCTCTTCCTGTTTTCAAAATTGTTTCCATTCCCATGACACCCGCTGAAGAAGAATGTATCGCAATTATCAGCCTCTGCATCGTAGTACCATCTTAGTATCCTGGCTTGGCAGTCTCCTCGTACTTTCGGCAGTTGGCATGCTGCACCTGCAAATAAAAAGGTAAAATAGTCCAGATTCCTGACTGGAAAGAAAACTTTCACCAGGTCCTTTGCCAATTTTGGTTGTACTATTTTCAGAATTTTTAAAAAAGAGTTAGCAACTTGTGATACCTAAACTATAATGAAGCTTGAGAATTTGATGGTGGAAGCTGTTTTCCCTGTGCCAGTGCCCCAATAGTCACGAGAGATATACAAATACACCTTTTTCCTCATAACTTCCAACACCAGCACTACAAACTACCTCCACAACAATGATGCCTACAGCAAAAGGAGGACACTCCAATGACGTCCTTTCATTTTGCAAGCTCTACAAATGCTGGGCTGGTCTAGAAAGTTAGAACACATGTGGAGGTTTGTTTTTAGATTGACCAGTGGTCTGCCACAATAATCAGTGCTGGGTCCTTTGTTGTTTGTCATATCAGAGAATGTTGATGGTGATTGCAGCTGATAAGAAAATTGGTAGTACCGTGGACCGAGAAGATTATCTAAGGTTACAGCAGGACATAGATCAATTGTTTAAGTGGGCAAAAGAATGGCAGATAGGATTTAACATGGACAAGTGCAAAATGATACATTTTGTAAGTTAAACCAGGGCAGGACATAAATAGCAGACAGTAGAGCACTGGAGAGTGTTGCTGAATGTAAGGACCTTAGATTGCAAGCATATAATTCCCTGGAAGTTGCAACACAGGTGGACAGGGTGTTGAGGAAGGAAAATGGCATGCTTGCCTTCAGCAGCCAAGACACTGAGTATAACTTCATGTCTTGGATGTACAAAATCTTGTTTAAGTCACATTGGATTGAAGGGCCTGAGGTATCCCAAGAGACTAGATAGCCTCGGTCTGTCTTCATTGAAGGATAGGACAGTCCCAAGCCCAGCTGTGAAAGAAGGGTTGGGCGTGGGGCTAGTGGCATAATCCCATAGCAATCCAATGCTACAGAAATGCCAACAGAAGCTCCAAAGACCTCATTCCTGGGAGAGGAAGGATCTTCGCCTGGAAGACATATGAAGTTGTGTGGTGAAAGCAGAAACCACAACACTAGTCACTCTTTTATTGGTCCAGGACAGAGGACTCAGTGAGCTGTTGTCAGCACCCTATGCCCCAGTAGGAGTGAGGCACTTAGAGTCTATTAAACTCACCTGTGTCTCATGCTGTATACCAATGATAATAGGCATAGATAAGTTTGATGTCAGTTTCCCATAGTTGGGGGATCTGAAACTAAAGGGTATAGGTTTAAAGTGAGAGGCAAGAAGTTTAAAGGGGATTTTAAGGGTAAAATTTTCACACAAAGAGCGGTTTGTGTCTGGAATGAGCAGCCAGAAGAGATGTAGGTGGCAGGGACCGTACCAACATTAAGAGACATAAGGACAGGAACTGGAATGAGCAGGGTATAGAGGATATGAAATTAGTGCAAGCGAGTGGGATCAATACAGAAGGGCGTGATGGTCAGCAGAGACATGATGGGCCAAAGGGGCCAATTCTATAACACTGTTACTCCACAAATGCAGCATTTAAGGAATATTCAAAATGCAGCTGTTACTTAATGTTTTTTTTACTTTTATTGACTTAATAATTAATTCTTCTCTGTTTTAATTTGATTATTTTCAATCAACACTGGTAAAATAGTCCATTAAGGTACTTGTTACATTTTTGGAACTACAGCATTAATCATAATTTCTTTCCCATAATTTTCAAAATTGTATGATGTTAAAGGATAGAATTTCCACAGAAATGTTTCTCAATCATCAGTGTAACATCAGAGAAAAATCCATAGTAAACTGTAGTTCCAATAGGTTAGGATTTTCGTAAGTTTTTTTAAAAAAGAAATCAGATTGATTTTAACAATAGAACCTTAAAACACAAATTTAAAATCTATTTAAACAGAATTGAACATAAGATGTCTTTGCAAGGTAATACAAAACATATGATTGCAAACTGGCTGTCTTCCCTACCTTTTTATTATCATTTTCTTCGTATATTATAAATGTATTAGTAATTTTGTGGTTCACTATTTCCTATCATCCAGGACATTACTCTACTCCCATCAGGAAAAAGGTACAGAAGATGTTTTCGGAACAGATTCTTTCCCTCTTCTGTCAGATTTCTGAATAGTCTATGAACACTACCTCTCTATTCCTATAGTATAATATAGTAATATTTTTAATGTCTTGCACTGTACTGCTGCCACAAAATAACAAATTTCATGACATATGTCTATGATAATAAACCTGTTTCTGATTCCTGATAGTTTGAAATTTGGTATTATTTCTGCTGTAGTGATGTAACATAGGCTATTGGATTCAGTGCTCTTCCTATAAGGTTGTATGAAGGTTAATTATTATTTATTTTGAAAATATGTTCTTCTACTTTAATTGAGACAATTTCAACTTACGTTACTTATTTTCCAATCTAAGGTTTAGGAATTGGACTTGGAAAGCAATAATAATTATTTAACCTTGTAATTTGGCGTGGCATCAAACAATGTTAAGATGTAAGTTAAAAAGTAATAAGCAATCAAGTATTAAGATGGAAGTAATTAGTAATAAAGTAAGATGAAGCAGATTAATAAACTGTATTTTTACTTCATTGCTTTATGGAAAATGATGTTCATGTATTAAAAATGATTGATTGTCCAATTTTTGTATTACTGTAAATGATTAACTTACTTCCATCCGGGAATAGTTTATTGTATTTGCTAGAGCAGGATTTCAAACATGCTGTCTCATTCGGAAATCTGTTTCGGTTGCCTCCTTCTCCACTATAGAAAAATGGATCACATGTGTTGTTATTGTAGTACCATTCAATATTCCTTAAACTAGGATTTTCTGAGTGCCCAGGATCCTTTTGTTCATTGCAGATTTCATCTGTAATCAGAGGAACATGAATACTCTGTTAAAAGGTATTAGCTAGTCTGTCACTGCTTTGTCGCAAATTAACACCAGTTGAAAAAAAGAACTTGCTTATATGCTGGTAGTGCCTCATCATGTCTTAAATAAAATTCACTACCTCATCTCACTCCACTTTCTGCAACAAAGAGTTTATCCTTCATATTTCAAATTTTGATTATGTAAGTATGTTTTTGTCACCATATGCTACCCAGAGATTCATTTTCCTACAGGGATTCGCAGTAGAAGAAAGTAATGAAATAGAATCGATGAAATATTCACATAGAAAGACAGGTAAGCAACTAATGTGCAGAAGAGGACAATCTGTGAAATAATAATAAATAGATAAATAAATTAATTAATTAATGAACTGATAAATAAATTGATAGATAGAAAGGTAGATGGATAGCAAGAATATAAGTAGTTTAGTCTTTGAAAGTGAGTCCATAGATTGTGGAACAAGCATGAAGTATACATGCTGATTCAGGAGCTAGTTGGTCGAAAGGTAATAACTGTTTCTGATCCTAGTGATGTGAGACCTCAAAGCCCTTTGGAATACATCCATTTTTCTGAGAGGTCACAATTTAAAGCACAACATTTAGTCTCTCCCTCTGCTGCAACAAATCAACTTAATTCAGTCACAAATGTCAGTCTATTCCACCTCACCCACATCACAGCCTTTAGCATGTTTGATCAGACTGCCTTTACTGATTACTTTCAGTTCTCCAGATCACTCTCATCAATCATCATCATAGTCACCAGAAAATTTTCATGAATTGGCTGTCACTTTTTCAATATTACACTGGTAGCTCTATTGTCCTTCATTGGCTATATAGTCATTTTGGTTATACTGAGAATATGAAAGACACTGAATATATGCTGACAAGTATTCTGACAAGGTTGTTTCATTTTAGATGAAGAACTGAGGAAGAAATATAGCTATGATGACTTCTTTAAATATGAATTCTTTTCTGAACTGCTTACAGTGTGGAAAGCAAGGGATGTAGGGTTAGTGTCCATGGTTTTATTGAATGGGACAGCAGGCATGAGGGGTTAAATGGACTACTCTTGGTTATGTCTTTTTTATCAGAGCTAGAAGTTGGGATGCTTGTTGATGTAATGTAATACAATGACATGTTTCTCATCTCCAGAACCTGGACAACATTCAGATATGGACAGATGTGCCACATGACCGCCAGGCAATATACATCTCCAATAGGAGTAAGTCAAACCCCATCCACTAGAAAAGCAGCAAAGTAATAATTGTCAAATCCTTTGGCATTAACATTCTCTGAGTCATCATTGACCAAGGTATTGCTCGTTCAATTACAGAAATTATAACGAGTTAATCTACAGCAAATGCCCTGGCTTTTAATTTCTTATTACCTAGAAGATACAGGATAGAAGTGGGATGAAATACTCTCCAGTCACCCAAATATGCAAAGCTCCAATAGATATCAGGACACTTCACTCCATCCAGAGCAAAGCAATCTGCTTGCTGGGCACACTATCTACCACCTTGAGTATTGCTAAAGACTGTCAAAACTCAGCACGTGTGTGTTTGTTAAATTTTAATAAGAACGACAAATTTATTAGATAATATGAATCTATATTAGAAAATAAGTGATCTGGCAGTCTAGATTACATCTTGGAGTGTGATAGTGTCAGGGTTAAACTCGTAGACTAGCAGTCGGAGTTATCAAAAACAGGAAGACATGGGTTTAAGATGAGAGGAAGGAGGCTTGAAGAGACTATGAGGAATAATTTTTTACACAATGATGAGATATCTGAAACACACTTCCATAGGGTATGGTGGAGTCAGATACAATTATTATGATTTAGAGGTACCTATACAGACACTTAAATAGGTAAGGCATAGAAGGGTATAGTGGTAGTGTGGACAATTGGAATCAGTGCAAATGGGCAAAAATATTGTCATGGGTGGCATGAGTTTAAATCCTATCATTAGTAACTGAAGATTTAAATTTAAGTAATAAACAAAAAATTTTAAAAAGTAGCCTTAGAAATAGTAAAGACTGAAGACCATAAGACATAGGGGCAGAATTAGTTTGTTCCTTTCCACAGACATTGTCTGACCTGCTGAGTTCCTCCAGCATTTTGTATGTGTTGTTCTGCACTTTCAGCATCAGCAGAATCTTGTGTGTCTTAGAAATATTAATAATGGATTGTTGTGAATACAAATTTAGTTCACGAATATCCCAGTGTGACTCTCCAGCATAGCTCTCTATTATCTTAGGGTTTTGTCATACAAGTAAATATCAAACTACTCAGGAGTAAATTAAGCATGAGTAATGTAGCATGGAGCAATACGACAATTCCCCACACCTACCAACCCATGACCTCTTTTATTACGGAGAGCTGTGTTGGGTATAACCATATTTAGCAAAACCCTTCCTAAAATGGCAATGTCACTCAACGAGGAAATGGAAGGATAGATATAGGGAAAAATTGTTTTTTATTGGATAGTCACAGTTCACAAATGGAATAGAACTTGCAATAGAATCAAACAGGAGCCAGTCTTATATCTCTTAATTATTATTTTCATGAAAACAAAGACTTTTCAAAGTCAAACTAATTTCGATCAACAGAGCTCCAGAGGTATAGTTTGAATAATCAGTCAGGCCCTGGTGATCCCATATTCTCTCCAGTTAAAGCCCAGTGCACCTGGTTTCCAAGATCTCCCATCAAAATACTGACCATACCCAAGTCTGTTTGGCTATGTGATCGTTCTGGATCTGACATGTTCAACCAGTATCAAAATGTCTATAAGTAATGAAAGGAACTACACTTTTGCCATATCAACACTTGCTAAATTCTATACAACAAGAGTTAAGATTGTTATATCCACACTCTCTCCACAGTTTTGAATTAATTGTCCATATAGAAAAATCTCATTGAAACCTATTGAATATTGAAGGGCCTAGAGGGAATGTGGAAGGGGATGTTTCATATAGTGGGGGAGTCTAGGAACAGCCTCAGCATACAGGGCCATCCATTTAGAAGAGAGATGAGGAGGAAGTTCTTCAGCCGGAGGGTGGTGAATCTCTGGAATTCATTGCCACAGAGTGACTGTGGAGTCCACGTCATGGATAGATTTAAAGCAGAGGTTGATAGTTTTTTGATTAGTAAGGGGGTCAAAGGTTATGGGGAGAAGTCAGGAGAATAAGGTTGAGAGGGATAATAAATCAGCATACCCTATCTTAATGACTGACCTAATTCTGCCCTTATGTCTTATGGTCTTATGCCACAGCAGACAAGATGTAGTTTATACTACCCTGAGTTTAGATTAAAAGCTTTGTTCTTTTTTACAGTGAATTATAGTACACACTAATTGAGCCGTGAACAAAAATATGTTTTTACTGAACCAAGTTTGGATATAAAAATACATGGAACATAGAACAGTACAGCATATTACAGGCCCTTCCGCCCACAATGTTGTGCCGACCCTCAAA
The DNA here is from genome assembly GCF_030144855.1 of Hypanus sabinus. NCBI lineage: Eukaryota > Metazoa > Chordata > Chondrichthyes > Myliobatiformes > Dasyatidae > Hypanus > Hypanus sabinus. The sequence continues at coordinate 82,203,479 of NC_082719.1, forward strand.
ATCTGCCTCCCATATAACCCCCCCACCTTAAATTCCTCCATATACCCCTGTCTAGTAGTCTCTTAAACTTCACTAGTGTATCTGCTTCCACCACTGACTCAGGCAGTGCATTCCACGCACCAACCACTCTCTGAGTGAAAAACATTCCTCTAATATCCCCCTTGAACTTCCCTCCCCTTACCTTAAAGCCATGTCCTCTTGTACTGAGCAGTGGTGCCCTGGGGAAGAGGCACTGGCTGTCCACTCTGTCTATTCCTCTTAATATCTTGTACACCTCTATCATGTCTCCTCTTATCCTCCTTCTCTCCAAAGAGTAAAGCCCTAGCTCCCTTAATCTCTGATCATAATCCATACTCTCTAAACCAGGCAGCATCCTGGTAAATCTCCTGTGTACTCTTTCCAATGCTTCCACATCCTTCCTATACTGAGGCGATCAGAACTGGACACAGTACTCCAAGTGTGGCCTAACTAGAGTTTTATAGAGCTGTATCATTAGATCGCATCTCTTAAATTCTATCCCTCGACTTATGAAAGCTAACACCCCATAAGCTTTCTTAACTACAGTATCTACCTGTGAGGCAACTTTCAGGGATCTGTGGACATGTACCCCCAGATCCCTCTGCTCCTCCACACTACCAAGTATCCTGCCATTTACTTTGTACTCTGCCTTAGAGTTTGTCCTTCCAAAATGTACCATTTCACACTTCTCTGGGTTGAACTCCATCTGCCACTTCTCAGCCCACTTCTGTATCCTATCAACGTCTCTCTGCATTCTTCGACAATCTTTCATAAATCTCAAATGTTGCTTCACAAGAATGTTGAGAATATTTTCTTTCACGTGCTTTCTTTTGTTAATGGAAAATAAATCTGCAATGCAAAATATATCCAGTCCGTGGCAGTATTGTGCTTCCCTTTCATACAGTGCTCCTGCTCCTGAACAAAACTGGGGTGGTTTATTGTGATTGTTAATTTTATATTCGATTTGTTGAAAAAAACATGGAATGGAAACATAGGATCACTAAAATTTCATTTCTTTCTTTTAATTTATGAAATGTTTAAGTTGATAATGCTTATAGAATTAGAAAATAATAATTAGAATTAAGCCACATGTCTCTTAGACATTAAATCCATCTGGGAATGGATCATATTACTGAAGTGACAATATCTGACATATGAGAGAAAAATTCCTCACTTTCTATTTCCCCCTTCTTAAATTCCTTGTTTATGCCCAATGCGCATATTGACAATCTTGTCTTGGGACTTTCCAATGTTATGATGAACAAGTTCTCACTCTCCCTTTGAAATGAATTGCCTGTCTTACACAAAGCCACCTTTCTTTCACCAAGGCGTATACACTTCCCCTCCCCTTCTTTGGCAATAATATGGATTTAAAGAATGAATAATGACAGGCTATAACAGAGAAGACAATGCTGATTAATTTAAAATTCTGTCTACGCTCTCTCACACCAGTCTCCTTATTAGCCCTACTCCTTGGTAATTATACCATTTAAAGTATGAATAAAGAAAGCACATTGAATTTGTTGAGTCTTTTAAGTAAAAGTTGAATAAATATTGGACACAGAAGAGGATAAATTGCTCTGATAGCATATTGTGGGCAGTTTTGGGCCCCGTATCTATGGATCCATAGAAGGTTTGTCAAAGAATGATTCTGAGAAAAGTATGATCACGCTAATAGAATTATATTATAGGCCACTCAACAGTCCATGGGATTTAAGGGAGCAAATTTGTAGAGAGATTGCAGACGATTGCAAGAAACATAACATTGTGATAGTAGGTGATTTTAACTTTCCATATTGACTGGGACTCCCATTCTGTAAAAGGGCTGGATGAGAAACAGTTTGTCAAATGTGTTCAGGAACTTTTCCTTAAGGATAGCAAGGGACAAAATTGGTCCTCCTGAAGATCAGAGCCAAAAGAGACTGGGAAGACCTTAAACCGATATTTTTGCATTTGTACTTACTCAGGAAATGGACACAGAGCCTATAGAAGTGAAGCAAAGCAACAGGAAAAACATGGACCTATACAGAATACAGAGAAGATTTGCAGGTTGAAGCGAATTAGGGTGTATAAGTCCCCAGAGCCAGACAAGATGTTCCTCAGACCCTGTAGAAGGCTAGTACAGAAATTGCAGGGGCAGTAGCAGAGACATTTAAAACATCCTTAGCCATGGGTGAGATGCCAGATAATCGAGTTCATGTTGTTCCATTGTTTAAGAAAGACTCTAAGAATAAACCAGGAAATGATAGGCTGGTGAGCCTGACATCAGTAGTGGGAAAAATTACTGGAAGACATTCTAAGGGACTGGTTATACAAGTATTTGCATAGACAGGGACTGATTAGGGATAGTCAACCTGGCTTTGTGCATGGCAGGTCATCTTTAAATAAAGTTAGAAGAATCTTTGAAGGTTTTAGAAGGCAAGGCAGTAGATGTTACCCTCATGGACTTTAGCAAGGTCTTTGACAAAAAGATTCAGTCGCTTGATAAGCAAGATAAGGTAGTAAATTGGATTAAACATTGGCTTTGTGGGAGAAGCCAGAGAGTAGATGGCTGCCCCTCTGATTGGAGGCCTGCGACTGGTGGTGTGCTGTAGGGACTGGTGCTGGTTCAGTGGTTGTTCGTCATCTATATCCATGATCTGGATGATAATGTGGTAAACTGTGTCAACAAATCTGTGGATAACACCAAGATTGGGGCTGTAGTGGATAGCAAGGAAGATTATCGAAGCTTGCAATGTGATCTGAACCAGCTGGAGAAAAGGGCCGAGGAATGGCAAGTGCAATTTAATGCAAACAAGTGTGAGGTGTTGCATTTGTTGTTACCAACCAGGGTAGGTCCTACAGAGTGAGCGGTAGTGCAGAGAAAATTTACAAGGATGTTACAGGGACTTGAGATATAAGGAAAAGTTGAATAGGTTAGGACTTCATTGCCTAGAACATAGAAGATAGAGGTATACAAGTTTAAAAGGGGTATAGAGAGGGTAAATGAAAGCAGGCTTTTCCCACTGAGGTTGATGGGACTACAACTGGAGGTCGTGGGTTAAGGGTGAAAGATGAACTGTTTAATGGGAACTTCTTCAATCGGGGGACGGTGAGATGGAAATGAGCTGCCAATGCACTGGAATTGAGAAGAATTTGGGGGATCTCATAGAAACCTACAGAATGTTGTAAGGACTAGATAGGGATGTGGAGAAGATGTTTCCTGTGGTGGGGGTAACCAGAACTAGAGGGCACAGCCTCAAAATTGAGGGGTAAACTTTTAAAACAGAGGTAAGGAGGAATTTTTTTAGCCAGAGAGTAGTAAATCTGTGGACTGCTCTGCCACAGACTGCGGTGGAAGCCAAGTCTGTGCGTATATTTAAGGGGGAAGTTGATAGTTTCCTGATCAGTCAGGGCATCAAAGGATATGGCAAGAAGGCAGGTGTATGGGGTTGAGTGGGAGCCAGGATCAGCCATGATGGAATAGTGGAGTAAACTCGATGGGCTGAGTGGCCTAATTCTGCTCCTATGTCTTAAGGTCTTATGGTCTAAGTGTGGACGGGGGTTCAATTTCAACATTTAAGAGAAATTTGGATAGGTACATGGATGAGTGGTATGGAGGGCTATGATCCTGGTCGATGGGACTAGGCAGATTAATGATTTGGCATAGACTAGATGGGCTGAAGGGCCTGTTTTTGTGCTGTAGTGTTCTATGACTATAACAATGAATAAAAGGCTTATTGAATGAGGAATATCTGACAGCTCTGGGCCTCTGATCGCCGGAATTTTGAAGACTGAGGGGCATCTCATTGAAGCCTACCAAATACTGAAAGGATTGGAGAAGACATTTTCAGCTGAGAGCGAGTCTAGCACCAGGAGGCACAGCCTCAGCATAGAAGGATGCTTCTTTAGAACAGAGATGAGGAACAAACTGCTTTAGCCAGAGGGTGGAGAAACTGTAGAATTCATTGCCACAGATGGTTGTAGAGGCAAATCATTGGATATATTTAAAGCTGGGGTTAATTTGCTCTTTATTAGTAAAAGAATCAAAGATTACAGGGAGAGGGGAGGAAAATGGAGTCTGTGGAAAATAAACCTGCCATGACTGAATGGCAGAGCAGATTTAATGGGCTGAATGGCCTAATTCTGCTTCTACTGTATGTCTTATGGTAGGACCCTAGGAGTTCACAATGATCTAGCCAAATGAGGCAACAGAGGAAAGATGAACAGAAAGCTTCCAAGGCAGATGAAGGTTCTCAGCCCAAAATGTTGACTCTTTGTTCCTTTCCATAGATGCTGCCTGACCTGTTGAGTTGCTCCAGTATTTTGTAGGTCTTACTAAGGCAGATGAAAACAAAGAGGATCTGCAACTTTCTTATCCTAAGAAATTTATTTACCTTAAAGCTGAGATTCACTAGCACAAGCAAGTTTAGTTGAAGCATAATTATCACAAAAAATACATATTTTTATACTTTAGTTAAATGTAAAACCTTCAGAATACAGTATAATTAACTTCTTAATCCTATAGTCAGTTATCTCTGCTCAAACATCTGAGAATTTTTAGCCATCGTCCACAGGTATCTGTGAATTGGTTGAGAACTGTTGAGAAAGTAATATGACATACATTTTGTGATTTGCCATGTAACTAGCTTTAAGAGAAGCATTCATGACATTTTTAAAGAGGCAAAAGGATGAAACATTTATGATCTTCACCCGCTTCACCTAACAGCCACCTTTTGAGGCGTAGTCACTTGGTAAGTAAAGGCTGCAGCCATTTTGTCCCGATCATATTTTGCACAAATTACATCCTCATCGTCATCAATGAGAAAATAGTCTGTTTTTAAATGCTATTTCCATTTATCAAATTATTTATAAGAATATATTTTTGCTGCAAAGGAAAATAAAAAGAAACACAAATAAAGAAAAGAACCAGGTCCCCTCAGACCTCCTCACATGGGCAATCTAAACTGCCACTCTGGGTTTCAAATGGATAGCCAGTACACATCTGCCACTACAGTTTTATAAGTCCAGACTTTGTTTGCTCACATCAAAGCATTAATTGTTTTCCAACAGAAATGTATAATGTTCAGCACTTTAAAATAGTATCAAAAGCTTTATATGACTGCAAGAATTTTTTATTAAGCTATAATTATGTGACTTAAATTGTACAATCAGGCAAATCATTGATTAACGAGAAAGTACCATGCTTAAAGTAATAACTTTTAAACCGTAAAATGGAAATCTATCTTCAAACTGTAATATCGCATCTCTCGTGCAGTTCTATACAAAATGGAACAGTTTACTTACTGTTCTCCTGAGCTTGAACCCTCAAATTAAAAGCAGCAATGTAGACTCCCAAGAATAAAATTATCCTCCTCATCTCTGAGCTTTGGAGCTTCATCTGGAACATAAAATGACAGGACCTTGTGCAGCAGTTGAGCTCTCAGTGGATTAATGCTTCCACAAACACTTGTGTGCAATTTGAAAACCGTCTTTAGGATATCGATTTATAACATATTTTATGATTTAATGGCAGTTTCAACAAAACCAATCCTTTGGACTCTCTGGCAATAAAGTACTGGATGACGACACCTCCAGATAGTAACCAAGCAACTATTGATCTGGGCAGTTTAGTATCACTCACAAATGGAACTTCTACCTGTATTATATACTACATAATTTTAATCAGAAACCTTAATTTATCATTACCAAATGCAGGTTAAAATGTTCAATAGTGGCCTCTGTACCATTCTGAATGGCCAGTGGTGGCTGAAGATCAACACTGGAAAAATATTAATTTTGTCGTCATTCCTTTGTGGACTGAAACATGTAAGATGGCGTCAGTGGACTGCTTTTGTGCATCATCACATGACTCACACAAAGAAAGGTGATTTCCAAAAGTACCGTTGCACTTCTCATAATTATTTTATTGGTTTCAAAATTTACAGATAAGGAAGATCTTGCTTTGTCTATTTGGAAATGCCCACTACTCCACCATCTAGATATGAATTAGGCCACACGACCCCTTGAACCGGCCCCACCGTTCAGGAAAATCATGGTTGATCCAACTAAAACTTTCATTCTAAATTCCAATCTACCTATAGTAACATTTCAGCTTCTTGTTTATCGTGAATCTATGCTGTCGTGCTCTATGACTCCACTAAGTACATAGATGGGAGGGGTATGGAGGACTATGCTCCAGGTTCAGTTTTGTATGGCTCTATGACTCTATCTATCTATGTCTGTAAAATATTCAAATGTAATCGCCTCTTGAGGTAAAGAATGCAGAAGACTCATGACCTGCTACCCGAGTAATAGGGAAAGCTTGAACAAGTTAGGACTTTATTCCCTGGAGCACAGGAGAATGAGAGGAGAATTTACAAACTTATGAGGGGAATAGAAAGGCTAAATGCCAGCAGGCTTTTTCCACTGAGGTTGGTGAAACTACAACCAGAGTTCATGGGTTAAAGGTGAAAAGTGAAATGTTTAAGCGGAACATGATGGGGAACACCTTCACTCAGAGGGTGAAATGAGCTGCCAGTGGAAGTACGGGAATTGGAGGGAAATGGAGAGCTATAGTTCAGGTGCAGGTCGAAGGGACTAGATAGAGTAATAGTTCAGCATGGACTAGATGGGCTGAAAGGCCTGTTTCTGTTCTGTAGTACTCTAGGACTCCAAGAGCCAAAATTTCACCCTCTATTTCTCGCAGGAACCTCTTAGTTTTAATGGTGATCCCTAGTTTTAGATTCTCCACAAGGGGAAATGACCTCACCACATCTGCTCTGTCAAGACACCTGAGGATCGTGATTGTTACATTTACATCTATCTTTATCCAAAACTGTATTCCAAATGGATTTCAATATGTGCACACAACAACCTCTAGTACCTTTCCTACAGATGCCTTTTATTAAATTGTAACTTCATTATGTCCCTTGAACCTAATCAAAAATGACATTGAAGATTGACCACTTCTATATGCTTCAATAAGGTCACTCTTCAGACATCTGTTCCAGCATTTCACCGGCCTTTTTGATACTTCAGAGCTAAGGGATCAGAGTTTTCTCTGCAGTGCCTGAATGTTTCTCCCCAATTCCTCAAGGATCAAAAACAGATACAGCACTTAAATTGTCATCTGTGTAATGTGAACTTATTAGTCTTAAGGTACACAAAAGTCCTGGGACATGCCTTGCATGTCATCTTTTCACAGGATATGTTGTTTATCGTAGCAGAAAGTGATCCCTTTCAGTTGGCACGGCAGAGTAGCTGTTAATGCAACGCTCTACAGAAGCTGCTGTAAGATCTGGGTTCAGTTCCTGCCGCGGTCAGTAAAGGGTTTGTACATTCTTCCTGTGACCACGTGGCTTTCCTCTGGACACTCTGGTTTCCGCCCACATTCCAATAATGGATTAGTGAGTTGTAGGCATGCCTCGTTGGCACTGGAAGTGTGACAAAACTTGCAGGCTGCCCAGCTCAATCCTCACTGATTTGATTTGATGTAAATGACTTATTTCACTGTATGCCTCGATGTATATGTGACAAAGTTAACCTTTATAAAAAACACTTTAACTTCTTCCCCTGTGAATAGTTGGAGCTGGTAGCTGCTCAGAATATTTTGTATTGTCTGTGCTTTAAGTCAATTTTGACATTCTCATCTCTTGTCTGACAGAGATGACATCTCTTGTCATCTCTTTTTTACGTTGAGGAATGGAAATAATTTTTATAGTGCAATGTATAGTGTCTAGAGTCATGTTTTAACAAATATCTATTTTAACATTTCTTGCTATTCAACTTATTTCTGTCTGACCTATAATTGCCATCTCCATCCCTCTGTGAGATTTACAGTCTTCTGTATTTCTCATGCAAATTGCTGGAGGAACTCAGCAGGTCAGGCAGCATCAATGGAGAGGAATGTTGACATTCCGAGCCCTTTATCTGTATTTCACTTTTAATTGATACATTGTTATACTTGCCTAGCCTGAGCTTCTTTATCTCAGACATACATCTGTCTTCAGCTACTGAAAATCCCGAGTAACACACACAGAATGCTGGAGGAAGACCATGCCTGATGTTTAGGGCCAAGAATTGACTGTTTAATTTCCTCCATACATGCAGACTGACCTGCTGAGTTCCTCCAGCATTTTATGTGTGTTGTAGTGTGTGTTGTATTAATCTTCAAATCCAAGTCAGAATCATTGACATCTATCAAGAAATTTGTTGTTTTATGGCAGCACTACAGTTCAAAACATAAAAATTACTGTGAGTTATAGTAACAAGTGAAACAAATAAATAGTGCAGTAAAGGAAAACTGAGGTAGTGTCCCTGACCGTAGTAATGAGAAGAGGAACTTTGCTTTAGTAAGTGTTAATCTGTCTTCTGCTAAAATATTGTTAAATATCTTGCTTAAATTCATTTAGGTTTTCCCTCATGTTTAGTTGGGTTCCAAACCAGTCCTTAATCCTTTTGTGATCAGTCTCTCCATGGTTCCATCATGACCTTGTCATTAACACGGACACAAAGGTCACTTTTGCCAATCCTTTACCTATATTAAGATGGGAAATCAGATTAATTCCTGTTGAAATTTCTGGCCCCTACATCTCTACATATCTCTATGTTAGCACTCTCCAGAAATAGAATTAATCGTTGTACCTATCTCGCATAGTTCCAACGTGTTCTTCAGGTTTTTTTTTACATTCTCTTTCTACAGTATCTGTTAACTAGACTGTTCTAAGATTTATTTTGCAACCTTGGTTACAATTTTACCATCGACGTCTACTTTGAACTCTACACTGTTCCCTCCCCCACCCCCCCCATGAACGGTTATTGACTTGAAATGGAAATTCTGATTCCCTGCTGCCTGACCAGATGAGTATTTTGAGGAATTTCTGTTCTAGTGTACAATTTTTAAAAAATTACGTTTTCTGTTTATGGTGATGTTCTATATTTCGGAGGAGAGGCAATAGGACTCAGATGCTAGACATAGTCATTACATGGGACTTTTATAGTGCAAACAGTATTTTCCATTTGTCATTCCAAGGCTGAAGGTTATTGATACCTTACATTATTGATTAAGTAGACTAAAGCAACAATACATAAGACAGTGGCCATGAACCCTACTGTACGTTGAATGGCACAGATCTGGTCAAACAAAATTTCAATTCATATATTTTGTTAATAAATGGCTGAAGCACTCTCACTTTTCATCCTCCTCCAATCCTAAGAATGGCATGAAAGTTTCCAGTCGAGTCACTGAGTGCTCCAAATCAAATTGCAAATGTCAGCAAAACAATTAGAGGAACTGCAATGCAATATTTCTGAGCTGGTGAAGAGCAGGGAGTGATACAAAATTAAAATGTAACTAATAAAATCCTCAAAGCAAAAATGCACCAATAGCAAACAAGCCAGCGCCCCATAGAGAATAGCTTTTTAAAATTAGTTCTATGCTGCCTTTATATGGGCAGAAGTTATAAGCTCAGGTGACCATAAAATGTACAGGGAGACTATTCATTCTGTGTGTACTTTTGTTTTACAAGACCAACATTAAACTAATATTATGGCTTTTCTCTTCAAATGGTTCCGTTCTTTCCTTTTTTAGATCCTTATGCATCTTATTGATTATAAGAGAAGACCACCGAGTTTATAATAAATGGCTTTGGGATATTTTAGTTTTTAAATGAAACCATGGTGTTCATTTTAAAAGCTCTGTTTTTGTGATTGAAATATGTTCTTTTTCTTGTTTAAACTTGCATTCCAGTAGGATTGCACACCTCAAGCAGTGTCCTGTAAGTACAGTCCCTCAGTATACTGCATGTTTGACCGTTGCTCTTGGTTTTAAGTAAAATATGAAGTTGAAAGTTAACTAAAATATGAATACCACAGTATGTAGGAAGAAACTGAGATAGACAGTCTGAACTACTGTACAGGATCGAAATAAGCTGCAGAAAGTGGTTACCATGACAGCTCCACCATGGGCACCAGCCTCCATAGTATCCAGGACACCTTCAAGAAGACATGCTTCAAAAACATGGCATCAATCATTAAGGACCCCCATCACCCAGGTCATACCTTCTTTTCACTGCTACCATCGTGAAGGAGGTACAGAAGCCCGAAGGCACACACTCAACAGTTCAAGAACAGCTCCTTCCCCTCTGCCATCTGATTTCTGAATGGACATTGAACCCATGAAAACTACCACACTACTTTTACTTTTGCACTATTTATTTAATTCAATTATTATACAATTACTGTAATTCTTTTCTATTATGTATTGTTTTCTACTGCTACCGTAAAGGCAACAAATTTCATGACATTATGTCAGTGTTATTAAACCTGATTCTGATTCTGAACCATGTGAGAGAATCTGTTGACACCATTTTATGGTATATTAACTCAAATTAAATCCTTACCTCGTTTATTAACTCTTCCAGTCTTTGACTGTTGTTGAAAATAAAATACACTGTACTTTTGGATTTCTGCTTATTTTGATTACTGCGTTTATAATTCATGACAATAAAGGTCAATTCAATATCATTCGGGAACATAATTGTTTATTTTCACCACTGAAGATTTCTACTTTGCCATTGTAAATAAGGCAATATTTAATGGATGACTTCCAAAGTTTAAAGGAGAAAAAGAACGAGGAAAAGAGAAATAGAAAAGTGAGTTTGGGATAAAAGATTTAAAGTTTTAGCTTTGCTTGTCACTTGTAGATCAAAACACACAGTGAACTGCACTAATTTGCATCAACAACAGACACAGTTCGAGATGTGTTGCTGCAGCCCGCAAATGTTGCCATGCTTCCGACACCAACATAACAAGCCCACAACTTACCAGCCCTAATGTTTTTCTTTGGAATATGGGAGGAAACTGGAGCGCCAGGAGGAATCCCACATGTTCATGGGGTGAACGTATAAACTTCTTACAGATAGCAACAAGAACTGAATCCCAATCCCGTAGCTGGGGCTGCAGAGCGTTGCGCTAACCACGTACTACCCTACTGCCTAAACAGTACTGCCCTTTTGCTTTAGACCAATTATGCTAATGTTACATAAATATATATGCTGTTGTTTCACGTGTAATGTGAGTCTGCCCTACAATCCATTTAACTCTAGTGATTTGTTTTAAATTTACTGAATACCTCTCCGGGGTGACCAAAGTACCTATCAAAGGCTTCTGTTGGAACAAAGGAAATATGAGCAGCAGTAGACCTTTTGGCCACTCAAGTATGCTCAGAAACTTAATAGCATGGCTGATACTTCAATTCAGCACTGCTCTATCACTGGATCTCTGATCCCTTTAAGGTACAAAATTTATGTGTTCTTTGTCATAACTATGTATGTCCAATGTCAGCACTTCGGAGTCAGAATCAGGTTTATTATAAGACCCTAAGACTATAAGATATCGGAGCAGAAGTAGGGCATTCAGCCCATCAAGTCTGCTCCACCATTCAATCATGGGCTGATCCAATTCTTCCAGTCGTCCCCACTCCCCTGCCTTCTCCCCAAACCCTTTGATTCCCTGGCTAATCAAGAATCTGTCTATCTCTGCCTTAAATGCACCCAATGACTTGGCCTCCACAGCTGCTCATGGCAACAAATTCCACAGATTTACCACCCTCTGACTAAAGTAATTTCTCTGCATCTCTGTTCTAAGCGGACGTCCTTCAATCCTGAAGTTGTGCCTTCTTGTCCTAGACTCCCTTACCATGGGAAATAACTTTGCTATATCTAATCTGTTCAGGCCTTTTAACATTTGGAATCTTTCTATGAGATCCCCCCTCATTCTCCTGAAACCCAGGGAATCCAGTCCAAGAGCTGCTAGATGTCCTTCATACAGTAACCCTTTCATTCCTGGAACCATTCTCGTGAATCTTCTCTGAACCCTCTCCAATATCAGTATATCCTTTATAAAATAAGGAGCCAACCCATAGAGACTCTGCATCTTCTGATCCTATGTCATCCCTTTCTAATGATTTAATATTATTTCTTATACACAGGGCCACACCACCTCCTCTACCTGCTAACCTATCTTTCCAATACACCATACATCCTTGGATGTTAAATACCCAATGGCAGCCATCCTTTTGCCAATTTTCAGAGATTGCCAAGCGTCATACTTGCCAAACTGTAGCTGAATTTCAAGATCGTCCATTTTGTTTCTTAAGTTGTGTACATTCAAATCTAACACTTTCAGTCCAGTATTTGTTGCTTTCTGTTTTATCTGCACCACACCTCTATTGCCCTGTAACTCATCCCACTGGCTGTGATTATGCCTCATCTCCTGCGTGTCCTTTCTATCATCTCTGTTGCACGCTATCTTTGATTTATTTCTGTTTACTCCTCCCTCAGCTCTATCACTCCTGTTCCCATCCCTCTGCCAAATTAGTTTAAACCCTCCCTAACAGCTCTATTAAACCTGCCTGCTAGGATATTGGACCTCTTTGGGTTCAGGTGTAACCCATCCTTTTTGTACAAGTCGTACCTCCCCCAGAAGAGACCCAAATGTTCCAGGAACCCAAAGCCCTGCCCCCTATACCGCTCTCTCTGCCATGCATTAATATGACTGATTATGCTATTCTTGCACTTGCTAGCACGTGGCACAGGCAGCAATCCCAAGATTACTACCCTAGAGATCCTGCTTTTCAGCTTCCTACCCAACTCCTTGAACTCTCTCAACAGAACCTCCTCCCTTTTTCTACCTATGTCATTGGTACCAACGTGTACCAAGATTTCTGGCTGTTCACCCTCTCCCTTCAGAATACTCTGCACCCGATCTGAGACATCCCGTACCCTGGCACCTGGGAGGCAGCACACCATGTGGGTATCTCTATCAGGCTGACAGAACCTCCTGTCTGTTCCCCTCACTATGGAATCCCCTATGACTACCACATTCCTCATCATTATCTCTCCCTTCTGTGCCATGGAACCAGGCTCAGTGCCAGAAACACGATCATTGTGGTCATCCTCTGTCAGGTCACCCCCCTCAACAGCGTCCAAAACGAAATAACGATTACTGAGTGGGATGGCCACAGAGGTGTTCTCTATTATCTAAGCTCTTCCCACTCCTTCCCTGACAGTCACTCACTCATCTAACTCCTGCAGCATTGGGGTGACTGACTCCTTGTAGCTCCTATCAACCTCCTGTTCACTCTCTTTTATAAGCTGTAGGTCATCAAGCTGCAGTTCCAGCTCCCTAACGCGGTCTCTCAGGAGCCACATCTTGGTGCACCTGGCTCAGATGTGGCCTTCTGGGATACTGGAAGATTCCCACGATCCCTACATCTGACACCCAGAGCAAAGTACAAACCCTACAGACATACTCTTTATTCCTCTAAAAAAAAGGGAAATAAAATGAAGTCCACTCACCCACTTACCTCATCGAAGCCCAAATGAGCCGAAGCCCTACCACTCTGCCGCAGACCACTCCGTCGATGACTGTTCTGCTAGGCATTATCACTGACATATGTCATGAAATGTGTTGATTCTTGGCAGCAGTACAGTGCAAGACTAAAAGTTACTATGTGACAATAAAATTACATTAATAGATAAGGCAAACGTGAGGAAGTATTAATGAGCTTCGTGGACCGTTCAGAAATCTGATGGTAGAGAGGAAAATATTGTTCTTAAAACATTGAGTGTAGGTCTTCAGGCTCCTGTACTTCATCTCTATATGTAGTAAGAAGTGGGCATGCCCCAGGTAGTGAGGGTCTTTAATGATGGATGTCGGTTTCTTCAGGCACCTCCGTTTGAAAATGCCTTCAGTGGTGGGGAGGCTTACATCAGAGTAATGATATTTAAAATTTTAATCTTCTGTGCAAAAAGCTTATGAATGATCCAACTTATGGAAACAGGAGGCTGCAGGTGCTGGAAATCTGCAGCAATACACAAGATGCTGGAAGAACATCATCAATGGAGGGAAATAGACAGTCAGAAACCCTTCGTCTATCAATTTTACAGGTCAAAACTCTGCATCAGGAATGATTCAGGTTTCAGACGAAACACTGATAATTTCCTTCCTCCCACAGGTGCTGTTTTACCTGCGGAAGTCCTTCAAGTGGAAGAGAGAGTTGATGCTGAAGCACGTGGAGTCTGAAATGCAATAGAGAGAACAACAAAACCAAACCCAGAAAGCCAGATAAAGGGAGGCAGGCATGGACAGAGAGAATGACTCACACAAAGCAGGATGGACAGATAAGTCGAGTCACGCTCGCCGAAAGCTTACCAATGACTCAACTCTAACAAATTAGAGAGTTGAGGATGTACGTCATGTGCCAATGCTCATAAAATTGTTCATAATTCAGACTTTCCTACTATCAAATAAACATGGAACAGACAAATACATCTGCTTTCTACAAAACATTTTAAACAAGTTGACTTGTAAAATGGAATGGGAAGATTCCAGCCATCCCAGCCATAACAGAAAAATTGGTCGTCTCAGAACAATTTACATTTAATGAACTGTTGTCAAAGTAAACTGTTTTGATAATACTATGCTATAATCTTGTATGGGGAGAGGTAGGACAAGGTTACTGTCCTACAAATTTTCCCACGGTATGCATGCAGTACAAGCCACACACTATAACATTGTACTTCATAGGCTGAACCAAGTAAAAGTGCGGTTTACCTTATATTTACATATTTAAGGAGATTTTCCAACTTCGTTCTGCCTGCAGTCAATCTCCAAAAGCTGCCTCTGAGGAAACTGCACGCACACTCTGTAATTTTTTTAATAATCAAAATTTTAATACTATGCATTAAGATTTTTTGCAGTTTAGACCTGCTGCATGAACTTCAGAAAGAAAACAAGAATGTGCATTTATACAGTGCCTCATATAGTATAGACTGTATAACCGGTCCATTTTTGCTCCAGTTCCCCTGTTCGTACAGAGGTTTTGGATAGGTACTTTGGTCATCTTTAGTTAGGTATTCTGTAAATTTGCAGGTTAATCAGCAGAGTTAAATAGGTTGTAGAGCAGACGCAGACAGGCATTACACCAGTATGTATATTTATGTAAGATTAACCTAGTACTGTATATTTATGTAACTCCACCATGGACAGTCCCAAGTCTGTCAGCGAAGGGAGGAGAGTTGAGCATGGTGTTAGCAACCCTATCCCCTAAAAGCCCAGTGCTACAGAAATGCCAACAGAAGCTCCAAAGGCCTGTGAGAGGAAGGATCTGTGTCCAGAAGATGTATGAAGTCATGTGGTGAATGCTAAGGCCACAGGGCTGATCAGCCTTCAGCCCAGGTGTGAGGATTCTGGCAAACTGCTGTCAGTCACCCATGTCCCAATAGGAGGGATGGGCTTGAGAAGGTAATGTAACATGTGACATTCGCTTAGCATGTAAAACACAGGACCCAATTCATCCACAGAAGGATCTCAGCAGGCTTGGACAGTGTCTGTGGAAGGAAATGGACTGTGGATGTTCCAGGATAAAGCCCTTCATCTGGATTCTTACCCTCTCTCCCACTCTTTAATTGTTCGTTCTCCTCCATAGCCGCTGGCTGGCCCATGGAGCTCCTCCAGCACTTTGTGTGTTGCCTTAGATTCCAGCATCCACACTCTTTTGTAAGGGTCTGACAAATAACATTGATAACATGGAGAAGCAATAAGAATGATAAAATAACTGGATTAATACAGTAATGAAACGAGCATGTTGATTCTGAAAGTTCCATACTCAAAGTGCAATTAGTTATACTGGCATAGGTCAAATCAAAAGTGCCGATGAATGTGCATATAGAAGGGAGAAAGTGTTGCTTCCTCAGATTTTTTTTGTTTATAATAGACTGCTTGAAGCAGAACTCAAATATAATTTCAGACTACTGGTATCAGGTAGGAATATGGAGAAACAAGAAATTAACTTCTGTTGAATATAATGCATTTAATTGCATTATGGTGCTGATGCTTTGCAATAGTTCAGCTGAGCTAAAAATGTTTTTTTTGATAATTTTCATTTGTACTCCATGTCTGAGGCTTCTTACTTAAGTGTCTAACAACAACCAGCCCAGCACTGATGGATTCCAGTTGCCCTGATACAGTTTCTCCATGACTGCAATCTCCTGGCGAAACCTTTCACCATGCTCGTCACCGACAGTGCCAAAATCTGCAGGGAAGAATTATAAATGGGATTGTAGGTATTAAATCTATAGTGTCATGTTCCACTTCATGGCTTTATGTGCCTGAAGCATGGTGTCAATTAGCTGCACATAGTTTGGTGCTCTGTAGTTGCCAAAAAATTTTCAACAACACCCTTGAGTGCCTTCCGATCAATTTTCTCTGTTGCTGCTAGAAGTTCTTCGAATTGCCTGTCATTGATGACCAGTTTGATTGTGGACCAACAAAAATGCCTTCTTTAATCTTGGCATCAGTTATTCTGAAAACATCTTTCTCAAATATTGTAATCCTTCATGGAAATTTTTGTACTTGGTGGCAGCAGGTTCCATCGTCACAGTCTCCAACTCAGTAATTCTCCTTTTGCCTTTGACAAACCCAGGTCTCTGACCGGGTCACTTAACTCAGATGTGGCTCTCGCAACATAAGAGGTTGAGTATCTATATCTAGGTGTTGTTTTACATTCCTGGTGTGTGCATCATGGCATCTTTGTCGGCTTCCACTAGATTCCACGGCTTCGGTACTGGAAGACTATTGACATGTGGCACAGGTTTCATGGCTGAAGGGAGATTGGGTTATTCAAAGGATTTCTTGTTTTTAGCAGAGAAAGCACAGCACCATCTCTGCTTCCTTAGGGATTTGCAGAGCTTCAGCATGACA
Organism: Hypanus sabinus; assembly: GCF_030144855.1. Classification (NCBI taxonomy): domain Eukaryota; kingdom Metazoa; phylum Chordata; class Chondrichthyes; order Myliobatiformes; family Dasyatidae; genus Hypanus; species Hypanus sabinus. The sequence goes on from NC_082719.1 coordinate 82,220,243, forward strand.
TCTCAAACTTTGACCATCTTCTACATGCTCTTGGTGGAGAGTATACTAACTGGCCGATTCACAGTTGGTATGGAAACACCAATGACTTTGAATGGAAAATCCTACAAAAAGTAGTGGGTGTGGCACAGTCCACCAGGGGTAAAGTCCTCCCCACCACTGAGCACATCTACACAGAGCACTGTCGCAGGAAAAGCATCCATCAACAGGTTCCCTTCACTAGCCAGGTCATGCTGTCTTCCCACTGCCATCATCAGGAAGAAGGTACAGGAGCCTTAGGACCTACACCACCAGGTTCAGGCTCAGTTATTACCTCTCAGCCATCAGGTTCCTGAACCAGAGGGAATTATTTCACTTGCCCCATCAATCAATGGACTCATTTTCAAAGCCTTTCCATCTCATGTTCTCAATATTTATTATTATTATTATTATTATTATTATTATTATTATTATTATTATTATTATTATTATATTTCTCTTTTTTTCTTTCTTCTTGTATTTGTACAGTTGGTTGCCTTTGTCACCCTGGTTGTCTGCTTCTATTATGGATATTGGACTTACTGAGTATGCCTGCAAGAAAATGAATCTTATAGTTGTACAACATATGGTGAAATATATGTGTAACACCCTGGTTAAGATTTTACAATTTACATTGCAAGGTATTTCACTTATTGATTTGTTGTAGAAGTAGTGTGTTCTGGGGTTGTGATTTTCATGCTTAGGGATGCAGTGTCATCCAATCAGGATGGTGGAAATGGGAGAAGGTTCGAGAGAATGTTAGAAACATAGAAACATATAAAACCTACAGTAAAATACAGCCCTTTGGCCCTCAATGCTGTGCCAAACATGCACTTTAGAAATTTCCTAGGGTTACTATTTTTCTAAGCTCCATGTACCTATCCAGGAGTCTCTTAAAAGACCCCATCATATCTGCCTTAACCAGAGTCGTCAGCAGCCCATTCCACACACTCGCCACTTCCTGCATAAAAAACTTACTCCTGACATCTCCTCTGTACCTACTTACAAGCACCTTAAAACTGTGCCCTCTCGTGTTAGCCATTTCAGCCCTGGGAAAAATCCTCTGGACCATCGACATGATCAATGCCTTTCATCATCTTGTACACCTCTATCAGGTGACCTCTCATCCTCCGCCACTCCAAGGAGAAAAGGTCGAGTTTACTCAACCTATTCTCATAAGGCATGCTCTCCAATGCAAGCAACATCCCTGTAAATCGCCTCTGCACCCTTTCTGTAGTTTCCAGATCCTTCCTGTAGTGAGGTGACCAGAACTGAGCACATTATTCCAAGTGGGGTCTGACCAGGGTCCTATATAGCTGTAACCTCATACTTAACTGGGTTGAAATCCATCTGCCACTTCTCAGCCCAGTTTTCAATCCTATCAATGTCCCACTGGAACCTCTGACAGCCCTCCATACTATTCACAATACCCACAACCTTTGTGTCATCAGCAAATTTACTAACCCAACCTCCACTCCTCATCCAGGTCATTTATAAAAATCATGAAGAGAAGATTCCTAAGGCACACCACTGGTCACTGGCCTCCATGCAGAATATGACCCATCTACAGCCACTCTTTGCCTTCTGTGGGCAAGCCAGTTCTGGATCCACAAAGCAATGACCCCTTGGATCCCATGCCTCCTTACTTTCTCAATAAGCCTTGCATGGGGTACCTTATCAAATGCCTTGCTGAAATCCATATACACTACACCTACAGCCCGACCTTCATCAATGTGTTTAGTCACATCCTAAAAAAAATTAATCAGGCTCGTGAAGCACGATCTGCCTTTGACAAAGCCATACTGCCTATTCCTAATATATTATGCCTCTCTTAATGTTCATAAATCCTGCCTCTCAGAATCTTTTTCATCAACTTACCAATCACTGAAGTAAGATTCACTGGTCTATAATTTCCTGGACTATTCCTACTCCCTTTCCTGAATGAGGGAACAATATCTACAACCCTCCAATCCTCCAGAACCACTCCAGTCCTCATTGATGATGCAAAGATCATTGCCAGAGGCTCAGTAATCTCCTCCCTTGCCTACCACTGTAGCCTGGGGTGCATCTTATCCGGTTCCAGAGACTTACCCAACTTGATTCTTTCCAAAAGCTCCAGCACATCCTTTTTCTTAATGTCTATATGCTCAAGCTTTTCAGTTCACTGTAAATCATCCCTACAATCACAAAGTTCCTTTTACGTAGTAAATACTGAAGCAGTACCTCTGCTATCTTTTCCGGTCCCGTACACACTTTTCCACTGTCCTATTCTCTCACGTCTTACCCTCTTGCTCTTCACATACTTGTAGAATGCCTTGAGGTTTTCCTTATTCCTGCCCGCCAAGGCCTTCTCCTGGACCCTTCTGGTTCTCCTAATTTCATTCTTAAGCTCCTTCCTGCAAGCCTTATAATCTTCTAGATCTCTATAATTACCCAGTTTATTGAACATTTCGTAAGCTTTTCTTCTTGACTAGATTTTCAACAGCCTTTGTACACCATTGTTCCTATTGCCTACCGTCCAAATATCCCCTGAACTTTTGCCACATTTCTGCTGTACATTTCCATGAGAACTTGTTTCCAATTTATGCTTCCAATTTCCTGCATGATAGCTTCATATTTCCCCTTATTCCAATTAAATGCTTGCCTAATTTGTCTGTTCCTATCCCCCTCCAAATCTATGGTAAAGGAAATAGAATTGCGATTACTATCTCCAAAATGCTCTCCCATTGAGAGACCTGACACCTGACCAGGGTAATTTCCCAATAACAGATCAAATACAACCTCTCCTCTTAGAGGCTTATTTACATATTGTGTCAGGAAACCTTCCTGAACACACCTAGCAAACAAACTCCACCCCATCTAAACCCCTCACTCTAGGGAGATGCCGATCAATATTTGGGAAATTAAAATCTCTCACCATGACAACCCTGTTACTATTACACCTTTCCAGAATCTGTCTCCCGATCTGCTCCTCGAAGTCCCTGTTACTATTGGGTGTCTATAAAAAACACCCAGTAGAGTTATTGACCCTGTTCTGTTTCTAACTGCCACCCACAGAGACTCAGTAGACAATCCCTCCATCACTTCCTCCTTTTCTGCAGCCGTGACACTATCTCTGATCAGCAGTGCCACACCCCCACCTCTTTTACCTCCCTCCCTGACTTTTCAGAAACATCTGAAACCTGGCACTCTTAACCATTCCTGCCCCTGAGCCATCCAAGTCTCTGTAATGGCCACAACATTACGTTGGGTGGAGAGATATTGTAACAGACACTAGGGTGGGTCAAGGTCTTTATCAGGAGAGATAGAGAGAGAAGAAACTCAAGAGAACCAGCCATAGGATTTGATCCAATGGGAATGCACAATTCAATAGATCAGCTGACGCCATGAGTACATCGGACATATTGGCTTTTGGAAGACTTGAGCTCCAAACTGTGCATAGTTGACTGTTTTAATTGTGTTGGACCCTTCATTTTTTTTTCCTTTTTCTTCTTTAACAACAGTTTGGTTAAGTTAACATTCATAAATATACTTCTTTTATAATTGTATGCAGTGTATGGTCTGTTATATCTTTCCGCCATTTCTTGCATGGGAGCAGTAATTACACAGTATTCACATGGATTGGGGTTCGGGTGTGTTAGAAATCCCAGCCTGCCGGGTTTGGTGGGACCCAAATTGTATCGACCATAGATGTATGGAGTCCGAGATGGGTGGTTTTCTCACCGGATAGTCCAGTGGCTGTCAACAAGGGTCTAATGAGCTGCATCTCTAGAGAAGCCCTTTAAAAAAGGGCTTCATGTGAACTTTGAAAACAAATTTACTTTGAACGTATATAAGATATTAGAATGATCCCAACAACACGGTTCGGCATTTAATCAAGAAAATATCTTGGCCAATAGGGCAAATGGAAAGGAAAGAGTTAATCCGGAGGCAATTGAAAGTGTCAGGATGTAGTCTGGAAAGGACTCTGCAACTGTTCGGTTCATAGTTACACTTTAAAAGATGCCATAACCTTATGTGAATAAACTTCAGTTATTTTAAAGCAGCAATTTACACGCCTAATTGACCTCCACTCCCTGAGATTACTTCAGTCTGTTACACCTGACAATCTGTTGAGTATCATTTATTAAAGGTGCTGTGGTCAATTGCTTTACCCTTAATCAAGTTAATGTCATAAAATGGTGATTAGACAGTGGTTTATCGTGAACTTATAGATCTTAATGAAGCTTTGTTAATTTTGTAGAGAAGAAACTAGATAACATAATATTTATCGTTAAGAAATGTTTTTCAGTTTGTCAATATCTCTGTAAACGAAAGTGGCACATTTGAAAATAGCTGCAAAATATCCTACTTCGAAACCTGTCCATAAAAAAAGCCGGGTAAAGCAATGGGAGCAAGAAGTGCAATAAAAGGCACAGGCACCATTGGTTCAGAGAGAGTTAATGATTCAGCTCATTGATCTTTCAGTTTTGAAGAAAGACCATTGATCTGAAACGTTCAATGCTTCTCACTTCACAGATGGTGCATGGCTTGCTGAGGGTTGTCCCACATTTTTTGTTTTCATTTCAGATCTACAGCTACCAACATTTTTAGTGTGTTTTAATGCAGTACTCACTCCCCGTGGAAAAAGCAATCTTTTCTCAGCATGTGGTGTAGAAGACTTTCCAAATTCAGCTCAATACTTGCTCAACTTGTCAAAGAAGCCAGTTCAACGAGGAAAATGTGCCGAATTAGTTTAAATTGTTTGAGTTTGAAGTGTGAGTAATTTTTTTTCTGTATTGAAATTTCTTAGGTAAGAATTATACCCCCGACAGGACAAAACTGCTCAACTTTTTACAAAGTGTACTGTAATTTCCAAACTTAATGCAACATAGGACTGTTTTTGAATTTGGGTCCCAGAAGTAAAATAGGTGAAAGAAAAATGGACAGATGGAAGAATTAGTTTGACCTTGAAGCATATATGAAGAAGCTTAGCTTTAATTGTCACATGCGCATTGAAACATACAGTGAAATGAACTGTTTTCCTCAGTGAGGATTGGGCCGGGCCGGGCCGGGCAGCCCACCAGTTTTGCCACATTTCCAGCACCAACACAGCATGCAGAAAACTTACTAATCCTAACTGTACGCCTTTGGAATGTGTTGAAAAACTTGGAGCACCCAGAGGAAACCCACCTAGTCACGAGGTCACAGACTCCTTAAAACTGCGGGAGAATTGAACCCCAGTGGGTGATTGGCACTGTAATACTTTTATGCTAATCACTGCTGAACTGTGTAGCCTTCACGGAGTAAATTAAAAGATTGGAACGACATCTGTTTCCCTGCTTCTGGTATCTGGTGATATTGAGGAATAACTCTTCAACAAGACTCCAGCTGCCCCTCTCTGAGCAGCACTGCCCACATCTGCCACTCACCTTCAGAATTAGTGCTTGACTATTGATCAGCCTGTCAGCAAACCTAACCCCAACACTCCCTCACACTCGCCCTCAGTTCCAGCAATTTTGCTGCCCAGACCTGCAGCCTGTCCATGAGAGACTCAGCCACCGTAGATGTTAGCAGGTTGCAGTATTCCAGTGTGCTGTGGCCAGGAATGGTTCATTGTATTGCGTGATTTCTAGGTCAATGGGTGTGGATTCAATTGCTTCAGGAAAAGAACTCCACAGCATAGATACTGGCAGTTATTCAGTACAAGAAAACACACGAGGGACACCAGGTGGCAGAGTTCTCTCCAAAACTCAAATGCAGCAAGTGTATACCTGAAGGGATAGAATGGCAATATATGACAAAGAATTGACACCCATCAAAGGTGCCCATGACTATGTCTGGTATATACAGTATGGATGGTGATGATCCATGCATAACTTGGAGTTACACACACAAAGTGCCGAAGGAACACTGCAGGTCAGAGAACAAATAAACAGTCAGTGTTTTGGTCCGTGACCCTTCCTCAGGTCTTGTTCCTGTTTCTTCCACATCTGTCCTTTCACCTCTTCCCTACTGCCACCCAGGGACAGACCTTCCTGTTTTGGAGAGTGAAAAATAAACTGCTGGAGGCACTCAACAGGTCAAGCGGCATCTGTGGAGGTGAAAGGAATGTGATGTTTCAGGTCAAGGCCTTGTATCATGTCTGGGGGAGTGAAGAGGAAAGGTGGAGAGAATATAGAAGAGTGGGAGAGGAGGGGGGATTAAGAGCTGGGAGATGAAAGCTAGAATCAGATGAGGATTGGAATGGAGGGCAGATGGAACATGGTGGGAGAGAGGTAAAGGAATAGAAAAGGTAAGCAAAGGTGACAGTGAATAGGTGGAAGGGTTCAGCGGAAGTTCACAAGAATGATCCCAGGAATGAAAGGGTTAATGTATGAGGAGAATTTGATGACTCATTGGAATTTTGAAGAATGAGGAGGGAGATTTCATTGAAAAACATCAAATACTGAAAGGTTTAGAGTGGATGTGGAGAAGTGTTTTCCATAGTAGGTGAGTCTAGGACCAGAGGGCATGGTCTCAGAATAGAGGGACATTCATTTAGAACAGAAATGAGGAGATATTTCTTTAGCCACAGTGAAGTTGTGGAATTCATTGCCATAGGCAGCTGTGGAGGCCAAGTCACTGGATTTATTTAAAGCAGAGGTTGGTAGGTTCTTGGTTAGTAAAGGTGTCAAAGTTTATGGGGAGAAGGCAGTAGAATGGAGTTGAGAGGGATAATAAATCAGCCATGATAGAATGGCAGAGTAGACTCGATGGGCTGAATAGTTTAGTTTTGCCCTATTGTCTGATGGGAGGGAGGGAAGTTGAGGAAAGGGACTTGTTTAGCTGCATTTGTATTGTTTTCTTTGTTGTTGCTGCTTGTGTTCTGCTGAACATTGTGGGCGTGCTTTGTTGACACTAAAATGTGTGGTGACATTGGTGGGCTGCCCCCAGCACATCCTCAGGTATGTTGGTTGTTAATGCAAGTGACATGTTTCACTGTATGTTTGGGTGTACATGTTATAAATAAATGAATCTGAATCTGAAAGTGTGTTGTGTATTTGATATTTCAGTATTTTTGTGTGTGTATACATATATATAGTTTGATTAAGCATCCTTCTTCATTTAAATAATTCATTACGGGTTATATGTATAAGTACATTAATTGTATAGGTCTTTGTGCTCCTTGCTTACAGTAAACTCAAAGTTAGACCTATATTTCAGACTCCCATGTGTTCCTTTGAATTAATTTAATGTTTTGAAGTTACAAAACAAAAAAGTGTGCGCTACGGGAGACTGGCAAATTCAATGGTCATATCATTGGGTTGTTGGTTACCCAAGAGGAATGAGGTCCTTTCCTAGTTCACATTTGGCCTCTCCTTGGTAGTGGAGAAGGTTGAAGTTAGTCAGTGAAAGAATGGGAAAGGGAAATGAAGTGACAAGCAAAGGGAAGTTGAAATGGCCACCGCAGGCGCTCTGCAAAATGGTTGGCTAGTGTATACTTGGTGATGCAGTTGAAAAGGAGGCCCATCAGGAGCACCACAATGAGCAGACTATATTGGAGGAGATGCAAATGAACTTCTGACTTGCCTGTGAGGGCTACTTAGGTCTCTGGATGGTGGCAAGGAAGTAGGTGAAGGAACAAGTGTTGCATCTCCTATTGAGAGAGCACTATGAACATGGAGGGATGGATGGGGAAGTATCAGCAGATCCTGTGGAAGGCAGAAAAGGAGGAGGGGAGATGTGACTATTGAACGGTTATTGTTGAAGCTGCCAGAAATGGCAAATGATGATGTGCTGGATGAGGACATTTCTAGTGTGAAAGGTGAGGAATGAGGGGAAGGGTGGGAACAGGCACGTGGGAGATGCACGTGAAGGCTCTAACAACTGCAGAAGAGGGAGAACCACTCCTGGCAGAAGGAGGAGGAGACTTCAGACGTCCCAGAGCATAAAGCCTCATCTTGAGAACAGATGCAGGGAGACAGAGAAATGGAGAGCAGGGAATTGTGGGCTAGTATGAAATGAAATATGAGTGGGGCAGAGAGGTTTAGTTGAGCTAGTGGTGGGAACTGATGAGTTTATAGAAGGTATTGGTGGCTAGTTTGTCCCCTGAGAATTTAGGAACAGAGAGTTGGAGAGAGCTGAGATAAATTTGAGGGCAGGGCGGAAGTTGATGGGAAAGGAGTAGGGTATGTTTACACAGCTGCATCTTATATTTTGTATGGATCGCCACTTAAATTACATTTGGAATCAGTTGAAAGACTATATTTTTGGATATATTATTTGTTCCTATTTTCTATATATAATGTACACACTGACTATGGCTTAATACTTCGCAACAGGCTCATTCAGTAGGAGTGGGAGCATCAGAACCAGCCTCCACCATCATCGGTCAGAAGAACAAAGACCATAAACTTGCTTCATCACCTTTGCTGACCCTAAACCCACAGAACTTTGATCCTCCAGCATTGTCCTACAGCTAATGGCCAATGTAAACTCGCAGGAAACTGCATGCAGCATTGCTTTTAAACCCAGGAGGATCCTATCTGAGGTGTGCTGACGCCAAGTTGAAACGTGCCTGTTGAATTCCTCAGGTGTGTTTAGTGACAGCAAATTCCCACAGATGTACTGTGGAGAGCATTCTAAATGTTTCCATGTTTACTTGGTATGGAGGCTCTGATGCGGAGGAACAAAAAAGCTGCAGAGGGTTGTGGCCTAGCTCCACAGGTAGCGACCTTACCAATGTTGAGGACATTTTCAAAAGGTGGTGCCTCAAACCGATGGCATCCACCATTAAGGTCCACCACCCACCAACCCATCACCCAAGACATGTCCACTTCGAATTGCCACCATCAGAGAGGAGACACAGGAACATGAAAACACACACTTGACATTTTCATTCCCTCCACTCTCAGATTTGTCAACCGTGAGCACTACCTCAATATTTTTGCTCTTTTGCATGACTTGTCGTTAATGTCATTTTTCTTATGTATCGCTCCGTACTACTACCATAAACAACAAATATCACGACATATGTCAGTGATAATAAACCTGATTTTCGTTCTGAAGCCATTCAAGCCTGGGCAGATATACAAAGAGACTTTATAAAAAATGGAGTTTCGATGTTTTAATCCACTCTTCGATTGAAAGGAGCTTGAAGGTTGTAGTGTACCTTTGCAACCACTAGGTGGTAGGAGCTGCAGGTCTTAGAGGTGTGATTGAAGTGGCAAGGTGAGTTGCTGCAATCCAATTTGAGAAAAATCCTTTTCTGCTGAGGCATTCCCTTGAAATCAAGTGTGGTTGCTTTTACTTTGAGGTTTCTGTAGTGCAGAGGTGACTAGACGGCAGTGTGGGAACCACAGATTCTTCCACTGATGGCTGATGAGATGGGTGGTTTGTGAGGTGAGTTACCCCTTTCACCTCTTAAACAGGGAGCTCCCAGTGCATGGTCGTGATGTTATCACCACCATCCTGAATGCTTCTTGTTCGCTTTGAGTCATTATAGAAACATAGAAAACCTACAGCACAATACAAGGCCCTTCAGCCCAAAAAGTTGTGCCAAACATGTCCCTACCTTAGAAATTACTAGGCTTACCTATAGCCCTCTATTTTTCTAAACTCCATGTACCTATCCAAAAGTCTCTTAAAATACCCTATCGTATTTGCCTCCATCACCGTTGCCGGCAGCCCATTCCACACACTCACCACTCTCTGAGTAAAAAACTTACCCCTGACATCTCCTCTGTACCTACTCCCCAGCACCTTAGACCTGTGTCCTCTTGTGTCAACCATTTCAGCCCTGGGAAAAAGCCTCTGACTATCCACACGATCAATGCCTCTCATCATCTTATACATCTCTATCAGGTCACCTCTCATCCTCCGTCGCTCCAAGGAGAAAAGGCTGAGTTCACTCAACCTATTCTCATAAGGCATGCTCCCCAATCCAGGCAAAATCCTTCTAAATCTCCTCTGCACCCTTTCTGTGGGTTCCACATCCTTCCTGTAGTGAGGTGACCAGAACTGAGCATGGTACTCCAAGGGGGGGTCTGACCAGGGTCCTATTATCAGATTCAGTTTATTGTCATTTAGAAACCCCAAATGCAATGCAGTTAAAAAATGAGACAACGTTCCTCCAGAATGATATCACAAAAGCATATGACAAAACAGACAACACTAGGAAATCCACATAACGTTTGGCAATCCCCAATCCAGAGTCCAGAGAGGCTGCTGCGTATTAATATCACACTACCATCTAAGCGCGTTCCCCAGAAAGGAGCTCCAAATTCACCAGACAAAAACAAAACCGAAAACTAAAGCTACAAGACCTGCACAAAACCACATAGTTACAACATATAGTTACAACAGTGCAAACAATAACATAATTGATAAAAAAAACAGACTACGGGCACAGTAAAAATAGTCCAAAGATGTTCACATCATCCCTTGGCTCTTAAATTCAATTCCATGATTGATGAAGGGTATAGAACACTATACGGCTTCTTAACCGCAGAGTCAACCTACACAGTTGCTTTGAGTGTCCTATGGACTCGGACCCCAAAATCTACACTACCAAGATTCTTACTATTAATACTGTATTCTGCCATCATATTTGACCTACCAAAATGAACCACTTCATGCTTATCTGCCACTTCTCAACCCAGTTTTACATCCTATCAATGTCCCTCTGTAACCTCCGACAGCCCTCCACACTATCCACAACATATCTAACCTTTGTGTCATCAGCAAAATTACTAACTCATCCCTCCACTTCTTCATCCAGGTCATTTATAAAAATCACAAAGAGTAAGGATCCCAGAACAGATCCCTGAGGTACTCCACTGGCGACCAGCCTCCATGCAGAATATGACCTGTGTACAACTGCTCTTTGCCTTCTGTGTGGCAAGCCAGTTCTGGATCCACAAAGCAATGTCCCCTTGGATCCCATGCCTCCTTAGTTTCTCAATAAGCCTTGCATGGGGTATCTTATCAAATGCCTTGCTGAAATCCATATACACTACATCTACGCTCTACCTTCATCAATGTGTTTAGTCACATCCTCAAAAAATTCAATCAGGCTCATAAGGTACGACCTGCCCTTGACAAAGCCGTGCTGACTATTGCTAATCATATTATACCTCTTCAAATGTTTATAAATCCTGCCTCTCAGGATCTTCTCCATCAACTTACCAACCACTGAGGTAAGACTCATTGGTCTATAATTTCTTGGGCTATCTCTTCTCCCTTTCTTGAACAAAGGAACAACATCTGCAACCCTCCAATCCCCCAGAACCTCGCCCGTCCCCATTGATGATGCAAAGATCATGGCCAGAGGATCAGCAACCTCCTCCCTCACCTCCCACAGTAGCCTGGGGTACATCCTATCCGGTATCAGTGACTTATCCAACTTGATGCTTTCCAAAAACTCCAGCACATCATCTTCCTTAAAATCTACGTGCTCAAGCTTTTCAGTCTGTTGCAAGTCATCACTACAATGATCAAAATCCTTTTCCATAGTGAATACTGATTTAAAGTATTCATTAAGTACCTCTACTATTTCCTCAGGTTCCATACACCAGATGTATGGCCAGATGTATCATGAAATCAGTTGCTAAATATTTGCCAGCCTGAAAAACTCTTGCCACACCCCAGTAAATCACTAACTTGTATAATGTACTATGCTCCCCCCCCCCGCCAACCAGTCCTCTATTCATTTCCACCATCAGAAACAGAATTATCATTGATATAAAGCATGAAATTTATTGTTTTGTGGCAGTACAGTGTAAGACCTAAAAATTACTGTTACAATAAGAAACATATATTGTAAGGAGAGCAAAATACTGAGGTAGTATTCATGCATCCATGGACTTTTCAGAAATCTGATGGTGGAGGGGTTTCCAAAAACGTTAAGCATGCCTCTTCAGCCAACAGTACCTCCTCTCTGTTGGCAGTAATGAGAAGATGGCATGTCTTGGATGATGAGTGTCCTTAATAATAGATACTACCATATTTTGTAGATGTTCTAATGGTGGGGAGGCTACTGCCTATTGAGCAGGCGGAGTCTACAACCTTCTGCTGATTATTCTTTCATGTGCAGTGGAGCCTGCATACCAGGCAGAGATGCAGTCAGAGTCCTCCCCAAGGTACATCTGTGGAAATTTGCTGGAGTCTTTGGTGACATAACAAATCTTCTCAAACTCTTAATGAAATATAAAAGCTGGCATGCCTCCTTTGTGACTGCATCGACATGTTGGGCCTTGGATAGATTCTCAGAGATGTTGAGACCCAGGAACAAGAAGCTGCTCAGCCTTTCCACTGCACGACAAGCCCAAGTCAAATTTATCTGGTTTCCTTTGTGTTCTCTGAACTGGGGAAAATCTTTTCCAATGCAAAGACTGTTTGGCAGTGCAGAATTCCTCCAGCCTTCTGTATTAATGCTTTTTTATAAAGGTGGATTCCGGATAGAAACAGTCATTGGCACTCCATAACCAGACCCATTAGCAAATCCTTACCCCAGCCGCCCACTTTCTAGATCTTGTTTTTCTCCAGGCTTCTCCCTCCAGTTGAACTATTTTCCCTACCTCATACTTGCACAAGGAACTGCGAGTCCTCATGAACAATTCCTTAATGGTTAATTTACAGGTTGTGAGGAAGGCAAATGCATTCATTTCAAGAGGACTAGAATATAAAAGCAAGAATGTAATATTGAGATATTACAAAGCACTGTTGAGGCCTCAGTTGGTGTATTGTGAGCAATTTTGGACCCATTATCTAAGAAAGGATGTGTTGATAATGGAGAGCATTCAAAGGAGGTTCGCGAAAATTATTCTGGGATTGAAAAACATCATTGATGCACCATCAATAACTCTCGAGACAAGCAGCAATTGACCACCACACTGCATCCTGGAGACTGAGACCGGGGCTGTGTCTCCAATCGCCTTTATACCGGGGTCCGTGGGAGGAGCCACAGGAGCAGTCAGCGGGCGGGGGCGTGTCTAGACAGGTATATGTAGTTCACCACATTCACCCCTCCTTTGTTTTAAAAGAGAGTCCCCATGAGGTGAAGTTTCTTACAAGTATATTTACTGGTTAAGTCTATCAGGTGGTCGAATCTGCCGCTACGATCTACGTAGCACCAGCTGTGATTGCACAGGTGCCGGTGGTGATTGCACCGGTGACGGTGGTTGTGCTGGTTCCGGCCTGACTTGAGGTGCGGTTTGCACTCAGCACAGATTTGGCAGTCCCTGATCATTGTCCTGATGTCCTCAAAGGAGTAAGGCAGGTTCCGGGCTTTTACGAAATGGTAAAATCGGGTGACCCCTGGGTGGCAAAGATGCGCATGGAGGGCGTATAGCTGGTTGAGCTGTGTGCTAGCACACGCTCACTGGGATAGGGCATCAGGGGGCTCATTGAGCCTTCCGGGCCTGTGCAGGATATCATAGTTGTAGGTGGAGAGTTCTATTCTCAATCGCAAAATTTTATCATTTTTGATTTTGCCCCGCTGTTGGTTGCTGAACATGAACGCAGCTGAGCGCTGGTCGGTCAGCACGGTGAACCTTTTGCCGGCGAGATAGTGCCTCCAGTGCCTAATAGCTTCCACTATGGCCTGGGCTTCTTTCTCCACCACAGAGTGCCGAAGTTCAGAGCCTTGAAGGGTACGAGAAAAGAATGCTACTGGCCTTCCTGCCTGATTGAGGGTAGCAGCAAGCGCGAAATCGGAGGCATCACTCTCTACTTGGAAGGGAATGGTCTCGTTCACCGCATGCATCGTTGCTTTGGCAATGTTCCCTTTAATGCGGCTGAAGGCCGCGCAGGCCTCGGCAGAGAGGGGAAACGAGGTAGACTTGACCAGGGGGCGGGCCTTGTCTGCGTAATGGGGGACCCATTGGGCATAATAGGAAAAAAAACCCAGGCACCGTCTGAGGGCTCTGAGGGTGGTGGGAAGAGGGAGTTCTAACAGGGGGCGCATATGGTCGGGATAAGGGCCAATGACCCCGTTTTCCACGACATACCCAAGGATAATGAGTCGGGTGGTTCCGAACACACACTTGTCCCTGTTATAAATAAGGTTCAGGGCTTTGGCCACTTGGAAAAATCATTAGAGGTTGGCGTTGTGATCTAGCCAGTCGTGACCACAGATGGTGATGTTATCCAGATAGGGAAATGTGGCCTTCAGTCGGTACTGGTCCACCATCTGGTCCATTTCCCTCTGGAAGACAGAGACACCATTTGTGACACCGAAGGGGACGCGCAGGAAGTGATAGAGCCTGCCGCCCGCCTCAAAGGCGGTGTAGGGGCGGTCCTCTGGGCGGATGGGGAGCTGATGGTAAGCGGATTTCAGATCTATTGTTGAGTACACTTTGTACTGAGCTATCTGGTTGACTATATCCGCGATGCGGAGTAGGGGGTACGCGTCAAGCTGCGTGAACCTATTGATCGTCTGGCTTTAGTCCATGACCATCCTATTTCTCTGCCCAGTCCGAACAACGACCACCTGGACCCTCCAAGGACTTGTGCTTGGCTCAATGATCCCCTCCCTGAGCAGCCGCTGCACCTCCGACTGAATGAAGGCCCTGTCCCCCGCACTGTACCTCCTGCTTTTAGTTGCCACAGGTTTACAGTTGGGGGTCAGGTTGGCGAACAGCGGTGGGGGAGGGATCTTGAGGGTGGAGAGGCTGCAAGTGGTGTCAGTAGCGCAGCTGTCAGCAGGTGCTGGGTGGGATGTGCGGGTCAGTGTGTGTGTGTGGTCAGTAGCGGGGTATATGACGAAATCCCACAAACCTGAGGATTCCTGAGTGAGTGGTGGGAGGGGCCCATCATATGCCATAGTCACACTTTGGAGGTGGCTCTGGAAGTCCAGCCCCAATAGCACAGGCGCGCACAGTTGAGGCATGACCAGTAGCGCAAAGTCCCGATATTCTGTGCCCTGCACCACCAATGTCGCTACACAACCCACCCGGATGTCTGTGGAATGCGATCCAGAAGCCGTGGTGACCCTCTGGCTTACCGGCCGTGTCACGAGTCCGCAGCGTTGCACTGTGTCTGGGTTAGTAAAACTCTCAGTGCTGCCTGTTTGACAGCAGTCCTGTGTCCCTCCACCAGGATGTCCATCATTGACATTGCAAGCTGGTGTGGGGCGCTTTGGTCAAGGGTTACAGAGGCCAGAGTTGAACTGCCGTCTTGGTGCCCGGTAAGCACCGGTGGGTCGGGGGCGGGGCGAGGTGGCGCCAACAAAGATGGCGGCCCCCATGCCTCACACACAGTGCTGCCTGACCCCGCTCGTGGTTCAGACTTACAGACCTTGGCGAAATGGCCCTTCTTCCCGCAGCAGGAGCAGGTCGCTTCTCGGGCTGGGCAGCGTTTTCAGGGGTGCTTTTCGAGTCCACAGAAGTAACACTGCACGGACTTGCGACTGGCAGCAGCTGTGGTCGGTTTTGGGGAGTTCGTGGACTCGCGACTGGCAGCGGCGGTGGTGAATTCACTCGCGGTTGGCGGGGTCTGCAGTGTCCATGGAACCGGCGGGGGATCGCGCGGCTGGACAGCGTCAGCATTGTGCAGAGCAGCCTCCAGCGTGTCGGCCTTCTCGATCGCCGAGCGTAAGGTAAGATCGGCATTTTCCAACAGCCGCTGGCGCACGTACACTGACCTGATCCCCGTAACGAAGGCGTCTCATACTAGCAGCTCCACATGTTGTTCTGCCGTCAGTCCCTCGCAGTCGCAAGCCCACACGAGTGGCTGTAGGGCTCGAAGAAACTCCCCGCTCAACTCGCCAGGTTGCTGTCGCCACATCGCTAAGCGATGTCTTGCGTAGACGGTGTTCACTGGCCGCAGGTATTGTCTTTTGAGGGTGTCCAGTGCCCTTTGGTAAGTCAGTGATAAGGGAGAATACTTTTGGACTTACTCTGGATAGTAGTATTTTGTACATTGTGGCAGGTTCAATCACTGGAATCGCTTCCAAGTATGATTGGAAGCATGCAAGCCAGAGTTCAAAGGCAAGAGCTGCTTCTGGAGCTTCGGGGTCCACGTCTAATTTTTCCGGATGTAAAATACTTTCCATGTTTTAAAACTTGCAGCCAATAAAATTGATGCCCCATCAATAACTCTTGGAGACGTGAGCCGAGATATAGGCTTTTATTGGCTGGAAGAAAGAACAAGCAGCAATTGACCACCACACTGCATCCTGGAGACTGAGGCCGGGGCTGTGCCTCCAATCGCCTTTATACAGGGGTCTGTGGGAGGAACCACAGTCAGTGGGAGGAGCCACAGGAGCAGTCAGCAGGGGGGTGCGTGTCCAGACTGGTATATGTAGTTCACCACAATCATATGAGGAGCGTTTGATGGCACTGGGCCTATAGTCACTAGAATTCAGGAGAATGAGGGTGGATCTCATTGAAACCTATTGAATGGTGAAATGCCTTGATAGAGTCGATGTGGAGAGGATGGTTCCTGTGGTTGGGAGCCTAGAACCAAAGGGCACAGCCTCATAATAGAGGGACATTCATTTATAATGGAAATGATAAGGAATTTCTTTAGACGGAGAGTGGTGAATCTGCGGTATGCATTACCACAGGCAGCTGTGGAGGCGAAATCACTGGGTATATTTAAGTCAGAGGTTGATAGATTCATGATCAGTCATGGCATGAAGGGTTACAGGGAGAGGCAGGAGACTGAGCCTGAAAGGGGAATGGGTCAGCAATGACAGAGCATATTCAATGGGCCTAATGGCCTAATTCTGTCCCTATATCTTATGGCCTTGTGGTCATAAGAAATAGAATTACTCCCAATAAATTTAGAATCTTAGAATTTAGTATCAGCTTTATCAACCGTGACATATTCATGAAATTTCTTATTTTGTGACAGCAGTACAGTATAAGACATAAAAATTATTGTAAATTGCAAAAATAAATAATGCAAAACAGATATCGTGTTCATATGTTGATGACCATTCAGAAATCTGATGGAGGAGGGCAAGTTGCTGTTTCTGAAACATTGAGCGTGTGGCTTCAGGCTCTTGTACCTCCTCCCTGATCAGAATCCGAATCGGGTTTAATATCAAGGGAATACACTAAGTGGTGAAATTTGTTATCTTTGCAGCAGCAGTACAATGCAATACATGATAATATAGAAAAAAACTGTGCACTAAGTGCAAAAACAGAAATATAAAAATAGTGAGGTAGTGTTTCTGGGGTTCAGTGTCCATTTAGACATTGGATGGCAGAGGGGAAGAAGCTGTTCCTCAATCATTGAGTGCGTGCTTTCAGGTTTCTGAGCCTTCTTCCTGACGGTAAGAATGAGAAGAGGGAATGTCCTGCATGGCGAGGGTCCTTACAAATGGACACTGTCTTTTTGAGACACTGCTCCTTGAAAATGTCGTAGATACTACGGAGGCTAGAGCCCATTATGTTAGGAATGCATAGAGGGCATGTCCTGATAGGAAAACTAATGATTAAGGGCAACAATTTCTGAAAACTTTACCGACTTGCATTGGTCAGTCTATCACTGCATGTTGTTTCTTAAGTTTCATATTATAGTTCTGGGGCTTTTGTAACCCCATGGAGACACAGAATACTGCAGATGCTTAAATCTGGAGCCAAGAAAAACAGATTGCTGGAGAAAACCTGGAAGATGAAGGTCAGTGTTTGCAGGCCCACGTCAATATCCACTGAGACCAGAGGCCTATCCTGGGGTTAAAGAACTGTATATGTGTGTGAGTGGGAGGGAGGAATGTGGCTTGTTTTTAGAACATAGAACATAGAATAGTACAGCACATTACTGGCCCTTCGGCCCACAAAGTTGTGCTGACCCTCAAACCCTGCCTCACATATAACCCCCCACCTTAAATTCCTCCATATACCTGTCTAGTAGTCTCTTAAACTTCACTAGTGTATCTGCCTCCACCACTGTCTCAGGCAGTGCATTCCACGCACCAACCACTCTGTGAGTGAAAAACCTTCCTCTAATATCCCCCTTGAACTTCCCTCCCCTTACCTGAAAGCCATGTCCTCTTGTACTGAGCAGTGGTGCCCTGGGGAAGAGACGCTGGTTGTCCACTCTGTCTATTCCTCTTAATATCTTGTACACGTCTATCATGTCTCCTCTCATCCTCCTCCTCTCCAGAGAGTAAAGCCCTAGCTCCCTTAATCTCTGATCATAATCCATACTCTCTAAACCAGGCAGCATCCTGGTAAATCTCCTCTATACCCTTTCCAATGCTTACACATCCTTCCTATACTGAGGCAACCAGAACTGGACACAGTACTCCAAGTGTGGCCTAACTAGAGTTTTATAAAGTTGCATCATTACATCATGTCTCTATCCTTCAATTTATGAAAGCTAACACCCCATAAGCTTTCTTAACTACCCTATCTACCTGTGAGACAACTTTCAGGGATCTGTGGACATGTACCCCCAGATCCCTCTGCTCCTCCACACTACCAAGTATCCTGCCATTTACTTTGTACTCTGCCTTGGAGTTTGTCCTTCCAAAGTGTACCACCTCACACTTCTCCAGGTTGAACTCCATCTGCTACTGCTCAGCCCACTTCTGCATCCTATCAATGTCTCTCTGCAGTCTTCGACAATCCTCTACACTACCTACAACACCACCAACCTTTGTGTCATCTGCTAACTTGCCAACCCACCCGTCTACCCCCACATCCAGGTCGTTAATAAAAATCACGAAAAGTAGAGGTCCCAGAACAAATCCTTGTGGGACACCACTAGTCACAACCCTCCAGTCTGAAAGTACTCCCTCAAGCATGACCCTCTGCCTTCTGCAGGCAAGCCAATTCTGAATCCACCTGGCCAAACTTCCCTGGATACTTCCTTTTGCCGTGATGTTTTATTGCTTGTTGTGTGTTGTTCTGCTAAGCACTGCGGGAATGCTATATTGGCGCAAGATTACGTGGCGACTCTTGCAACCTGTCCCCAGCTCACCCTCAGGTGTGCTGGTTGTTAATACAAATGACTGCGTGGTGTAGTTAGCATTCAAAACTACGTGTAACAATCATCTCATTCTCTGTACAATGAAGGCTTTATTCCATGAATGGACAATGTTAACTAAATTACCCATGTATCATTATGGGATAACTAGAAAGCTGGTATAATACTTTCCTCGTGT
Organism: Hypanus sabinus; assembly: GCF_030144855.1. Taxonomy (NCBI): domain Eukaryota; kingdom Metazoa; phylum Chordata; class Chondrichthyes; order Myliobatiformes; family Dasyatidae; genus Hypanus; species Hypanus sabinus. The sequence continues at coordinate 82,239,336 of NC_082719.1, forward strand.
AAATAAGCTAGTCCTCTATTAGGCATTCTGCCAGGAAAGGGAAGCAGCTTTAATGAAACAATACCATTTCAAGAAGTGAGTTAGAGCAAACAACAGGAATTCTGAAATCTCATTCTGAGTATTTAAATAAACATAAAATTTCATGATGATATCATGCATTATGAGTCATGTTGAATGACATGGGTGGTCATGGTCTTTGACAATGATTGTTCTTGGCAAATTTTCTACAAAAGTCATTTGCCATTGTTTTCTTCTGGGCAAAGTTTTTACAAGATGGGAGACCACAGCCATTATCAATACCCTTCAGGGTTCGTCTGCCTGGAATCAGTGGTCACGTAACCAGGACTTGTGACATGCATCAGCTGCTCATAGGACTATGCACCACCTGCTCCCAGACCCTTGCTTAACCCTGACTGGGGGCCAAGCATGTGCTACACATTGCTCAAGGGTGACCTGCAGTCTCGTGGAATGAAAGGGCACCTTACACCTCCCTTGATAGAGATGTATCTCCGCCCCGCCACCCAACATAAGAAAGAGAAGCAGAATTAGGCCATTCTGACTCCACCAAGTCTGCTCAGCCTTCAATCATGACTGCGTTACTATCCCTCTCAACTTCATTGTCCAGCGTTCACCCTGCAGCCTTTGACACTCTTACTAATCAAAAACCTACCAACCGCCATTTTAAATATACCCAATGATTTGGCCTCCACAACTACCCATGGCAATGAATGCCATAGATTGTCTACCTTCGAGCTAAAGAAATTACTCATCTCTGTTCTGAAGGGACATTGTTCTATTGTGAGGCTGTGCCCCCTGGTCCTGGACTCTCTCACTATTGGAAACATCCTCTCCCTATGCACTCTAAGTAGGATTTTTAATATTTGTTGGTTTATTTGTCAGGATCTGGGAACTGTCAAGGCCAGAATACATTGCCCATCCCTGATTGTGTCTTGCACCATTTCAGAGTCAATTACGCTAGTGGATCTGGGGTGGGATATAGGTAAGATCAGGTAAAGATGGCCAGTTTCCTCCCCAAGTAGTAAAGGCTGATCAACAGTAATCCACCCCACCACCACTGTCCTACCATTTCCTGTCAGGGTCACCTTATATAGAGACACTCCTGTGCCTAGCGCCACTTTATGGACATTTAGTATGTACACTCTGGAGGACTGGAAAATTACAAATGTTACTCCACCTTTTAAAAAGAGATCAAGGCAGAAAAACTGAAATTGTAGGCCAGTTAGCCTGACTTCAGTGGTCGGGAAGATGTTGGAGTCCAGTATTAAGGATGAGGTTATGGGGTACTTGGAGGCACATGATTAAATAGGCTGAAATCAGTATGGGTCCCTTCAGGGGAAATCTTGCTGAACAATTCTATTTGAATTCTTTGAGGAATTACTGGGCAGGATGGATAAAGGAGAGTCAGTGGATGTTGCTTACTTGGATTTTCAGAAGATGCTGCATGCACATGAGGCTGCTTAGCAAGATGAGAACCCATAATAGTACATGAAAGATACTAGCCTGGACAGAAGATTGGCTGACTGGCAGGAGGCAAAGAATATGAATAAAGGGGGACTATTTGTTGGCTGCTGGTGACAAGTGGTGTTCCACAGGAGTCAGTATTGGGACTGCTTCTTTTCACGTTACATATCAAATATTTGGATGATGGAATTGATGGCTTTCTGGCCAAGTTTACAGATAGTACCAAGATAGATGGAGGGGCAGCTAGTGCTGAGGAAGCAGGGAGTCAGCAGAAGGATTTAGACAGATAGAGAGAAGGGCAAAGAAGTACCAGATGGAACATAGTGTATGGTCATGCACTTGTGTAGAAGGGATAAAGGTCTTGACTGTTTTCTAAATGGGAGAAAAAGGTTTAAAAATCAGAGGTGCAAAGGGACTTGGGAGTCCTTCTGCAGGATTCCCTAAAGATTAACTTGCAAGTTGAGTCGGTGGTAAGGAAACCAAATGCAATGTTAGCTTTCATTTCAAGAGGACTAGAATATAAGAACAAGGATGTAAGGAAATTAGGCCTAACTTGGAGTATTGTGAGCAGTTTTGGGCTCGTTATCTAAGAAAAGATATGCTGACATTGGAGTAGGTCCAGAGGAGGCTCACAAGAATGATTCCGTGAATGAAACAGTTAATGTATGAAAAGCATTTGATGGTTATGGGCTTGTACTCATTGAAGTTGAGAAGAATGGGATGATCTCACTAAAACCTTTCATTGAAAGGCCTAGATAGAGTGGATGTGGAGAGGATATTTCCAATAGTAGAGAGTCTTTAAGACCAGAGGGCACAGCTTCAGAATAGAAGGATTTCCATTTAGAACAGACATGAAGCATTTCTCAGCAGTGGATTGTGAATCTGTGGAATTCATTACCACAGACTGCCATGGAGTCCAAGTCATTGAGTATACCGTAAGCAGAGATTGATAGGTTCTTGATTAGTCAGGGTGTCAAAGGCAATAGGGAGAAGGCAGGAGAATGGGGTTGAGCAGATTAGTAATTCAGCCATGATAGAATGGGGAAGCAGGCTTGATGGGCCAAGCAGGATAATTCTGCTCTTATGCTGTATGGTCTTATGGTCTAAGCTATCTTATGTACATATTTACCATGTTTTTATTTTTGTGCTGCTTTGGATCCAGATTAGCAATTATTTTATAATTGTGTGCTGGAAATGACATTAAACAATCTGTAATCTTTATGTCTTAACACTGCTGCAAAACAGCAAATTTCATGTCATATAAGATGGCGACAATAAAAGTGGTTCAAAAAACATGCATGAAACAATCAGAGTTCCATTTGTGGGTAATTTCTTTGCTGGCTTTCCTGGTTGTTTGCCCAAATCTTTCAATGCCTCATCGCTGGAGAAGGAAAAGGAAAAAATGAGAAGAGTGTGCTGGGGTGAAAGCATTGCCTTGTCTAGAATTCTTGCAAATCCCCATCTCTCAGAGTCTGCAACCTGGCAGATTATTGCTTAATATTACTCCTGAAGCTATATGTCAGTTGACATTGCGTTTCCAAATTCTTTCACCTGCCCCTCCTTGCTAGAATTCTCTGTAAAGCAGTAAATATCTCTGATTTTCCAGCGATAGGTAAAATTTGATCCTTATGCTGCCTCTCCTATCTGTCAAAGCAGCTGCATGAACTGCCTTCACAGGGTGTGATGAGCCAGATAGATGTTTTTTCAAAGTGGCTGAGGTCATAAGGAGTTGTTCAAGAGCCAGATGCAGCCCCTCAGCTGTTTATTATATTTATAATCCTTCGGCTCGTTTTGTGTGGCTGTGAATTGACTCATTGTCTATTCTTTGTCTGGTTTTCATCAAACACAACTTTTCTAAGTATGCAAAAGATAAGGAAAGGAAAGAAAAGGAGGAGCAGGGAAGAGGATGTTGATAAATGAGGATATTGCAGTCCTGAAAGAGAGGATGTCTTGGAGTGGTCAAGGACAGAATCTATTGTTGTTAGATTTAAGAAACAATTGAATTCTCTTCACACAATTCTACAGGTTCTCAATCAAGAAGATTCATCTTCTAAAAGATAAAATTTAAAAGAAAACTACAGAAATGTGTAAAGGCCATGCAGCAGTAATATGGGAGCCCTCACCTCTCTTATGAAAGCCTGAGGTGTCATTAACTTAAAGAAATTCTGAAACATGTTCAAGAGAACTTTTTGGACCTATTCATTTCTGGCTCAATGAAGAAGGTGTCATTACTAGATCTATCTGTTGGGACTGAGGCAAGCTAGTGGGACAAATATTTAGGGGCGGGGACATTTAGAGAATAATGATCACATATCAGTATTTCTTTTAATTTTTTTATTAGTTTTTCAAAACATTTAACAAATTAAAAACCCCAAATCCCAATGAGGAACATTAAAACAGTGCAAAATTAAGCATACAATAACAATATGCTACAAAGGAAGAGAATTTAGCAAAAAAAAGCACCTGAATTAAAGAAAAGTAAGCTTAGTGTCCTCCCCAAGCCCCACAACACAAGAAAAAACAACAGCAACTCCAGACCAACCACAACACAATATAGAGAGTATAAGTCAGGACAGCCAAACTCCCAGACTGTGAATACACTCAGCAACAGAGGGTAATAATGCCTTCTACCAGAAAAAAAAAGGAGCTGAAAGCAAGGGACCGAAAAGAAAAAAAAACCCTAGTCAAGAGGAAGATTATGAAAGTACTTGATAAAAGGTCCCCAGACCTTATGGAACTTTAGATCCGAATTGAGAACTGAATAATGAATTCTTTTGAGGTCCAAACAGGCCATGATGTTGTTAAGCCATTGAGCATGAGTGGGCGGGGCAACATCTCTCCATCTGAGGAGGATCAAGCGTCTAGCCAGGAGAGAGGCAAAGGATAATATTCGGCATTTTGTTGGACCCAGACATAAATCTGTCTCGCCCCAAAAACCGAACAGAGCAATTAAGGAGTTTGGTTCTAGGTGCTGATTCAGAATACACAATAACGTAGTGAAGACATCTTTCCAGAATTTCTCCAAGCTAGGACAGAACCAGTACATATGGATGAGAGAGGCCTCGCCCCTCTTGCATTTATCACAGAGCGGACTAACTAGAATCGAGATAGTTTAGATTTAGACGAATGGGCTCTATGAACAATCTTAAACTGTAAAAGGCAGTGGTGAGCACAAAGAGAGGTTGAGTTAACCGATTTGAGAACTGAATCCCAGCTCTCCTCAGATAAGGAGATATTTAAATCCTGCTCCCAGGCCATTTTGATTTTATCCATGGGGGCCCGTCGTAAGGCTGCTAGTTTATCTCGGATGATTGATATTAAGCCTTTACCTAGTGGATTCATGGAAAGAAATAGGTCCATAGCATTTTTCGCAGGTATTTCAGGAAAGTTAGGAATTAAAGGAGCAATAAAGTGTCGGATTTGGAGATATCTGAAAAAATGAGCATTGGGCAGATTGAACTTAACAGAGAGCTGCTGAAAAGAAGCGAAGCGATTATCAATGAAAAGATCTTCAAAATGTCTAATGCCCTTCCTATACCAAACCTGGAATGCTGAATCGTATGTAGTAGGTAAAAAAAGGTGATTATGAGCAATAGGGCTGGAAACGGAAAACCCCTGGAAACCATAGCTTTTCCTGATCTGAGCCCATATACGCAAAGTGTGTCTAACAAGAGGATTAGCTATTGATCTGGGCAGACTACTAGGGAGTGCAGAGCCAAGAAGTGCAGAGATAGATAATTCTTTAGTGGAGCTCAGCTCCATCGCCACCCAATTAGGGCACTCGGGTTGGCCATGGAAGAAAGACCAGAAGGTAGCACAATGTATATTAGCTGCCCAATAATATAAACGAAAGTTAGGTAAAGCCATGCCACCCTCTTTTTTAGATTTTTGGAGATGGATTTTATTAATTCTAGCGCGCTTATTCTGCCACAGATATGACAAAATAATAGAGTCTAAGGAATCAAAACAAGATTTAGGAATAGAAATTGGGATAGATTGAAATAGGTATAAAAATTTGGGGAGAACATACATTTTAACAACATTAATACGACCTACCAAAGACATAGATAGAGGTGACCATTGTACCAGACTCTGTTTTATAGCACATGAAAGATTGGCAGTTTTCACGAAAGAGATCTTTAAACTTCCTTGTGACTGTAATCAAGATAAGTAAATTGATTATGGACTACTTGAAAAGGGAGATCATGAAATGTTAGTTCTTGTGCTTCTTTATTAATTGGGAGAAGTTCACTCTTATGTAAATTAAGATTATAGCCAGAGATCTGGCTAAACTGGTCAAGAAGTGAAAACATTAGAGGTAAGGATGTAGACGGATTTGAGAGAAAGAGTAATAAGTCATCAGCATAGAGAGAAACTTTATGCTCAACACCCCCTCTCCAAATCCCAGTCAATTCAGGGCACATCAGTTTTTTAAATAGGAAAGATATGGGTCACTTTGAAGTTAAGATAGTTAATGCCAAGGCATAGGAACATATCTGATTTGTCTAAACAGATCAAAGTTAATTGGTGGTATTCAAAGAAGAGAGAGTTCAGCTGCACACATATACAGAGGTCTCCCTGGATATCCAAAAGACACAATTACTAGATCAAAGCAAACTAAAAAGCATATGACAAGATATAACAGTTACACACAAAAGGCAGCATCTATGGAGGGGAATCAGAAACGTGATGAATGGTCTAGGCCTCAAATGCTGACCATTTATTTCCCTTCATAAATGTGACTTCCAATAGAATTTTGTATGTGTTACTTTGGATTTCCAGAATCTGTAGAATCTCTTATGCTTTTGGCAGTAACTGAAGTGAGAGCCAGGCCTGCACAAAGGCCAGAGAAGATGTAAAGCAGTAACTGCGTGAGCAAAGAGAAAATGTAAGCGTAGACCAGCAGCTAATATAATCAGGAGTCCAAACATTTACAATATTTATATAGCAAGAGATCATATGCCTAGGCTGATATCAGGGAAGCAGTTAGGAATTACCCAGCAATGTCCTTCTGCTGTGAATTATTTGTATCTGGGCAATGCCCAGTTCTCAGTTGATTGATGAGCATGGTAGAATGCCACATTTCATTTCTCTTCGTCAGCCTCCACGTCCAGCATATGATTCTCCGTAACTTCCACCATTTCCAATGGATCCCACCACCAAGCACATCTTTCCCTATCCCCCACTTTCTACTTTCCATAGGGATCGCTGCCTATGCGACTCCCTTGTCCATTCATCCCTTCCCATTGATCTCCCTCCTAACACCTCTCCTTGCGAACAGAACAAGTTCTGTACCTGCCCCTACACCTCCTCCTTCACTACCATTCAGGCCTGCAAACAGTCCTTCCAGGGGAGGCGACACTTCACCTGTAAGTCTTCTGGGGTCATATTCTGTGTCCTGTGCTCCCGATGTGGCCTCTTGTATATCGGTGAGACCTGACATAGATTGGGAAACCACTTCTCTGAGTACCTATGCTCTGTCCGCCCAAAATAGCGGGATCTCCCAGTGACCACCCACTTTAATTCCACTTCCCATTCCCATACTGATATGTCAATCCATGGCCGCCTATACTGTTGCAATGAGGTCACACTCAGGATGGAGGAACAACACCTTATAGTCCATCCGGGTAGCTTCCAACCCGATGGCATGAACATCAATTTCTCGAACTTCTGGTATTGCTCCCCTCAACTTCCCCATTCCCCATCCTCTTTTCTCTTTCTCACCTTTATCTCTTTACCTGCCCATCACCTCCCTCTGGAGCTCCTCTCCTTTTCTTTCTTCCATGACCTTCTGTCCTCTAGGATTAGATTCTCCCTTCTCCAGCCCTGTATCTCTTTCACCAATCAACTTCCCAGTTTTTTACTTCACCCCTCCCCTCCTGGTTTCACCCATCACCTTGTGTTTCTCCCTCCCCTTCCCCAACCTTTTAAATCTACTCCTCATCATTTTTTCTCCAGTCCCGCTGAAGGGTCTCGACCCGAAGCGTCGACTGTACTCTTTTCCATAGGCGCTGCCTGGCATGCGGAGTTCCTCCAGCACTTTGTGTGTGTGTTGCTTTCATTTCTCTTAGTTCTTTTAGAGTCATATTTTTTACATGAGAATGTAATCTTGTCTAACCAGCACCCTCCAATGGCCAAGGATTCCAGACAATAAATCTCTTACTCTTGGTAGCTGAAGGCTTAGACAACAGCAGGTATCATACTTTTGTTCTATAAAGGTGTAAGAAAAAAACAGCACCTACAGGCCAGTTAGCTGAAGTTTAGTAGTGGAGTACGTTTCAGAAACAATATTCAGAGACAGAATTAACAGGTACTTGAACAATTGTGGATTAATTAGCGAAACCCAGTGTAGATTTGTTACACACTATGGCCAAGAAAGCACACCAGTGCCTCTACTTTCTGAGAAGACTGAGGAAAGATGGCAGTACCCATTGACTATCACCAATTTTTATAGATGCACCATTAAAAACAACCTATCCAGATTCATCACAGCTTAGTAACTGCTTCTGGTTTAAGATGGCACTGGTGAAGCCCCGTGACTACTTACTCATGGCAAACTAAACAAAGAATATAGCTAAATACTTTATTAATACACTTTTTCTTGTAAAATTTATGGTAAACAATCACCACAAACAGTGGAGAGTCAAGCATCGAAGCATGTGACTGCGAGGTGAAGTCGAAGTGAAGTCAAGTCAAGTTTGAAGCAAAATCAGGGTGAGATCGAGGCATATTCAAGGCAAAGTCGGGGCAAGTGGAGCAGAGCAAAGTTGGAGCAGAGGAGTGTCAGATTTGAGGCCTGTCCACCTACACCAACAGTGAGGTTTGATCAATCTAAGCACCAGGGTGATTTGGAAAGGTTGGGTACAGGGCGAAACGTGGTGTTGGGATCCAGGCCCAAAGTGTATCGATGTGACAGGGCCTGGACCCTAGTGTGAGGGAAGAGCTGATGTTTGGACGATTTAAGCGCTGGGCCAGATGGATTGAAAAGACAGGGTGCCTGGACAAGAGGTGAGGGTTGGGCCGGTTCTGCTTGTTGCTGATGCACCCTCAATAACTCTCAGAGACGGGCGGTGAACGATAGGCTTTTATTAGCAGCAGAAGGGGGCACAGCATCTCGGAGACTGAGAGAGGAGCAATGTCTCCTATCGCCTTTATACAGGGGTCTGTGGGAGGAGCCACAGGAGCAGTCAGCAGAGGGGCGTGTCCAGACAGGTATACATAGTTTACCACATTCCCCCCCCCCCCCCTTTGTTTTAAAAGAGAGTCCCACGGGTGGAGTTTCTTACAAGTATATTTACAGGTTAAGTCTATCAGGCGGTCGAGTCTGTCACTGTGATCTACGTAGCACCGGTGGTGATTGCACCGGTGACGGTGGTTGTGCTGGCTCCGGCCTGACTTGAGGTGCCAGCCCGTTAGGCGTCAGTAATCCCTCATGCGTGTGCATGGCGCCCGGTATGGGAGTGTCGTGAGGAGTCTGTGTAGGGCTTGGTGTGCACGGTGTCTCATGGGTATATACATCGCTGGGTACGGGGTTCATAGTCACTGTGGAGTGTTTGGGGTAGGGGTCTGGTGCTCCTGCGGGTGCCAGGTCACAGACGGAGACCATGTCCTCCCGCCCATCAGGTAAGACCACGTAGGCATACTGGGGATTTGCATGAAGTAGGTGAACCCTCTCGACCATCGGGGAGTATTTATTGCTCCTCGCATGTTTCCGGAGCAGCACTGGCCCTGGGGAGGTCAGCCAAGCCGGTAGAGTGGTCCCAGTGGCAGGCTTCCTGGGAAAAGAAAAGAGTTGGTCATGAGGGGTGGCATTGGTGGACGTGCATAACAGGGAGTGGATGGAGTGGAGTGCCTCGGGGAGGACCTCCTGCCAGCGAGAGACCAGCAACCCCTTTGACCTAAGAGCTAAGAGTGTGGCCTTCCACACTGTGGCATTCTCCCTCTCCACCTGTCCATTCCCCCGGGGATTATAGCTCGTGGTCTGACTATACCCTTAGCCAGCAGGTATTGGCGCAGCTTGTCACTAATAAATGAGGACCCTCGATCACAGTGGATATAGCAAAGATATCCGAACAGAGTGAAGAGCTGGCGCAGGCTTTTATGATGGATATTTCAGTGGTATCGGGGCAGGGGATGGCAAAGGGGAACCATGAGTACTCGTCGATTATGTTAAGAAAGTACACATTGCGTTCGGGGGAGGGAAGGTGGCCCTTAAAGTTGACACTCAGTCGCTCAAAGGGGCGGGTGGCCTTGATAAGTTGTGCCTTTTCAGGACGGTAGAAGTGCGGTTTGCACAGCGCAGACTTGGCAGTCCCCGGTCATCGTCTTGATGTCCTCAAGGGAGTAAGGCAGGTTCCGGGCTTTCACGAAATGGTAAAATCGGGTGACCCCCGGGTGGCAAAGATCTGCATGGAGGCCCTATAGCCGGTCGAGCTGCACACTGGCACATGTTCCCCGGGATAGGGCATCAGGGGGCTCATTGAGCCTTCCGGGCCGGTACAGGATGTCATAGTTGTAGGTGGAGAGTTCCATTCTCCACCTCAAAATTTTATCATTTTTGATTTTACCCCGCTGTCGGTTGCTAAATATGAACGCAACTGAGCGCTGGTCGGTCAGCAAGGTGAACCTTTTGCCGACGAGATAGTACCTCCAGTGCCTAATAGCTTCCACTATGGCCTGGGCTTCTTTCTCCACCGCGGAGTGCCGAATTTCAGGGCCTTGAAGGGTACGAGAGAAGAATGCTACCGGCCTTCCTGCCTGATTGAGGGTAGCAGCCAGCGCGAAGTCGGAGGCGTCACTCTCTACTTGGAAGGGAATGGTCCCACCCACCGCATGCATCATTGCTTTGGCAATGTCCCCTTTAATGCAGCTGAAGGCTGCGCAGGCCTCAGCAGAGGGGGAATTGCATTGGACTTGACCAGGGGGCGGGCCTTGTCTGCGTAATGAGAGACCCATTAGGCGTAATAGGAAAAGAAGCCCAGGCACTGTTTGAGGGCTCTGAGGGTGGTGGGAAGAGGGAGTTCCAATAGCGGGCACATACAGTCGGGGTCAGGGCCAATGATTCCGTTCTCCACGACATACCCAAGGATAGCTAGTCGGGTGGTACCGAAAACACACTTGTCCCTGTTATTGGTAAGGTTAAGAGCTTTGGCCACTTGGAAAAATCGTTGGAGGTTGGTGTTGTGATCCTACCAGTCGTGACCACAGATGGTGATGTTATCCAGATATGGGAATGTGGCCTTCAGTTGGCACTGGTCCACCATACGGTCCATTTCCCTCTGGAAGACAGAGACACCATTTGTGACAGCGAAGGGGATGCAAAGGAAGTGATAGAGCCTGATGCCCATCTCGAAGGCTGTGTAGGGGTGGTCCTCTGGGCGGATGGGGAGCTGGTGATAAGCGGATTTCAGATCTATGGTCGAGTACACCTTGTACTGAGCAATCTGGTTGACCATATCCGCGATGCGGGGTAGGGGGTACGCGTCAGGCTGCGTGAACCTATTGATGGTCTGGCTATAGTCCATGACCATCCTATTTTTCTGCCCCGTCCGAACAACGACCACCTGGGCCCTCCAAGGACTTGTGCTTGGCACAATGATCCCCTCCCTGAGCAGCTGCTGCACCTCCGACTGAATGAAGGCCCTGTCCCCCTCGCTGTACCTCCTGCTTTTAGTTGCCACAGGTTTACAGTCGGGGGTCAGGTTGGCGAACAGCGGTGGGGGAGGGATCTTGAGGGTGGAGAGGCTGCAAGTGGTGTCTGTAGCACGGCTGTTGGCATGGTGCTGGGTGGGATGTGCGGGTCGGTGTGTGTGTGTGGTCAGTAGCGGGGTATGTGACGAAGTCCCACAAAACTGATTTCTGACCGTGATTAGTGGGAGGGGCCCGTCGTACTCCATTGTCACACTTTTCAGGTGGCTCTGGAAGTTGAGCCCCAATAGCACAGGGGCACACAGTTGAGGCATGACCAGTAGCGCAAAGTTCCGATATTCTGTGCCCTGCACCACCAATGTTGCTACACAACCCCCCCGGATGTCTGTGGAATGCACCCCAGAAGCCAAGGTGATCCTCTGACTTACCGGCCGTGTCACGAGTCTGCAGCGTTGCACCGTGTCCAGGTGAATAAAACTCTCAGTGCTGCCCGTGTCAAACAGGCAGCTAGTCCTGTGCCCCTCCACCAGGATGTCCATCATTGACCTTGCAAGCTGGTGTGGGGCACTTTGGTCGATGGTTACGGAGGCCAGAGTTGCATCGCCGTCTTGGTGCCCGGTAAACACCCGTGGGTCGGAGGCGGGGCGAGTTGGTGCCGACCAAAATGGCTGCCCCCATGCATCACACGCGGTGGGCAGGCAAGATGGCGGCCCCCATGCCTCGCATGAGGCGCTGCTCGATCCCGCTTGTGGTTTGGACTTACAGGCCTTGACAAAGTGGCCCTTCTTTCTGCAGCTGGAGCAGGTAGCTTCTTGGGCTGGGCAGCATTTTCGGGGGTGCTTTTCGAGTGTGCAGAAGTAACATTGTGAAGACTTGCAACTGGCAGCAGCCGTGGTCGATTCGCCGGCGGGTTGCGGGGTCTGCAGCATCCACGAGGCCAGCGGGAGATTGCGCACCTGGACACCGTCAGCATTGTGCAGAGCAGCCTCCAGCATGTCAGCCAGCTCAATCGCCGAACATAAGGTAAGCTCGGCGTGTTCCAGTAGCCTCTGGCGCACATACACTGACCTGATCCCTGTAACGAAGGCATCTCTTACTAGCAGCTCCATGCTGTTCCGCCGTCAGCCCCCTGCAGTCGCAGGCCCGCGCGAGTGTCTATAGGGCCCAGATGAACTCAGCGCTCGATTCTCCGCCCCACTGCCGCCGTGTTGTTAAGCGATGTCTTGTGTAGTCGGTGTTCACTGGCCGCCGGTATTGCCTTTTGAGGGCATCCATCGCACCCTGGTAGTCCGTTTGGTCTCTGATCATGAAGTAGGCCCTTGCACTGACTCTGGAGAGGAGAACCCTGTGCTTTGTGGCAGGGTCAGTCACGTGAATCTCCTCCAGGTACGATTCGAAGCATGCTAGCCAGAGTTCGAAAGCGTCGCCGGCTTCCTGGGAATGTGGGTCGAGATCCAATCGGTCTGGTCGTAAAATGCTCTCCATGTTTTAAAATTGCTGCTAATAAAATTGATGCACCATCAATAACTCTCGGAGACGGCAGGTAAACGATAGGCTTTTATTAGCAGCAAAACGGAGCACGGCATCTCGGAGACTGAGGGAGGAGCAGTGCCTCCAATCGCCTTTATACAGGGGTCTGTGGGAGGAGCCACAGGAGCAGTCAGCAGGGGGCGTGTCCAGACAGTTTTATGTAGTTTACCACAGTCGCTGTGCAATATTTGCTAGGCTCTGCACCGAACTGAGGCCTACTCCAGGCTTCATGTCTATGGACTCACTTTTGTTCTGAATGCAATTTGCTTACCTTTATTGTTTGCACTATTTCTTTTTCTTTCTCCCTGCACATTGAATGTTTGACAGTCTCTTTTTATGGTTTCTTTTGTTGTTTTTTTTTGTTTTGTGGCTGCTTGTAAGTAGATGAATCTCAAGGTTATATAATGTGTACATATTTTGATAATACAATGTACTTGCTCTGCCCAAGACTTTCAAGAAACTGCAGAGAATAGTGAACACAGTTCAGTCCAGCATGAAAACCAGCCTTCCTTCCAATGATTCAGTCTACACTTCCCAATGCCTTGGGAAAGTAGCCAACACTATCAAGGACTCCTTCCTATCCTAGTCCTACCAACCCTGATATTCCGTCTTCTCCCCTCTTCTACTTGGCAGACAATACAAACCCTAAAAGCATGTACCACCAGGCTCAAGGTCAGTTTCTATCCTGTTATCAGACTCCTGACCTCTCACAATCTACCTTGTTACAATCCAGCACTTTATTCTTGACCTGAATTGCACTGTTTTGTAGTTTTTACTCTTCATCCTACATTGCTATTGGTTTACCGTGCTCTATCTCAATGCGCTGTGTAATGATTTGATTTGTATCAACACAAACCACAATATTTTCACTATGTGACAAAAATAAACTATAGTGGCGACCCACTTCCTGGCACATCCGAACCGGCTCACAATTAGCCAGCATTCCGGCTAAGGGAGATAGCCTACGGGGGGTTGCGAGCACAGAGCTTTGGAGCCTCTGCGCCACGGGGGGCAGGTTGAGGGAGGCTGAGGATTTCGAATAAAGTTTTTTCCTTCGACTGCAGTTACTGACTCCATGTCGTAATTTCAGCGCTGCGTGTAGCACACCGCTACAATTGGTGACCCCGACGGTCCAAACGATTTTTGGACCAGAAATGACCGACGCCGCCTCTGTTCATGCGGTTTCGTTGAAACTGCCGGGTTTCTGGACACAGCGACCGAACCTATGGTTCCAGCAAGCCGAAGCCCAATTCCACGTTCGCCAGATCACCTCAGAAGACACCCGCTACTACTACGTGGTGAGCTCCCTCGACCAGGACACAGCGGCCCAGGTCGCGGAGTTTGTACAGTCGCCCCCGGCAGACGGCAAGTACACGGAATTCAAAGCCCTGATCCTCAGGACTTTCGGACTCTCACGGCGCAAGCGGGCTGCCCGTTTACTGCACCTGGATGGCTTGGGCGACAGACCTCCATCGGCTTTAATGAATGAGATGTTGTTTCTAACCGACGGACACACACGCCTCATGTTTGAGCAGATATTCCTGGAGCAGTTGCCCGAGGACATACGCCTGCTGCTGTCCGACGCGGATTTCAGTGACCCCCGGAAGGTGGCAGCCCGGGTGGACTTGCTGTGGAACGCCAAAAAGGTGAGCGGGGCGTCCATTGCACAGATCTCCCAGCCACGCTCCCAGCAGCAAACCAGTCCAGGCCCGGCCGCAGAGCCCGCCAACCCCCGGCCCAAGGAACACTGGTGCTTCTACCACCAGCGGTGGGGCGCAGAAGCCCGCCGTTGTCGCCCGCCCTGCAAGTTCCTGGAAAACGCCAGGGCCAGCCGCCTCTGATGGCTACGGCGGCTGGCCATCGGGATAGCCTCCTGTATGTGTGGGACAGAAGGTTGGGACGCCGGTTTTTGGTCGATACTGGGGCTGAGATCAGCATTTTACCTCTGACGAGTTACGACACCCGCAGCAGGGCACCGGATCCCCCCCTGAGGGCCGTGAACGGCAGCACAGTAAGGACCTATGGCACCCATCAGGTGCAGCTACAGTTCAGCTCCAGCTAGTTCACGTGAGACTTTACACTGGCCGCCGTAGCCCAACCGCTTCTGGGTGCGGATTTTTTGTGGGTTCACAGCCTACTGGTCGACCTGCCCAGGAAGAGACTGGTACACGCCGAGACCTTTCAGACGTTCTCCCTGGGTGCAGCCCAGTTGCCAGCCCCTCACCTCGGCTCCATCACGCTGTCCGACAATGACTTCACCAGGGTCCTGGTGGATTTCTCATCGGTTCTGGCACCGTAGTTCACAGCGGCCATGCCCCGACACGGCGTACAGCACCACATCCTGACCCAGGGACCACCCCTCCACGCCTGCGCTCGGCGGCTTCCCCCAGACAAGCTCCGACTGGCGAAGGAGGAGTTCCAGAGAATGGAGGAATTGGGGATCATCCGGCGGTCCGACAGCCCATGGGCCTCCCCCCC
Source organism: Hypanus sabinus (assembly GCF_030144855.1). Taxonomy (NCBI): domain Eukaryota; kingdom Metazoa; phylum Chordata; class Chondrichthyes; order Myliobatiformes; family Dasyatidae; genus Hypanus; species Hypanus sabinus. The sequence continues at coordinate 82,254,474 of NC_082719.1, forward strand.
TGCACATGGTGCCCAAAGCGACGGGAGGCTGGAGACCGTGCGGCGACTACAGCAGGCTGAATGAGGCTACCACACCGGACCGCTACCCTGTGCCGCACATTCAGGACTTTGCAGCAAACCTGCACGGGGCACGGATCTTCTCCAAGGTAGACCTCGTCCGAGGGTACCATCAAATCCCGATGCAGCCTGACGACGTCCCCAAAATGGCTCTCATCACCCCGTTTGGCCTTTTCGAGTTCCTCCGCATGCCGTTCGGCCTGAAGAATGCTGCACAGACGTTCCAGCGGTTAATGGACGCGGTGGGACGGGACCTGGACTTCGCGTTCATCTATTTGGACGACATCCTCATAGCCAGCAGCAGTCGTCAGGAGCATCTGTCCCACCTCCGTCAACTCTGCGCCCAACTAAGTGAGTACGGTCTTACAATCAACCCCGCCAAATGCCAGTTCGGACTCGATACCATTGACTTCCTGGGCCACAGGATTACTAAAGACGGGGCAACCCCCCTGCCCGCTAAGGTAGATGCGGTCCGCCACTTCCCCCGACCCACCACGATCAAAGGCCTTCAGGAATTCGTAGGTATGGTCAATTTCTACCACCGCTTCCTCCCTTCAGCTGCCCGGATCATGCGCCCCCTGTTCGCCCTGATGTCGGGTCCGAGCAAGGACATTACCTGGGACGAGGAGTTCGCCGCCGCTTTCGTTCAAACGAAGGAAGCTTTGGCGGACGCCGCAATGCTAGTACATCCCAGAATGGACGCCCCTACCACCCTCACAGTGGACACATCTAACACGGCAGTCGGTGGGGTGCTGGAGCAACTCATCGCAGGTCGCTGGCAACCCCTGGCGTTTTTCAGCAAACAACTGCAGCCACCTGAGCTCAAGTACAGTGCTTTCGACTGGGAACTGTTGGCGCTCTACCTGGCAATCCGGCATTTCAGGTACTTCCTAGAAGGTCGGCCCTTCACCGCGTTCACGGACCACAAACCGCTTACCTTTGCGTTTACAAAAGCGTCCGACCCCTGGTCGTCCTGCCAGCAATGCCACCTGTCCTACATCTCTGAATACACGACGGATGTCCGGCACGTCTCGGGTAAGGACAATGTCGTGGCGGATGCGCTCTCTCGCCCTACCGTTCATGCCCTTTCCCAAGGGGTAGACTTTGAGGCACTGGCAGAGGCGCAGCAGGCGGATGAGGAGATTCCGAGTTACAGAACCGCAGTCTCCGGTTTGCAGCTCCAGGACCTCCCCGTGAGCCCGGGTGAGAGGACCCTACTCTGTGACGTCGCCACCGGCCAGCCCCGTCCCGTCGTCCCGACAGCCTGGCGGCGCCGTGTTTTCAACTCCATTCATAACTTGGCGCATCCCTCCATCCGGACAACTGTCCGGATGGTTTCCAGCAGGTTCGTTTGGCACGGACTCCGCAAACAGGTCAGTGAATGGGCCAAAACGTGCATGCACTGCCAGACGGCCAAGGTGCAGCGGCACATCAAAGCCCCACCGCAGCAGTTGCATCCCGCCCACCGGCGTTTCGACCACATTCATGTGGATATCGTGGGCCCCCTGCCAGTGTCACATGGAGCGCGACACTTCCTGACTATCGTGGACCGGTTCACAAGATGGCCAGAGGCGGTCCCGCTCACCGACACCACCTCTGAATCTTGCGCCCGAGCCCTGATCACCACCTGGATATCTCGCTTTGGTGTACCAGCCCACATTACCACCGACGGAGGCGCCCAGTTCACCTCCAGCCTGTGGTCAGCTATGGCCAGCCTTTTGGGGACTCAGCTGCACCACACAACTGCCTACCACCCACAGTCGAACGGGCTAGTGGAGCGTTTCCACCGTCACCTGAAGTCGGCCCTCATGGCCCGCCTGCGAGGAGCCAACTGGGCGGACGAGCTTCCCTGGGTCCTACTCGGCATCCGCACAGCGCCCAAGGACGACCTGCACGCCTTGCCGGCCGAGTTGGTATACGGCGCGCCCCTGGTCGTCCCCGGGGAGTTCCTACCAGCCCCACGGGGGCAAGAGGAAGATCCCGCAGCAGTCCTGGGCAGACTACGCGAGAAGCTCGGTAACCTGGCCCCCATACCCACTTCACAGCACGGGCGGAACCCGACCTGCGTACCCAAAGACCTGCAGAACTGTAAGTTTGTGTTTGTACGAAGGGGCGGGCATCGGCCACCGCTGCAGCAGCCATACGAGGGGCCGTTTATGGTGCTCCGGAACAACGGGTCCACGTTCGTGCTGGACGTTGGGGGGAAAGAGGAGGTTTTCACAGTGGACCGCCTCAAACCGGCCCATGTGGACCTGGCACAACCGGCCGAGTTTCCGGCACCTCGGCGCAGAGGCCGACCTCCCAAGCAGGTTCTGGCCCAGACTGTGGACATTGGGGGGTGTATCGCCGGTTCTGGGGGAGGGGGTTATGTGGCGACCCATTTCCTGGCACATCCGAACCGGCTCACAATTAGATAGCCTACGGGGGTTTGCGAGCACAGAGCTTTGGAGCCTCTGTGCCACGGGGGGCAGGTTGAGGGAGGCTTAAAAGTGAGGCTGAGGATTTTAAATAAAGTTTTTTCCTTCGACTGCAGTTACCGACTCCGTGTCGTAATTTTAGCGCTGCGTGTAGCACACCGCTACACTAATTCCAATTCCATTCTTCCATATCTCCTCGCCCTACCTTCTATCGCAGAGAAGATACAAAAGGGGGCAGGGACCCTATAAAAAAGGTGGGGGGAGGGTGGAAGGTGCCAGGTGAAAAACCAATCAGAGGAAAGATCAAGGGGTGGGGGAGGGGAAGCAGGGGGTGGATAGGCAGGAGGGGTGAAGAAGGAATCTAAGGAGAAAGCACTATGGGTAGTAGAAGAAGGCAGAATCATGAGAGAGGTGATAGGCAGCTGGAAGAGGAGGCAGGGTGAAGGTGGGATGGGGGAAGGGAGAGGGAGGGAATTACTGGAAGTTGGAGAATTCAATGTTCATACCAAGAGGCTGGAGACTGCCCAGATGCTATATGAGGTGTTGCTCCTCCTGAGTTTGGTCTCATCATGGCAGTAGAGGAGGCCACATATGGACATATCCGAATGGGAAAGAGAGGGAGAGTTGAAGTGGGTGGCAACCGGGAGATCCTGTCTGTTGTGGTGGATGGAGCGTAGGTGCTCGACGAAATGGTCCCCCAATCTGCGTCGTGTCTCAGCGATGTAGAGATACGTTTTGCTTTGACCACAGCATCTGCAGTGTACTTTGTGTTTACATCATTTATGTGTGTAAATATAACTCACAGGTTCCAATCACATGCAGTTTGGTAGTAGAATCATATTTGAAAATAAGAAGTAAAAGAAGTTGTTTCATGAACTGCCTACAGGACATCACCGTTGTTTGCTGGCACCATTTTGCAAAGAATGCAATGTTAAGAGACGTAGATAGGCACATGAATGTGAGGGAAATTGAAGGACATGGACATTGAGTAGGCATGAAGGATGAGTTTAGTTGGCCATTTGATTACTAATTTGTTTCGGTTCAACATTGTAGGCCAAAAAGCTGGTTCCTGTGCTATACTGTTCAATGTTCTGTGCTGATCTCCTGCCACTTTTACGCACTACAGTCTCTAGAATTCACAGAGAATGGTGCAAAGTACAACAAAAATCCCATGAGCAGGAGATCTGTGGGCAGAAACACCTTATTAATGAAAGAGGTCTGAGGACATGAAGGCAACAGTAACTCAAATAACCATGCATTACAACTGTGGTGTGCAGAAGAACATCTCTGAAAGCACAACATGTCAAACCTTGAAGTGGAAGGGCTACAGCAGCAGAAGACCACCAACATTCTCTCAGTGGCCACTTCATTAAGGTACCAAATAAAGCGGCCACTGAGGGTATATTAATTTATTAATTATTTGGATGGGGCAACATGTCACAATTTCCAATATGCAAATAACATATGCAGAACAGTTGGAAGTGTAATCTGAGAATGGTAGTGCATTTTAAGCAGACAGACGGGCGGGCAGATAATGTGACTGAAGAAACTGTTTGCGTTGTAGGAGAACTCAGCATTATGGACCCAGCGTTGAATCCTTGTTCCATCTAAAGAGCTCATCGGGCAGATTCAAAACCATTCTTGGTGGATCAGCTCACTGATCTATGCTGATTCCTACTTACCAGTTTAATGTCCAAGCATCTATTCTGAGTCGCAATGAAAGGCGGTGAATTTTTGCTTTAACTTTTGGTCAAGTTTCTCTTGGCCCTTCATTTTTCTCACTATAATATACACTTTCCTTTATCAACAAACTGTGGTGCAAACGGCTGTCAGAAAAGTCGATGAAGACAAACAATCCATTGTGTGTCATTTCCAACTCTGATCAGTAATAGGGTCTCATATCAGAATCTTTCCAGTACAAGGTCTTTCTCACTGAAAGGTCACATAGAAAAAGTTGAATTATAAATATAGTTTATTGAGAGATCAGAAACAGATTCACACTTTGTCCATCATATTACATATTGGGCCAGATCCATACCTGCCAGCACATGTATCTTGCCTGTTTGGACCAGTTCCACACTGCATTACAGCCTGAGGAAGGAAATGTAAACCCACTGAGAGCTTGTTTTGTATACAGGAACATGAAACATTAACTTGTTACAAAATAACATATGAACTGGACAAAAAGCAGGAAAATGGTCAGCTGAGTCATTCTCAGCAGCAAGAGTTTCCAATAGGTCCAAACAAAGAAAAGTCCCTTTAGTTTCCTCCATTATCAAGTATAACAATGAATTAATTGTATGTTAATCTCCTGCAGTCCACCTGAGATGGCCATTGTCTAGGGCTGAAGAATAAGTGCTTTGCCAGCATTCATTTGAGTCCGTGAATTGCCTTCGCTTCAGTCTTGCTAAGAAGATCCAAGTTTTGATGCAGTTCTGATTCTAGCAGGGAGTATATTAATATGTAATATTCAGCTTTTTATTTTATTAAGATACAGCACGGAATAAACACTTCTGGCCCTTCCACTGCCCAGCAACTCCCAATTTAACCCTAGCCTAATCATGGGGCAATTTACAATGACCAATTAACCTACCAACCAGTACATCTATGGACTGTGCGCAGAAACCAGAGTACCCATGCGGTCACAGGGAGAACGTACAAACTCCTTACAGACAGTGGCAGGAATTGAACACGGTTCGCTGGTACTGTGAATCATTGTGCTAGCCACTACACTACGGTCGCACAGTTAAAACATCCCAAGATCTACCCTCCTAATTTGTGTCCAGAAAATAAACTTTGCTCATGATAAAAATATAGCATAATACTTCTTGTACAAAACACAATTGCCACTCATAGAGGATTCCCAGGTGAACCAGGAAACAGCCCGTGGGATAGCCAAGAGGGGGAGACAGACCACACCTGCACCAAGAGCACCTCACAAATGTGCTAAAAGCAGGAGCATTCATCTATCACCTTTCCCAGTGTAGTTTCAATGGGATAGAAACAGAAAGATTCTCATTTTAGTTTATCCATAACTCTGCTATCTATAATGTCATAACTCCAGAATGATCTCTAACACCAGCATAGAAGGATCTGCAGATCGCCGAAATGCCTTGCTGAATCTTCACCTCTCAGAGTTACTCCCTCACATCCACACACCCTTTCTGCAGAATGAAAAATTGATGCAAGCCAATTTGGAGTTGGCACAATTCTCTCTGACTCTGTCTTGCTTTCTGAGCACCATTGCAGATGAGGAATCTGTTGGTCTCCTCCTTGGTTGCTTCCCACCTGCGCATTGAGGAGTCAAAGAGTGGCTTCAGGAGTCTCCAACTTGTGTCGTACCTCTCTTTAGATCCCTGATGTTACAGAAATGTGTCTATGGGTATTGCTTTTATATCCTCCACAACTTAAATAACCCGAGTTATTGAAGAACTATCTAGTGTTTTCCCGGCATATATGATGGATAAACTCTTCTTAGGCGTCCAGCTGGAGCCCAGTGTCAATTGTAACTGATGTTTTGATGACAAACCCACCATCTTCATTGATGGACCTGGATGGAAGCCCAAGAAGAGTTTATGAGCCCCTGATATTAATTTAATGCACAATAAGCATTCTGAACGGATGTTCACTCTGAACGGATGTTGCTGCAATCAAAGGAGAAATCACAGGATGTAAAATGAGGTGAACACTTAGTGTGAATTATACTTTTTAACTCACGGTCATTTTAATATTAGGCATGTTATAATTTTGATTCATGCCATTAAAGGACTTTATAAAATAAAGACTACAATGTGGAAAACATGATACCTAGAAGACATTTCAGAGCATGTATTGTGAACACTCAGACCAGATACAAGAAACCTACCTAATGCAAACATTCACAATGCCAATAAATAAAAGCTTTAATGAAGCTAGAACTAATTCATACAAGATAAAGAATATCATAAATATTGGATCAGGGCATAATGCCAAGGCTGAAATTCAGATCACAGATAAGAGTTATTAAATAACCATTGGTTCTTTAGGTTACCAGTGTTATCTTACCAGTCAATTGTATCCACAGTAATATCTGATTATGCAGATATTCAATCATTATAAATACTGACTTTAATTATGTATAGTTTCATTATATCAAATTATATTGTAATAGAAGTCTTTTTTATGTATAGTTTTTCACAAATTCTATTGTATTTATTTTTCTGTAAATATCTCCAGGTTTAGAAAGTTATTACCCCAACACTATCAGGTTCTTGAACTAGAAGGGATAACTTCACTTTACTTCACTCGTCCCATCACTGAACTGTTCCCACAACTCATAGACTCACTTTCAAGTACTCATCTCATGTTCTTGATATCTATTGTTTATTTATTGATATTATTACTTGTTTTTTTCTTTCTGTTTGTATTTGATCAGTTTATTCTCTTTGGATGTTTGTCTGCCCAGTTGGGTGTGGTCTTTCACTGATTCTATTGTGTTTACTGTGAATGTCCTCACAACATGAATCTCATGGGTGTATATGATGACATTTATGTAGGTTGATAAAAAGTTTACTTTGAACTGTTTTAAAATTGGAAAATGAATCTCAAGATACTATATGGTGATATATGAGTACTTTGATAATAAATTGACTTGAACTTGAAAATAGTACCCATTTGATTGTCAATTTATCTTTGAAATTGGTTCATTAGCTCATAATTCTTAAGTTAATATTTTGTGCCCTTGGATGAATTCTATTGAAACTATAGTACATAAAAACCTGGATCTGCTTGCACAAAAGCTATTCTCAGTAGATTACCTTTATTTAGAAGACACAAGAGACTGCAGATACTGCAATAGACAGCAAAGAAACAAGATCTTGATCCAAAATGTTGACTGCTCCTTGCCCTTCCCAAATGCAGCTTGGCCACTAAGTTCCTCCAACGGTTTGTTTATTGCAGATTCATTTAGAATTTACTTCATCATATTCTCCAGGTCTATTTAAATAACACCTGATAAGTGATGAATATTGATTGTTCTATTTTTATTTTTCTTTCATTAATTTAGTGTGAGAAACTACCTCAAAGCACATTGATCAATGAATGTGTCTAATTTCCTGTGTCACCACATTTTGAGCCTTCTGAAGGATCCACGTTTCCAAACAAGTTTACTGTTGCTGACTCCGTTTGCTGACACTGGTTTATACACTCAATGGACACTTTATTAGTTACCTCCTGAGCCTAACCTAACATTGAGTGTCTGTTCATGGTCGTCTGCTGCTGTAGCCCATCCATATCAACAGCTGGTGCGTTGTGCATTCAGAAATGCTCTTCTGCACACCACTGTTGTAATACGTGGGTATTTGAATTACATTCGCTTCCTGACAGCTTGAGCCAATTTGGCTGTTCTCCTCTGACCACTCTCATTAAGGAGCCATTTCTGCACACCGAGCTGCCGCACAATGGGTGGTTTTTATTTTTCGCCCATTCTCTGTAAACTCTGCACGTGAAAATCCCAGGAGATCAGTCGCTTCTGAGATATGCAAACCACCTTGTCTGGTGCCAACAATCGTTCCATGATCAAAGTCACTTGGGTCACATTTCTTCCCCGTTTTGATGTTTGGCTTGAACAACAACTGAATCTTTTGACCATGTCTGCCTGCTTTTATGCGTTGAGATACTGCCGCATGAATGGCTGATTAGATGTTTGCATTAACAAGCAGGTGTTCCCAATAGAGTGGTCACTGAGTTTATATTAGGAAAAGCAGTAATTCCAAGATCAGTCCCTAAGGAATGCTACTGTATACCAGTCTGTAGTCAATCCATGTATCCATGCACTTGAATAGCAGCGGGGTAAACCACGTAGCCCTTTGAGTCTGCTCCACCAGTCAACAAGACCTTGGCTGATCTGACTGTAATCTCAACCTCCTTCTGGTAACCTCGAACCCCTTTGCTAATCATGAATCTATCTACCCTTGCCATAAAAATGTGCAAAGACTGGTTCCACTGCTCTTTGAGGAAGAGAATTTCCAGGACTCACAACCCTCTGAGAGAGAGAGAACAGAATGGCTTTTCTTTGTCTTAAATGGACAACCCTTTATTTTTTTAAAGCAGTGACCCCTTACTCTATATTCACCCGCAACAGAAAAACCCCTCTCCATATCCACGATGTCAAGACCCTTCGAATTTGAGCAAAAATACATACTGGAAAAAAATCAGGAGCTAGACAGCATCGTTGGAGTGAAAATGGCAGTCGACATTTTGGATTGAGATCTTTTATAGGGCATCCCAGTACCGTAGCAGTTAGTGCAATACTATTACAGCTCAGGGTGTTCCAGAGTTGTGGTGCCGTCTGTAAGGAGCTCGTATATTCTCTCTGTGAGTGCATGGATTTCCTCTGGGTGTTCCGGTTTCCTCCCATAATCCAAAGACATATCAGTTAGTAGGTTAATTAGTTATTGTAAATTGTCCTGTGGTGAGGCTGGAGTTAAATAGGTGAGATGCTGAGTGGTGCAGCTTGTTGGGCTGGAGTGGCCGGTTCTGAGCTACATCTCTAAATAAATAAATAAAACAAGGACCTGTGATATCAATTGTCTGTTTCCCTCTGAAGATCCTGCCTGTTCTGCTGAGTTCCTCTAGCAGTTTGTTTTTTGTATTGAATGTTGGATATTGCAAGTTTAGGCTGTCTAAATGTTCCTCGTAAGAGAACTTGCTCATTCTAGATAGCAGACTAGTTTCCACCTGATTTCCATCTCCCCGAACCATTTTAATTGAAACCAGTGGTAACACTGCAAACCCCCAGTGGCCAAGTTCCATGGCAAGATTATGTGATGAACACTTCAGTTTTTGCACACTGGCTGTCTGCCCTGTTGATATGGTCTTACATTGATTCTGTTTCAGTTTTCCCAAAAGAAAATTGGTCTCAGGGTTGTATGTACAGGATATGATGACATATATGTACTTAGATAATAAATTTCCTTTGACATTTGAACTTTGGTCTTTATTTTATCTCTGCAAGGGTTGTCTTTAATTGTCTCATAAATGGGACTGCAAATGGGTGGTCTAATTAATGGTCGGTCCTTCTGTTTTGGTTCTGTTTATCCCCTGACCAGTTGTCCTGCATAAAACTACAGTATATTCCAAACACTGTTTGTTTATCTCCACTCCAGCTAGTTATGCCTTGCAGTCTAAACATTTCCCTGCTCTTCTAACCTTCATCTTCATCTCCACTACTGACCTATTTTTCCGTTGTCTCTTTCTAACCTGTGCAACACTTAGGTTGACTATATTTTAAAAACTTATTGTCAGAGATGCCTTCACAGAAGATGGGCAGAGAGAGAGAAAGAAACAGACAACTAAATATGTCAGGGATGGGGTAAGTAAGAAGCCCCTCCTCCCCTTCTTACCCCATCCCTGACATATTTAGTTGTTTGTTTTTTTTTTCTTTCTCTCTCTGCCCATCACTCTACCTGTTCTCCATTTCCCTCTGGTGCTCCCCTCCCCCTTTCTTTCTCCCTAGGCCTCCCATCCCATGATCCTTTCCCTTCTCCAGCTCTGTATCACTTTTGCCAATCACCTTTCCAGCTCTTAGCTTTATCCCACCCCCTCCAGTCTTCTCCTATCATTTTGCATTTCCCCCTCCCCCTCCTACTTTCAAATCTCTTAATATCTTTCCTTTCAGTTAGTCCTGACAAAGGGTCTCGGCCCGAAACGTCGACAGCGCTTCTCCCTATAGATGCTGCCTGGCCTGCTGTGTTCCACAGCATTTAGTGTGTGTTGTTTGAAGTTCCAGCATCTGCAGATTTCCTCATGTTTGCTAGAGGTCATAGGTTTAGGGTGAAAGGTGAAATATTTAAGGAGAATCTGAGGGACTTCTCACTTAGAGAGTGGTGTGAACGTGAAGTGAGTCGCCAGCGGAAGCGGTAGATGCGAGTTCAATTGTAGCATTTAAGACAAGTTTACATAGTTACGTGGCTAAGAGGGGTAAGAAGGACTATGGGCTGTGTGTAGGTAGGTGGGACTAGACCGAAGATGAGGTTGGCATTGACTTGATGGAGCAAAAGGGCCTGTTTCTCCACTGTGGCGTTCTGTCACTGTTGTGACATGCTTTGGCATATTTTACTACATTGGCAATATTAAGAAGTCTTTGAGCACACTCTTAAATCTCTGAACAGAACATCTCCAAGATCCCTTGATCATCTGTTTAAACAGCCAATACCATTGACAATAAGGTACAAGCCATTTAAAAAGAAATTTCTTCAGTCAAGGGATAGCAAACCTTTGGAATTCTCTGATCTAAACAGCTGCAGAGGCTCAGTTATCACGTTCATTCAAAAGGGAGATGGATCGATGTCTGGACACAAAGAATCAAGGGGCATGAAGATAGTGCAGGAGAGTGACTGATGTCAAAGGTCAGCCATGATCTTATTCAAGATTCAAGGTTCAAGATCTTGAATAAAGTCACTTTATGTATATATATAGTTCAATTACTTCGTTCTCCTTTATACGTGTATCAGAAATGACATTAAACAATCTTGATTCTTGAATGACACCTAGGTCCTTCTAACATCAAGTTTTCAGCCTCCAGCCTTATATACCATGATCAAAATTTTTCGATCAGGGTAGATGATCTCACATTTTTTCACTTGATGTTCTATCTGCCAATCTCCTATTCACCTCCCCGAAACCCCTCCATCTTCTCTCAGAGTTCGCACTGTCATGAAGAAATTTCATGTGATTCCCTCAACCAAATAAAGTACAGAGATAAAAATGTTGAGGAGAGAGGGAGAGAGGTGATTATCAACTAGAGAGCAAAGCAATGACAATCAAAAAATATTTATATTCAAACCTAAGTTAACAAGCTTGGATATTGTAAAAGAAGAGACGTTCAGAATATAAAAAGGACATAGACTAATTAGTAACTTATTATGTCATAATGCAACTAGCAAAAAAGCAATATAATTTTATTACCCATGTCATAAAAAAACTCTCTTTCTTTCAAGGTTGGTTTTTTGAAGAATGATTAGATCTGATCATTTGTTAAGGCTCCAGTATCTCATAACAGTAAAATGATGATCAGATGAGATTAGTTTATTGTTACATACATAGAGTACAATAAAATCCCTTGCTCACATGAAGTTTCAGAGTAAACAGTACATAATGTACAGCACATCTAGAGGAACAGTTTAATTTTCTTCTGAGCTTCATCAACATTTTTTCCTATTTCTATAATACATTAATTGAATTCCACTTGTCTACTAGCTCCCTTTAATTTTATAATCAGGATCAGAGACAGGGTTATTATCACAGATATATGTTATGAAATCTGTTGTCTTGTGGCAGTACAGTGCAAGATATTAAAAATTACTATAGATTACAAACAAACAATAAATAAATAAATAGTGTGGATGAGGAATTGTGAGGTAGTGTTCATGGACCATCAGAAATCACTCCTGTACTTCCTCCCTGATTGTACTCCCTGATGGTTGTAGTTTATAAACATCTATTTTGTCATTGAATATCATGCCATACCACAGTGAGGAAGACAACGCCAAAGTTTCACAGCTCTTCTGCTTATCCCAAGACCAAAGCAATTAATTCTAGACGTGCCTGCCAAGGGAACCATCATCACATCACCTACAATATCAGGGACCCTCAGAACCTTATGGATTCCAGTGAGATCTGTCAGCTCCAGAGCTTGCAGTCGTCTTTGTCACAACAATTTGCAAGGTATTGTGCATCATAATTAAGGTGAGATATAAATACCCTTTCAAAATATTGCATTTCTCTGTTTTGCTCGTCCCTCAATGGCAATTGTAATAGTGTGCATGCTGAAGTAAAATGTTTGGTGTAGCTCTGAAGTGGATGCCATGGTCCTGCTGTTTCTCTATTTTTGATTGCCCTGACAATCTCATACCCCTTATGCCACTTTGAAAAGTGCTGAGGATGGAGTGTAAAAGGATCAGCAAATTTATGTCAGCCTGGATGAGAGAGAGAGAGAGAGAGAGAGAGAGAGAGAGAGAGAGAGAGAGAGAGAGAGAGGGGGAGGGGGAGAAGGAGAGGGAGAGAGAGGGGGGGAGAGAGAGAGAGAGAGAGAGAGAAGATCAATATGCATGCATAGAGAACAGATCAATGTGCACTGGTGTGGTGAACTACATATTCCTGTCTGGACACGCCCCTCTGCTGACTGCTCCTGTGGCTCCTCCCACAGACCCCGGTATAAAGGCGGTTGGAGGCACTGCTCCTCCCTCAGTCTCCAGGATGTTGTGTGGTGGTCTCTTGCTGCTAATAAAAGCCTATCGTTCGCCTCCCGTCTCCGAGAGTTATTGATGGTGCATCAGCTGGTGAATTATCAGTCTATATGTAGTGCTAAGGGGGGGGGGGGTCATTGCTCTAAAATAAATAGATCCATACATTACACCTCCTCCCCCTTCAGATGAATGTAACATAAAACGGCATATGTACAAAACATGCAATTTCTCTTTCACAAACCATTTTCAAATAAACATACTTTCACAATAACGGTCCATAACTAACTTCACTATACTGAAGATTCAGTCTTTTGGGTGGTGCTCCATTTTTTTTTCAGGATTGTAGCTCTGGACCTGGTTTAGTAGGTGTCATGTCTTGACACAGACAGTTCTTGGTTGCCCAGTGTCACCTTGCTGCCAGTGACATGATTATCACTAAGAGGTAAGTCCGGTGGCTAAAATGTGTTGTCTTGTTGGATGCAGTCCACTCAGGTGTGTTCTTTCATTGATCAACCAGGATTTGGTCCAGATCACATCTCCAAGTATGGTTTCTAACATTCACTGTGTATATCAGTGGCCCAATTCTGGTAACTACCCTATCGGGTGTCCACTTGTCTTCTCAGTAATCATGTGCCAGGACTTCCTGTCCAATCTCAAAGTTCCTTGCTAATTCACTTGGCTACTGACTGAACTGTTTATTTGGCACTTCCCTCCATAGATCTGGTTTCAGGAGGTCTATGTGAGATTTAAGAATCCTGCCCATGAACAGCTTTGCTGGTGTTCGATTTGTCGTTGCATGGGTGTAACAGTGCCTGTGGGGGTGCATTTTGAACTTATTGGCATCTCAAACAGTTTTTGGACAAGTCTTCAATCTATCTATCTGTTCCAGGACACCACACGTAGCTCCGGGTGAAACTCTTCATCTTGACTGTACCCAGGTGTCCTATGTGCAGATTCTCTAACACTCTGGAGCGCACTTTAGAGGGAACCACAATACAAAATCCACATATCAGTGTTCTTTGACATACCGAGAGCTGAGAACTCCAGAAACATAGGGTTATCATGTAGTGGCCAACCTTGCACGGTGATGTCATAGACTCTTGACAATGTCGGGTCATTCCTTGTTTCTTTTCCTACCTCAGAATTTGTTACTGGCAATAGGTCCACTGATGCTGTGTGAAACAGTTCTACCGGTCACAGTATGAAGACTTTTCTTCTTCAGTTGCGGACAGTGGAAGGCGTGACATGCTGTCAGCACTGCTACGTTGCTTGGCACCCTTGAACTCCAAGTCATAAGAATGGGCTCCTAGGAAAAGTGGCCAGTGTTGTAACTGGACTTTCCTTCCTGGGATTGAAAATGGACATAAGGGGCTGGTGATCTGTCACTAATGTAAGCTTTTGTCCGTAGAGGCAGTGGTGGAACTTCTTTATTCCCCATACTAGAATATGGGCCTCTCGGTTGATCTGTGCGTAGTTGCGTTCTGCACTCATCAGTGATCTTGAAGCAAACGCAATCGGGCGTTCAGATCCATCTTTCATAATATGTGACAGAATTGCTCTAATGTCATAAGGGGATGCATTGCGTGCCAGTCTGTTGGGCAGAGATGGGTCATAATGGGTGAGCAGTTCATCAGATGTTATTTGTCTCTTTGTTTCCTTGAATGCTTTTTCACATCTTTCTGACCATTCCCTGTTTGCAATAGTGCATTCAATGGGTGCAGCACTGTGGCAATGATTGGAAGAAATGAGTGGTAGTAGTTTACAAGGCCCAACTATGACCTGAGTTGTGACACATTTTTTGGATTTGATGCCTGTAGCATTGCTTCAGTCTTCTCTATGACTTATAAGCCATGCTTGCCATTGACATGCCTGCAATATGAGATTTAATTCTTGAAAAACTCACATCTCTCTCTCTTTGCGCGCAGACCATACTCACTCAGCCTGGTAAGCACTTTACCAAAGTGCTGGAGGTGCTGTTCCTCATCCTTGCCAGTCACGATGACGTCATCGTGTTCCTGTGATACCTCGGAGCACCTGGTCTATTGCTCTTTGCTGGAGCTGATACGACACCAAAGACGAGATAATTATACTGGAACAGTCCCTTGTGAGTGTTGATTGTGAGGAACTTCCTGCTTGACTCCTCAATCTCCATCTGTAGATAGGCTTGTGACAAGTCAATCTTTGAAAACCTCTCTTTGCCTGACAAAGATGCAAAAATGCCTTCTATTTGTGACAGGGGATTCTGCACAGTATGCAGCACTGGAATGATGCTCACTTTGAAATCCCCACATATGCAAGCACCACCAGCCTTCATTTTCTTGATCACCAGGACAATGGGCATGGCCTAATTGCTCCACTCAACCTTGTAGAGAATTACAGACGCCTCCAAGCTCTGAAATTCGGCATCCACTTTAGGACGTAGTACGTAAGGCACTGGAAGCGCTTTATGGAATCTTGGCATTGCTGCTTCATCCAGTTCAAGTCTGGTCTTCATGCCTTCTCATTAGCATTAAGCAGCTGTGACAGTCTCTGGTTAGTGCTACCATTTGGGCTTCAGTTGTCAGTTGATGACACATTGAGAGCATTGAATGTGTGCCAGAGTAGTTGGATTTTTCTCAACGATTCATGTCCAAAAAGTGCTGGCCCTCCACTTTTCAACACATAAAGCTCTAACTGCTGTGTTTGGCCTCCATACATCACATTCACTTTCAGTGTGCTAAGATGAGGCAAACTTCAGAGTGGAGGAGCAACACCTTATATTCTGGGAGCAAACACAAGGAAATCTGCAGATGCTGGAAATTCAAACAACACACACAAAATGCTGGTGGGACACAGCAGGCCAGGCAGCATCTATAAGGAGAAGCATGTCGACGTTTCAGGCCGAGACCCTTCGTCAGGCCGGGCCTGGCCTGCTGTGTCCCACCAGCATTTTGTGTGTGTAGTTCCTTATATTCTGGGTAGTCTCCAAACTGATGGCATGAATATTGTTCTCTCTTTCCGGTAAAAACATTTTCCCTCCCCTTCCCCTCTTCTATTCTCCACTCTGACCTCTTACCTCTTTGCACCTGCCTATCATCTCCCCTTCCTTCCCTTTTTCCGATGTTCCACTCTCCTCTCTTATCAGATTGCTTCCTCTCCAGCTCTTTATCTTTTCTACTCACTTGGCTTCACCTATCACCTTCTAGCTATCCAACTTTCTTTCCCCCCCCCATTTTTTTATTCTGACATCTTTCCCTTTCTTTCCAGTCCTGACAAAGGATCTTAGCCTGAAACATTGACTGTTTTATTCATCTCCATAAATGCTGCCTGACCTGCTGAGGTCTTGCAGGATTTTGTCTGTGTCTGGATTTCCAACATCTGTAGACTTTCCCTTGTTTATAATGCTACCGAGCCACCCTCTTTCTTAAGGCTGCAATCTCAGTACTCTGCTCTAGATCATCTGAAGGAAGGAGTGTGAGCACAGTTCATCCTGCCTCTATGGAGCGGGCTCTGTATCAAAAGATCACTTTGGAAGAGTCCAAGGCACAAAGTTAGCTCCTCACCTCTAACGGTACCTTCCTCACATTAACCACCTCCTCCGACTGCAAGAGGGGAAGATCTTGGAGATGACGCAATTCCCTTTGGCTCTGCCTTGTTTCCTGAAAACCTTTGAGGATGAAGAGCCTCTTGATGTTCCCCTTGGATGCTTCCTACCGGTACATCAGGGAAACAGAGCAGGAGGGTCAGTCTTCACATGTAGACACAAGAGATTTTGCATATGCTTGGAACCTTTATTAATTATTATTATTTATTTTATTATTTAGAGATAATAATAATAATAATAATCTTGACAACATACACAGACTGTTGCTGGAGGGACTCAACAGGTTCCATGGAGAGAAATAACTCGTTAACATTTCAGGTCAAGGCCCTTCATTAGGATTAGGAAGAACCTTCACTGTAGTAGCCCTTACACCCCTTCTTTTCTTTTTACCCACCTTCGCATCACCTCCCTCTGGTTCTCCTCACTCCCTTTATTCCATGGTCTAGTGTCCTCTCCTATTAGATTCCTTCTTCATTCCTTTACTTCTTCCACCTATCAGCTCCTAATTTTTCACTTTATTCCCTTATAACCAGCTCCCACATCTACCTGCATTCCATTTCATCAGATCTCAACTATCACCTGAAGGCTTGTTCTCTTCCCCCACTCCCACCTTCTTATTCTGGCATCTACCCCCTTCCTTCGAGTCCTGATGAAGAGTCTTGGCTGAAACATCAACTATTCATTTCCCTCCTTGGTTATTGCCTGACCTGCTGAATTCCTTCAGCATCCTGTAGGAATTCTTCATATCTAGTCCCTTTTTAGACTCTTAACATTTACAAGATCCACATCTGGATGTTCAAATTTCTATTATTCCATATTACCTATTTTACTGGTGCCCAAGAAGAATGTGATGACCTAAATTCATGATTACTGTCTGGTAGCAATTCAATCAACTGTAATGAAGTTCTTCAGGAGGTTGGTTATGCCTGGACTGCATCAATTTTCCTACCACTACAATAGGTCTACAGTACATGTGATTTGATGCAATTTCTCTGATCTTTACTGGTCTATCTGGACAACAGGAACACGTAAGCCAGGCTGCCTGAATCGACTACAGCTTGGAGCTCAATGCAATTATCCCTTCCAGATCCATCACCAACATTCAAGATCTGGGCCTCTGTACCTCCCTCTTCAAATAGATGTTCAACTTCCTAGCTAGCAGACCTCAATCAGTGCAGATGGCTAACAACATCTCCTCCTCGCTGACCATCAACACAGGTCCACCTCAAGGTTGCACTCTCAGCACCCTGCTCTACCCTGTACACACATAAGCACAGCTCCAATGCCATCTTCAAATTTGCTGATAACACTACTGTTGTTGGACTAATCACAGACAGCAATGAGTTAGCTGACCAGTGTAATGTTCATATTCGCATTCTCATTAGTTAACCTTCAGGGTGCAATCAAATTCCTCGCTTACAAAGTAAAAAAAACTGTGTGGAAATTATAAATATTGCTATAAATTTTAATTATAAACACAAGAGATTCTGCAGTTGCTGGAAACTCAGTTACACACACAAAATGATGGAGGAATTCAACAAGACAGGCAACATCTATGGAGTGGAATAAACAGTCAACATTTTGGGCCAAGTCCCTTCATCAAGACTCATGAAGTAAATTTAATAATGATCAGATGGTGCAATTTAGTGATGCAAACTGAGCTTGTGTAAAAAGAAATGCTAAAATGGCAAGAAAAGAAGAATGCCTTAAATAGTGTTTTATTGTGTTCCTTAAAACCAATAGGACTGTTGCTGGTCCCCTGGGGTGATACAGTACTACAATAATCCAAACCCAGCCTGGATCCACCCTGCCTAGAAGTGGTAGAATGCTATGCTTGCTGCATTGCTGTCTGGTAAGGGCGGGAAAGGGGTGCTACTGTACAGGATCGAAGTAGGCTGCAAAGAGTTGGAAAATTAATCAGCTCCATCATAGGCACTAGCTTCTG
Source organism: Hypanus sabinus (assembly GCF_030144855.1). Classification (NCBI taxonomy): domain Eukaryota; kingdom Metazoa; phylum Chordata; class Chondrichthyes; order Myliobatiformes; family Dasyatidae; genus Hypanus; species Hypanus sabinus. The sequence goes on from NC_082719.1 coordinate 82,272,702, forward strand.
GAGTGTCCAGCACATCTTCACAGTGCGGTGTCTCAGAAAAGCGGCATCCATCTTTAAGGACCCCCATCACCCAGGATATGCCCTCTTCTTACTGTTACCAGCAGGAAGCAGGTACAGAAGCCTGAAGGCACACACTCAATGATTCAGCAACAGCTTCTTCCCCTCTGCCATCTGATGCCTAAATGGACTTTGAACCCATGAACATTGGTTTTTATTTCTGCTTTTGCACTACTTATTTTATTTAACTTACAAATATATACATACACACACACACACACACACACACACACACACACACACACGCACACACACACACACACACACACACACACACACACACACACACACACACACACACACACACACACACACACACATATATATATAGTACTGCTGCCACTAAGTTAACTAGTATGACAATATACACTGGTGATCTTAAATCTGATTGGGATTCTGATACTGTGGCCCTTGTTTTGTTTCTTTTATTTTTTTATATAGCTTTTTAGGTCAGGAATATTTATTCAATGATTTGCACCATCTGTTGCAGTTATAGTGTGAACCTCCCCTTTAAATGGTGCTGGGTACTTGAAGTAACAGTAGCTACTTACAACATTGGTCCTTTCTGGAGCTTGAAGATATTCAGTAGCTTGGTTCGTGCCGGTTACAGCCAGCAATCATGTAAATTAGCAGGCACACAAAGACGGTGTGGGCTATTTACAGATCATGGTCCCTGCACTCATTTTACCTCCCTAAATGAACAGAATAAATCAAACGACAAAAAAACTCTTAGCAAAAGGAATTATAAAGTGATGTGGATTGAGTGTGAAACAGTATTAATAGAAAAGGCTGCTTTTGAGAGAGAAAGGGTCACCAAGTTTCTATTCAGTAGTAACCTCGTTTGGAAAGGGATTGAGACAGTATCCAGCACACTGCTGTCGGTTATAGTCTGTCCAAATCTGTGCTCAGTCTGAGCGTAATCTGCTCTGGCTGGGCTTCTCTCCAGTATATTTGGATTGGGGCAGATTTTGTTGGTATCTTTGTTTGTATTCACAAAACTGGCATGCTGCTCCATTCAACAGGCAATAAAAGATCGGCCAAGTTACCCGCACCAGCATCCAATAGGATCGCACATCTGACAGCTAGCGTACTGTTATCCTGCGCAATGGCCCAAATGTCTGTAAACCTCTCAGCTGAATCTGATAAAGTTTCTCACCAGGAGTCCATGGAAGGTACTCTCCGAACAAGGAATTACAGGTCTTCTTTTCACTCACAGTATCTGCAGAAATACCATCCTTCACGTGATAAAATAAAACCAAAAGAAAAATGGACACAGAAAATTCTCACCATGAAATGGAAGATGCTGGAAACACTCAATAGGTCAGATAGCCGTCTACATTTTGTGTCCGAGAACCTTTCTCAGAGCATATAACTGAAATGTTAACATAATAAAATATCCAAACTCAAAACAGATGGTTGTGATATGTAAAAGAAGTTTTCATTACTCCACTTCCTATTTTAAGTATTTGTAAAAATTAGTCAGTTTCTCCGAACTTGCCTGTAGGTTATAAGATAAGACAGGAATGATTGGCTCTTCTCACCTTTTTGTTTGTTTATGTGCACGAATTGAGTGACCCGTAAGATAAGACAGAGACAGGAATGGTGTTTCAAAGGATTCAAAGTACGTTTATTACCAAATAGTGTATAAATTACACAACCTTGAGATTTGTCTGCTTACAGGCAGCCACAAAGCAAGAAAGCCGAAAGGAACTCAATTAAATAAAGACCAACATCCAATGTGCAAAGAAAGAGAGGGAAACACAAATCCTGCAGACAATAAAACCAAGCACCAGCATTCTGAACCAAATTGACTCCATAGGCTGGGAGTTCAGAACAGCCAGAGTTGCCCATAGCCTCAGTCTCATTTCGGGGAAATTGCCGCGAAGCTTGCAGGCACAAAGAGTGTAGCAGCCGGAGTAGTCTCACAGCTGCCGAGAGAGGAGTGAACATCATGGAAGATCGAGCAGAGTCAGTCTGTCTCTCACCTCCACTCCACTGGTATGTGAGACTAGAACAAGGGACATATTGTCAAGATTCAGGGTGGAGTTGAGAGGGAACTGCCTTTTCCCAGAGAGTAGTGAATCTGTAAAATTCTCTGTCCAAGGAAGCAGTAGAGGCTACATCATTAAATATATTTAGCTTGGTTTGGTATTGGTTCATTTTTGTCACATGTACCAAGAAACAGTGAAAAGCTCATTTTGCATTCTAATGTACAGATCAAATTATTACATAGTGCTTTGAGCTAATATAAGGGTAAGCAATAACAATGCAGAATAAAGTGTAAAAGTCACCAAAAATGTGCAGTGCAGATAGACGTTAAAGTGCAAGATCTTAACAAGGTAGATCATGAGGCCAAGCGTCCATCTTATCAAATAAAAGGTGTATTTAGGAGTCTGGTAACCGTGGGATAGCTGTCCTTGAGCCCGGTGATACATGCTTTTGGCTTTTGTATCTTCTGCCTGGTGGGAGAAGGGAAAAGTGAGAAAGTCCATGGCCAGATCAGCCATGATCATATTGAATGGTGAAATAGGCTGTTCAGGGCAGATGGCCTACTCCTATTTTTCATCTCCTTCTGTTCAAAACAAAGAATCCATCCCAGCACATCATCAGCCCTAATACAACCTCATTTTGTTCCAAAGGCCAGTATAAACCTTTTGTTCCTAGTTGACACAGAGACTGAGGCCACAGAATGTAGGACATGGAACAACACAACAGAGGAATTCCACAAAGTCCATACCAATCAATCTATGTCAAGCCCATCTTCCTGCAGAAGGTCTATATCCTTCCATCCCCTGTCTGTTCATGCACCTGACTAAAACAATCTTACTTGTTGCTGTCATATCTGCTTCCACTACCTTCCTTAACAGCACATTCCAGGCACCTAATTATACTTGTCTTGTCCCCTTTAAACTTACCCCTTCTCATCTTAAATCTATTCCTTCTAGAATATGATATTTCTAACCTGGGATAAAGATTCTGACTCTGTGCCCTATCTCCTTATCTATACCTCCCTTGAATTTCAACTTACTCTCTCTCTCTCTCTCTCTCTCTCTCTCTCTCTCTCTCTCTCTCGTTAAAGCTATCTCCTGCATGTGTGCTTTTATTTAATTGGTACATAGCTACACAGACACAATTATCCACAAAGCAAGGAGTAGGAAGGACCCTTTAACGGAAGTTGCGCAGGGACTGTTAGAGTATTACACCTGAGTGAGTTTTGTTGAGAAGCTGGATAGCTACAGTAAAGAAGCTTCAGAGATGACTTGTAGTCCTTGTGGTGAGGGAGCTGTAGCTGTAGCTGTTGCCTGATGGCAATCTGGTGACTAGGTGACTGCCAGGGTGGATGGAGTCAGCAATAATGTTTTCAGCTCTTTGTCGCTCTGGCGATGAGCAGGTCGTGCCAGTGTTTCCTCTGCTGAGTGGATAACTCACTGCAGCCTGGACTTGGAGAGGGAGGAGGCGGAGGGAAACCAAATAATCATAGAGGTGGTCACAACACTCTCAATGGCGCCTGAGTAAAAACTCACCAGAATACACCCTGAGGTGTTAAGTTTTCTAAGACAGTGTAGGAGGAACAATTCCTGCTGGGCTTTCCTAGGGATGAGTGTAATGTACTTCTCTCACTTCAGTGTATTGATATTGGAAGTGTAGAAGTGCCCAGGAATTTGAATGACTCTACCACAGACACAGCCTGACCATTAAATCCCAATGGTGGGGTGGGGGGGTGGAAGGTAGAGATCACCAGCAAGTGGTAAGTGTGGGCTCCCTCACCTCCACCCTCTGACTCTCAATACAGGAGCCCCTCAGGGTTGTGTACTAAGTCCCCCCCCCTTTACTCCCTGTATACCCATGACTGTGTCACCACCCACAACTCCAATTTGCTAATTAAGTTTGCAGATGATACTACATTGATTGGCCTGATCTCAAATAATAATGAGGCAGCCTACAGAGAAGAAGTCATCACCCTGAAACAGTGATGTCAAGAAAACAACCTCTCCCTCAATGTCAGAAAAACAAAGGAGCTGGTTGTGGATTACAGGAGGAATGGAGACAGACTAACCCCTATTGACATCAATGAATCTGGGGTTGAGAGGGTGAACAGCTTCAAGTTTCTCAGTATACACATCAGCAAGGGTCTCACTTGGTCTGTACATACCGACTGTGTGGTGAGAAAGGCACAATTCTTCTTTCACCTCAGACAGTTGAAGAAGCTCGGCATGAGTCCCCAAATCCTAAGGACTTTTGACAGCAACACAATTGAGAGCATCCTGACTGGCTGCAACACCGCCTGGTATGGGAACTGTACCTCCCTCAATCGCAGGACTCTGCAGAGTGGTACAGACAGCCCAGCGCATCTGCAGATGTGAACATCGCACTATTCAGGACATTTACAGAGACAGGTGTGTAAAAAGGGCCCAAAAGATCACTGGGGACCCAAATTCCCCCCAACCACAAACTGTTCCAGTTGCTACCATCCAGTGAACAGCACAGAAGCATAAAAGCCAGGACCAACAGGCTCCCGGACAGATTCTTCCACCAGGCCATCAGACTGATTAATTCATGCTGATACAATTGTATTTCTGAGCTATACTGACTGTTGTGTTGTATATCTGACTGTACGCACCATTTATTACAAATTACTATAATTTACACATTGCACATTCAGATGGAAAGATTTTTGACCCTCACGTATGTGAAGGATGTAAGAAATAAAGTCAATTCAGTTCAGTCAAGTTGCTCAATTGTTCAAGTTCTGTTCAACCACAACCCCGCACTATTCCGCTACTCAGACAATCTATTTGTATCTGCTCAAAATGACTTTCCAGGAACATGAAAAATGAGCACAAGGACAATAAAGACACTGCCAATCACTCCCCACCCCCCACCAGCGCCATAATCATTAAATTTTTAACACTTGAAGGTCACATTTGATCATACAAATACCTCCCACCCTCCCTCCTGCTCACTCTTTCTTTACCCTACCATTAACAGTTGAAACCCCTACCTGACTCATGGAACACCTTTCTTCCACAGCTAAGACATGTTTTTCAAAAATCATCTTTTTTCATAAAACTTTCGTCCCTTCACACTCCCTTCTTGTTTCCTATCACTCACATTCACTTCCAATTGCAAAATGTTTTGGAGCTTGTTTCTCACTGACAGTATTTGGTAATGTTATTGTATTTCATTATGACTGGAAAACTGGATTAGCTCAGAGCTGAAGAGTTTTTCTGAGTGTTGAGAAATGCAAACTCATCAGTGGGATTTCCGTTCTCCCAAGATCTTTTTGAGTAAAAATCCCCAAATTGACATTTCCATTGATGATTATAAACCATAGAACCGTAGAACACCACAGCACAAAAAACAGACCATTCAGCCCTTCTAGTCTGTGCTGAAACTTTTAATAGTTTATAAGCAGATAAAAGGAATAAAAATACTCATAGGAGAAAACTCTTGAAGGAAAAAGAGAAGGCATGAGATAGATCTGGTGGGTAGGGTTAAAAAAAATCATAAGTGATTCCATAGCTAAAGAGAAAAGGAGTGACTAGGGAGAAAACAGATCCCAAGATCTGTGACTAGGAGGCTAGATGCAAAACTGCAAAGGCCCTTGCAGAGATATTTGCTTCATTTGCCACTGGTGAAGCTCCTGAAGGCTGGAAGGTGGCTAATGTTAGGAAGGGAAGCAGGAACAAGCCAGTGAACTACAGGCCAGTCAGCCTGGCATCAGTGGAGGGTATTTGGTGTGGCAGATGATGTTTTAGGTTTAAATGCAAGCCAGTCGGATATCACTGCATTTACATTGCTATTAGCCCATAGGAGAATCTGGCTGGTCTGGAAATCTGCCACTCTCCCATCTGCTGCTGCTTGGTTAGAGGGCTGTTACGAGCCCCGTAACTGGGTCACTTACCAGCAAAGATAGAGAGGTCCGTTGAAGTCTGATGGTACTATTTTTAACGGTATTTATTGATAAAAATACACAAAATTAATATCAATGCAAACATACAGATAATATACGTCGTCAAAACTAAATCTAAAAGCGCAGGTATAATAATAATCAATAAGAAATAATTCTGTCGTTGTCTAGGGGATAACGTATTGTCCGATGGAAATATAAAAGTCACTCAAGTTCATTCAGGCTGCAGCTTTTGGTTGGAGAGAGAGACGATGTTTTTAGAACTTGCCCATTTTCCTTTTTATGAGTCGATCCTTCGAAATGTTGTCGGTGGTGATCTCTTCTTTAGCTAAGCCGTCTTCCATGGTAAGGCCTGAATCTCAGGCAACGGGAAAGGACACACGTGGGCCCTCCACCGGCTGTCGCTATTAAACGCTGTCACTGGATTTCTAGCTGGATTCCTGGTGCGTCAAAAGGGGTTGTTCCCCGGACCTACTTTTATCCTTACTCACAGGGTCTCAGATGTCAATCAGGTTGGAATGATGCCACCCCTCAACCCAGCCCACTTTGGTCATTCCCTGAGGGCTTCAAATAAATGGTACAGTACTCAATACACAATTCCGTCTCCAAGAGACAATGGCCATTTCCCATGGCTTTGTATCGCTGAGGGGCCAGGACATTCCAAACCCCTTGTGGATTCTGCGTGTCTCTCTCTCATTTCCTGGGTCTCCTGACCTGAATTAATAGCGATCTTGCGATACTTAAAAGGGAGGGGGCTACTTTGTACCCTTCGGCCCCTCAGAGTTGGGGCACAGGCGTAACAGGGCGTAATGTTTTTTCTAAAATTAGAAAAGATTACATTCACTTTGAGGGGATCTGTGAAAAAGTTCTATTCGAAATGAGGACCTTTCTTGTCATATTTTGGGAGTCTTAAGGAATTACCTACTAGTTGAGGGCATTTAATTGGACTTGGGAAGTTGCCTCCCTTTTAACACGCATCTGGTTTACCTCACAGGGTGGTTGATGAATTGTAATATGAGTGTATTTTGGATCATCTGACATGTTGTGGATGTGTGTGGGCCTTCATCTTGAAGTAGTGTGGGGGTATGGCTGTGAAATGTCCGTACTTGTATTTGTGAAGTGTTGTATTGTAAATACATTAGCTGCCATGGTATATTTGGGGAGGGCGGATGAGGGGAGGTTTGTTTAGGGGTAAGATATAAAAGCAAAATGGAGGAAAATGTAATCCATTATGTATTCTGTATTGTGTGATTCCTTCAATAAAATATATAAAAATATATTTTTAAAAATGCAAATAAAAGATTGATGAGGGTATGGCAGAGAATGTTGTCTATTTGGACATTAGCAAGGCATTTGAAAAGGTCCCAGCTGAATCCCATGGAATCCAGGAGAAACTAATTATGTGGTTTCAATCACAAACATGAGAAAATCTGCAGATTCAGGAAATCCAAGTGTGTGTCGCTCAGTTGTTCTCAAAACTGGGGTGGCGGTTGAAGGTTGTTTCTTGGAATGGAACTCAAGACTGCTCCTGTGCTGCAGGGGTCAGTGTTGGGATCCTTGTTACTCATTATTTATAAAAATGCTTAGCTTCTGATTATCATAAATTATTGATAGTGAAGAAGGTTATTGTGGATTACAGAGGGATCCTGATCAGTCAGGGAAGTGGGCCGAGGAGTGGCAAATGGATTTCAGTTCAGACCATGGTGAGGTGATACGCTTTGGAAAGTCAAATTGATATAGGACCCATACTACGAATGGTAGGGCACTAGAGAGTATGATGAAATAGTGAGGCCTTGGAACACAAGTGCATAGTTCATTGAAAACAAGCGGACAGGGTAGTGAAACAGGTGTTTAGCACACTGGCCTTCATCGCTCACAGCAATGAGTATGGGAGTTGGGACTTACGTTGCAGTCGTATAAGTCACTGGCGACACCGCACTTGGAGAACTGTGCACAGTTTTGGTCACCCTGTTGTAGGAAAGATGTGGTTAAACTGGAAGGAATTTACAAGGAAGTTGCTAGAACTGGAGGGACCGATTTATAGGGAGAGGCTGGCCAGGCTAGTACTTTATTCCTTGGTAAGTGGGAGAAAGAGGGGCGACCTTGTTTAAAATATAAAAGGCACATATAAGGTGAACAGGAACAGTATTTTTCTCAAGATAAGGAACGTAGCTTTTAAAGGGACCCAGGGGGCAACTTTTCCACACAGAGGTTGGTGAATTTATGGAATGAGCTGTCGGTACAAATGATAGAGGCAGATATACAATGATATCATATAAAAAGCCCCAGGATAGGTACCTGGAGAGGCAAGGCTTAGAAGGATATGGGCCAAACATGGGAAATTAAGACTAGAAGGGTGTGCACTATGATTGGACTGAAGGATCTGTATCTGTACTATATTGCTCTATGAATCTATGACTCTAACAACAGTGAAATGTGCAATGCCAGTAAATGGCAGGGAACATGTGACCCCTCACCTTTTTTTCTCTAGTCCTGTTGAAGAGCCTCGGCCTGAAACGTCGACTGTACTCTTTTCCGTAGATGCTGCCTGGCCTGCTGAGCTCCTCCACCATTTTGGGTTTGTTGCTTCGATTTCCAGCATCCGCAGATTTTCTCTTGTTAGTGATTTTGCAACATAAGTTGTCCATTTGAAACCTCTGCACAGACCACTATTTATGGTGAAGCCTCTAAGTGTGCTGATGTTGTTATCTTTCTGCTAATATTCCAGTACAGGCAGTCCCTGGGTTGCATAAGGGTTCTGTTCCTGGGAACCTTCTGTAAACTAGTTTCTCTGTAAGTCAGAAACGTTCATTTACAATAGTTTCCCATATCATATTGCTCTTCGTATATATGCTTTGGAAGTGCATTTCAAACTCTACATACTTAGACCACAAGACATAGGAGCAGAATTAGGCCATTCAGCCCATCGAGTTTGCTCCACCAATCCTTCATAGCTAATCCCAGATTCCACTCAACCCCATACACCTGCTTCTTGCCATTAACTTCTTTCATTGCACTGAGTAATCACCTGAACTAATGGAATATATACAGTGTCCAGTCATTAACTGGAACATTATATTATTGAACATGAAAAAAACGTGTAAAAGATTTATGAGATAATTTGTGTAAGGGTGTATTTCCGTAAGTCAGATCATTCACAAGCTGGGAAACTCCTCTGCTTTACCTATGGCTCTATTCTTCACCAACTGTGACATTATAACTTCTCTGGCTGTGTCTCTGCCAGCAACCTCATTCTACACATCCATGTCTTTCTCCTTCCACTGTTGAATTTGTGGACTCCCTCTCTTCCTGGTCCTCAGCTTCTCCTCTTTTGCCCCACTACCAGGATAGCATTCGACCATGTTGACTGCAGCGGCTTTCCATCGTTTTTTATTCTGTTCCAGTATATTGAATTGGATGGGCCAAGCCCTGTGGAAGTGTGCTGTGCTATGCTTCCAGCTGGCAGTATATCACACATCCATCAAAACATACAGTGAGATGGGTCATTTGTGTTGACAGCTTGAAGATGTGCTTGGGGCAGCCACACATTCCAGCTCCAGCAGAACTTTCCCACAATGTTTAGCAGTGCAACCCAAGGAGCAGCAAGAAAACAAAACAACAGGAGTAAAGCGTGCTCCTTTCCCATCCACTCAGCCTTGCACAGCCCCAGGATAGGCTGTCTCCAGAGTTCCTGGCCATAGACTCACAGTCATTGGGCATCCAACTGTAAGTCTATTGCCCAGATTCGTAGATATCAAGACTTCGACTTGTGGACATGCCACAGGCTTGCTGATTGTAATCCTTGACCATTGGGTTTCGACCTCCGGTATCAACCCAAAGACTCACCAATCAAGGGACTTTGAACTCCAGGCCTTGACTTCTGGACTCATACAGACCTCTGACCATGGTACTCTCCACCACAGTAAACTGGGAATCCATATCACTGACGAATATGGATTATAAGGTTCTCTCTAAGTTCATCACCAACCCCGTCAAATTTTCTTGGACAGATAATCTACTTCGCAGCGTAGCTGGGAAAATCTCTGACAACATGGCCCTGCTCAGGGATACCATTGTGTTCGTGCAGGAGAGCGGCATGGACTTTTTCTTCATTAACTTGGACTAGAAGAAGGCCTTTGATCAAATATCGCACTCATACAAGATAAAAGTGCTCACCAAAATGAGGTTTGGAAAAAAATATGAGATTGGATCCAACTGCTCTCTTAGACAACAGTAGCAGTGTTCAAATTAATGGGTGGAAACAGAAAGCTTCCCCATCAAATCTAGAGTAAAGCAAGGTCACTAGTGTAGTTAGGGAGAGTATAGAATATCTGAAGAATAGAATTTATGCCAAGGAGAAGAACATTGATGATAGTGTGACCATTGTGTGGTGTTCTAATAATTTAGAACATGTGATCAAGATGGAGATGGTGTTGGGTCGATCAGTGAGCATTAAGAAATGGAAAAGACTACAGAAAATGGTGGATACAGCCCCATCCATCACAGGCAAAGCCCTTCCCATCACTGTATACATTTACATGGAACACTGCCACAATAGAGCAGTATCCATCATCCAAGATTCCCACCATCCAGGCCGTGCTCCCTTTTCACTACTTCCATTGGGCAGTAGGTACAGAAGCCGTAGGTCCCACACCACCCAGTTCAGGAACAGTTATTCCAGCATCTGCAGATTTTCTCTTGTTTGTGACTCCACTACCTTTTGTAACATTTTCCGCTCAAAGGCTTTGGTGTTCCCAAAACAGGCCATGATGCAGCCAGTCTGCACACTTTCCACCACAGATCTATAGAAGTTTGCCAAGGTTTTTGATGACATGCCAAATCTCCACAGACTTCTGAGGAAGTAGAGATGTTGTTGTGCTTTCTTCGCAATTATATTTATATGATGGGTCCGGCACAGGTCCTCTGAGATAGTGACATGGAGAATTTAAAGTTACTGACGCTCTCCAATGATTACTGGCTCATGGACCTCTGGTTTCCCTCTCCTGAAGCCTACAATCATTTCTTTGGTCTTATTGACATTGAGTGAGTGGTTGTTGCTATCACACCACTCAGCCTAATTTTCAGTCTCCCTCCTGTATGCTGATTCATCACCCCCTTTGAAACAGCCCACAACAGTGGTGTCATCAGCGAACTTGTATATGGTGTTGGTGCTGTACTTAGCCACATAGTCATAAGTGTAAAGCAAGCAGAGCAGGGGGCTAAGTGCGCATCCCTGCGGTGCTGATGGAGATTGTGGAGGAGATATTTTCACCAATCCAAACTGACTGGGATCTGCAAGTGAGGATATCCCAGGATCCAATTCCGCAAAGGGGTTTTAGGGCCCTGGTCTTGGTGTCTACTGATTAGTTTTGAGGGGATGATAGTGCTAAATGCCAAGCTGTAATTGATAAGGAGCATCCTGATATATGCATCTTTGCTGCCTAGATGTTTCAGGGTTTTGTGAAGAACCAACGAGATAGCATCTGCTGGAGACCTGTTGCTTCAGTAGGCAATTGGAGTGGATCCAAGTCACCGCTGACACAGGAGCTGATGTGCTTCAACACCAGCCTCTCAAAACACCTCATCACTATGGATGTAAGTGCCACTGAGAAATGGTCATTTAGACAGGTTACTACACTTCCCTTGGGCACCGGTACAATTGAAGACTGCTTGAAGCAGGTGGGTACCACACACTGCCGGAGAAAGAGGTGGAAGGTATCAGCAAATACACCAGCTAGCTGGTCAGCACAGGTCTTCAGTCTCGGCCAGGTACTCTGTCCAGATCGATGCTTTCCTTGGATTCACTCTCTTGAAGGAAGCCCAAGCTTCATCTGCAGATACAGAGACCAAAAGATCATTGGGAGACATGGGGGTGCACGATGGTTCCTCCACTTCACCAGAGAGATGGCTTTCGGGAAATCATACCCACACTTCTTGTAACATTCATGATCTCCATACTTGAATGCCTCTGACCTGGCACTCACCAAATTCTGGATTTCATTGTTAATCCCATTGTTCAACAGTAAGAGAAATGCATACATTAAATGGCATGACCCTATAAAACACTTAAGAATGTATAAAAGGAGCTCGGGATCCAAGTTCTTTGTTCCCTGAAAAGGGCATTACAATGGATTTGGTGGTAGAGAAGATGTTTGATATCAGTTGAGGCTTTGAATGTAAGAATCAGGAATTCATGCCACAGTTGTATGAAGCTATGCATAGTCTGCATTTGGAGTATTGTGTGTATTTCTACTCACACCATTACAGGAAGGATATGAGGGCTTTGGAAAGACATGGCAGGTCAGGCAGCATCTGAGGAGGTAAATGGACAGTCAATGTTTCGGACTAAGACCCTTCAACTGGACTGAGTCCATAAACCAATGCTGGTCTGACACTTGCAAAGGTGCGAGAGAATGTGCTGAGGGACCCACTGAAGCTCAGTGCAGCCACTGCAGAGGCTTTATCGGGAAAGATCAAGATCTTGGCTCTTGCTGCCACTGGACTCTTAAGGGTCTGGACCCCGGCTAACAGCCTCTCAAATGTAGATTGTCTAAGGAGCGGTATTGATTTAATGGTTCAATGAACATTGAGAAAAATGTGTGAAAACAGGAAAAAAGTGCCAATTTTACATCCGATAAATAATATTATGAAAATAGTGCTTATTTGTAATCAAATATTTTTCAATCGTCATCTTTATCTCAAACTTTACCCTTTATCCTTCCATGTACTGGCACTTAATGCTTACAATCCACACCTCATCCCTACACCAACTCAGTCACTGCCCTACTATAACTTTATATGGCCTGCAGCTACCTAGAAGAGTCCTGCACCTTCCTCATTTTTCCCAGAAACTCACACCATTGCTGCCCTGCTGAAATCCCTGCCAGCAGCCCTTTTCAATTTACTTTGGCCAACTCTTCTATATACCACTGTAATTTCCTTTACTCCACAGTAATACTGCTACATCAGACTTTACTTTCTCCCTATCAAATTTCAAGTTGAACTCCATCATATTATGATCACTGCCTCCTAAGGGTTCCTTTACCTTAAGCTCCCTAATCACCTTTGGTTCATTACATAAAACCCAGTCCAGAATAGCTGATCCCCTAGTAGGCTCAACCACAAACTGCTCTAAAAAGCCATCCTGTAGGCATTTAACAAACTCGAGATCCATTACCAACCTGATTTTCCCAATCAACCTGTATGTTAAGATCTCCCATGAATATCATACATGCCTTTTCTATTTCCTGTTGTACTCTGTGATCCACATCCCAGCTACTGTTGGGAGGCTTGTATATAACTCTCACCAGTGTCCTTCTACCCTTGCAGTTTCTTACCTCAATCCACAAGGATTCAACGTCTTTCAATTCTATGTCACATCTTTACACTATGCCATTCTTTACCTACAGAACACACCACCCCCTCTGCCTACATTCCTATCCCTCCAATACAACGTGTAACCTTGAACATTCAGCTCCCAACTACAACCATCCTTCAGCCATGATTCAGTGATGGTCACAACTTTGACAATCTGTAGCAGTGGAACAAGATATTACATCTTGTCAAACCAATATTACTTGACATTTTATATACTAAAGATCAACGGACAATTCTATATTAACAATGTATCTACAATGCTTCCTTTGAATTACATATGACTTTCACACCTCCTTCTTTGCATTACAGACATCCAAAATGAATGTTAAATAACATTGTCAGGTTTTCCTTTTTACTGCGGTTCACAGCTTGTAGGAACCCATTGTCCAGAGCTGCATTTTTAAATTTAATCTACAATCCATATTCAGATCTGAAGATTGGTGGCTGACGTTAGTTGCTGACATTAATCGTTAATATTTTACTTGTCCTAATCCCAAAAATGCCTTAACAAGTCCCTCTTGCAAAGAGTTACTTTGACACAGTTACCTTATCAGAGTTACCTTACGTACTGATACACCCACACCTAGTGCCACTTTATATACGTACAATCAGTTTATGTGTATGAATTAATCTTACATATTTATATTTATTGTGTTTTTTATGCTTATTGTCTTTTTACGTTGCATCAGATTTGGAGTAGCAAGCATTTTCTCCTTTCCACTCATGTATTGAGATATGAAAATTAATAATCTTGAATCCTGCATCTTGAATCTTGAAACCTTTCATTTTTCTGCACTTCCTTCTTAGTTTGTTGTCTTGCAACTTTTTATTCACTTCTAATTGTAAAATAATTTGCAATTTGTTTCTTATCCACTTTGAAAATTCACACAGCATATTATCAAAGCAAACGCTATGTTATCATCATACTCCAACAGATTTAACAATATTTTTGGAATGTAAATGAAATTAGTCAGCAGCTCTTTAAAATTCCCTGCATAAGAACACCACCTTTAATCCTGTACTTTGTCCTCACTTCTGTACCAATATGTGCACTCGCATTACAAGCAGAGTCCCTCCAACAAAGACTTATTTTCTGCCTGGCAAAAACTGTGGCCAGAAGGACGGACTATCACCTTTAATTGTCAGTGGGTATTCAAGTCATCATGCTGTTCACATGACGTTAAATACGGAAAGAATCAAAAGTGGGAGAGTCACAGAGAGCAAACCTTCAAAGGGCAGGTCTGAGAGTTTTAACATCACTAAGATCACACACAAGCTGCACTGAATTGCGAGAACGACAGAAGCCTCAGAGAGTTCAGTGAAGGTATTTTGCTTTGAAAACAAAGACATACAAATCCAAATATAATGCAGAGACCAAGACAAGTGCAGAAACTACTCTTCTTGCTCCTGGCTCAACTTTTAAAAATTGTTTTTTGTGATGCAGGACCTGAACATAAACAAAGTCATGAAGGTAAGATGATATGTTCTAAAGATAGACTGTGTTATATCATTGACTAAGCAAGCAGAGAGTGGAGCAAAATGATTTTTATTAATTGCTTGGAAAATCAGAGAACTGTGCTTGAGGTGTCAAATTGTTGCATCAAAGTACTCTGCTATTTTCAATAGGAAAAGGAATGAAAACTTAATGTCATTTAATGTAATTTAAGTTTTGATAACATTTCAAAAGCTTTTAACAAGTATAAAACTTGTCATTAACAAGAACATTGGGTACTGAGTATATGGAGTACTCATTTTACAAGCTATCCACATGAATGGATTCAAATTCTGTCTGTTATCTAGAGTGTGTAAAACTGCCTGACAGGACTATTGTAGAGAATTTTCACACCGTAATCATTCCAGTTGGTTGAGATTCAATATCATGGTCTAGAATGCTAAATGAGGCCACAAGTTTGAATGTATTTAGTCATGCTTACAGGGCAAAGGAGAATTTCTTCATTAGCATTTGCTATTATGAATTGTTCCAGCAAATATGCATGAGTTGGTAGTATTCTCAGACTAAAATCAATTTTTACCTTCAGTGGTCACTTTTTCAGGCACTTTTCTGGTAATTTAAATATTTTCCTATTTTCAAGTAAGTTTTAAAAATTAAGATCATTAAGATGTTTGTTTACCAGGGAGTAATGATGGACACAATTTTTCAGGCATTTTCCTGATATTTCAAGCATTTTCCTATTTTTATGTAGAAGCCTAAATAAGTTTTAAAAATTATTAGTTAAGATGTTTGTTTGCCAAGGGAAATAGGGACAAATTAACAATCAAATAATCTATATTTCAAATTCTTTATATATGCAGAACACTATGGATAGAAAAATGCAAATAAAGATAAAGACACTTTTTTGTCAAGACGTACACAAGCACACACACACACACACACACACACACACACACACACACATACACACACACACACACACACACACACACACACATACACACACAAAACTGAGAGAATACATTTTCAGAGATGTTATTGTTTAAGTTGGATTTCACATCTAAGCGTCATCTACTAAGTCAATTGAATATCAGAGGTTCCGTAGCCCTCTTTGAAAAGAGCCAATATCGTTCTCATATTGTTACTACAAAACGGTCCCCTAATTTGTATTTGGTTTCCCTGAAGAGTGGCCACATGTCATAAGTACTGGATGCAGTACATCAAATTTTGGAAGAAATGAAAATAGATCAGAGCTCCAGCTGGAAAGAGTGTTTGTTATCTGAAACTGGAGAGGAGGTTAAAAAACAGATATTGTGCCCCCCATGGTTGCTTGAGCAGGTGCCATGAGAAAGGGAATTGGTGCTGGTGGTAATGGAAGAGGGAAGCAGAATATACCAAAGAGAAGGTATCTTCAGATACTGAAAGAGAGGGGAAAATCATAAACTCAGGTGATTGCTCCCCTTCTCTCAGTCTTTTGATGGTAGGGGGTGGAGTTTGCTGCCAATTCTTGAGTCAGAGACACTCAAAATTAAAGCGAGACTGCAAACTGCAACATCATAACATTGTAACAACGAGCTGTTTGTTAGTCTCCCCTCTCGCTGCGGATGAAAAAGGGTGGCATCTCTCTCTCTCACTGGTTAGAGAGAGAGAGAGCTTGCGGCATGTTGAATTGTCGGGAGAACGATAGTTTTTGTTGGACTGCAGATCATGGTCTCTCTTTAGGGGCTTTGCTATTGCTTTCTTGGTGGGTGCTGGGTGCTGATGCTTCCTACTGGAATAAGTGGGGAGTGGGTTGATGCTTGTGTGTGGGAGGGGTGAGGGGAGGCCTTGGGTTTCTAACATTTTCCATCATTCATCCTTTGGGGTCCTCTTCTGCTTTGTGGATGTTTGCAATGGGTAAGGATTTCAGGTTGCATACTATATACATCCTCTGATATTAAATGGAACTATTGAACATCAGTCTGAAGGTGATGGAAATGATAGAGGGTGGTTTGGTTTGTTGATCTTGTAGCCTGGTATTGGTAAGACACAAAGCTGAGGGACACCTTATCCATTCTGGAACAGGTGACAGGAGAAATTCAGAGAATGGTTGACATCCTGTTAAGTGTGGTGGAGAGCAGGCACTATTGAGGAAAACTATAGGTATGAGGCATCTGAAATGCAAACATAAAATCTGGAAATGCAGTACTTGTGGAGGGAGAAAACAAGGTAAAGTTCAGATCAACCACATTCCATTGTAAAAGTCAGAAATCAAAAGTATTTGAAGTTCTGGAGAGAACAAGGAATGAAAGTGGTGGAACGGTGATCAAGAAGGATCATATGACCTAAATGGGGTTGCAAGCCCAGAGAAGAAAGTGGGGGCTTGCTACCCACAGCTGAGCTACCTGGATGAGATGTAAATCAAACAAGGTGAATGCGAGTGGAGGAGAGAGATAAAAGAAATGAGATGAAAATGATTAGATACAAAACTGTGCAGGTGTATATCAGAAATATGACAGAGAATGTAGGAAGTACTCAGCAGGTCAGGCACCTTCTGTGGAGAAAAGTAACTCTGTCTACACTTCTCACTGCTTCAGGAGTGCAGCCAGCATAATCAAAGACATTATTCACCCTGAACTTTCTCTCTTCTCCCCTCTCCTATCAGGCAGAACATGCAAAAGCCTGAAAGCACGTACCACCAGGCTCAAGGAGAGCTTCTACCCCACTGTTATAAGAGTATTAAATGGTACCATAAGCTGGAATCTTGATCTTATAATCTACTTGTTAGAATTTTGTACCCGATCGTTTACCTACGTTGCACGTTCTCTGTAGCTGTTACACTTTATTCTACGTTGCTATCGTTTCACCTTGTTCTACCTCAATGCTCCGTGAGATAATTTCCCTAATGTTTGTCCAATTCCCAGCTGGGAAGTGTCTACACAGCCAGTCATACCAGTCTAGCATCCAATATTTCTAATGCTTAGTCTTCTCCCACGCCAGGACCACCAGATTCAAAAACAGTTACTTCCCTCAAGGCATCAACTTGATCAACACCTCCACCCATTAACCGTCCCCACTTCATCATTTCCTGTCAGAGTCACCTTAGGTACAGATACTTCTGTACCTAATATTACTCTATGTATCTGCAATTGGTCTAGTCTTTTAAGCTAACCTTATGTACTTACATTTATTGTGTTTTGTGCTCTTTATGGTTATTGTGATTTTGAAGCTGCATCGAATCCAGACAAACAAACACCTTGTTCGTCTTTACTCTTATGTACTGAAAAATGACAATAAACACTTCCAAATTTTAAATCTTGAACCTTGATCTGTATGAACAGCGTGCAGGACAAGCTGTTCACTGGCACATCTTGGCACATGTGTCAATAATAAGCCAATTTCATTTCTAATAAACATAAATGATTTTTCATCAGAACTAGGTGTTTCTGATACAAACCGGAAAGGTTGGTGGACTGACATTGTTCAATTTAACATTGCCCTAAAAGACTGTAGCATGCTCACACAGAAGGTGAGATGGTGACTTCACTTTGAGTTTTAAGGAACAACATAAGATGTCAAGAACAGAATGGTTCGAGACACAATAGATTGTAGATGTCAGAACCTGTGGAGAAGAAATCAAACTGCTGGAGGAAATTAGTGGGTCAGGCAGCATCTGTGGTGACAGAGGGATGGTTGACCTTTTAGGTTGAGTGGTGAGGGAAGATAGTCGGTGTAAAAAAAGTGGGAGGGAGGGGAGAACCAGGCAGGTGATAGGTGAAACTAGGTGATCTGGGGATGACAGGTAGATGGAGTCAGACGGGAGAGAGAGCTGCAAGATTTGAGACCAGAGATTGGTGAGTGATGATGGAAACAGATAAGGAAAAAGTTTGGACAGATAGAGATTTATGGGGGAGGGGAATATAGAGATAGAGAATTGGACAAGGGAGAGATGATGGCAGGTGGTGCCAAGTAGAGGAGGGGACCAAGCAAATCCCTCAGAGTATGAGAGATGTAGGAGTTCACTTCAGATATTTCTTTGGCAGATAAGGCAAAGGAAAGTCTTAAGAGATTTCATACTTATATTAATACCAGAAGGATAAGTAGAAAAAGAATAGGGCCCTTTTAGAACCAGTGTGGTTGTCTATATATGGAGACATGAGAACTGGGCAAAGTCTTCAGTGAATACTTCTCATCTATATTTACTTTGGAGAAGGTCACTAAGGCTGCAGAATCCATGGAAGAGAACAGTAATATCCTGAAACATTAATATTTTAAAATTGTAGGTGTTAGTACTCTTGAGAGGCTAATGGTAGCTATCTTGCCAGGGCCTGACCAAGTGTATGCAGCAATAATAACAACAACAAAACGAGCTCCTTTCCATCCACTCACACACACAGACAGGCCTCCAGTCCCAGGATAGGCCATGTCCAGTCCTGCAGTCCTTAGGCCCAGGTTGTCAGATTCACAGACATAAAGCCTCCACTCTCCATACGCTGGTCAGGACTTGCAGACTCATGGACGTCTGGCCTCTGACCTCCGAACAAGTCATCCTAGTGACTTTGGGCTTCAGGCCTTTCCCTCCGGATTTGCTGTCTCCAGCCTTCAAGCCTCTACCTCTGGACTTGCCAGGCTCTGTGTACTTCGACTTTCGGCTTTGCCCTGAAGACTTCACTGACCTCTCAGTATCAACCCCAGGACTCACTGATCGTGGGTGTGATCTCCGGGCTCCTCCAGAACTCACCAATTGTGGATTTGACCTTTGAGCCTTGACTTCAAGACTTGCGCATTCCTCCACCCTTGGTGACCCTGGGGGGGGGGGTGGTCACTGGCCTTCGTGATTCCTCCCCTATGTACCTCTGAGCCAGGCCCCAACAACCAGGGCATGGCTGGCCTCTCCATGCCTACCAACACAACCTCTAGGACTGCTGACCTTCAACTGTCCAGTGCTCCGTACTGAATACAGTATTCTGTATTACTCTGATCACTGAATACTGGCTCCTGACTCTTCACTTCCTGCCTCTGACCTCTAACTCTCCCTCGTCTCTGACCCTAACTTGACCCCTAACTTCCCAGGACAGTCTCAATCCAAAACATTCTCTGTTCATTTCTGTCTATCCGTGCTGCCTGACCTGCTGAGTTCCTCCAGCATTCTGTGTCTTATTCCAGACATCAGCATCTGTGGCCTCTTTTGTCAAAATGAACATCTGTTTATTATCTTTCCCTGCATAAAGACAATGGTGTGAAATCAGATTCCCCTACACATGACACTAGGTTTGAAGGCCTTTTGGTGTTGGTGGAAGTTAAATTGTAAACAGATATTCCCTGAAAACTGGTCTCATTTTAACACCTGCTATCCATATAATTTCATAATTCCACAACAATCCCTAACACCTGTAGAACCAGAACAGGATTCCTGATTCAGGAATTTAAAACGTTATTGAGGCGCTGACATTAGGATATTGCAATTTTCTAATGTGGAAGTGGACCATCTGTGGGAGGCGAGAGAGGAGATTGCTGAGCCTCTGGCGATGATCTTTGCATCATCAATAGGGACGGGAGAGGTTCCAGAGGATTGGAGGGTTGCAAACGTTGTTCTCTTGTTCAAGAAACAAGGGATAGCCTGGGAAATTATAGGCCAGTGAATCTTACTTCAGTGGTGGGCAAGTTGTTGGAGAAGATCTGGAGAAGCAGGATTTATAAGCATTTGGAGAAATATAATCTGATTAGGGATAGTCAGAATGGCTTTGTCAAAAGCATGTCATGCTTTACAAGCCTGATTGAATTCTTTGAGAATGTAACAAAACACATTGATAAAGGTAGAGCAGTGGATGTAGTGTATATGGATTTCAGTAAGACATTTGATAAGGTTCCCCAAGCAAGGCTCATTCAGAGAGTAAGGAGGCATGGAATCCAAGGAGACCTTGCTTTGTGGATCCAGAATTGGCTTGTAGATGGTTTGTATTTTGCATGGAAGTCAGTGACCAGTGGGGTTCTGGAGTTTCAGGGACTACTCTTCTTTGGGATTTTTATTATGAATTGAATTGACTTTATTTTTTACATCCTTCACATACTTGAGGAGTAAAACTCTTTATGTTACATCTCCATCTAAATGTGCAATGTGCAATCATAGTAATTCCTAATCATTTATAGTAAATAGACCAGTCAATGTAATATATAGTACACTCAAATCAGCATGAGTTCATCAATCTGATGGCCTGGTGGAAGAAGCTGTCCAGGAGCCTGTTGGTCCTGGCTTTTATGCCACTTCCTGGATGGAAGCAGCTGGAATAGATTGTGGTTGGGATGACTTGAGTCCCCAGTGATGCTATGTGCTTTTTTTACACACCTGTCCTGGTAAATGTCCTGAATCATGGGAAGTTCGCAGCTACAGATGCGCTGGGCGGTCTGCACCACTCTCTGCTGAGTCCTGTGATTGAGGGAGGTACAGTTCCCACAGCAGGCAGTGATGCAGCCAGTCACGGTGCTTTCTATTGAGCCCCTGTAGAAAGTCCCTAGGATTTGGGGGCCCGTTCCAAACTTCCTCAGCTGACAGAGGTGAAAGAGGTGCTGTTGTGCCTTTTTCACCACACAGCTAGTATGCACAGGCCAGGTGAGGTCCTTGATGATGTGGATGCCAAGGAACTTAAAGCTGTTTACCCTCTCAACCCCAGATCCATTGATGTTAATCGGGGTTAGCTCTATGACTTGGATGACGAAGTACAAGGGTGGATTAGTAAGTTTGCTGATGACACAAAGATTGGGGGTGTTGTGAATAGTCTGGAGGGGTGTCAGAGGTTACAGCAGGACATCGATAGATTGCAGAAATGGGCTGAGAAGTGGCAGATGGAGTTCAACCCGGATAAGTGTGAAGTGGTTCTTTTTGGAAGGTCAAATTTGAAGGCAGAATATAGTATTAATTATACCATAATTAATTATAATTAATATAAAATATTAAAATATAAAATATATAATATATTAATATTAAATATAATTAATTATATAGTATATTATTATACTCTTGGCAGTGTGGAGGATCAGAGAGATCTTGGGGTCCATGTCCATAGGACACTCAAAGCTGCTGCTCAGAATGACAGTGTTGTTAAGAATGTGTATGGTTTGTTGGCATCCATCAACCATGGGATTGAGCTCAAGAGCCATGAGGAAATGTTACAGATATATAAGACCTTAGTCAGACCCCACTTGGAGTACTGTGTTCATTTCTGGTCACCTCACTTCTGGAAGGATGTGGATACTACAGAAAGAGTGAAGAGCAGGTTTACAAGGATGTTGCCTGGATTGGAGAGTGTGCCTTATGAAAATGGGTTGAGTGAACTTAGCCTTTTCTCCTTGGAGTAACGGAGGATGAGAGGTGACTTGATAGAAATGTATAAGATGATGAGAGGCATTGATCGTGTAGATACCCAGGGGCTTTCTCCCGCGGCTAAAATGGGAAACACGAGGGGGCATAGTTTTAAGGTGCTTGGAAGTAGGTACAAGGTGGATGTCAGAGGTAAGTTTTTCACACAGAGAGTGGTGGGTGCGTGGATTGTACTGCCATCAATGGTGGTAGAGATGGATACAACAGGGTCTTTTAAGGGACTCTTAGTTAGATACATGGAGCTTAGAAAATAGAAGGCTGTGTGGTAGAGTAAGGTAATTCAAGGCAGTCCCCAGAGTAGTTTACATGGTTGGCACAGCATCATGGGCCAAAAGGCCTGTAATGTGCTGTAGTTGTCTATGTACGATGTTCTGCATTCTATCTGTTTACCAATGTGTTGGGAAAGGCAGGGAGCAGTCTATGCTTGAACATGCATGAACTGGAATGTTGGGGGCTGGTAGTTGTGTACGGTCTGAAAGAGGACCTGAATAGATCAGAAGGCAAGAGGGAAGGACAGAGGGGCATAGAAACTGGAGAAAACAATGTTCATGCTGTCAAAGTCACCTAACAATTTACCCAATTTTTAAAATGTAAGCTGAACAACAAATTTAATAATGTTACATACTAGAAAACTTTTGTCAGATCTTATTCATTCCTTGCCTAAGCTCTTTGTACAAATATACTTACGTACTTTATTCTTGCAGCAACTCATTCTACATAATCTTCTGATCCTACCAAACAATCACTGGCTTGTTGATGTCGAACTGTAGTTCACAGAATTACACTTCATGAATTTGTACAGTTCAAACCTCAGTCAAATCAGCAGTTCAAACCTTTGCTACCACAAAAGCAGTAATGTTACTGGATCTTATTGGTTTTAAAGTCCATTGGGTCATCTTGTACTTGTGAATGTGGATGAATAGATGTAAGTTAGTTCTTCTTTTCATCAACTTGACTGCTTCATGCTGAGTTGGGGTTACTGCTGTGTGCAAGGTCATAGTTAAGTGCTTCCAAGAAGTGTCCATGGCTCTGGACAAGCCAGTGCACAACGGATGCTCTACCACTCAAAGATGTGAGCCATCAATTTGTTACAATTAACTCTGTAATTGTGATGAACGGTTTAATTTTTGGGATTATGAATATCCTGGAGTCTCCCACATTTTTCATTACACCTGGTAGTCCCCCATAGGACCAAGATTGCCTGCATTTGTATGGGTTTATTATTGTCACTTGTACCAAGATGCAGCAAAAAGCTTGCCTTGCAGAGATAGATCAAATCAGTACACAGTGTCTTGAGGTAGGAGAAGGATAAACAGTAACAATGCCAAATGAAGTGTAAATGCTACAGAGAACATGCAGTGCAGGTAAACAAAAGAGTGCAAGATCAGAATGAGGTAGATTGGGAGATTAATGTCCATATTTTCATATAAGAGGTCCATACAAGAGTTTGATAACACCAGGATAGAAACTGTCCATGGGACAAGGTTTCAGGCTTTTGTATCTTCTGCCTGATGGAAGAGAAAATGTCCAGGGTGGGTGGAGACCTTGAACTGTATACATTCTGAATGCACCTCTGTACTTGTGCAGAGGTAGCCAACCCCTCCAGCGTCTTCTGAAACTTCCAAGAAAATTAAAGTCGAGCCTTGACATGTCAGTGAAAAATCGGGTTGGGGGGGGGGGCGGAATATAAGAATTTTGAATTCAAATAACGGGTATCTCTTTCAGGTGATTCAAACATGAACATAGAGATGTAGAACACTACAGCACAGAAACAGCCCTTTGGCCCATCTAGTCTATTATTTTGCCTAGTTCCAATAGGACCATAGCACTCCATATCCCTCTCATCCATCTACCTATCCTACTGTAAGTGTCATAAAACGTCAGTCATAGGGACATTTATAACAAGGGTAGCTTTGTGATAAATT
This sequence comes from Hypanus sabinus, assembly GCF_030144855.1. Lineage (NCBI taxonomy): Eukaryota > Metazoa > Chordata > Chondrichthyes > Myliobatiformes > Dasyatidae > Hypanus > Hypanus sabinus. The sequence continues at coordinate 82,296,782 of NC_082719.1, forward strand.
TGATTCTGATAACTTGTAGAAGCAGGACAATTCACAGAAAATTTATTTCAGTAATATCAACACGATATTGCATAGATAGAGAGCATTTGATTAATAATAATAATGGGCATCACAGTAGTGTAGTGGTTAGCACAACGCTCTGTTAATACAGGTGACTCAGGTTCAATCCCCGCTGCTGCCTGTAAGGAGTTTGTACGTTCTTGCTGTAACTGCGTGGGTTTCCTCCCACAGTCCACGTATGGGTTGGAAAGATGGTCGGCCATTGTACATTGTCCTATGATTTATTTATTGAGATACAGTGTGAATAGGCCCTTCCCACCCTTTGACCCACACCACCCGGTAACTCCCAAATTAATCCTAGCCTAATCATGGGATAATTTACAATGACCAATTAACCTACCAACTGGTACTTCTTTGGACTGTGGGAGGAAACTGGAGCAGCTGGAGGAAACCCAGGCGTGCATACTCCTTACAGGCAGTTGCAGGAATTGTACTTAGGCTGAGATTACATCGGGGGATTGCCGGGTGGCATGGCTCACAGGGCTGGAAGGGCCTGTTCCATGCCGGATCTCAATAAGTAGACAAATAAACATCCCAAAGCACTTCTCGTAAAATTGACTGAGATACTAGGAAAAATGACTCAAAGCTTTCTCAGAGACATTTAAAGGAGAAGTTTGAGACATGGAGGTTAGTGAAAGATTTCCAGAGTTTAAACACTTTTTGGCATTAACAAGAAATCCATAGCCAATTCGTTCTGCAGCAAGACCCAAGACTACAAATACTGGAAGCTGGAACAAAAAAAAAGCAAACTACTAGGGGAACTCAGTGGGTCAGGCAGCATCTTTGGAGGGAATTTACTTTATTTCAAAAGGAAAAGATATATACAAGAGGCTAATCTTACATCCACACTGGGGTCAGGTGCATTGGAGGTTGTCAGGTGGGGATGGCATTGCAATCCCCTTCTGGTCAAACCATGCAAACCTCCCTCTTTGGGGAGGGATGGACTGTTGTCCCAATGCTGCTTGACGTTGCCTAGTGGCCTGTTGTAGCACGTAAGCCCTCCCACAACTGACAGCTGGGGTGGGTGTGGATTTTAGACTGGTCTCTTGATATCTCTGATAGCTTTATGAAGGCCATATCTCAATTTCTTGTTAGGGTTGTACAGATTGCGGAATCCGATTGGAAAGGAAGGCGAAGAGGGACTAAGTAAGGCAGTCAGGAACAACAGGTGGATGGGGACCCAGTGGGAGGAGTATGTGGATGATGGACAGATCAAGGAGGTGGTGGAGGAAGTGAAACTGGAGGGTCAGAAGCTGGGTGTAGTGACTGCACAAAAAACGAGGTGTTGAAATGGACCTGAGTAGATCAGAAAATGTGAGGAAAGGATAGAAGGGGATAGAAACTGAAGAACACAATGTTCATGCCATAAGGTTGTAGTCTTCCCAAGCAAAATATGAGGTCTTGTTCCTTTAGTTTGCATTTGGCCTCACCCTGTTAGAAGAGGAGGCTGAGGTCAGTCAGTGTGGGAATGGAAATTGGAAAGGGAACAGCGAAGCAGCTTCTCAAATTGATGTTTATCATTCATTTGAACTGTGGCAGAGCACAGTTACAAACAATCAACAACGCAAGAGGAAAGAATTTCACTCGACAGCAGAAGAAGTGGCGTGTGAAGAGTTGCTGTCAAATCATTTGTATTAATGCAGGGACTCCTGTGGATAAATAATGACTGTTGCAGTGTGATGGAACAGAGCCATCTTGGAGACCACATCCAAAGTTGCTCTACAAGTTGATAGGGTGGTTAAGAAGGTATGTGGTGTGTAGGCTTTATTAGTTGGGGGGACTGAGTTTGTAACTGTGAGGTAATGTTGCAGCTCTATAAAACTCTGATTAGCACACAGAGTATTGTGTTCAGCTCTGGTCATCTCGTTATAGGAAGGACGTGAAATCCTAAGACAGCATCCAGAAGGGATTTACCATGAAGCTGCCTGGATTGGAGAGCATTTCTTTTGAGGAATGGCTGAGCAAACTAGGGCTTTTGTCCTTAGAGCAAAGGTGGATGAGACACCGAGTGGAGTCTCAGAACCTTTCTTCCAGAGCAGATGTCAGAGGACATCTGGTAAAGGCGAGTGGTGGAAAGTTTAAGAAGATGTTAGGTTTGTTTTTACACAGAGAGTGGGAGATGTCTGGAATGCACTGCCGGTGGTGGGGTGTGTAGGGTGGTGGTGGCAGTAGTAGAAGCTGGCACATTAGAGACAATTAAGAGACTTAGATAGGTATATGAAAGGTTATGTGCTGTTTAGGATGGAAGGGTTAGATTGATATTGGAGTTAATTTATGTAGGCCAGCCCAACATCATGGGCCAAGGATTCTGCATTGTGCCATATTGTTCTGTGTTCTATGATGCAAAACGGCTAGAGGAAAGAGAGAGAAAAGACTTCTGGAGTATTGTTGGAAGTCTCTCCCAGGACTTTGAGATCTATTAAAATATTTCTCATTTACATAATGCACTCAGTATGACTGAAGAATCAGTTATCACTTTCTTGCACCTGGGGCAGAAATGATTGATATCCAGAAATTTAAAGCTTTATCCATTTCCCAACACTTACTTTAAAATAGGCATTTTGAAATACCTATTCCCCACTGTCCTTCTCCCAGCTTCTCTCTTAATCCCCTCTCTTCCATCCAGCTGGCTTCACCTATCACCTTCCACCTTGTACTCCTTCCCCTCCCCCCATATTCTTATTCTGGCTTCTTCTCCCTTCCTGAACAATCCTGACAAAGGGTCCCAGCCTGAAATATCATTTCTGTGAACGTTGCCTGACCTGCTGAGTTCCTCCAGCATTTTGAATGTGTTGCCCTGGATTTCCGGCATCTTCAGAATCTCTCGTATTTTAAAGTATCACTTACCCGTTAGGGAAATGGTTGCAATGAACGTGATCAAGATTTTGTTGGCATTGATCAAATCAAGCCTGTATTCAACAAACGCAATTCATCTTTCAGCTATTACAAGGTTTGATTTCATCCATGTGCATCCATCCATAGTCCTGTGTATTAACTGTGGGTTTCACATGAGTGGTTGACTACAATTGGTGGAAATGATCAGTGTTTATAGACTTGCCCACATTGTGAAGTTTTAGTGATGGTGAGACTGGCTGCAACTCCCAGTATTGGTACACATTCAATAAAATGTGTACAGATACATTCTTTCAATAAAAGAGTGGTTTGAGTATCTCAGAAAATTCTGTACTCCTGGAATTTTCATACACAACAGCCTCTAGAGCTTACAGCAAATGGAGCGAGAAACAAAAATCTTACAGTGAAACCGCCTTGTTAATGAGAGAGTTCAGAGTAGAATGGCCAGACTGGATCAAGCTGACAGGAAGACGATAGTACTCAAATAATCCCGTGTTACAACAGTTGTGTGTAGAAGAGCATCTCCGAATGCACAGCAAAACAAACCTTGAAGTGGATGGGCACAAACGTACAGAAATAGAGTCAGCGGCCACTTAATTCAGTACCTCCCGTATTTAATAAAGTGGCCACTGAGTGAATACTGTATTCAATCATTAATAAACACCACCAAACATTTTACTACTGTTATTACTACCCAGAAAAAGCCTTTGGGGGAATTTGCATATTTCCACAGATCAGTTGGCTCGGAACCCAGGGAAGGCTCTGTGTTCAGCTACAGGAATGCTGAGGATCATATTGTATTCATGAGAAATTATAACATATCTGTTGTGCAGCACAACAAAATTTCATTTACAGCATGAGATGGATATTGGTGAGAACTTGACCCAGACTGACAAAAGCTGTTAACTCTTTTACTTTTTTACTCTTTACGCTTTTACTGGGAGAAGACACTGTAGTTGGTTTAGTGCCACAGGCAGCTGGGCTGGGTTGGGGTCTGGCTACCCTCCAGTGTTCGCTCTGTTGAAAGTGTGACTGCACTAGTACCTGATGAGGAACTACTGCATATTTGTTCTTGCAGCAACGTGACTCCAGGGCAATCGTCCCATGCACCACTGGTCTATAGGGCATGACTTGGGCTATATTAATTTTTTGTGACTGTGTGATTTACTGTTATCATAATTATATGAGCTAGGTGTGACTGTTGGCACTCTGTTTTGCACATTGACCTTGGAGGAATGTTGTTTCATTTGGCTGTTTTATTGCACGTGGTTAAGTGACAATTAAACTTGAACTTGAACTATTACTCTTGTTAAAATAGTGTGTAGAGCAATTTTATACAACATCCCAATGTATGTTATTTGTAGCTTTCAGCAAGATTTCAGCACCAATCTGAGAGGAATGATTGAACTGTATGGTTCATACTTGAAATAAATTAACTCCATAAAGATTAATTTGAACAGGCAATTAATATTTCTGATGTTAGTTTCAGAGATTCAAGTAACTGTGTCTATTCAGATTTCCAATGCTTTAAATTCAGCCTCATTTGCATTGGTGTACCTTTTGGCTGCTAAAGTGCTTAGATTTATATCAATGGTCAAAGTTCAAAGTAAATCTATTATCAAACTACGTATATGTCACCAAATTTTCATTTTCTTGCAGGCATTCACAATAGAAAAAAGAAATAGAATTGACTCAATGAAACGCTGCACACAGACAAAAAAAAAATCAATGTGCAAAAGAAGACAAAGTGTGCAAATACAAAAAAAGCAAATAATAGCTATAGCTAATGAAATAAGATGTGTCTCCTATAGCTTACCAATTTTAATAGACCACTAGATTCAGACATTTCTAGAAACCTTAAGATTGGGTTCAAACTTTTTAAGTTAAAATGAAAATAACATCAAAATCAGAAATGACATAAGCTTGCTATGCAAAAATGTAGAAGGGAAATGCATTTGAAATCAGTCTCTCCAGCTATTATTGTGATTGAAAGCCAAAGCATATGTTGAAAGCTTTCTGATTTATGAGTTAGAAACTAATTCTAATCTTAAAGGCTAATTTCAAGATTTAAAATACAAAAGTGAATTTTAAATCTCCTTTGAAAGTTATGAAGTCACACCATTATCAAATTGCCCATCTGTAGATGTTAAGTCTTGTGTTGTATTTTCCTTCTGATTGTATACTTGAGAGTCACCAAAGGAACCAGAGACTTTAACATTAGAGACTGCCCTGTTCATTGGAACTTTAAATAATAGCTTGCCAGAAAGATTAATTGACCTATTGCTCAAACATTTGCTTGGATCTAGTCCATTATATGCACTGCTCAGGTTTAAAGAATGTGATTACTTAAGCTCCATTTCATTTAATTGAGAGGAAGATTACATATCATTTTGCAAGAAACCATCAAGGTTGAAAAGAGCTGTAGTGTTGAGGCAAATTAGTAATCAGTGTGAGTGTTACAGATTTTTGCAATGCACAGCTTATAAAATGATTCAAGGGTTCAAAGGTACAATAGTTCCATTTAATATCAGAGAATTTCTACAGTATACAACCTGAAATTCTCACTCTTCACAGACATCCATAAAATAGAAGAAAAACCCCAAAGAATGAATGACCAGAAAGCGTTAGAACTCCAAAGGCCCCCGTCTCCACTCCCATGTACAAGCAGTGGCAAAACATCAATCCTCTCCCCCACCTGCCTCAGCAAAAGCATCAGTCCCCCGCCACCCAAATAGCAAAGCCCCCAAAAAGCTCACGATCTAGATTGTGTCAGAAACCACTGTTCATCCCAACATTTCAACATGCCACAGGCTCTCTCGCTCTCACTAACAAGGGAGGGAGAGGTATCACTCCTGCCACAGCAAGAGGGCAGGCCCCTCTTAATCATTCAACCACCCACGACACTTCAGTCAGTGACACCGGCGAGGAACCGGTTCGTCCGCGGGGCAAATGGGAAAGCAATTCCAGGGGAATAAATATAATTTGGTGTACCTCTAATGGAAAACAAATGTTAACTCAAACTGGAATATATTGTAAGCTTAAATGCTGTTTACTCATGGCTTAAAAGAAAGTTTGAATTACTTCCGTGTGATTTTGGCCAATTAGGAGTCACAATTTTAAGATGATTGTACAAGAGTATAGGGGTACTTCAGAGGCTAGTTCTTTACTGAGAGAGTGGTGGGTGAATGGAATGCCCTACCAGGGATGGTGGTAGAGGCAGATACATTAAGAACATTTAAGAAACTCTTGGGCAAGAGGATGATGGAAATATGATAGAAAAGGTTGGCACAACGTTGTGAACCAAAGGGCTTGTAACATGCAGTAGTGTTCTATATTCTATGCCCAAGTTTCTAATTCTGTCTCATCTGCAAAAATGCACAATCTGTATAAAGTCTTACTCAAAATTATAAGAAAAGATTAGAGTTTTATTAAATTGTTACTCTATCTCACCTTAACTGATTATCTTTTAAAAAGTACTTACAAAATCTACCCATTGAAACTGCATACTGCAGATCTCACATCCCCTTGGACTTGTTCAGCAATGTAACTGTATAAAAAATGTAACTGCTTATACTCGATAACATTGATAACGTAGTTACAATCAGATCATCTTTACACATGCTGTTTCTAGTATTTTGTAAAAAATTATAAAGATACAAATGTAAATCTGATCAAATATATAAAGAAGATATATAATCTTTATTTTGATCATGGTTTCCCAACCTGGGGTCCACAGACCCCTTGGTTATGTGGGGACACAGGATACTAGGCTCGAGGCCACTCACAGTATGGTGCCCACATAGTTTGCCCTTCAGGTACAGCAGGTTGAGTTGGGTGGATGTCCTGGTCAGGAAGGAGTACACAAAGGAACAGTGAGCAGTTGGAATGGCTATCCTGCATGATCTGGCTGAATTGTTATCTTTCTCAGAAGCTATTTAGCTTCCTCAAGCAGTAATTCTTTTCTGTTTCTTCCCCTCAAGGTCCTAAACTTGAACATTGGAGCTATACAGGTAATTATATTTGTCTGACTAGGCAGTCTGGTTCTACGAAAGTAACATCAAAGATTAATAATTAATAGCAACTACTGTTTGTTTGACATTGTTACATAATTAGACTCAGGAAACAATTGCTTATTAAAGGGCAGTGGCAGGAAATACTCCAAAGATACTTCTTGATTGAAGAACTCCTGTTTGAACTACTATCAGCCTAAGTTGCCATATATGACAAGGATGGTTCTGATAATCCTGAGCATATTCTTGCCTTGTGCTTTGCATACGGTTAGTGTTTATGATTTTGGCTGAGCTATGTTTTAATTTAAAAATCTAAGTACCATGATAGATTTATCAGCCATATTGTATCCATTTTCTTTAATGGAGGAATAATCTTCAATTTAGAGTCATAGAACACTGCATCATAGAAACAGGCCTTTCAGCCTTTCTAATCTATGCCAAACCATTATTCTTCCAAGTCCCATCGACCATCACCTGGACCAAAGCCCTCCATACCACTTTCATCCATGTATCTATCCAAACTTCTCTTAAATGTTGCAATCAAACCCACAAATCTCCTCCACTGACTGCTCGCTCCAAACTCTCACCACGTTCAGCGTGAAGAAATTCCCTCCCCTGCATGTTCCCTTTAAACATTTCGCCTTTCACCCTTAACCTATGCTATTTAGTGTCGGCATGTGGCCAAGTGGTTAAGGTGTTCATCTAGTTATCTGAAGGTCGCTAGTTCGAACCTTGGCTGAGGCTGCGTGTGTGTCCTTGAGCAAGGCACTTAACCACATATTGCTCTGTGATGACACTGGTGCCAAGCTGTGTGGGTCCTAATGCCCTTCCCTTGGACAACATCGGTGGTGTGGAGAGGGGAGACTTGCAGCTTGGGCAACTGCTGGTCTTCCATAAAGAAAACCTTGCACAGGCTTGCGCCCTGGAAACTGTCCAAGGTGCACATCCATGGTCTATCGAGACTAACGGAGGCCTACGTGCTATTTAGTTCTTGTCTCACCCAACCTCAATGGAAAAAGCTTGCTTGCATTAACCCTATCTATACCCTTTCATAATTTTGTATACCTCTATCAAATCTCCCTTCATTCTCACACTCCAAGGAATAAAATCCTAACATATACAACCTTTCTCTATAACTCAGATTCTCAAGTCCCAGCAAGTTCCTTGTAAATTTATTGAAGTTATGAAAGGTTAGGAATAGTATAATGATTTAAGCAACTATAAAATCATACTACTAAGACAGTGATAATACACATCCAGTTTACTCAGTACATTTAGTACAGCAAATCCGATAAAGGTTTTCTGATTGCTTTTCCTCAGATCAAGACTGGAAGAAAGACTATCATGATTGTGATGGGAAGTCACAGTCTCCTATCGATATTGAAACCAGCAAAGCCACGTTCAATAAAAACCTTCCTAAAATCATACTTGAGGGATACGATTTACCAGAAACAACTTCACTCAATTTAACTAATAATGGACACACAGGTAAGAATGGAAACAGGGCTTTTCCCCTTTGCCCATCATTCACCAGTTTCACCAAGAGCAGAGGCCCAGTCACATGGATAATATTACTGCAATCAAGCCCCTCATGCTTTAAATGAAAAACAGAATTGATGCAACAATGCCTATAGTTTAGAGTACCTAATCCTAATATCTCTATCTCCAGCCACATTGTGTGAATAATTTGATTCAAGCGAAACACATACGTAACAATGAATATACCCTCAGTTGCCACTTTATTAGGTACACCTGTACATCTGTTCATTAATGAAAATATCTAATCAGCCAATCATTGGCAGTAACTCAACGCATGGAAGCATGCAGACATGGTTCAGTTGTTGTTCAGACCAAACATCAGAATGGGGAAGAAATGTGATCTAAGTGACTTTGACCATGGATTGATTGCTGGTGCTAGAGGGGGTGGTTTGAATATCTCAGAAACAGCTGATCTCCTGATCTTCACGCACAACAGTCTCTGGTGTTTACAGAGAACGGTGTGAAAAATGAGAAAACATCCAGTGAGCGGCAGCTCTGTGGGCAAAAGCACCTTGTTAACGAGAGAGGCCAGCGAAGAATGGCCCTACTGGTTTAAGCTTACGGGGAGGTGACAGTAACACAAATAACCATGTTTTCCAGCAGTGGTGTGCAGATGAGCATCTCTGAGTGCCTAACTTATCAACCTTGAAGTGGATGGGCTACAGCAGCAGAAAACCACACTGGGATCCATTCCCGTACCTGAAAAACTGGCCACCGAGTATAGTATCCATCAAAAATGTTTAGAGATTGCGAGATTCAAGTTACAGCAGTTTATTCATTTTTTATTCAGCCTGAGAGGATGTAAGAAGGGTACATTCAACATCCTTAGCAAAAAGCTATCTATTTGCCTTTTCAATTGCTCTATGCATTCACTGGATCTGGAAAAAATGTCCTTTCCCTACAAAGCACTTTTCCCTACAGAGCACTTTTTGGAAAGAATATTTCCTCAAATATTTTCCCTTAGGAAGAAATATTGCATTTTCTGGGAATGATTAAAACTCATTGAATAAAAAGCAATTTTTTTACACACTGTATCCATTTTATATTGTGTTGGACAAGGCTTGAGGCTGAATAAACGTAACCTAACATCTTTGTTTCATAGTGTTCAGGAAATGTAAAAGCATGACTTTGCATTCAATATGAATAGAGGCTTTGTAACTTAGACAGCACACATGGAGGGGCAAATAGCAGATCTTCATTGGAATATAGAAGTGCCTTTCTCATAACCTCTATGTCACAACTGCAGATCTAAATATTTATGTAACCCTTGTACATGAAAGAACCAAGAGTTCTTTTTATCTTCTCAGCTGTTGGTATCTGAAACATTATTTATTTATTTATAAGTCTAACTGCTGTCTCTGAATCTTCCCACATAGCATTAACTAAAAATGTCCACCTCTCCCTCTAATTCTGGCATCTTCCCTGTTACTGGTGCATTGTGAGGGGTATCAACATCAAACAGTGATGGTACCTCGCAATGGGATGAATGCATTAGCTACAACCTGTTAAAGCTTTCATGTATTTCCACACTCTATCTGACAGCTACTCACTCATTCTATGTTTATCCCTCAGCTGTCTCTCTAAGTCCTTCTCAGAATTCGCGAACACACCAGAACTTGCATTTGTAAGACATTTCATTATAGTATACTGTCCTCCACCCTCACTTTACTTGAAGACCAAATTTTGTCTTCAGCTCCTATAAGCCAGGGGTTCACAACCTTTTTTATGCCATGGACCCCTACCATTAACCGAGGGGTCTGTGGACCCCTGTTATAAGCAATGAAGTAGATAAACATCAAATCCTTTTACAGATTGTTAACTTGCCGTATTCATCACTGATTTGTTGTATGTAACAGCAGCTTATGAAGGAAGATTATTTGAACTGTAAAGTTAAATAATTAATTGAACAAATGCGTGTGCAGGTTTGTGTGAAGGGCACAAGCCCACTGGGCCAGGTGGCCTAGTTTTATGCCGTGTAAAATTCTTTGCTAAGGTTTGGTAATGGCTCAAGATGCGAGACTAAAATTGTACAATTGGTGAAAGTTAGTGAAATTTCAAATAATCCAACAACTTTTTTATCTCTCTGACAAGGTTGATTTAGTTTTTACTAAAACATGTACCGAAGCATGCCTAGAACAGAAGCATTATTTAATTCTAGATTTCTGTCAGCACTATTTTAAAGTGCTAGATAGACAGACAGAGTCTTCACATAGGGTTTGGGTATGGGTTATGCACTTTGATAGGAGGTTTATGCATGTTTGCAGGAAAAATAAAAGTATTAATTTTTTTTGCAAATGGGAAGAAAATTCAGAAATAAGCTCCAAGGGACTTGGGAGTTCAAGTTCAGGATTTCCTTAAGGTTAACTTCCAGGTTGAGTCAGTAGCCAAGAAAGCAAATGCAATGTTAGAATTCATTAGAAAATAACTATAACATTAAGGATGTAATGCTGAGGCTTTATTTGGCTTTGGTCAGACTGCATTTAGAATATTGTGAGGAATTTTCAGCCCCACATCTAAGGAAGGATGTAGTGGTCCTAGAGAGGGTCCATAGGAGGTTCACAATATTGATTTCAGGAATGAAAGCCTTGCCTTATGAGGAGTGTTTGATAACTATGACCATGTAATCGCTGGAGTTCAGAAGGATGTTGGGGAAGTCCCATTGAAATCTACCAGATATTGACAGGCCTGTATAGGGCGGACTTGGACAGGATGTTTCCACAAGATGGAGAGTCTAGGGTCTCTGGCACAGCCTCAGAATAAAGGTGCAGGCTGGAGGGTGATAAATCTGTGAACTCATTGCCACAGAAGGCTATGGTGGGCAAGAAGTCACTGGATATATTTAAATCCGAGATTGATACGTTCTTGAAGGGAAAGAGTGTTACAATTTACGGGGTTAAGATGGGATTAAGGGAATGAAGAAAAATTAATCAGCCAAGGTTGAATGGCAGATCAGACCTGGTGTGGCGAATTGCTGAATTCTGCTCCTATATCTCATGGTCTTATGGTTTCCCTACAGGTTAGTGGAAAAGACTGATAATACTGTTCTGCTTTTATTTTTCAAGTTAAACTTTCCCTCCCAAATTCAATGGCCATAAGCGGTGGGTTGTCACAGGAATATCTGGCAGCTCAGCTGCATTTTCACTGGGGATCGGAGGGCTCTCCAGGATCGGAGCACACAGTGGATGGTACACAGTATGCTGCTGAGGTAAGGACTACAAGCATTTGATCTCGTGTCAGCTAAAATTCAGTGAACTACTGTATTTTGACAATCCTCGCAGAAATTTGCACCCTCCAACCTCCCCACCATCAGCCAATGGTACCTCTAGGCCTCCTGATCTATCTGAACACCACAGACTTTTACAATGCAGCCTCGCCTCAGGGCTCCCGTCAGGATCTTTGCACTTCAAGTACTGGTTCTGACTCGAATTGGGAAGAATTCCAAGAAATATATATTTTTTAAATGATGCTAATTAAAGTTAACATGATGAAGATTAAAACAGCGCACTAGTTGAGACTGGGAATCTGAAATAACAATGGAACACATAATAAGTCGGCAGCACCAGTGGAAAAGGAAACAGAGTTAATGCTCCAGATGTTCAGAATTGAATTTCTTTGTAACCTTGTTAAAGCCTGGACAGATTTAGGAGCTGCAACACCACACAGATTTCTTTTAATACCTATAGGGCTTCCCCACATGGATTCTCTAAGCCTCTGCTGTCTACAGCTGCCAGTCATATAACTATGCAGTAAAGGGCATCCTTAAAGTCCATCCTCCTACAGCTATTCCTTTGTTTCCACCAATCACCCACCAGCCTCTGTCTCTAAATTCCCCACTTACCCTCCCCCACCAAGCTCTATCTGCCCATCAAGCCTCACCTAACCTGGTTCCATCCATCATCTACCAGCCCCTGTCTCCTCCTGCCCTCTCACCTCTTTATCTTTCCTCTACACCAGGGGGTTCCCACCCTGAGGTCCACGGACCCCTCAGTTAATGGTTAGGCTCCATGACATAAAAATGGTTGGGAACCCTTACTTCACACTCAAGACATAACCATCCCTCCACTTACTTATGCTGCCTGACCTGCAGGCATCTTCCAATTGGTTGCTTTTTGCTATTAAAAGTGTATATTTTACTATGCAGGTAAAAAAAAACTTCTGAACGTTAAAAGGTCTTGATGGAGTGGATGTGGAGAGGATGTTTCCTATGAAGGGGGAGTCTAAGACCAGAGGATAGAGCCTCAAAATAGAGGGACGTCCTTTTAGAATAGAGATGAGGAGGAATTTCTTTAACCAGAGAGTAGTGAATCTATGGAATTCGTTGCCACAGGCAGCTGTGGAGGCATGACAAAGTGCCCACTGAGGCTTGGAAATGAGGGAGCAGTCTATTAAAATATACAGGCACACTGTTTGTACATGTAGTCTTAATCAGACCATTAATCACAGCCACTATCATAACAATATGCAGTACATAAAGCCACACTTGAATTATAAGTGAGATATTCACAGATGTAACTTGTTCTCCTTAATACTTCAGATGCATGTTGTTCATTATGCTTCCAAATATGGACGTATAGAAGATGCAGCGATGCAAGCAGATGGTCTTGCTGTCCTGGCAGTTTTATTTCAGGTAAGATGTCATCAATACATCATTTTCTTATTCATTTCAAGACCTTTATTAACAGATTTTAAATCTCTTTCCCTCCTGATCCATTTTCTTAAGGTGAATTCAAACCCGTTTTCTTCAACCCTCAAGCTTTTAAAAGCTGTTTGAAGAAGTGCTATGAAAAATCTGTGCTGGTTCTGATTTTTTGTGGTATGTAATGCAAAAAGTAGCCTCATGGTCACAGCTCAACTGAAAATAGAACACGGGCTTAACTATTTTGAGCCCACTCACACCAACTGAAAGTCACATTTCATTTGCCACCCTTAAAATGTTAAGGAATGTAAGGTTTCCAAAGTTGTCCTTGTATTGCTGCAAAGCATTAGCCTTGTACACAAATTGTGGGATTTTCCTGCTTCCCCGGTGTTGTGGGGATGCAATGCTGAATGCAATCACCTTTGACCTCTGGACAGCTTCGATGTGATATCCTAGTACATACACCTCAGCCACTCCTGTCCACAGCCACTCAGCACCCTTCATCTGCCCTTGCACTTACACTCCATGGCTACATTGACACAATCACTCTCCTACTGTGTTCCCTTATGTCTTGCCAAGAAAAGTTCCTCTTGCCAACAGTCACTTTGTCATTTTTATCACATTCTGTCACAGTCACTTTATGTACAGATAATATTGATGGTAATACCTATAATTTCTCAATGTATATAAGCCAATCTTTATCTATGGCCACATCAGTTATTTGTACATTGTATTATAGAATTGCATTTATATTTATAATTGCTATGATTTTTTGTTTGTTTTTATATTGTGTCTTTATGCTTATTGTATGCTTTTTATGCTGCATCAATTCTGGCCTAACCATCACTTTGTCTCCTTTACTGCTGTGTCTGAAGAAAGCCAATAAACGATCTTGAATCTAGATTCTGAGATTTATTCTGTGCTTCCAGGTCAGAGTTCCACTCAGAGGGAATTTGGGTCAGAGAATATAAGTATTGTAGTCTATATCTCTTCCAGGCAGAGGGGCCTGCCAGAAAAGTTGGATTAGATAATCAGCTCTTTGTTGCTCAGGATTTTGAAATGAATTCAGGACTTTGTTGCTTTGGTAGTTGCTGCTACTTTGCAAAGTCTGGGTGTAAACCCTACAACAAAGACAAACCGTAAAAGTGGAATCTCTCAGTGGCCAGCCACTTCAGTTCCCATTCCGACATGTCAGTCCATGGCCTCCTCTATTGCTGCAATGAGGACACACTCAGGTTGGAGGAGCAACATTTTATATTCTGACCGGGTAGCCTCCAAACTGATGGCATAAACATTGATTGCTCAAATTTTAAGCAATTACGATCAACACTCTCCCTCACCATTCCTTATTATCTCCTTAACTGTCCGTCACCTCCCACTGGTGATCCTTCCCCTTCTTTTTCTTTCATGGTCTTCTATCCTCTCCTATCAGATTTCCCTCTCCTCCAGCCCTCTATCTATTTCACAAATCAACTGCCCAGCTCTTTACTTCACCCCCATCCTCCTCTCCTGGTCTTACCTCTCACCTACCACCTTGTACTTCTTCCCCTCCCCTCCCCCACCTTCTTACTCTAACATTTCCCTTTCCTTTCAAGTCCTGAATAAGAGACTCATCCTGAAATGTCGACTGTTTACTCTTTTCCATGGATGCTGCCTAGCCTGCTGACTTCCTCCAGCACTTTGTGTCTGTTGCTGTAAAAGGGTGGGTTTAACTGCTTAATCTGCAGAGTATGTAGATCAGCATTTCCACAGTATAAACATAACACCTTCAAAACCAGTGAGAAACCATACACCCTATGTCCCATTGCTACATATGAAAAATCAGAAAAGCTAACTCAGTATGTTGAGGTATCTCAGTTTCACAAAGAAATTATATCTACATTTTAGTTTTACAAGAACTGTTTTACAACCAGAATTATTTTATCATATACTGTAGATGGAATAAGCAGTTGGAACAGAATCTTGTTCATTTAAACACAGGTTTAAAGGGACTCTGGTTCATAACACCACCTCAGTAAATACTGATTAGAAAATGCCACACCTTTCTCAGTTAAAATCTGTTCCCCTCATGTACTTGGCATGCCATTAGTAAAATTTTCCCTTACTGGAGATGGGATGTGTGGTGAACTACCTGTCTAAACATGCCCCCCCCCCCACCCGCTGACTGCTCCTGTGGCTCCTCCCACATACCTCGGTATAAAGACGATTGGGGACTCTGCCCCGTCCTCAGTCTCCAGGATGCAGCGTGGTGGTCAACTACTGCTTGTTCTTTCTTCCAGCCAATAAAAGCCTTTATCTCACCTCACGTCTCGGAGAGTTATTGATGGTGCATCAGGATGACATGGTTAACAAATAAAGATGTGAATATAAAATTAAGTAGAAAAGATACAAGCATGTATGTAAAAGAAAATGGTTTTGCTGCCTGCCACAGCCATCACAATATGGACTTTGTGATGGAACTTATTGACTGAGAAGTTGTGAGTTAATATTTCTTCCCTCTCTGACTCTTTCCTTCCTCCAACGTCTATCAACCAAGATGACCTCTCTCTGTTAAAATAAACAGTCTTTGACTTTCACCATCACCCATTCCTTGCCTCCTTTACCCTTCTCCAAACTTTTATTTCCATCTCCAACCTCTCTTTTCCACCTAACCAACATGCACTTTCACTCCATCTGCATTTTAACTCCACTCCTCATTCCCATTCCGACATGTTAGTCTATGGCCTCCTCTATTACCATGATAAGGCCACTCTCAGGTTGGAGAAGCAACACTGTCTTGGTAGCCCCCAAAGTGATAGCATGAACATACATTTCTCCAACTTCCAGTAATTTCTACCCCCTACTCTCTTTCCCTGTTCCCCGTTCTGGCTCCCTTCTTACCTCTTCTCTTCCCCTCACCTGCCCATCACCCCCACTCTTGTACCCCTACTCCTTTCCTTTCTCCAATGGTTGACTCTCCTCTCCAATCGGATTCCTTCTTTTTTAACCTTTAACCTCTTCCACCTATCACCTCCCAGCTTCTCCCTTCATATCTCCTCCTCCACCCACCTACCTTCTCCCTCACCAGGTTTTGCCTATCACCTTCCAGCTTGGCATTCAGAGTGAAATAGTAAATTGGATTCAACATTGGCTACACAGGAGAAGCCAGAGAGTGATAGTAAATGGTTTCCTCTCTGTGACTAGTGGAGTACCGCAGGGATCAGTGCTGGATCTGTGTTTTTGGTCATCTTCTTCTTCTCTTCTTCTTCTTCTTCTTCAGCTGTCCATCAATTTTCGATGCTGACTGAGGCCTGGGCAAGGTTGTATGGAAGACCTGCAGTTGCCCATGCTGCAAGTCTCCTCTCTTCATGCCACCAATGTCCAAGGGAAGGCATTAGGACCCATATAGCTTGGCACCAGTGTCGTCGCAGAGCAATATGTGGTTAAGTGCCTTGCTCAAGGACACAACACACTGCCATAGCCAAGGCTCGAACTAGCGACCTTCAGATCACTAGACTGATGCCTTATCTACTTGTCATCTACTGTATAGCAAGCATGATAAATGTGTAAACTGAATCAGCTAAATTTGAAGATGATACCAAGTCTGGGGGCATAGTGGACAGAGAGGAAGACTATCAAAGCTTGCAATGGCATCAGGACAAGCTAGAAAAATGGGCTGAGGAATAGCAGATGGAACTTAATGCAGAAGGGTGTGGGGTGTTGCACTTTGGGAGAACGAACCAGGGTAAGACATATACAGTGAATGGTAGGGAACTGAAGAGTGCTGTACAACAAAGGGATATGGGAATACTGATCCATAATTCCTTGAAAGTGGAGTCACAGGTAGATAGTATTGTAAAGAGAGCTTTTGGCACTTTGGCCTTCATAGATTGAGTACAGCAGTGGGATGTTACTTTGAAGTTATGTAAGACATTGGTGAGGCCAAGTTTGGAGTATTGTGTGTGTTCTGGTCACCTCCCTACAAGAAAGCTATCAGTAAGATTGAAAAGGTACAGGGGAAATTTACAAGGATGATGCTGAGACGTGTGGATCTGAATTATAGGGAAAGGTTGAATAGGCTAGGAATTTAGTAGCTGCTTGTGTGTGGGAGAGGTGAGCTGGGGTTTGGGGTTCTAACATTTAACTCGTTCATTCTTTGGGGCTCTCCTCTGTTTTTGTGGATGTTTGTAAAGAAAAAGAATTTCAGGATGTGTATTGTATACATTTCTCTGACTTTAAGTGTACCTTTGAACCTATTTATTCCCTGGAGCATAGGAGAATGATGGGAGATTTGATAGAAGTACATACAAAATTAATGGGGGAGGGTATATAGATACGGTAAATACAAGCAGGCTTTTCCACTGAGCTTGGGTGAAAGTAGACTAGAGGTAATAGGTTAAGAATGTAAGGTGAAATATTTAAGGAGAAGCTGAGGGCGAACTTTTTCGCTCAGAGTTTGGTGGGATTGTGGAATGGGCTGCCAGTGGAAGTGGTGGATGCAAGTTCGATTTCATCTTTTAAGAGAACCTTGGGTAACTACCTGGATGGGAGGGGTATGGAGAGTTACAGTCCAGGTGTAGATCAATGGGACTAGGCAGAATAACAGCTCAGCATGGACTAGAGGAGTCAAAGGGTCTTTTTTCTGTTCTACGTTCCTTTCTTTCATTAAGGCAATGCTTTAACAGCTAACTGATCGACTGAGCTTTTGGTTATTTATCCAACTATCTTCTTTTATGGTATGCTAAACATACTGTATGTGTTGGTAAGATTTCTGGAGATGCTTTTGGACATCACGTTACAAAACAGCAGCATTTGCCCAAGTATAAGCTATTTATCTGATGATAGCCTGGAATGAAAATATATGTTCTATATGCCAGACTGATAATTGTTTCAATGTCCCTATTTTGCAGGAGGGAGCACAAGATAATAAAAATTACAATCCCATTTTTGATAAACTTGAAGACATTTCTGAAAAAGGTAATTGCATACTTGCTCTGTTGATCAAGAATAATTATCTCTTCATGTTTTTGTGTGGACAACTGCAGTTTCTACACAAATGATGTTCATTTTCTCTCCTTCCCATATTAACAAGGTATTTGAATTCAATTAAATCTTTTGCAGCAAAGTGTAATTCCTTACATGACATCTTGAACAAAATTTTCAGAAGCTTATATGCCCTAAAATTTTATCAGAGACATTTGATAGAAGGTGAGGAGGAATTTCTTTAGGCAGCAGATGGGGACTCTTTGGAATTCATTGCCATAGACAGCTGTGGAGGCCAAGTCATTTTGTATATTTCAAGCAGAGGTTGATAGCTTCTTAATTATTAAGGATGCAAATGTTACGGGTAGAAGGCAGGAGAATGAGTTTGAGAGGGATTCTAAACCAAATGGTGGAGCAGACTTGATAGGCCAAAGAGCCCAATTTTGTTCTTATGTCTTATGGTCTTATTTTAAAACATATCTTTCACTTTGCACTCAAGTTCATCCAGTATTTGCATATGTTGCTCTTCATTTTTCTAATTGTGTTCCTTCTTGTAAAAATTGTGTATTTGTATTGTATTTATTTTATTCCTTATATCCAAGGGAGTAAAAATCTTTATGTTGCATCTCCATCGTAATGTACAAGCAATAAGGAAGGGAAATATGGGAGGATATTGCCCAAACACTAAGATTGTATACATAATTGTTTCATATACATGTATGTAGAGTCAGATATGCAATCAGATCAATGTGTATTGATAAATCTGATGGCCTGGTGAAAGAAGCTGTCCCAGAGCCTGTTGGTCCTGGCCTTAATGCAATGGCACTGTTTGCCAGATGGTAGCAGCTGAAACAATTTGTGGTTGGGATGGCTGGAGTCCCTGATGATCCTCCGGGCACTTTTTACGCACCTGCTGGTATAAATGCCCCGTATAGAGGAAAGTTCCCATCCACAGGTGCGTTGGACTGTCAGCACCATTCTGTGCAAAGCCCTGTGATTAAGGGTAGCACATTTCCAGTGCCAGGCAGTGACACAGCCAGTCAAGATGCTCTCGATGGTGAAAATCCTGAGGATTTGGGGGACTGTTGTCAAACTTCTTCAGCTGTCTGAGGTGAAAGAGGCGTTGTTGTGCTTTTTTCACCACACAGCCGGTGTGTACAGTCCACGTGCGATTCCCAGTGATGTGTATGCCAATGAAATTGAAACTATTCACCCTCTCAACTACAGTTTATAATTTATGCTTACTGTATACTTTTCTTGTGAATGTTGCTGATATGATGCATGGTTCCTGTGATGTTGCTGATATGATGCATGGTTCCTGTGATGTTGCTGCAAGTTTTTCAATGCACCCGTGCGTACATATATTTGTGCATTTGACAGTAAATCTGACTTGAACTTTGACTTTCGGCTTGCACTAGTCCTGACACTGGGTTGGAATGACCATAGGTTCTCAGTCACTGATCAACTCTGTAGCCAACTTACCAACAATCTCAAGAACATAGAGAAAGTAAAGTACTGTTAATGTTTGAAGTTTGAATTTGGCAGGATTCTTAGCGGTGTGGAGGATCAGAGGGATCTTGAAGTCTGCATCCATAGGTCCCTCAAATTTGCACTGCAAGTTGATAGAGTGGTTAAGAAGGCATATTATGAAGTGCTGGCCTACATTAATCAGGGAATTGAGTTCAACAAGCACAAGGTAATGTTGCAGCTCTTTAAATCTTTGGCTAGACCATACTTGGAACATTGTGTTCAGTTTTGGTCACCTCATTGTAGGAGGAATATGGAGCTTGAGAGAGATTGCAGAGGAGATTTACCAGGATGTTGCTTGGCTTGGAGAGCATGCCTTTTGAGAGAATGTTCAGCTAGTAGGGCCTTTCTTCTTTGGAGTGAAGGGGGGTAAGACATTTCTTGATAGAGGTGTATAAGATGACAAGGGGCATAGATGGAGGGACGAACTGTGCCTTTTCTAACTCAACTCTTGTGATCTTTGTTTGAAGTATGCTAGGATATTCAGGGATTTGATTGGATAATTAAGTGACCTTAATGAAATTAGAAGTGATCTTATTTTGCCATTTGTAAAACTATTCTTGTTATATATAGGTCCAACTCAAAAATAATTCGTAAGGTGAATGAGGGGAGTTTTGATAGAGGTATACAAAATTATGAGGGTGTAGATAGGGTAAATGCAAGCAGGCTTTTTTTTCCGCTGCGGTTAGGTGAAATTTCAAACAGAGTTCATGAGTTAAGGGTGAAAGGTGAACTGTTTAAGAGGAACATGAGGGGAAACCTCATCGTTTGGAGGATGGTGAGAGTGTGGAATGAACTGCCAGCAGAAGTTCGATTTCAAAATTTAAGAATAATTTGGATAGGTACATGGATGGGAGTGGATTATGGAGGGCTGTGGTCCTGGTCCAAGTTGATGAAACTAGGCAGGTTAATAGTTCAGTATGGGCTAGATGTGTCGAAGAGCTTGTTTCCGTGCTGTAGCATTCTATAACTCTGTAACTCTGTAAGGTCATAGAGTGCTATAGTAGAAGAAGATCCTGGTGAATCTTCTCTATATTCTCTCCAGTGCGACCACTTTGCATCATGAGCAGCGCAGTAGCATAGTGGTTAGCACAACACTTTACAGAACCAGCAGTCCTGGTCCAAGTCCTGCTGCTGTCTATAAGAGTTTGTATGTTCACCCTGTGACCGCGTGGGTTTCCTCCAGGTGCGCCGGTTTCCTCCTACAATCCAAAGGCGTACTGGTTGAGAGGTTAGTAGGTCATTATAAATTTTCCCATGATTAGGCTAGTGTTAAAATGGTGACTGTTGGGTGGTGCAGCTCGAAGGGCTGGAAGGGCTTATTCTGCTCTGTATCTCGATAAATTAAAAAAGAATTTAAAAATATCCTTCCTGTAGTGCCATAACCAGAGCTACGTGCATTAGTCCAAGTGCAGTCTAAGCAGTGTTCTTTAAATTTGCAACACAATACCTCGACTCTTATATCCTGAGCCTTTCACGTTGATGATGAGCATGTCAGGTGCCTTCACTGCCCTACTTTCCCATGCTGCCACTATCAGAGAACTATGAATCTAAAACACAAGGTCCCACTCGACATGGGATTTCCCTGCTCAAAACTATACAGATAGTCCCCAAAGATCGTCTGCCTTTCAAAGTGTATGCAATTCCTATCCCTTAGAATTTTCTCCAAAATTTACCTTGAGTCGCATTGGCCTGTAGTTACCTGGTTTAACCCTGCTGCCCTTTTTAAATAAAGGAACATCATCAGAATTCAGCCAGCTCCATCACAGGCACAAACCTCCCCACCACCAAGGGCATCTTCAAGAAATAGTGCCTCAAGAAAGTGGCATCCTTCACTGACCATCACCGTCTGGGAAATGCTCATTATTTCCATTGAGGAGGTACCGGTGTGTTAAGACCCACAATCAATGATTCAGAAACAGTTTCCCACTATTGCCAGATCTCATGAACTCATGAACACTTGTTTTCTTCCGTTTTTTTGCACTGTTTGTTTTTGTAATTTTTATCCCTCTGCACTGCACTACTGCTGCATGCAAGTGGCAATAAATCTGATTCAATTTTTCTCTGGAGACAGCTTTTGTTCACATTCTTAAGCTTGCCTTGACTCACTTGTATTTTAATGTCTTATACCTTCCCCTATCACAGACCTTTGCTGATTTGGATATATTGTTTCCTCCATCTTTGACCTGTCCTTGCACTGGTTTGAAACAGCTTTAACATTTCCCCCAATCAATTGAGAGATTCCCAACCTGAGATGTATTTTTGATTGATGCTGTTTGGGCTGCTATGTATTTCTAACACTTCCTATTTTATTGTATCCAAATTGAACGTAAAAGATTCTATTTTGCATACACTGGCTATATCCCAAACTCCAGTCATTTCTAATTCCTCACACACTTACCTCACCATCTCCCAACATGTAACACATTTTGCAACACCTCCAGATTAGACTCGTCCACTTTTCTCTTTGTGGCTTCTCATCCTCTGTAAACTCTAATTTAACAAAATATCTACGTACATCTCCTACCCTGCATTGTAGAAGGCTGTGGACCAAATGCTGCTAAATAGAATTCGTACAGATGAGTGCAGAATAATTGACATGGACTTGGTTGACTGAAGTAACTTCTTCTCCATTGCTTGACTCTTTTGCTCACACTCAAGGATCGCATCTCGGCTAAGATGACATCCTTCAGGCTCTTTTCTCTGAAAGGCTGCTAGAAAATATAGGAATGTAAGACATGCCTGATTTTTCCTTTGGCTGTAAAGGATTCCTAAAACTCTATATGAAATTGGAGGCTTCTCTTTGGCCTCCAAGACCACGTGAGGTAAGCAGCAGCAATCCTGGAAATACACAGCTCTTCCTGATATCCTCAAAGCATCTGAAGTGGACCTGTGGCACAAATCCATTTGCCTGATACCGGTATTCATGGGTTGTGTTGCGATGCTATAAGCCATAGCCACACGAGCAGGAACCACCTTGTAATTTGCTTCTCAGAATCACATACTGTGGTGAACTACGTGTGCCTGTCTGGACACGCCCCCTGCTGACTGCTCCTGTGGCTCCTCCCACAGGCCCCTGTATAAAGGCAATCTGAGGCCTGACGCTCGGCCTCAGTCTCCAGGACATGGTATGATGGTCACTCACTCCTGGTTCCTTCTTCCAGTCAATAATAGCTGATATCTCGCCTTACGTCTCAGAGTGAGTTATTGATGGTGCATCACATACTGATGCTTCCAGTCATAGAGTTAGAGAGCTCAATAGCACAGAAACAGGCCCTTTGCCCCACCTAGCCCATTTTTCTGCTTAGTCCCACACCTGGGGTCCATAGCCGTCCACCCCCTCTCATCCATGTATCTATTCAAACCTGTCTTAAATGTTGCATTGAAATCCATGTCCACCACTTCCACGAGCACCTTGTTCCTCACTTGCACCACCTGCAGAGTGAAGAAGTTCCCTCTCAGAGTGCACTTAAATTTTTCACCCTTCACCCTAAACCTATGACCTCCACCCAACCTCACATAATGAAAAGCCTGTCTGCATTCACCCGATCTAAACCTCTCATGATCTTGTATACCTCTATAAGATCTCCCCTTATTCTCCTGCACTTTAGGGAATAAAGTGCAAACCTATTCAACCTTTCCCTCGAAACTCAAGTCCTTAAGACCTGGCAACATCCTTGTTACAGATGTGGTTGGATTTTTTTTTGAAGGTATGTTGATTAAAGGTCCATCTGTGAATGATAAATAGGAAAGTGAACAGAAAACCAGCTGGTTGGCAGCTTAAAAAGGCATTCTAGCATCACACTGAAAGAAAAATGGCAAATATCAGATTTCACGGATTTCTACTAATTCTCTGATCAGGAAAAAATTTACATCAGTCCTAAGTGAAAAAAAATTGAATCCCAAAGATCTGAAGCCCAGATTTTTTGAAGTAAAATTCATGGAATGCTTTATAGTCAAAACACATTATTAATTGCTTGAACCTGGAAGTGTTTTACCATAAGCACAAAAAATTCTGCAGTTGATATTTCAAGCCAAAACTGTAAAAGAAGGCAGCAGAAGCCAGAATAAGAAGGGGGGGGGGGGGGGGGAGAAGGCAGAGCTCCAAAATATTGAGTGTTTATTCCCCTCTATAGACACTGTCTAATCTGCTGATTTCCTCCATCATCTTGAGTGTGTTGCTCAGGATTTTACCATAGTTGGCTGAGTTCCCTTTTGTGATTAATTTTAATCATTCAAAATGTTCAGCTATCTGTTGGCAGTGCATGGTTCTATGGTTCAGAAGTTATCAGAAACATTTGATAAGTTCGTATTAGCCAACTTCACGTTATTTGAAGCAGTGAACAGTGGTGCTAGGAACACCTAAGATAAAACTACAACAGAAATGGCAAATCATCTTAAATGCAACGGAGCAAACAGCATCGACAGGGTGATAAATATCAAGGTAATTGGAACAATAGGACCATTGTTTTCTCCGCCTCATGAAGGTGGCCAATAAATTCACAGTGTCTGACAACCAGGTAACTTAAACAAAGATTTGAGATTTCCTGATTGACAGAAATGCACCTAAGGAACCAAAAGCTGTGTGTAATGTTTGGGAGGAAGTTGGTGGAGTGCTTATCAAAGAATGGAATTTACTCTGATCTTCTGGCTAGGTCATATGTAGATTTATTTTCCCACTTGGCCTCTCTTACTTCATCCCCTTTCTCTTAATGTATTACTTTTTAAAATAATATTCATTCGATGGTCTTCAAGGTCTGAGGGAGTGATCAAAGTGAAATAGTAAATTGAATATTCTCCTCACAGATGCTGCCTGACCTCATGAATGTTCCGAGAATTTTCTGCTTTGATTCATGGAACAAGGAGCATTACAGCACAATACAGACTTATAGGCCCACGATGCTGTGCTGACCTTTTAGCCTCCTCTGAGATCAATCTAACCCTTCCTTCCCACAAAGCCCTTCCTTTTTCTTTCATCTTTCTGCCTATCTAAGATTCTCCAAAATGTCCCCAATGTACCTGTCTCTACCACTAGCCCTGGCAGTGTGCACCACGCTCTTGCTACTTGGTGAATCCGAACCAGAATCAGAAGCAGGTTTATTATTACTGACGTATGTTGTGAAATTTGTTGTTTTGCAGCTGCAGTACAAAGCATTACTAAAATATATTATAAATTACAACAGGATATATAAAATTGAATAAAGTAATGCAAAAAGAGAGTAAAATATAGTGAGATAATGTTCATGGGTTGGTTCATTGTCCATTCAGAAATCTGATTGTGTGCAGAAGTTCCCAACCTGGGGTCCATTGACCCCACAGTTAATGGTAGGGCTTAAGGCTTCATGGCATAAAAAAGTTGGGAACTTGTGGTGTAAAGTTGAGTGTGTGCCTTCAGGCTCCTGTATTTCCTCCCAGATGGTAGTAATGATGTTCCTGAATTCCCACCAGAACTTATTTATACTAGTTTTCATGTCGCTCACCACGGTTACATCTATGTCAGGAGAACCCCCATGGAAATTAATGTGCATCACATTGCAGTTACAAACTATTTTCCGATACCCGTATCCATTTCTAAGCCAAGTACTTTTATCTGCTTTTGGTCCAAAGATTGCTTCCTTCTAAAACCTGTCCAGTGACCCATTCTGTGTGACTGGCAATAGGACTTCCTTCCTCATCCCAAATAAAGCAAGAAAGTAAAATGATTTGCAGTTTAATAACCATATAACCATATAACAAGCACAGCACGGAAACAGGCCATCTTGGCCCTCCTAGTCCATGCCGAACCCTTAATCTCACCTAGTCCCACCTACCCGCACTCAGCCCATAAGTCTCCACTCCTTTCCTGTCCATATACTTATCCAATTTTACCTTAAATGACACAACTGAACTGGCCTCTACTACTTCTACAGGAAGCTCATTCCACACAGCTATCACTCTTTGAGTAAAGAAATACCCCCTCGTGTTTCCCTTAAACTTCTGCCCCCTAACTCTCAAATCATGTCCTCTAGTTTGAATCTCCCCTACTCTCAATGGAAACAGCCTGTTCACGTCAACTCTATCTATCCCTCTCAAAATTTTAAATACCTCGATCAAATCCCCCCTCAACCTTCTACGCTCCAATGAATAGAGACCTAACTTGTTCAACCTTTCTCTGTAACTTAATTGCTGAAACCCAGGTTAATGTTTTAGAATAGTTTCAGGTTTGGAAAAGAGAAACCTTAGCTAAGAAAGCAGGATTTTCTATTTGTTGAAGTAATAAGTGGAGCTGTTTTGAGTTTAAATGGAGCAGATTGGTTCCATCAGAGGACCAGACTGTAAAGGTAGGAAATGGAAATAGATTTCTTTCTTTTTCTAGCTTTGAGTACGCATTGATGCTGTAGCGGAGTCAAACATATTTTATTGATAAGGTCATTTGTGTTCCATTAGCCATGTGACAATCATGTTTGAGTTTAGGACGGTAACAAATGTTGATAATAAATGCCAGCATTATGTAGTGATGATGTTTTAGATAACATCTCATTCTCAATGAAGATAGCCACTGGGTAGGGGCAATGAGTTTCCATAATGCTCAATGGAATCTTCAGTGGTTTATGATTAATTAAGCATGTCACAACACAATCAAGAGATTTAATCAGAAGGTGCAGATTCCTTCAAGGTAACTTTAGTGCATTGTGTTCTTCTTGTAACTAAGTTGGTAAATTGGTTAATTTTTGTCATCTACCAAAGAGAAAAAAATTTGTTTTGCATGTCATACTTACAGATCATTTCGTTAAAACAACACAGCGAAAATGATAACAGAGTGCAGAATTAAGTTTTCAGATCATCAGGTACGATGTTGTGGCCGTCACTAAATCATTGCTGAAAGATGGTTGTAGTTGGAAGCTGAATGTCAAAGTTACACGTTGTATCAGAGGGATAGGAAAGTAGGTAGAGGGGATGGCATGGCTCTGCTAGAGAAGAATGGCATCAGATCAGTAGAAAGATGTGACATAGGATCAGAAGAGGTTGAATCCATGTGGGTTGAGTAAGAAACTGCAATGGTAAAAGAACCCTGATGGCAGTTATACAAAGGTCTCCCAACTGTAGCTGGGATGTGAATCACAGATTACAACAGGAAATAAAAAAGGCATGTCAAAAGGGCAATGTTATGATAGTAATGGGAAAATTAGGTTGGAAATGGAACTCAAGAGGGCGAATTTGTTGAATGCCTATCAGATGGCTTTTTAGACCAGTTTGTTGTTGATCCTACTAGGGGATCAGCTAGGGGATTTTGTGTTGTGAAATAAACCAGAGGTGATTAGGGAGCTTAACATAAAAGAGCCTTTAGGAGATAGTGATCACAATATGATAGGGAGAAAGTAAAGTCTGACGTAGCAGTATTACAGTGGAGTAAAGGAAATTACAGTGGTATGAGAGAGAAGCTGGCCAAAGTAAATTTGAAGGAGATGCTGGCAGGGACAACAGCAGAGCAGCAATGGTGTGAGTTTCTGGGAAAAGTGAGGAAGTAGCAGGATAAATGTATTTCAAAAATGAAGAAATATTCAAATGGCAAAATTGTACAACCATGACTGGCAAGGGAAGTCAAAGCTAATGTAAAAAAGCAAAACAGAGGGCATATGGCAAAGAAAACAAAAGTGAGAAGACATAGGATTGGGTAGCTTTTAAACCCCTACAGAGAGCAACCAAAAGAATCATTAGGAAGGAAAAGATTAAATATGAAAGCAAGCTAGCAAACAATATCAAAATGGAAAGCAAAAGCTTTTTCAAGTGTGTAAAAAATAAAAGAGAGATGAGAGTGGATATAGGACCACTAGAAAATGAGGCTGGAGAAATAATAGTGGGGGTCAAGGAGATGGCAGATGAACTAAATGAGCATTTTGCATCAGCTTTCATTGTGAAACACACTAGCAGTGGGCCAGATTTTGAAGGGTGTGAGGGAAGAGAAGAGAGTGCAGTTACTATTACAAGGAAGAAAGTGCTCAAAAAGCTGAAAGACCAAAGAGTACATAAGTCACCAGGACCAGATGAAAGAGGTAGTGGTGGAGACATTACTAATGATCTTTCAAAAATCATTGGAGTCTGGCATGGTGCCAGAGGACTGGAAAATTGCAATACCTCTCCACTATTTAAGAAAGGAGGAAGGCAACAGAAAGGAAATTACAGACCAGATAACCTGATCTCAGTGGTTGGAAGGATGTTGGAATCAATTGTTAAAGATGAGGTGATGGAGTACTTGGTGACACGGGACACAATAGTACAAAGTCAGCATGGTTTCCTTCAGGGAAAATCTTGCCTGACGAACCTATTGGAATTCTTTGAGGAGATTACATGTAGGATAGATAAAGGGAGTGTAGTGGATATTGTATATTTGGACTTTCAGAAGAGCTTTGTCAAGGTGCCACATATGAGGCTGCTTACCAAGTTAAGAGCCCATGGTATTACTGGAAAGTTACTAATGTAGTTAGAACATTGGCTGATTGGAGGAAGACAGCAAGTGGGAGTAATAGGATCCTTTTCTGGTTGGCTGCCACTGACTAGTGGTGTCAGTGTTGGGATCACTTCTTTTTATGCTGTGTATAAATGATTTAGATGATGGAATAGATGGTTTTGTTGCCAAGTTTGCAGATGATACAAAGATTGATGGAGGGGCGGGTAGTGTTGAGGAAACAGGAGGCTGCAGAAGGACTTAGAGAATGGACAAGTGAATGCAAATGAAATACTATTTTGGAAAATGCATGGTCATTCACTTTGGTAGTAGAAATAAATATGCAGACTAATTTCTAAATGGGGAGAAAATCCAAAAATCTGATCTACAAAGGGACTTGGGAGTCCTTGTGCAGAACATCCTAAAGGTTAACTTGCAGGTTTGTTTGGTGGTGAGGAAGGCAAATGCAATTTGCATTCATTTCAAGAGGTCTTGAATACAAGATGTGATGTGATGCTGAAACTTTATAAGGTTCTGGTGAGGCCTCACCTTGAGTATTGTGAGCAGTTTTGGGCATTTCATCTAAGAAAAAAATATGAGGATCAGATGGATGATTCCTGGAATTAAAGCGTTATCATATGAGGAAAGTTTAATAGTTCTAGGTCTGTAGTTGCTGGCATTTAGAAGGTTGGGGAGAGGGGGGATCTGACTGAAACCTTTTGAATGTTGAAAGGTCTGGACAGAGTAGATATTTCCAATTGTGGAGGAGTCTAGGACAAGAGGGCATAACCATAGGATAGAGGGGCATCCATTTAAAAGAGAGATGTGGATACTTTTCTTTAGCCTAAAGGTGGTGAATTTGTGGAAATTATTACACAGACAACTGCGGAGGCCAGGTCATTGGCTGTATTCAAGGCAGAATTCGATAGGTTCTTTATCGGGCACGGCAAAGGTTACAGGGAGAAGGCTGAGGAGTGGGGGTGAGGGGAAGAAAAAAGATCAGCCATGATTGAATGGCGGAGCAGCCTCAATGGACCAAAAGGCCTAATTCTGATCCTTTGTTTTATGGTCTTACCTTATGGTTTTGGTTACAGAGAAAATGCAGTGCAGGTAGACAATAAGATGTAAGGCCATAACAAGGTAGATGGTGAGGTCAACAGTCCATTTTACCCTACTAGGGAACCTTTTAATAGTTTAATAATGGCACGATAGGGGTGTTTTTGACCCTGGTGGCAAGTGCTTTCAGGCGTTTGTATCTTTTGCCATGTGGGGTGGGGGGAGAAGAGAGAATGTTTGGGGTTTTGAATATGTTGGCTGCTTCATTGAGGCAGTGAGGGTTGCAGACAAAGTCCTTGGAAGAGACGTTGGTTTCCATGATGTGCTGAGCTGTGTCCTGCATATTTGGCTTTCTTATGATCCTATGCAGAGCAGTTACCTTATTCACCCTTGATGAATCCAGACAAGATGCTTTCTATGGTACATTAATTAGAAAAAGTTGAGAGTCAAAGGCAGCATGCCAAATTTCTTAAGCCTCCTGAGGAGGTGGAGGCACTAGTGAGCTTTCTTGACCATGGCATCTATGTGATAGAACCAGGACAGGATATTGGTAATGTTCGCTTGTAGGACCTTGAAACTTTCCACTCTCTCAACCTCAGCACAGGGTTGTTTACACCACCACTTTCCTGAAATCAGTGACCAGCTCTTTTGTTTTGTTACCATCGAGGAAGAGGTTGAGGGACTGTTTGTGGTCTGTTGATCAGTAAGTCAACGATCCAGTTGCAGAAAGAGACGTTGAATCGAAATTCTAGGAGTTTGGAGATGAGTTTGCTTGGAATTATAATGTTGAAGCTGGAGCTGTAGTCAATAATAGTAGTCTGCTAAACTGTGAGTACAATTTCAACTAATCTAGACGTAAGCACAAGAGATTCTGCAGATGCTGGAAATCTAGAACAACACATGCAAAATGCTGGAAGAACTCAGCAGGTCAGGCAGTATTTATGGAGGGGAATAAATAGTTGACATTTTGGGCTAAGCCCCTTCATCAGGACTAGAAAGGAAAGGGACAGAGCAAGAATAAGAAGGTGGGGAGGGGAGGTGCAGGGGTACAGGCTAGAAGGTGATAGGTGAGGCCAGGTGAAGAGAAAGGTGGGTGGGTGGAGGAAAAGGGACATGATTGGCCATGCATCATCATAGTACTGCTTCGGTATTGTGGCAACTAATGCCAAACTTATTTATTTCCAAAAATGGATTTCGGAAACAAATAAAATAAAAATGGATTTTATTCATTTCGAAATAGAAAATAGTACACGACTTTCTTTACGTTCATAGTTTCATTCAGTCTATACATTCTTCTTCCTGTGTAATCACTAAATTCATAGTGTGACAAGGTTGATACAAAGCACCAATACCACCCATGTGAGCTTTTTGAAAAATCGACCATTCCAGTGTTTCTGGAGGCGACTACCAGACACAGTGCCCAGTGATGGCAAACCTAAACTGCAGTCCTTCCCCACGCTCTGCCGGCCTTCACTGTGCCCCTTTGCATGTGGTCCTCTACCCTTCGATGATTCAGGTGGTAACACTCACCGCAACACACACGAAATGCTGGAGGAACTCGATAGGTCGGGCAGCATCTATGGAGAGGATCGAACAGTTGGCATTTCAAGCCAAGGTGCTTCATCAGGACTGGCAAGGATGGGGGCAGAAGGTAGTATTGGTAGCATTTCCCCAAAGGACATCATGTTGTACGTGAAGACCCACAAATTTCAGACAGGCCAAAGCTAATTTTCACTGAATTGATGACCTTTCAGGAGCATTAGATCTTTGTCTCATGTTAAAGTCAAAATTTGTCTTTGCCATAGGCATACATACACAGTGATATACCTTCTGTAACTGATAGCACTGACTGGAAATGTTTTCATGATTCTTTGCCTCTTCACCCAGCTCTGAGGAGTTGTTGGAAATAGTATTATGTGACGGTCTCAGAATTCCTTTCCCTTCTTGTGGACATAATGTTTTTCCTTTCAATATCTTGCTTCAGAAATATTGTGATTGTTAGCATCCATTACTTTGATGTTGCAGGTCTTCTTGGAGTTCCAAAATATTGTCTATGACATTTGCAGATACCTATGAGGCCAATTCACATGGGTTAAAATGTTGGTGAGGATGTTGAACTGTTTGCAGTGAAAATTCATAAGAAGCATGAGAACAGGCAGGGAGTGGCACCAGTCAATATTCAGATTCAGATTCGGATTCAGTTTATTGTCATTTAGAAACCACTGATGCAATGCAGTTAAAAAATGAGACAACGTTTCTCCAGAATTATATCACAAAAGCACATGATAAAACAGACTACACCAGAAAATCCACATAACTTTGGCAATCCCCAATCCAGAGTCCGGAGAGGCTGCTGCGTATTAATATCGCACTACCATCTTAGCGCGTTCCCCAGAAAGGAGCCCCAAATCCACCAGACAAACAAGACCAAAAACTAAAGCTACAAGACCTGCACAAAACCACATTGTTATGACATATAGTTACAACAGTGCAAAGAATAGCATAATTGATAAAAAAAAACAGACCATGGACACAGTAAAAATAGTCCAAAGATGTTAAAGGACTATAAGTTCAAAAGAAATCACCACACAGTTTCCACAAGTCCCCAGGGTCCTGACAGACTGGCCATCCCACACAGGTGGCAGAAGGGAATACCCCCGCTATGGACTTCCACGGCACCGCCCGACTCAGCCTATACTAATAGTCACCATACTAATACTAATTAGTATACTAATCTGAAGCCAATGCTGCTATTTTGGACCTTAGTGCTCTCTCCTAACCTGGCATATCTTCAATACATTCAGCACCAAGAAGGATCTTTCAACATCCTTAATAAAATCAAACATCCAACACTTACAAGCAAGTGGATAATTCCATTGGTGTGATTCTGTGTGTGTCTGGTCATTTTCAAGTTGTTAAAATCTGCAGAGCATTGTGTAGCAGATGCTGAAAGTCTTTGTCTTGACAAACTGGAAGCTGGAGATCAAAGTCCAGAGCTCAGCAAGTCCAGAGGTAAAAAGCTCAAAAGGTCGTAGACTGAGTTTGGTGACTTTGGAGGAAGAGGACCGAAGGTCGAGTTTGCGTGTCCAGTCCAGAGGCTGGAGGTTGAAGGCCCATTGTCTGAGAGTCTGGGGCTAAGGACTAGAGGCCCGGAGGCAGCCTCTCCTGGGATTGGAGGCCTCTGTGCATTTGTGTGAAGGAGAAGGTGGGAAAGGGGCTTGGCACCAGAATGTGTGGCAACACTTGCGGGCTGTCCACAGCATAACCTTTGGTGTAACGCACACAAAATACTGGTGGAACACAGCAGGCCAGACAGTATCCATAGGGAGAAGCACTGTTGACGTTTCGGGCCGAGACCCATCGGCCTGAAACGTCGGCTATACTTCTCCTATAGATGCTGCCTGGCCTGCTGTGTTCCACCAGCAATTTGTGTGTGTTGCTTGAATTTCCAGCATCTGCAGATTTCCTCGTGACAACCTTGGGTGTGTTGGTTCATAATGCAAATGGGAATTAGACTGTATATGTGACAAATACATCTCGGTCTGAATTTAGGGTCTCTGCTCAACTCATGTTGTTCAAGTCATGGGTGTCTCTAAGCACCATAAAATGGGGAAAGAACAGAGGACTGTTGGTGAACTGAAATACAGTAAGATGGACAGGTAGGATTAGAAGGGGAAACTGGTGTGGAGTGCAGAATTGCTTTCTCATGTCACTTCTAATGTCAGGCAGTTGCCTGCTTACTTTGATCAACTGTTACACATGTCTTCAGGGGGTGAAGGGACTGATCAGCTTACTGGATGTTACAGAGATAAGATGCACCTTAAGCTCAGACAATGTCTTTACCAGCCCCAGACCAGTCGGGTAAGCAACTGTTGTGCAATCAGTCTTCCGCAACATCATTAGTACAAATTTCAAATTTCCAGGTATAGTTATTACCAAAGTGGTGTGTGTTACTATATACTATCTTGAGATACCTTTTCTTGCAGGCATTTGCAGGGAAAAAGAATTTCAATAGAATCTTACAAAACACTATACATAAACAAAGACTGACAACCGATATGCAAAAGAAGGAAAATTGTACAAATAAAATTGATGCTGTGAAGATGAGCTGTATGGAGTCCTTAAAAGTTGTATGATTACTTCCTGTGAAGGCCCTCATATTTCACTTAGCTTTGCTATTACTTTAATCAGGTCTCTGATTATCTGTTAGTCTGCTGGTCATACAGTTTAGGCTTTCCTTGGCTGCATCCAAGACCCTATGGTTGCCAGGGGAACAGTCCTGACTGCAGCACTTTGCCTCCACTACATTCTTGTGTTGAGTCATTGTGTCTCTGGCCTACTGTCCTGTGTAAATAGTTGCTGCTGCTATCTCCAAGGTTCTTACAGTGGAATGTACGCACATTATTCTTTATCTCGTATCAGTACCTGTTATCTATAGCCTCTATAGATTAGCCACTGCAGCTGGCTTAATTTCATTTCCTGACCAGCTAGATTTATTGAGCTACAGTTTCCATGTCCATCTGGGTGATTCCTTTGTGCTAATTCCTGAGGTGGTCCTTATTCCCTTTGTAGTCTAAATTCCCACTTGAGGAGCCATATTCATCTAGATCGGCTGCAAATTTCTCACCAGTAACTCTTTCAAGAAAATGAGTCTAATTTCAACGACATCTGTAGCAGACACAAATTCGTCAAGGATCACAGTGTCAGCAGCTGTCAATGTGACCTGGGTGTTTTCGTACAACTAGGGCTGGAGCTCACAGCAGCATATTTTGAAGACTGGCATCGACTGCTGCATTCAGAAACTCCATCTGGTTCTCTGCAAAAACAGGCTTTCTTATCATTAGGAGTGTCATTGCTTTTGTACTGCATGTCTTGTGTCAGTTGGATCTCACTAAGAACTACACAGTGATAACAGTGTCGTTATATGAAGGCTCCTGACTTTCCCTGTAGGAGACAACATTTGGCCTCGTATGATGGCATTGAATATCTCTGGGCTCAGCAGACTTAAGATCAGAGTGGTGATGGAGGGGTTTATTATTGGCACAAGATTCAATAAAATACCTCTTGTCTTGTGTGCCTTCCAGACAGATTCATTCAGGATTGTTTACTGTATGTGAGTGTAAAAGAGAACAAAATGATTGATATTCCTGATCCAATGCAGAATGAAAACACAGTTAAAAAAATATATAAGCAATCCTATAAAACAGTGTTTATATACAGTGTAACTGTATATAATATAAGATTAGCTTATATACATAGACTGATTGTATTTACATAAAGTGACGCTTGGTACAGACGCTTCTGTGCATATGGTGACTGACAGGAAATGATAAAGTCACAAACTGACTCTTGGCAAGAGGTAATCTTTCGTTTAGCAGTAGGGCATATGAAAACACAGCAGAGTGACTGTCGGTGTCGGTATGTGGTGCAGAGTATCAGCATGAAGTGGCAGTGCACTGGGGATTTGAAGGGTGCTGAAGGACATTCGAGAGGAGTGGCTGATGTGGATGTACTGCCGGTGGGTGAGTTAATGCATGGAAGTGTTGATCAGCCCGATGGCTTGGGGCGAGTAACTTCTTTTGTTCCTGGTGTTCCTGGTGTGGATGCTGCATAGCCTCTTCCCTGATGAGAGTGGGATAACCAGCCCATCAGCGGGGTTGGGGGCAGTGGAGTGATCCTTTATGATATTGCTGGCCTTTTCCCTGCACTTTTCTGTAACATATGTCTCAACCGTGCTCATCCGACCTGGAACATCTAGCAGTTAAATGCCATCCATTTTGTCTTCCGAGGGAGTTTTCTGCCGTCATCCTGGTATAGGTATACATTACACCTCTGACCAACATCAGACACGCACCAGAGGAGCTGAGCCCGGTGATCAGCTGTCACACCAATACCTTCCCTGTCACTGTGGGGTGTTTCAACCAGGCCAGCTTGAGGACATCTCTGACCAACTACTGCAAAATACTACCTGTGGAACCAGAGGAGCCAACACACTTGACCATTGTTATACCACTATGAAGAACACTTACATTGCCATCTCTTGTTGCGACTATACAGGGTGCTGGTGAGGCCGCCCCTGGAGTATTGTATGCAGTTCTGGTCTCCTTACTTGAGGAAGGATATACTGGCTTTGGAGGCGGTGCAGAGGAGGTTCACCAGGTTGATTCCAGAGATGAGGGGGTTGGACTACGAGGAGAGATTGAGTCGCCTGGGACTGTACTTGCTGGAATTCAGAAGAATGAGAGAAGATCTTATAGAAACATATGTATCGCTTTATAAGGTCCCACTGCTAATGTAATGGTCTCTCTGTAATGTTTCACTGCTAAGGTAATGGTTTCTCTGTAGCAGCAAAGTTTGGGCCATGACTAGAGATAACGGGGGCTTTGGAATGTATGCTAGCCAATGAGAGGCATGTTGTTCTTTCTTGTGAGTCTGGGAGCAGGGATTTTGCGGTCTTTCATCTGCAAGAGATGAAGAGAGAAGACACAAATGGAAAGACCTAGTAGACCCCTTGATGGAATGGACTCAGAACGAGGGTCCGACGGTCAGTGATGCTTGGAGGAGGTTGATGGGGGATGAATGGACGATTCTGTGAGCTCCAATGTGCACTTTAGATTACTTCATTCAAATGGGCCCTTTTTCTTTTTATTTTCTTTAGTAACACTATAGTCAGATTAAGATTCATAAGGTTCAATTGCTTAATTGCATATGGTGTACTGTCTGATATTTTGCGGTGTGGATTTGTAACCAGGCAACACATCACGCAGCATCCACACAAACAAGATTTCTCAGTTTGGCTGGGCCAGAAGCTGTCTTCCCCTGGACAAACACATGCCGGCTGAACTGCAGGATTACACATATAAAGTTATGAATGGGATGGATAAGTTAGAAGCAGGAAAGTTGTTTCCACTGGTAGGTGAGACTAGAACTAGGGGACATAGCCCCTAGTTTTGGAGGAGATTTGGAGGAGTAGACTTAGGACAGAGATGAAGAGGAACTGCTTTTCCCAGAGAGTGGTGAATCTGTGGAATTCTCTACCCAATGAAGCAGTGAAGGCTACCTAGCTAAATAAATTTGACAAGGTTGGATAGATTTTTGCATAATAAGGGAATCAAGGGTTATGGGGAAAAGGCAGGTAGGTGGAGATGAATCCATTGTCAGATCAGCCATGATCTCATTGAATGGCAGATCAGGCTCGATGGGCCAGATGGCCTACTCCTGCAACTATTTCTTATGTTCTTATCTGGTATGAAGGGGCCACTGCACAGGATTGGAAAAAGCTGCAAAATTTGCAAACTCAGCCAGTCTCTTCCACTCCCACCTTCAGATTTCTGTATGGTCCTTGAATACATCCTCAGTCTTCCAATTTTACGCTATTTATTTCTGTAACTTATCTTTTGATGTCTTGCACTGCACCATTATCACCAAACAACAAATTTCTTAACATGTGTCAGTAATAATGAACCTGATTCTAATTGTAATTACAAGGGGTGATTGATAAGTTCGCAGCCTAAGGTAGAAGGAGTCAATTTTAGAACACCTAGTACGTTTATTTTTCCTACATTTACACACTTCGTCCAGCGGTCGTGGAGCATCTGGATCCCTTCTTTGTAGAAGTCGGCGTCTTGGACCTCCAGAGGTGGTCCACAGCAGGGGTGATTGAGAAGTTCGTGGCCTAAGGAAATGAGTTATTAACTTCAAACTTCCTGCATTTTCACTCAAAGAGTTGAACTGCATGTGCATGTAACTTGAGCTATATAACTCATTTCCTTTTACCTTAGGCCACAAACTTATCAATCACCCATCTGTGGACACCTGGAGGTCCAAGACACTCTTGTTACATACACATGCAGTTCAACTTCTGTGTGATAATGCAGAAAGTCTGAAGTTAATAACTCATCGGCTTCTACCTTCAGCCACAAACTTATCAATCATCCCTCCTGTGGACCAGTTCTACAAAGAAGGGATCCGTATGCTCCACGACCGCTGGACTAAGTGTGTACATGTAGGAGGGGTCTATGTTGAATAAGAAATGTGCTAGTTTTTTAAAAATTGACTCTTTTTACCTTAGGCCATGAACTTATCAATCACCCCTCGTACATCGAGGTAGTAAAAAGAAAATGGCACTAACAGATGTAGGGGTTTGCTAAAAAGTCAAATGCTGTCTTCCTGGGAGACAAAAGCCTTTACAGGACCACTGCTGCCTCTCCTAGTTGGTGCCTCAGCCATCCAGATGATCTGTTCAACACCAGGTTTCTGTGACTCTGTAATCCACAGTGTGACGGCATCAGTCTGAGCTTGCCCCATCCTCTCTATCATCACCTTCAGTGGATTCAGCCCCTGCCACAGGCTGAAGGCCCAGTAAATGCTATTGCGACAAAAGCCAATGTCATTCCCTCGAGGAGCTGGAGGACACACTCATGCCCTGTGCTCCTGCAGCCTCTGGTGGTGTGGCTTCCGGCCCTCAGGATTATGCTCAGGTTAGATAGCTGACAGTGTGTGCAGTTGACAATGCATTCCTGGGCCTTACATCCCGGGAGACACTTGAGTGCCTTGTGCTTCTACATCCAGACCTGGCCTTCATTCCAACACTATGGGTTCAGTACTTTTTTTTTAGGGATTATATGGGTCAGCACAACATGGAGGGCTGAAGGGCCTGTGCTGTGCTGTAGTGTTCTATGGTTCTATCCTCTCAGTGTGTCTTGTGGCATCCTGTAAATCCAGGTCACATCTCCTACTTTCCACCTTCTGCCCTAAAGCCTTGAAAATATTATCTGAAAATGTGGGGTCAACTTTCTCCTATAACTTGCAGGTGAGGTTCACTTCCTGCATGATCCTCAGCCACAGCTTATGTCCTCTTTAAGAGCCTTAAGCAATGCAGATGTGCTTTCAATGGAGCTAATACATGCATCCAGTGTGACAAAAAAAACATTCATATAAATAGAACAAAATTGACCTGCTGCCATACATTCCAATCAACGGACGCAAAGTGCTCACTCAAAAGATCCAAATGTTCTTTTGTTTGGGGGAGGAGGACTTTCTAATTTAATCTCTGCTGTTTAATCTCTAACCTCTGCACTTCATAATTTTTTGTTTTCCTTTTCTTCCTTTCTCGTATTGTCTCTTACATTCCTTCATGAGCACTTTCCCTCCTCACCCCCTCTGAATAAGTTGACTTATGTCCAAAACTTTGAACTGAAATGTGAGAACAGGAGGGCTGTAGATACCGCTGTGTTTAAATCACAGGAGACCTTTTCACCCTTTCACACGTGCTTATAAACCATTCTGCACATTAGTATACATTTTGAATGAAGGTCACTACCACACCTGACCAATGTGATATATCGCAACAGATTACATTCTTCTACAAAATATTCCACACATTTCTTTTTACAGGTGTCACAAAAGCTCTGTTCCAAATTGATTTTTGTGGGAGGAAAAATAATATTTATTGACTGTACTTATGACAATAAAACTGTTGTCTATTAAAATTCATGTTTATTTCTGGTTTTCCCTTGAATTTTACAGTTTCCAATATTTAATTTGTATTGGGATGATCTTTAAACTGAACCCACTTTGATTCCATTTTAGGTGTCAAGGTGCAAATTCCTGGTTTTGACATAGGCACTTTGTTACCTCGTCAGCTGTACCGATTCTTCAGATATAATGGATCGCTGACAACTCCACCCTGTTTTCAAACCGTTACCTGGACTGTCTTCAATGATACTGTCCAGCTTTCGAAAGCACAGGTATGCTGCTATTTTTCAAACCTACTTTCTTGCTCCTTCAGTGAACTATTTTGAGAATAGCTTAAAAAAAGAAAATGGACCATTTTACTGTAACATTACCTTATACTGTGTAATGCAGATATTCTGTAGATGGTAAAGAATAGCTTTACTTGTCACATCTACATTGAAACATCAAAACATACAATGAAATGCATCCTATGTGTCAACAACCAATGCGGTCCGAGTATGTGCTGGGGGCAGCCCACGGGTGTCTCAACATAGCATGCCCACGACTCACTAACCTGAACCTGTACATTATTGGAATGTGGGAGGAAACTGGAGCAGACTATGCAGTCATGGAGAATGTACAACTCCTTACAGGCAGAGGTGAGGATCGAACTCTGATCACTGCCACTGTAGAAGTAACGCCAACCACTGCGCCACTATGCGATCCCCATTTTAAAAGGAAACAAACACAGTAAATTTTGCAATCGGCATAAGTAATAGTATCCATGCTGCACATCGCTAGTTTGCACAGCACCATGGTGAATCATTTAATGCTTCGGATTGATGATCACCAGGAACAGCTGTCAGATTGAATAAGCACTTTCTCATTAGCTTTCTCTTGTGCACGTAGTTACTCCAGTTATCTGGATTGTCTCCAGATTTAGATATGGAAGTAGAGCCACCAAAAGAACTGTAGTGAAATTAAATACTCCAGAGATAACCAAATGTTGAAAGACAAAAACGTCCACGTGCAAAGGTCATCAGTTTGACAACATGAACCAGATCAACAAGAGGGCAGTGTAATCCTGTGAGAGGATGTGTGTCTGTAAGTAGGGGAGAAATTTTGATCAGGCAAGTTAGAACCTTGAAACTGCATCTGTTGGTGCTTGAGCTTCCTGTACAACTTGAACATAGATACAACTAAACCCAGGCAAAATTTAAGAGGCTACTAGACAGGTATATGGAGGAATTTAAGGTGGGGGCTTATAATGGGAGACAGGGTTTAACGGTCGGCACAACATTGTGGGCTGAAAGGCCTGTATTGTGCTGTACTATTCTATATTCTATGTTCTAAAAAGCATACTAGTGATCATTTCTGAGTGAAATACTTTCCATTATGAATTTGGCTCATACAAATTAGTATAGATATAGTATAGCATTCAGCTACTTATATCAGACTCAATAAGAACATGTCTGATTTAGTGCTGACAATGCTATTTTTCTGTTATTTCATTATATATTTTATTATATACCTTCAATGGCCACTTTATTAGGTACACCTGTACACCTTCTTGTTAATGCAAACAAATATCTAATCAGGCAATCATGCAGCAGCAACTCAATGCATAAGAGCATACAGACATGATACAAAGGTTTTGTTGTTACTCAGACCAAAATCAGAATGGCAAAGAACTGTGATCCAAGTGGCTTTGATTGCTGGTGTCAGATGGGGTGGTTTGAGTATCTCAGAAACTGCTGATCTCCCAGGATCTTCATGCACAATAGTCTTTAGAGTTTAGAGAGAGTGGTGAAAAAAACAAAAACAGATTCAGTGAGCAGCAGTTCTGTGGGTGAAAATGCCCTGTGAATGAGAGTGGTCAGAGGAGAATGGCCAGACTGGTTCAAGCTGACAGGAAGGCGACAGTAACTCAAATAATCACATGTTACAACAGTGGTGTGCAGAAGAGCATCTTCGAATGCACAACATCAAACCTTAAAGTGGATGGGCTACAGCAGCAGAAGACCACAGGCATACAGTGGCCTCCTGTGTATGTATTGTGCAAGAAAGCCTTTG
This sequence comes from Hypanus sabinus, assembly GCF_030144855.1. Taxonomy (NCBI): domain Eukaryota; kingdom Metazoa; phylum Chordata; class Chondrichthyes; order Myliobatiformes; family Dasyatidae; genus Hypanus; species Hypanus sabinus. Next base: position 82,337,379 of record NC_082719.1, read on the forward strand.
TTCTTGTATTCTCTGCATAGAGGCCAAAGTCAAATGAACTCTACTTTCCTGCCTCAGAACCTCAAGATCTCAACTGCGTCTCTCAATCTGCTGCTCACCACAGCATCAGCAGGGTTCCTGGGCATTGTGTTTGCACAAGGATATCCACACTTCCATGAAGAGTGGCAAGCATATCAAGTACCAGAGTTTGCCATCAGTGCTGGCTTCCCACGAGTGCAGGCAGCCACCACTTACTGCATATGTCCTACCCTATTAGTCCTCCCGAACTGCCTCACCTCACACTTACCAGGAATAAGTTCCATCTATCATTGATCTGCCCTTCTTACAAATTATAAATGTCACCCTGTGACTTCTTTACCAACACCACCACGGACTTGCATGCCTTTTGTGAACGTGCTCAGACTTACGTCCACATCAACAAACTAGCAAAAATTAGGGGTCGTAACACTGATCCCCATGGGATAGTTTTCATTATAAGCTTTCAATCACAAAGAAATCCTCCAATCATCAACCTCCACCTCCTATTACCAATCCAGTTTTGTATCCAATTTACCAATGTGCCTTGACTCCAAATACACTGAGCTCATCAACAATTCAAAAATTCAGTCAAATTGGTTAGACTATCTCCCTCCATATTGACTATCTTAGATTAATTCCTACCTTTCCAAGTTTATCCTGTCCCTCTGAAAGTTTTCCATTAACTTCCTTACCACTAACATGAGTTTCTCAGGCCTATTTCTTCCTCCCTTGCTGAATAATGGTACATATTTGGTACAACATCTTCTGTAAGATTCAGAATTGCTTAATGTCATTTCCAGTACAGGTGTGTCCCCCTCACCCACTTTACAAGGGTAGAGTGTTCCTATGAAATCCTTCTTAAGCCAAAATGGAATAAAGCAAAGAACCATTAATTTATATGGGAAAAATTTTCGTAAAAGCGAAAACCCTCTTTGTAATGCAAAAACAGGTTACAAATAGGTCTTTTGTAAAAGCGAAGTGGTGTAAAGCGAACAATCGCAAAGCAGGGGACGCCTGTACACAAGTGTAAAGGAGAATGAAAAAGAAAACGATACCCTGGATTCAGTGCAGCCCAAAGAAAACATGACAGTGGTGGGGCTTTTTACCAACAATGCTGAAACGGCCTGCAGAGAGAAAATGGAAGTGCTTGAGGCCTGGTGTAAGGCAAATAACCTTGTCTTTAATGTCAACAAGACAAAGGAGGTGGTTATTGACTTCAGGAGAACTCATACCACCCATTCCCCTCTTTACATCGGCGGCACTGCGGGGGAAACTGCAACCAGTTTCAGACTCCTGGGAACGCACATCTCACGCAACCTCTCGTGGTCCCCGTCCACATTGTACACAATCTGGAAAGCTCACCAACAGCTCTGCTTTCTGAGGGGGCTGAAGGGAGCTGGACCATGAACACCTATACTTTCATCATTCTACAGATGTGCAGTAGAGAGCATCCTAACAAGCTCGATCACTGCTTAGTACGGAAACGGCACTGCGGCAGGCAGGAAGACTCTACCATGGGCAGCCAAAGCTGGCCAACATATCACCAGCCTAATCACTATCAAGGACATATATACAGAAAGATGCCAACAAGGCCAGTAACGTCATGAAGGATCCCACTCACCCACTCCCATCAGGGAGGAGGCTATGTAGCATCCACAGCAGGACCATCCGATTCAAAAACAGTTACTTTCCCCAAGCAGTAAGGCTGATCAACACCATCACCCACCAACCACAACTACTTTATCATTTTCTATCACAGTCACTTTATGTACAGACAGTCCTGTACCTAGTGTCACTTAATGGACATACAATCAATCTATGTATATAAGCAATCTTAAACACATTTATATTTATATGTGTTTATATTCATCGAGTTTTTTTTATTACTGTAGTGCTCTTTATCTTATTATGTTGTGTAGCCAGTGAGTGAGTGAGGGCCTCTGTCAGTCAGGCCATGGATATTGCATCCTAGCTGTCTAGATTTGCAAACCTGGGCAGTAGGATATGGAGTGCAAGCTGTTGTCCGTGTAGCAAGCTCCCCCTCTCCACGCATCTGATGAACCCAAAGGAATGGCAGAGACCAATACAGTTTGGCACCAGCAGAGTCACAGGAGTTGCCAGTCAGTATTGAGCTCAATGTAGGGCTGCCTTAGGGACTCCAGCCCTGGACTTTTCCCTCCGAGTTTACTGCTGAAGCCTTCCCCGCGAATGGGTTAGCCACAAGGCAGCAGAGATTTGAGATCAGAGTTTTCCTTCCTCTTGATGAGCTGCCAACCACGGCTAACGAGCCCCATCAGCCCAAAGTAACTGGTTTTACCCCTTCTCCTGTGGAGCCAGTAAAGACATTAAAACATCTTTCAGTGCCCCCTGCAATCATTCAATTCCTCTTGTTTCCCATGGCAGTCTAACATATATATCAGCCCGAAGGATTTATCTACCTTAAGCATACCACAATATCTGAGACTTCTTTTTTAATGGTAACACATTCCAGAGTTTCATTTTGCTCCTTCCCTGTATTCTCCAACTAAGATGTCTTTATCATTCTATAAAAAACATACAAATCCTCATAGATGGATCAGAAGTGGGGAGAATGAGCAGCTTCAAGTTCCTGGGTGTCAAGATCTCTGAGGATCTAACCTGGTCCCAACATATCGATGTAGTTATAAAGAAGGCAAGACAGTGGCTATGCTTTATTAGGAGTTTGAAGAGATTTGGCATGTCAACAAATACACTCAAAATCTTCTATGGAGAGCATTCTGACAGGCTGCATCACTGTCTGGTATGGAGGGGCTACTGCACAGGACCGAAAGAAGCTGCAGAAGTTTGTAAATCTAGTCAGCTCCATCTTGGGTACCAGCCTATAAAGTACCCAGGACCTCTTTAGGGAGTGGTGTCTTAGAAAGGACCCATCCATTACTAAGGATCTCCAGCACCCAGGGCATGCCCTTTCCTCCCTGTTACCATCAGGTAGGAGATACAGAAGCCTGAAGGCACACACTCAGTAATTCAGGAACAGCTTCTTCCCCTCTGCCATCCAATTCCTAAATGGACATTGAAGCTTTGGATACTACCTCACTTTTTTTACTATACAGTATTTCTGTTTTTGCACGCTTTTAATCTATTCAATATACATAATTGATTTATTTGTTTATTAATTATTACTAGATTTTTCTCTCTGCTAGATCAAGTGTTGCATTGAACTGCTGCTGCTAAGTTAACAAATTTCACGTGATAATAAACCTGATTCTGATTTTGATTATTTAACACCTCACCCACATCCTCCATCTCCAGACAGAAAATCCTGGAGGAACTCAGCAGGCTAGATGCCATCTATGGAAAAAAGCACAGTCGATGTTTCAGGCCGAAACCCTTCAGGACGGACGAAGGCAGGACAAAGGCAGAAGGGTTTCAGCCCGAAACGTCGACTGTGCTGTTTTCCATGGATGCTGCCTGACCTGCTGAGTTCCTCCAGCATTTTGTACATGTTGCTCAGATTTCCAGCATCTGCAGATTTTCTCTTGATTGTGATTTCCTCCATCTCCAGCTACAGATTACATCCTAATGCACCTTTCTCTCGGGTTACCTTCTTCCCATTCTTACACTCTTACAAAACGCTTTGGAATTTTCCTTAATTTTGTCCGCAAGTGATACTGTATTTTTAAAGATTAACGATAAGCTTTCTTTGTCACATGTACATCAAAAAAAATCCAAACTTACAATGAAATGTGTCATTTGCGTCAATTCAATTCAGTGAGGATTGTGCTGGGAGCAGCCTGCGGCCATGTTCCAGTGATGTTTAGTAACCCCCTCAAGCTTGCTTTTTGCCTTCTAATTCCTGAGCACCCCTTAATCCTTCAGCATTGCTGTCAGGGAACTCCATTTTTCTGTTCTCTATACCTGCCAAATGCATCCTTTTTTCATCATCTAAGCACTCAATATCATAAGCTGAGGAAAGACAATATCAGAATCGGAATCGGGTTTAATAACACTGGCAAATGTCATGAAATTTGTTGTTTTGCAGCAGTATATATATTTCTTATATTTATTGTGTTTTTATTATTACTGTGGGGTAGTGTATATAAGTGCATTATATAAAATCCAATGTCACAGGAGAAGGAGCTGCTCCTAAAACATTGTGTGTGTCTTCAGGATTCGGTCCCTCCTCCCTGATGGTAGCAATGAGAAGAGGGCACGTCCTGGGTGATGGGGGTCCTTAATGATGGATGCCACCTTTCTTAAGGCATCATCTTTTGAAGATGTCCTCGTTGCTGGGGGTGGGGGCTAGTGCCCATGTCGAGTTGGCATATGAAGGTTTATAAAATTATTAGTGGCATGGATAATGTAGTTAGAATTGTATTTCCTACTATGAGTTTGGGAGGTTATTATATATGGATTATCATCTATTTGTATTTATACTTTAACCTATTAATTATGTACTCTCAAACTCTCTGTATTCATATTTCATTTATGTTTGTTTAAAATTAATAAAAAGATTTTAAAAGAATTGTACTTACAGGGTAAGGGAGTCTAGAACTAGGAAGTACAGGTTTAAGGTGGGAAGGGAGGAATTTTAAAGGGGATCAAGGTGCCAAAGGAAGTGATGGAGGCTCATACAGTTACTTTTCAAGCTGAGTGGACAGGCACTTGGATTGGAAAGGGTACCATATTGAAGCACCATCAGTAAATCCAGGAGACTGGAAGTGAATGATAGGCTTTTATTAACAGCAAAAGGGAGCATGACATCTCGAAGACTGAGGGAGGAGCAGTGTCCCAATCGCCTTTATACTGGGGTCTGTGGGAGGAGCCACAGGAGCAGTCAGCAGAGCGGCGTGTCCAGACAGGTATATGTAGTTCACCACACATATACGGGACTTAATGCAGACAAACGGATTAGCATTGATTAGCGTACTGGTTGGCACAGACAAGGTGGGTTAATGGGCCTGTTTGTGTGCTGTAAAACTCTATGATTCCATTAATCTATCACTTGAAATCCATGGTTCCTGAGACTTTTCCTAACCCTTCACCCTTTAGGGAGCATATTGGTCCTGAACTCTCACTGTTTTAAATTAAATGACTCCCAGTTACTGGTTGTTGATTTACTTGCAAGTAGTTGCTCCCAGCCTTTCCCAGGTCTCATCATGTTGAAATCACACTCCCCCCAGATCCAGGAACATTTATTACTTTCAACCATCAGGCTCCTGAACTGGATTACTTCACTCACCCCAACTCCGAATTGATTCTCCAACCTGTAGACTCACTTTCAAGGTGTCCTTACAACTCATGTTCTCAGTTTTTTTTACTATTTGCACAATTCACCTTCTCTGGCACATTGGTTGTTAGTGAGTCATTCTTATGGAACATCTTTCATAAATTCTATTTACTTTCCAGTAAATATTTGCAAGAAAATTAATATCAGGGTAGTATATGGTAACATACGCATATTTTGATAATAAATTTTACTTAGTCTTTGACCAATTTTCAGTCATCTTTATCCTAACTACCTTGAAACTTGCAGAGTTATGGTCACTAACTCCCAAATGCTCTCTCACTGAAACCCCAACCACTTGCTCAGCTACATTCTCGTAGTTCAGGTCTGATACTGGCCCTTCTGTAGGTTTTGGCTCACAAAGCCCTCCTGGACACAATTCATGAACATTAGCATATCAAGTGACCTGTCTTGGGAACAGCATATTATTGCAATCACAAGGAAGCGACATTAAAGATGTTTAGATTCTCGCCAAGCACTCTAACAAATTCTACAGCAACACACACAAAATGCTGGAGGAACTCAGCAGGTCAGTCAGCATCTATGGAAATGAATAGACTGTCGATGTTTCAGGTCCGAGACACTTCTTCAGGACTGAGAAAGAAAGGGGACAATGCCGGAATAAAATGGTGGGGGGAGGGGAGGAGGCTAGCTGGAAGGTGATAGGTGAAGCCAGGTGGGTGGGAAAGGTCAAGGCTGGAGAAAAAGGAATCTGACAGGAGAGAAGAGTGGACCCTAGGAAAAGGGAAGGAGGAAAGGACCCAAGAGAAAGTAATAGGCAGGTGAAAAGAGGTTGAAGGTCAGCATAGTAATAGAGGAAGGGGAAGGGGGTGCATTTGTTTACCAGAAGGAGAAATTGATATTTATGCCATCAGGTTGGAGGCTACCCAGTTGGAATATAAGGTCCAGCTCCTCCACCCCGTGGGTGGTCTCATCTTGGCACAAGGGGGCCAAAATGTTGGAATGGGAATGGGGCTCGGAATTAAAACGCTTCACCACTGGGAAGAGAAATAGAATTAAATTTCTACAGATGTACTGTTGAAGGTGTTCTGACTGGTTGATTGGGTCTAGTATGACAATTCAAACACACAGGAATATAAGCTACAGAGTCTAGCGAACTCATTGTGGACACATCTCTCTCCACTAGGGGTGCATCTACAAGTAGGCAACATCCATCATCAAAGATCACCTTCATCTGGGCTATGCCATCCCCTTATAGTCCCAACTGACAGGAAGTACATAAGCCTGAAGTCCCACATCACCAGCTTCAAGAACAGTTACTTCCCTTTAACTACTGGGATTCCTCAGAAGAGTAGTGCTTATTGCAATGCTATTGCAGCTCAGGGCATTGGAGTTCGGAGTTCGATCCCTGCATCTGTATATTCTTCCTGTGAGCGCATGGGTTTCCGCTGGGTGCTCCAATTTCCTCCCACAGTCCGAAGACATACCAATTAGCAAATTAATTGGTTCTTGCAAATTGCCTTGTGATTAGACTGGGTTTAATAAATGGGTTGCTGGGCAGTTGTTGGGCAGTGTGGCTTGTTGGGCTGTATCTTGAAATAAACTAAAAATAAATTTGGTTCTTGAACCAGTAAGTACAACGCTAATCACAACAGTTTAGCAGCACAAAATCACTTTGATCACTTTGCATTAATGAACTTTTGCTGTTCTAATTACATTATTTCCTGTAAACTTGTATTTTATCTATGTTTAATTTATGTTTTTCTTGTGAATGAGGCTTATGTAATGCTATGTGCCTGTGATGCTGCTGCAAATAAGTTTTTCGTTGCTCATGTACATACACGTACTTGTGCATGACCGTAAACATGACTTTGACTTTAAAAACTCTACCCCTTTAAAGTCTTTCATACAAAGGCAATCCCAATGTTCTGCTCCCTACTATAATGACATTATTGTTTTACCTATGTGATTTCCTTATATACCCCTGCTGACTCTTAGGAGCCCTTTAGTAGACTCCCTACAACATAAGTACCCATTTTATTTCCAATTTTGATCCATATTGAGGAGTCTTCTCAGATATGTTACCATATTACTGCAATAATAAACTCTTCAATCAATCTTATATTGCACCTCTTCTTTTCATTCTCCCGCACCCCCCACCCCACTCAGATTCCATATTCCAGAATGTTCAGTTGTCTGTCTTTGTCCTTCTTTCATTGACACTTTTAAAGTAACAATATCATATTCCTTTATGCTAATCCACACTCTCAGTTCATCTGGCTGTTCAGTCAGATTCCTGGCATTAAACTTGGCTGGTATTCCACCCAGCAACCTTATGGTGTTCATGTCTGCACTCCCTCTGAAATTACTAAATTACTTGGTACGTTTTCTATATTTGACCACCCCACCCCCTCAAATGTAGACACACACGCACACACACACACACACACACACACACACACACACACACACACACACACACACACACACACACACACACACACACACGCACACACGCACACACACACACACACTTGTGACCCACGTCTTTGAGTATAAAATATTTCCACTTCCTCAACAGCTTACAGGTGGTTTTCAGACATCAGAAAGTTTACATGGTGTCCAATGTCACAGAACATAGAACCGTACAGCCGCAGGAAAGTTTCTCTTTGGTTTATGATGTCAGTGCCAATTTTCACTGATCCCATCTGCCTGCACATGGTCAATAACACTTCATTCTCATGTGCCTCCGAAATTTTGCAATCACAGTTTCTTGGCAGCACTTTCCTTTCATTCTTCCAGGAAGCCTGTGTCATGCATTCATCCCCACATGGGCCAAACTGACAGACAGTTTAGATAGCAACACACACAAAATGCTGGAGGAACTCAGCGGGTCAGCTATCATCTATGGAGGTGAATAAGCTGTTGATATTTTAGTCTGAGTTCTTCATCAGAACTGGAAAGGAAGGGGAAGAAGGAGGGGGAAATGGAAGCAGTACAAGCTGGTAGGTGATAGGTGAGAACAGGTGAGGGGGAGGGGGGATGAGGAGATACACTGGGAGGTAATAGTGGAAAAGCTGAAGGCTGAAAAAGGGTGGACAGTGGGAGAAAGGGACTGAGGAGGAACACCAGAGGGAGGGAATGGGCAGGGAAAGTGAAGAGAAGGGGTAAGAGGAGAGCCAGAATAGGAAATGGAATAAGAGGAAAGGGGGGGGGGGGCGGTAGAACTTGCCAGAGGTTAGAGAAATGGATGTTCATGCTGTCAGGTTTGTCGTGAACTACATATACCTGTCTGGATACGTCTCCCACCCCCGGCTGACTGCTCCTGTGGCTCCTCCCACAGACCCCAGTATAAAGGCGATTGGAGGCACTGCTCCTCCCTCAGTCTCCAGGATGTTGTGTGGTGGTCTCTTGCTGCTGATAGTGCTTTCTTCCAGCTAATAAAAGCCTACCTTAACTCACATCTCCGAGAGTTATTGATGGTGCATCAAGGTTGGAGGCAGTTTCCATACCCAGTTCTGCCTAGTGGAATGGATAGCCAGGGAAAGGATAGTTGCACAAAGCCCACACAGACAGCACCAGAGGTTAGATCAGACACTGACACTGTGAGACAGCTGCTCTACCTATAGTGCTATATTTGCCTTTACTGTTCATTTTCTTTTTACATTCCTATGTAAGCTCTCAGCGTTTATATTTTGTTTCTTGAGCACTTACTCCTACATTTTATTTTCCCTTCCTTTGTCAACTTCTTGATTGCCCTTTTCTGAGTCCGGGCAATTTTATAAACTCTAAATTTAATGCTATATTTAATAAAGCACAGGAGCAAAATTAGGTCATTTGGCCCATCAAGTCTACCCTACCATTCGATCTTAGGTGAATTGTTTTCTCTTTCAACCCTAATTCTCCAGCCTTCTCTTTGACACCTGTCAAGCTCCACCTTAGATATACCCAGTGACTTGGCTTCCACAGCCATATGTAGCAATGAATTTCACATATTTACCTCAGTTTGGCTAAAGAAATTCTTCCTAATCTCTTTTCTAAAGTAACACCCTTTTCTTCTGAGGCTGTGCCCTCTAGTTCTAGATTCTCTGAGTCCACTCTATCTTGGCCTTTCAATAATCTATCAACTGAATCTAGAACTCAAGAGGCATATTATTGACCAATAAAGACATTTGTAATCCATGGCTGGACCATTTTCCCAGCTGTGTTTTTGTACCTTAAAGGAAAATATGTAAGTTGCAAATAATATATTATTGCTTTAACAGTGAGCCATTGCCGTTCAACTGACAGTGTTTAACGTGTTGAAGATGTATTGCGGTCACCTGACAATAATTACCAAAGCTCCATTTTATCTGTGAACAGTTATTGAAGCTCTACCCTCTCCTTGCTCCAGCTGTACAAATTAGAGACCAGTTTAAAGACGGACCAACACACTTTGGAGTCTAACTTCCGACTTGTCCAACCACTCAATGGAAGGAATGTGTATTCTTCATTTTCAGCAACACTGGCTTCAAGAAGAATGAGTAAGTAAATTTATGATTAAGCCCTTAAGCTCTTCTGTTTGTTTGAGTTTCAGCTCAGGTCACTTTTAGGTCAAACGAGATTCACTCACCTTTCTGGGATATAATGCACTACTGTATTTGATACCTGGTGATAGAGAATAAGGAAAACTTTTCTCAGACTGCGGATATCTCTGACTCAATGGAGGGAGGAAAATTTTCTGAATTTCCTAAGAATGTAATGAATCATTTTGTTGTGACCTCAGACGTAGACAGCTTAGGAAAAGGTGGGCACTTTTTTCCCTTCTTTGAGAACAAATATTTCAATTTATCACCATTAAGGCTTATCTGATAACATTTTGTAATACTTTCTTTTAAATACAGAAATCTGTTTTATGCAAAATGTGTGAGAAAAGTCCTGAACATTACAATCTACTTTATATCAGTAAGTTTTAAATGTACAGTAGTTTGTTCACACAAACATTCAAAGAAAATCATGAAAAGAGCTTGTTTACCCAGGTTTGGTAGCAGAAGATTGGTTCTAAATGGAAGTCTGTTTAAATGTTCACATTGTTATCAACCTCCTTCAAAATTTTAGAGCATTTAACAATCCATCCAAAAGATAGTTAATATTTAAGTCACCTGCTGTAATGAAGGAAGGAATATTTTGTTTTTTATACGATCTCCTGAAGTTAATGACAGAGTAAATACTATAAACACAAAATGAACCAGTATGTGAACATAAATCGTGAACGTGTCAGAGAAATTCAGGAAACACTCAGCAGGCCAGATGCATCTTTGAGAAAAGAAACAGCGATGAGGTTGAGAGGACCCTTCTCAGAACTGGAAAGGAGACATAAAAAAAGCATTTAAGCCGCAAGGAGGGGCATGTGTTTGATAGGAAAAAAAAACATTTGACTGTGGAAATAACCTACAAAAAGAAATTATCTAGCCAATGAGTGGATGTGAGGATATAAAGTGTAGTTTTTGTACTGTTTCATGTAGCACCATGGTCCTGAAAAACCTTGTCGCGTTTTTACTGTGTAATGTACCAGCAGTTATGATCGAAATGACAATAAAAAATGACTTGACTTGACTTGGCATGCAGAGTACAGTCAACCTTTTTACATGAAGTCAGAAATCAGTCAATCTTCTCCCAGTCAGGCTGGAGTAAACCAAAGGCCACCTGTCCCTGCGTAGAGAAGCTGAAGCATACAAGTCATTTATCCTATAGCTAGTGTTCCCAGCTGGAAGTACACTGATGCTTAAGAGACACACAGAAAATGCTGGAGGAACTCAGCAGGCCAGGCCACAACTGTGGAAGAAGAGTACAGTCGATGTTATGGCCCGAGCCCCTTCGGCTGGACTTTTTACCCCGCACCTGCTGAAGAGTCTCGACCTGTAACGTCGACTGTACTCTTCTCCATAGATTGTGCCTGTCTGCTGAGTTCCTCCAGCATTTCAAGTGTGTTGCCTGGACTTCTAACATCTGCAGATTTTCTCTTGTTCCTGAATGCTTAAGAGTTTAATTTCCACTCTCCCTCGTTCCCATTTTATACAGCTTGTTTCTTTCAGATTCCCTCCCATTGACCCAATCAAAAGGACAGTTAAAATGTTATTGGTTTCACAGTGCTGTGTTTGTCCAAATACGTTCCCTACTCTTTACTGTCATGAATGAAACCTTTGTTAAGCAGCAAATTAAATTAGATCCAACCCTTTGTTAAAGTTAGAATCATTAAGTGAATGTTCCCTAACCAGGAAAGAGCCGTAGTTAGTTGTGAAGTGCTTCAGCATAACTCCAGCTAACGCTGCCAACTTTGGTTGGGCTTCTCTTGGAGGCGTGTCTCCTCACTGTCTAACAACCAACTTTAAGATGAAACTTAACACAAGCTAGAAGAAAAGATCTTTGTATTCCACCTGGCCAGCCTACAACCTGGTGGCAAGAACACTAAGTTCTCCAGCCTGTTAAACTTTCTTTCTGGCTCCCGCCCCCCCACCCTAATAACCATAACATTTTCCCCTTCTCCATCCTCTTCATCTTCCCATCAACTTCACTCTCCAACCACTGGCACCATCCCCCACAACAACCTTTCCCTTCCCCATCTCTCTCCCTTGAGTCCATGCTCCCCTTTCTCTCCTACCAGATTCCACCATCTCCAGCCCTTTGGCAATTCCACCCAATTCCTCCCAACTTCTCAGGCCATTGCACACACTCTCTTCCTCCATCTGCCTATCAATTCCTGCTCCCCCCCCCCCACCCCACAGCTCTTGCTCCTCCTCGTCCCTCCGCATTTATATATTGGCTATCTCCCTTCTTTCTCTCCATTACGGATGAAGGATCTCAACCCGAAACATTGTCCACCCATGGAGGCTGGCTGACCCATTGGGTTTCCTTCAATAGTTTGTGTTCTGCTTTGGTCTGCAGAATTTCTCGATTCTCCATTGAACAGCAAGTTTTCTGGTGACAGATCTGAACCCCATGTGCTATTATCTGAAAGATTCTGACAAAGAGAATAAATTGGGTACTTTTTATCAGGGAATGTAGTAGCTAAGTGAGCGTAATGCTGAGGGCATTGTCTTGGGAAAGGACGCTGATGTTCGTTCACTTATCCTGCTTATGGATGTGGAGGATCATTCTGGAGGTAGTGTTGATGGTATTGAGGACTTAGCTGTTGTGGGTAGAAGCATTCAGGAAGCCAGCAACTCCCGTCCAGTAGGCCATGAGCTTAGTGCAGGTTTGCAGTCTTGAACTTCAGACATTATTTTCCTCAGAAGGCCAAAGGCTGTGCTGGGACATTGATGTCACACTAACTTTGGCTTTATATGATAGCTCAGTGAACAATGTTTATACTTGCACATGGTCAGAAACTACGCTTCATTATCAATGCCTCACTCAAGCATACAAGAAAATGGCCTTTCACTCAATGTCTGCAAAATAATGGTCCTCTACCTGCTTGCCCTCGCAATGCAACACCACCCTCTGAAAATAAATGTCCGGATCACTTCCAATACCTTGGGAGCCATCTGTAGTGTATATGTTGACATTAATGAGGGAAAATGTACTTTAATGGCAGCTTTTGAACCATCACAAACAAGAGAAAATCTCCTTGATGCTGGAAATCTAAGCAATACATGGAAAATGCTGAAGGAACTCAGCAGGCCAGGCAGCATCTATGGAAAAGAGTAAATAGTCGACGTTTTGGACTGAGACCCTTCATCGGAACTGGAGAAAAGAAGATGAGGTCAGAGTAAGAAGGTGGGGGGAAGGGAGGAAGAAATACAAGGAGGTAGATGATAGGTGAAACCAGGAAAGGGGGAGGTATGAGGTAAAGAGCTGGGGAGTTGATTGTTTAAAGATATCAAGGGCTGGAGAAGGGGGAATCTGATAGGAGAGGACAGAAGGCCATGGAAGAAAGAGAAAGGGACCACAACCAAATGGCATGAACATCAATATCTCGAACTTCTGGTAATGACCCACCCCCTCTTCACCATTCCCCTTTCCCATTTCCCCCTCAAACCTATCTCCTTACTTGCCCATCACCTCCCCCTGGTGTTCCTCCCCTTGTTCTTTCTTCCACGGCCTTCTGTCCATTCCTATCAGATTCCCTATTCTCCAGCCCTTTATCTCTTTCACCAATTGAATTCCTAGCTCTTTGTTTCATCCCTCCTCCTCTCCTGGTTTCATCTATCGACTAATACCTTCTACTTCTTCCTCCCCTCCCCTCACCTTCTTTCTCTAGCTTCTCATCTTTTTTTCTCCAGTCCTGATGAAGGGTCTTGGCCCGAAATAATCAACTGTTTACTCTTTTCCATAGATGCTCCTGGCCTGCTGAGTTCCTCCAGCATCTTGTGTGTGCAGCTCTCAAACCATGTTGCTTTTATCAGGCCTAGTCTGTCTCCCTGTGCTTTGGTTCTTGTTCAGATTCATCTTCTCTCTGAAGGTGACGCCTGTGAAATGGGAGCTTCATTCCTCAAAAGATCTTGAAAGCCAAAGTTTTTAAAAATTTATTCATTTATGGGATGTGGCTGTCAACAGCTAAGCTAGCATTTATTGTCCATCCCTAGTTGCCCTTGAGAAGGTGGTGATGAGCTGCAGTCCCCGAGGTGTAGGTACACCCACAGTGCTGTTTAAGGGGGGAATTCCATGACTTTGACCCAGCAACAATGATATGTTCCCAAGTCAGGATGGTGGGTGACTTGGAGGAGGATTTTCAAGTAGTGGTGTTCCCAGGTATCCCAGGTGAGTAGAAAGGAAAAGGAAGGCCACTGAACAACTCTTTCACTTCAGGGCCCAATCACGGTGGAGTTCATTCTCAAAGTGCTCACTATAAATAGTGCCCATTAGTTTATTGTGTGGAAGTACTTCATGCCCTCATTGCCCTGAAATCAAAATGTTACCTTCTTTCTTTCTCTAAGGGAAGTACCCCACGTTCCCTTATCCTCCATTCATCTACCGATGGCAGCAGTCATTCTCCACTTCCTACAGTGATGACCCCAGACTTTTCTCACACTTTATTGACTGCCTCCACACAAATACCTCCTCCCCCCCATCCCCATCTTGGTGCTGCTCCTCCATTCTCTGTGGAAAATTCAGCTGCAATGGGGAGATCGATCCCAGGTGATTATCCCCCAGGCAGCGTGACTGTGACCTGCTACAACTGTACAGGGAGGAGAAGCAGTGATGATGATTACTGGTAACCTCAGTGAACCTGACGCACCATTTGTTGCCCTGGTGCTGCAGAATTTCTGTCCATTTAGAGTCATAGAGTTATAGAGCTCTGCAGCCCAGAGACCGGTCCTTTAGCCCATCTGGTCCATGCCAGCCTGCCTCGTCCAATATACCTATGTTTGGCAGAGCAGTCAATGCAATACTTTCAGCATAAGGTAAAGGTTCAATTCCCACTGCTGTCTGTAAGGAGTTTGTACATTCTCCCCAAGACCACAAGGGTTTCCTCTGGGTCCCTCAGTTTCCTCCACATTCCAAAAGCTGGTAATGTCGAGGGCACACTATCTTGGTGCTGGACACTTGGCGACACTTGTGGGCTTCACAACACAACCTTCACTGATTTCATCTGATGTAAAATGATGCATTTCACTGTATGCCTTGATGTACATGTCACAAATAAAATTAATCTTTATCTTTATACCTGCACCCGGACTATAGTCCTCCATTCCTCTCATCCATCTACCCATCCAAACTTTGCTTAAATGTTACAATTGAACCTGCGTCCAGCACTTCTGCTGGCTGAGCTTCTGGAAGTTCATTTTTAATATAAAGATTTTCAAAGAATATTTGCCACAAGCGCATCGAACTATCAAACCATACAGTACAATGCGTGGTTTGCAGCAACGTAGCATGCCCACAATTTACTAACCGTTGATAAACCCATACATCTTTGGAATTTGATAGGAGACTCGAGCACCTGGAGGAAACCCACACGGTCACAGAAGTATCTGCAAATTCCTTATAGACAATGGCGGGAATTGAACCCTGATTGCTGGCGCTGTAAAGCGTTACGTGGGCTGCCATGCTACCATGCCACCCCAATATTAACTCTTGTTGCTTTCATCTGTATCAGTGTCAGGGGGTTTCTTCTTTTGTGGGTTTTTTTTGTGTAAGGGGGTTCCTTTGTTACTGCATATGTTAATCAAAAAAAAACCCCACAAAAGAAGAAACCCTCTTACATCAGCTTCTGCCCCTGATCGGATCACTGGTCATATGAAACATACAGCATATATGAGGCCTGTTAGGCCAGTCACACTTCGGCTGGGTCTTTGAAACAGTCTCCTCAAGGTGCCATAGGCACGGACAAGCAACACTGGCCATAACCAAAGGCAGACCTTGTCCCCCACGCAATTCCGTTCCCTTATTAACACGGGTCACAACTGGAAATGAAGAGGCGCCCTGAAATTGCACTTCCTCAACACAGGGTTGATGAAGCAGCACACAAAATGCTGGTGGAACACAGCAGGCCAGGCAGCATCTATAAAGCGAAGCATTGTCGACTGTCAGGGTTGATGAAGCCACCCACCACAGCACAGTTACTGCAGAGGCTGAGGCCAACAGGCAAAGTGCAGAGCAGAAACCAACTTGATTAAATCTGGGGTGAATGAGCTACTGGTCAGATTCACTATCTTTATCACCTTTAACATGCCTCATGGCATTTAATGGGATCATTCATACAGTTATTAGCTAAAATAATAGTCATTAATTATGTACAGCACTAGTAAGCAGATATAGATTAATTTTTATTGTGATATTATAACCCTTTATGCTTTCCACACCCCTTCTAATCATCAGCTATAAATATAGTTTAATGTGTGAATGAGAAAATCGCCCATGATTTGTACACTTTTACCAAATTGTGACTCAGAATCTATAATTTTTACAATGCCTTTAACAGACTTGACCTTTGGTTGAAATGACTGGGTGTGTTGCTTAATTTGCATTCTGTTTCAACACTCTGGGTAAACCTTACTCAATTCCAGCTTCCATTGTGTTTAAGTACAAACTTGCCCAGAAAACATAATATATCCCAAAGCCTGGGCGAGTCTCCTACAAAAGGGAGGAAATAAAGCAGGATTGTTTTATTGTTACAATTTAAGTTCCAGCTAAGTTTTAGTGGGATCCTTGCTCATGCAGTGAAAACTTCTTCAATTACACGAAACGTTTTTCATTGATTCTACTCTGAACGCTTGCAAGAAAATAAATTTTAGAGTAGTATATGGTGAAACATACTGTACGTACATTGATAATGAATCAATTTTGAACTGTGAATGTTTGGTTCTTTTATAACAGTCCAGTAGATTCTCTCTGCATTTTGCTTCCTCAGCCATTAAATTATTTAGACTTGCCTCTTTGGTTGTCCATAGTGAGGCAATGGGTCTTGAATCTAGAACAGTGAATGATTCACCTTGAAACTCGTGTCACTAACCGATCTGAATCCCTACACTGGAATTCTAAAGGAAACAATTATATGAAATAATCGTTAATCTGATTTTTAAAGGAAGAAATCAAATAGGCACTCAATCTAAGTTCTACAGAATTTTGAAACTGTGACATATTAAGTATGATTAAGCAATGTTTAAACAAGATTTGTCATGTGTTTGCATTGAGACAACACCTAAAAATAGTTATTCCATTAAACACATACAAAGTGATGGAGGTACTAAGCATGTCAGATAGCGTCCATGGAGAGGAATAAAGAGCTGGTATTTCTGGCTGAGTCCATTCCATCAGGATGGGGAAGGAAGGGGGAAGAATCCAAAATAAGAAGATGGTGGGAGGGAAAAGGGCAAAAGCTAGAAGGTGAGGGGCAACACAAGTGGATGGGGGCAGGAAATAAAGTGAGAAGCTGGGAGATGTTAGGTGGAAAAGATAAAGGGCTGAAGAAGAAGGAATCTGATAGGAGACGAGTGTGGAGCATTGGAGAAAGGGATGTAGGAGGAGCACCAGAGGGAGGTGACAGGTACGTGAGGAGAAGAGAAGGGTAAGAGGAGAACCAGAATGGGGAATGGAAAAGAGAGTGGGGGGTGGGAGAGAAATTGCCAGAAGTTAGAGAAATTGATATTCATGTCGTCAGGTTGGAGGCTACCCAGACAAAATAAGAGGTATTATTTCTCCAACTTGAGAGTGGCCTCATCTTGGCTGTAGAGTAGACCGTGAACCATGGTTGGAATGGGAATGAGGAGTGGAATTAAAATGGTCGACCACCAGGAAATCCTGCTTGTTGTGGATGGAACGAAGATGCAAGTCTGCTGGGTGGAAAAAGGAGGTTGGAAACGAGAATACAAGTTTGGAAGTCCCCCCCCCCCCCCGGTCTATGTCAGGTTTCCATTCCATTGCAGTTTCCATTTATACACCTTGGATAAACCAGACATAAAATCGGAAAGGTCTACTCCATCACTCCCATTGCTTTTCCATGAACCTTCCAAAATTAACTCTGCTGTGGACAAAAGGGGATGGGGGTTTCTGTTTGATGAGGAAGGGACAGGTGAGGATAGGAGACAAACTGGAGAACTGCTGTAACACACCACTAATGAGATCTCCTTTATCAGAATGATTAATACAAGTACGATCAGTTAAATTTAGTCACTAAAAGGTAAAATGCAAATTTAATAATCTTTTAGCTAATAAACTCTTCTCAGGCTTCCAGCTGGGCACAGGAGTTGATTACAACTGAAGTTTTGATGACAAACTCTGCCTTCTTCATCCGAGATGATGCCTGGGCATATCTAGCCCAGTGGTAGTTATCCCGTCGTCTGTTCCTCCTGATTGGTCAGTCCTCATCCAATCAGGTTTCCACTCTCCCAGCTTGTTTATAATCGACTTCCAGTTCTGACTCAGAATGAGACCTTCGTTTTTGTTAAAATTCTTTTCCTCTAGATTTATTTCAATGGCTTTCTTTACCAGGTGGCCCCAGAAGCCATAATCAATACCTGTACCTGGCTGGAAGCCCGAGAAGAGTTTATCTGTCGTATATGGCAGGAAGGCACTAGATCCTTTTTCAATTTTTTAGCTGTTTGTACTTTGCTTCAGTTATCTTGACAAGCTGATTCTAATCAATCAAGTGAGAATATAAAGGGATGTAATTGTGGTTCAAATGGAAATTCAGCTCGTTTAATTGTTACTAGATAACACTTTGCCTCTCTTACAGACCAAACGTCTTTAACATTTAATTTGACTTAAGCAGTCGAGAGCGCCATCTAGCAATTCAAATAACATAGAGTTTTGTGTCCACAGTTCATAAAGAGGACGCTGCTGAACCAGATGGAGAATACAAATCAGGTACAGTGATTCCTACTCTGTCTGAAACATGAATAATTGTAGTTCAACTGTACTGTTCCAGAGTTTTTATACCACCTTGTATTTATTTTGTGAATATGGTCTGAAAATAGAACAAGACTTTTTTGAAATTGAGTATCAAGTAGAAATGATACAAAATATAGAGTCGTCGTTACATGAACAGATCTTGTCGTGGGAGCAGCTTTCTTTTATGTTGGCATATCCATTAGAGAACATTAATTAAAGGATAGGTTATATACAAGTCCCAATGCCCAAGGACCATCTCAGAAATGCATCCTAGGATTATCTTTGGGCAACAGAGCACTACTGATGAAGGAACTAATTTTGACCACATCCTTACACTGGATGATAACAAATTGTTTTATAGACAATAGACAATAGGTGCAGAAGTAGACCATTCGGCCCTTCGAGCCTGCACTGCCATTTTGAGATCATGGCTGATCATCTATTATCAATACTCGATTCCTGCCTTGTCCCCATATCCCTTGATTCCCCTATCCATAAGATACCTATCTAGCTCCTTCTTGAAAGCATCCAGAGAATTGGCCTCCACTGCCTTCCGAGGCAGTGCATTCCCGGCTCCAATAACTCTCTGGGAGAAGAAGTTTTTCCTTAACTCTGTCCTAAATGACCTACCCCTTATTCTCAAACCATGCCCTCTGTTACTGGCCTCTCCCAGCATCTGGAACCTATTTCCTGCCTCTATCTTGTCCAATCCCTTAATAATCTTATATGTTTCAATCAGATCCCCTCTCAATCTCCTTAATTCCAGTGCGTACAAGCCCAGTCTCTCTAACCTTTCTGCGTAAGACAGTCCAGACATCCCAGGAATTAACCTTGTGAATCTACGCTGCACTTCCTCTACAGCCAGGATGTCCTTCCTTAACCCTGGAGACCAAAACTGTACACAATACTCCAGGTGTGGTCTCACCAGGGCTCTGTACAAATGCAAGAGGATTTCCTTGCTCTTGTACTCAATTCCCTTTGTAATAAAGGCCAACATTCCATTAGCCTTCTTCACTGCCTTCAGTGACTGATGAACAAGGACTCCTAGATCTCTTTGTATTTCTCCCTTAGCTAACTTTACACCGTTCAGATAATAATCTGCCTTCCTGTTCTTACTCCCAAAGTGGATAACCTCACACTTATTCACATTAAATGTCATCTGCCAAGTATCTGCCCACTCACCCAGCCTATCCAAGTCACCCTGAATTCTCCTAACATCCTCATCACATGTCACACTGCCACCCAGCCACCCAGCTTAGTATCATCAGCAAATTTGCTGATGTTATTCTCAATATTTTGTTGTCTGCTGTGCTAATTCGGTTTCTGATGATCAACCCACAGAAAGGGCACACACACCAATCCTCATAGAGGGATCAGAAGTGGAAAGGGTGACCAATTTCAAGTCCCTGGGTGTCAACATCTCTGAGGATCTATCCTAGCCCAGCGTACTAATGCAGTTACAAACAAGGCGTGACAGCCGCTATATTTCATTACGAGTTTGAGGAGATGTGGAATATCACCAAAGACACTCACAAATTTCTACAGATGTACCGTAGACAGTATTGTAACTGGCTGCATCACTGTATGGTGTGGGTGGCTGGGGCTGGGGGAAGAACTGCACAGAATTGAAGTAAACTGCAGAAATTTGTAAACTCAGTCAGCTCGATCATGGACACTAGCCTCCTTAGCATCCAGGACATCTTCAAGGAGCGACACCTCAGAAAGGCGGCATCCATCATTAAGGTCCCCGATCACCCAGGACATGCCCTCTTCTCAATGCTACAATTAGGGAGGAGGTACAGGAGCCTGAAGACACACACTCAATGATTTAGGAACAGCTTCTTCCCCTCCGCCACCAGATTTCTGAATGAACATTGAAACCATGAAAACTACCACACCACTTCTTTGCACCTGATTATGATCCTATCAAACTTATTTTCTTCAAAATAGACTGAAAACAAATTCTAAAATGCCCCTTTTGGATTCATTAATGAACTCTTAAACGACTTCCAGCCATTTAGCATGCTTGTGTAAATTAGAATAGATTCAAAATGGATTCAAAATTGTGGTTTTAATCCACAATGTCTAAAATTCCTTCTCTTTTCCACAAATCAAGATTGCTTAATGTCACTTCCAGTACACAAGTGTAAAGGAGAATGAAATAATTGTTAGTCCGGATCCAATGCAGCACAACAAACACAAGATAAAAAACACAATAATAAAAAATACAATAAATATAATGTAAATATATAAGATAACTTCTATACATCGACTGTATGTCCATAAAGTGACGGCATGCACAGGAGTGTCTGTACACAAGATGACAAACAGGAAATGATAAAGTAGTGGTGGTGGCTTAGTGGGTGATGGTGTTGATCAGCTTTACTGCTTGGAGAAAATAACTGTTTTTGAATCTGGTGGTCCTGGAGTGACTGCATAGTAGCCTCCTCCCTGATGTGAGTGGGGTGGGTGGGATCCTTCATGATGTAATTGGCATTTGTGCTTTGAGTGGCTGATAATGAGGTATGTCAAAAACATTCCTGCCACATTGGACACTCATCAATGTACTAAACACCAGAATCACTCCCTGCCCTAATCACATCATTATCTTTGACTCATGGCCTGCACCTGCTCGTTCAGGCACCGGGCTTCCTTCCTACCCCCTTCCCAACAACCTAACCACACCAGCTACATTTGTATGGTTGGCTGATTGGGCAATATTCATCAAAGTACCAAGAGAATAGGAATTGGTGGCACTGGGGCTGTTGCCAGAGATCCTGGTACAATTCTGACTTTAGGATTATCACAGTGTCATTTCCCTCCAGAGCAGTTTCCTCACACAGTCCAAAGACCTGCGGGTTGTGAGTTAATTGATCACTGTAAATTACCTCTAATATGTAAGTAGGTAATAGAATCTGGGATTGTTGATGAAAATACGGAGGGAACTGAAAAATGGGATTAAAGTAAGATCACTGTAAATGTGTGACTGATGGCCAGCATAGATGAAGGTCCAACAGGCCTCTTTCTGTGCTGCATCTCTCTCTCTGACTCTACATGAGAACGCCTGCCTTTACTGGAAGAGCAAATCGTTGAACTGACCTGAACTTGAATCCGAACCACAGGAAGATAAGCTTCAATGCCTTGAGTCAGATGTGAAAATGTCAGCCTAAGAATATTTACAAAGATTCAAAGTACATTTATTATCAAAGTATGTATGCTGTAAACAACCCAGAGCTCCATCTTCACTCACACAACTACAAAATAAAGAAAACCATGGAACTCATTCAAAGAAAAACATCAAACCCCCAACAAGCAAAAATAGAACAAATCACACAATCAGCAATATAAAAACAAAAAATACAGAATATATAACATTACAGCACACAGTCAACAAAACAGTCCCTTACTCTTAATATAATTAAGATTATAGTTGGTCATATTATATAATATTTAAACTTACCCCAAAAAAGTCATGCTTAAGATAATGAAATATTCAAAATACACACCCAGTTCATTCATGTGGCTGCTGAAATATTTATGTGTTTTACAAATATTTACCTATTGCTATTTAACAAGGGAACAGCGTTTTTTATGTGAAAGCATTGAGGTTCTTATGAGCTGTTTGCTGCATCACAATGAAGTAGTCGGATGCAATATAAGTTAATAGTGGCAGTAAACCTCACCTTGAACTTTGCCTCAAGATGAGGATGAATATTTTATGATGATAAAGCGTTTACAAGCTTGTGGAAGCCATTGCCTTTGACTAGCTGAAGCCTGTAAGGTTAGTAACAGGCAAATTCTTGGAACACATTTGGTTGAGTTACTGCCAGGAGCCTGCAAGGTTATGTAGATAGCACTGAAGTTGGCAATGACTCAGAATCAATAGCCCACAATTCTATCCCAGTTCTGATGAAGGGTGTTTGACCTCAACAGCTAACTCAGTTTCTGTTTCTGCAGAGCTGCTAGGCCTGCTGGATGATCTCTGGCACCTGCAGTATTTTTTTCACTTGTCTCTGTAATCTGTAGGATTCAGAATGGATTAATCAGTCATTTGGGTACATAGTTTTGTAAATATTGGGTGAAAGCTGCTGTCCCATTGAGCCTGTTCCCTCACACTTTAGGTGACAGTTTGTCTTGTGTTTTAACAGGATCAGACATTGGAGAACCAAATGCATACAGTAATCATTCAGGTAAGCCAGATTTTATCTTTAAAAGCCCAAGATACTAATATTTGCACCTTCCAGGCTTACCTTGGTAGAGGGCAATAAACACCTAAGATGACACAAGTGACATAATTTTCCATGGCCGTGCTACTGAACTTTTGCTGTCATCCAATGCAGAGTTTGCAAAGCAAATCTGGGTGGGAATGAACCAGGTCGTAAGCTCAGCTGGTCTAAATCAGGGGTTCCCAACCTTTTTATGCCATGGACTCCTACCATTACCCAAGGTTGGGAACGCTTGGCCTAAAGGATAATGGCTTGAATTAGTCACAGGGTTTATCTGCAGTGCAACTATCCACTTCCTCGGGTGCCTGGAGGCTAGTTAGTATGAATTGAAGTCTGGGGTCCTCAGAAGGCTGAAGGTCAGTCATGAGGGGAATGTTTAAAGGGAGAGTAACTTAGAATCTTAAAGGTTTTGAGGTTGAGTATTTTCTCATAAAGCCACAGTCTTTAGCTTGAGCAGTCCCGGAAAGCATGTGATGCTAAATCCATGCACTACTGCCTCTTGTGTCTTTAAGCTTGTTCTTTGTAATGATCACAGTTGAACAGTAACAGTTTGCTTACTTAAACTCAGAGTTGTTTTGCTCTCAGAGGAACAAGCCATCAAGGGCACTGGAAGAAGAGTTGAGATAGCTTTCCTGCTAAGTAAGTGGGTAGTAGGTTATTGCAGAGAGACAGGGATATCTCTGTGTCTGATACAGATGTTGCACAGACAATTCTGTATGAAGCACATAGGAATATTACCTGCGTGGGTACAATCAGAGCCAGCTGTAGAAAAAGATTGAGGGACCCAATAACCGTCTCCTGTCCCTACTTATTTGTTTTTCACTTATTTCATCCAGATCACCATTCTTTTAAAAGGCAGCTGTAATTAAATTTAATGTTGTCAAACTTCTGGCTGATTTTGATGGCTTGGTAGTGTTCCAGTTAGCTTAAAACTATTACAGTGCCAGCAACCCGGATTCAGTTCTACAGCTGTCTACAAGGAGTTCATACATTCTCTCTGTGACCATGCGCGTTTACTCCTGCTGATCCATATTCCAAAGGTCCGGTCAGCAGGTTAACAAGTCACTTGGTTGTAGTAGGGCAGTGTGGTTGTGTTGTGCCAGAAGGACCTGTCACCGTACTGTATCCATAAATTATAAAAAATAGAAAAACAAATAAAATTTATTTTATTTGTAGAATAAGCACTGCGGATGTTTAGCTTCTCAGTAGATCAATAAACTTAGCATCAGCTTGGACAGGAACTAGAGTCGTCTAATCAACTGGTTTAATACAACTTCAAACGTATCCTAAAATGTACCTGGCAAGAAAATAAATAGATATTCACAAAGCTGCTTCTATTTAAAATGCCTTACTGGATTAATTTATGTTATATGCCTCACCTTCTGTGAGGTGTCAATTATGCGTGGGGACAGCTGGACAGAGTAATACCCACTGTTGATATCTATGATGTTATAGACCAAAGGTGATACATTTTGAGGATCGTGCAGTCTTGATATAAGCTATCATGAATTATTATAGTTTCTGTTATTGCGCTGGGTGTGGTTTTAATGTTGTTTCAAAGCAAAACTGTGTGAGTTAGATATCGTTTGGTTTCTGATTCATTAGTCATGAGACACCCAATTCACTATGATGGGAAAACTATGATAAAACCATAAATAGTTGTGATCTATAGAATGACATCAATTAACATCAGAATGATAGACTGGTTCAAAGATTCCTCTTGGCTCCTGCTGGAAACTATCAAGGCCTTTCTGAAGTCATTCACATTAAATTAATTGGTCTGCAGACCAAACCAACAGTTTTTATACATTGTTTTGTCTTTATTTTCCCTTTTAACCCTTTCTCAACATCATTCAATCATTCCCTCTGGTCTACGTTCTCACAGATAATGATAGGCATACAGCCGTCCACCCAGGTGGTTTCTATATACAGTACATCTATAGTTGGATAGAGAAGACTAGATAATTCAGCAGGACTATACATTAAATGCAAATAGTTTGAAAGAAGTTTTAATCCTGATTCTAACTAATGTTTGAAACTTTAAACATATACAGTGCCTATAAAAAGTATTCGCCCCCGCTCCCCCCGTAAGTTTTCATGTTTTATTATTTTACAATATTGAATCACAGTGGATTAATTTGGCTTTTTGACATAAATCAACAGAAAAAGAAATTAATTTATAATTAATTTAGATTATTTTGTAGAGATTGCTTTTCACTTTGAACCGAAGGAGTCTTTTTCTGTTGATCACTGTCAAAAAGCCCAAATTAAATCTATTATGATTCAATGTTGTAAAACAATAAAACATGAAAACTTCCAAGGTAGGGTGAGTACTTTATATTGGTATTGTAAGCATTGAGTCACTGGGCATCAACAAACATTTCTATTAAGTTTATACAATATCACAGAGTCAGTAAAAAATATTTTATCTAAATTCATAGTTCTGAAAGCTTGGGCAGTTTTTTTTTACTTTTCACTTACTCCTACAGGAGTTGGTGCTTGATCGTTATTAGATCTAAAATGTACTCTCAATCCATACATTTGACATGGGTCTGAATTTTCATTTCATTTTGCATAATTTTTGAGTTAAAGTCACTTTATCAACAAAGAAGAAAGCTTGATTTTCTTCTTTGACAGTAGTGTAGCATGTAGCATGACAGTATTACAGTCCTAGGCGTTCCCAAATTCTGAATTCAATTCCATCACTGTCTGTAAGGATTTTGGATGTTCTTCTCACGACGGCATGAGTTTCCTCCGGGTGCTTTGGTTTCCTCCCACAGTCTAAGTGCGTACTGGTTAGTAGGTTGATTGGTCATTTTAAATTGTCCTGTGATTAAGCTAGTGTTAAATAGGTGGGGCTGCTGGGTGGTGCAGCTCATTGGGCCGGAAGGGCCTGTTCTGCATTGTATCTCTAAATAAAATAAAATTAAAATCCATGCAGGCAAAATTTTACTTGTCTGCCTCCTCCTCAAAGTCTATGACTTGTTTCTAATGGAACTCGGTAAAGCACAAGAGTCAATTGGTGAAAGATCAGTGAGTCACAGTGATAAGCAAGGAAGGAAATATCTGAGGAGTGCTGCCAGTGTTGATGTCAGTGAAAGCACAGATGAAATTACAGTACCGTTTTACTGTTGAATGGTATGTTGACACACTGTTTCTGCTATCTATAATTTCTGTTTGTTTCTTCTTTTGTAAATCCAATAGATGGCAACCAAATCGCTTTAGGTAAGTATTTTAAACAATTGTGCTTGTATTTTCAAGTACTATTCATTCATTCAATAATTCTGATCTCACAGGGTTCCAATTAAAATCATAAATAAAAATCGTCATCATAACAAACTTTTTGATATTTCCCATTTAAACAGACATTTACTCAATAAACAAATAACTTTAAACAATATCTTAAATAACTGGAAAAACTACTAAAAGAACAGCCAATGTATCTTACATGTCAGACATATGAAGAACCCACCGGAGTTATGGAGGAGCTTTATAAATACCATTGTCAGTGAAGCTGTTTTAACTCAGCTCAAAATGGTGCATTCACTTCAACTGCCTCTGAATTTACTCTGAAAATTATGGAATGAGAGAGGTGGAATGACAGTGGAAAGGGATCAGACATCTTTTATTTGTGAAATGAATGAGCTGATAGATAACACTGAATCAAATGAGAGGACTTCCATGGTCCACTGTCCTTTCCTATAGATTTCTTCTTTGGTCTTTTACGTGGCTGCCTATCCCCTTTACCCCTCCTGACTGTCACCCAATTACTTGTGTGCTACAGCTTCAGTGTATCACCTGTCATCAGCCTCCTGAATGATCTGGAGTTCCACCGTTTCCAGCGCCAGTTCCTAACTAGGGTCTGTAAGAAGCTGCTGGCGGATGCACTTCTCACAGATGTAGTCACCAGGGACTCTGATAGTCTCTTGGCCATCCCTCTTCCCTCAGGAGGAGCATTTCACTATCTTGTCTGGCATCCCCACTGCACTAACTGTGTAATAAGAAAGAAAGAAATAAAATTAAGTGAAAAAATCTACCTAAACCTTTACCTCTTCTCGCCGAAGTCACTTGATCCAAAGCTTCAACTCCTCACTCTATCATTGACCCAGTCACACAATGCCACTCCCCTTAAGATTAAGAATTTTTTATTGGCCCTTGCCAAGTTCGGAACTATGCAAAATCCAGCATCTCCTCAGGAACTGTGGTGCGCAGGAAGTCCCGATTGCCCCTGCTGGCTGCTTTTGAAATCCCTCTCCTGTTGCGCACAATCCAACATCTCCTCAGGAACTGCAGTGCACAGAATGCCCTCCAGAATTTTGTGTGTGATACTCTAAGAAATGCATCTGTTTTTCATCTCCAGGTGATACACTGGCCATTATATTTGGGATCCTGTTTGGATGCACGGTTTTGGTCTTTGTAATTTATGTGTTGCGACAAAGGAAAAGACGAAGGTGAGATGGATGAGACCTTTTATTCTCCACTTCAGAACTAAGCTGAAACTGCCAACCGTGATGTAATAGAATGCAATGTTAAATGCTTCAGTCCATTAGGAGAGTTTTACTTTTAAAAAATACTGACCTAGTTTCATCGACCTACTTAACACTGAAGACTTCTTACCAACATTCTTAAACCCACAGGAGAAAAGCATGATTCACCACACAGTCCAGCTTGTAATTGGTGTATTGAGAGGCCATGCAGACTGAGCTCCTTTTTAAATTTATTATAGTTACGCCCAAGGTGCAGGAGTGCCCACTCCAACTATTGAGGCCCGTTACAGTGGAGTAAGGTTAGATCACCACATTACGTTCCGGATCTGTTTCAAAGCTCCTCCTCCTTTCAGTATATTTATGTTGGCATCCACACCCCCCCACCACCACCACCATGAGATCCTGTTTCCCCTTCGTGATGCAGAATTAAGTCAGTTTTAACGTAACATGTCTGCTGCCCAGACATGCTCTCACTTCCTTTGAAGGTCAGATTCTTGGGTGAAGCTCTGGTCTTTCTCAATAGGCAAGTAATCATGAAATTTCTATCAACCGAGGAGATGGTGACATTTACCAGGTCTGGTCAGAAACACTACCATTGAAACAATAGTTATTTTGACTAAATTTCCTTCTGTTCTGGAGGAGCATCCATTGTAGACAACAATTTTCACCGGGTCGCCAGTCAACCTTCTTGTCTCTGTCCCCAACAGTAGCATGGGCAGCACGGTACCACAGTGGTTAGCGTAATGCTTTTCAGCACCAATGATCACCGATCAGGGTTCAAATCCCACCGCTGTCTGTAAGGAGTTTGTACATTTTCCCCATGACTGCGTGTGTTTCCTCCCACATTCCAAAGATGTACGGTTCAGGTTAGTGAGTTGTGCCCTATGTTATATTGGCGCTGGAAGGGTGGCAATAAAGGCTGGCTGCCCAACAAAATCCTCAATTATATGATTTGACTCAGACAACACATTTCACTGTATGCTTCTTCATACATGTGACAAATAAATTAATCTCCTTTTAATGTTTCTCTGAACAATCCTACTTCACTACAAATAGTTACTTCCTAATAGTGCAAAGTTGAGATGGATCTTCTCTCTGATGGTTATAGGTCTTTGCAACCCTCGTCCAGAAAGTGAAGTGGAAGGCATCTTTGAATATTATTAATGCATAAGTAGACTGATATTCTAAAAGCAAGAGGATGAAAGGTTATCACGGGTAGATGGAAATCTGGAGTGGATGTTATGATCAATGATCTTATTAAGGTTCAAGATAGTTTAATGTTATTTCCAGTACATAGAAGTGTAAAGGAGAACAACATAATTGTTACTCTGGATATGATGGAGCACAAAAACCCCCCACAACAAATAAAGAACAATAAGATTTACAGGAAGATGCTTGGCATTGCTGCTTGTCAAATCTCCACCAGTGCCCTTAGGTCAGTTGTAGAGTCATCAGCCAGGGACCACCATTCACTCTCTTAGCCCTGGTACACCATCTGGTGGTGGTGCAGTGGCAGAAACGTCTCCCTGCTACCTGCTGTAGCCTTCAATGGGGTTAGTTAATAGTCCCTCAATTTCTGTCCTTCCTCCTCAGCCACAGCCAAAGCTGCCCTTTTCTGCCTCATCAGCCAACTCTCTGGTGGCCGTCCTGAGCCTCACTCCCGTCACTGCCATCTCACAGGGTAACGCCGTCACTGACGTGTTCCCCAGCATCTGACCTCCACAGGGTAGATAATAAAAGAAACACAATAAGTATAAACACATAATTAAATGGCAATGCAATGCAGGCTTGAGGAACTGGTTAGCCTATTAGTCCTTCTAATTCCTCTACTTATATAATAGATATATAAAATTATTCTCCACTGTGGTAATGTTCATGGTATGATTGTCTGCACCAGTAAGTACATATTCTAACCTTGAGCTAAAGACAAAATAATTATTTTCAGAAATAGCCATGGAGTTCCATTTAGCCATTATAGTCTATATGAATATATAATAAGTGGCCTTCACATCAGTCAATCAAATGGTATCAAGTGTGTCCAAAACTGAACTTAAAGGAAATAAATTTTAATCCTCCTCATATAATCTCAACTCAAAGTCAGAGATTCTTAGACTAATGGGCTAAAACTCCTGAAAATAATGTTTCCAAGCATGCATTGTTTAATTAAAGTCGGCATAAAATAATATACAAAATAGTTTGCATTGTGAGCTATAACTGTAATAGTGGCACCTAGAGGAGCCAAGTTCAGAGACCGGGCTCTTCTTTCATTGGAACAAAAATTATCCAAAGGCTCTATCCTGATTTCAGAACAGAAGAATACTACAATTCAGCCCTTGATAATGTGCCAATCCTTTAATCCACTCCAAGATAAATCTAATGCTTCCCTCCCCCATAGCCCTCCATTTTCCTTACTCTATCTGCTAATGTCAGAGACTCTTAAATGTCTCTAATGTATCTGCCTCTACCATCACCCCAGGCGACACATTCCACACACCCACCACTCCATGTAAAGCCCCTATACTTTCCTCCAATCGTCTTAAAATGAGGCCCCCTTTTGTTAGCCATTCCCACCATGGTAAAAAGGCACTGGCTGTCCACACCCTCTATGCACTTTTTCACTTTGTATGCCTCCATCTTGGTTCAATCCAACAAACAACCTTTCTCTCTCAACCTTTTGCTGAAGTGGATCCAATAAATATGGTGAACATGATCATCTCAAGTATCTGTCTCCATGTATGCAGAATGCTTATTTACTGTGTTCAAAGGGGGATAAGTAGGACCCACAGTCCTGTCCTTGCTCAGTCATTTCTTGCTTAACACTGCCACAGACCTTTATCAACCGGATGTTATACCATGCCTGACTGGAAATGAATTCCCCGATTGCAGTCCCACTCAATATTTAGCTAAGATATTTATATCAGCTAAATTCCACTTCAGAGTTTACCATTTTAAATCTTCCATTCTGAAAAATATGTTTATTGTAAGGTAACACACACAGAATGCTGAAGAGTCTCTACCTGGAGCATCGACTCTTTATTCCTTTCTATCGATGCTACCTGACCACCTGAGTTCCTCTAGCATTCTGTGTGTGTAACTCTGGATTTCCAGCCTCTGCAGAATCTCGTGTGTTTATTTATTGCAAACACCTGATATCTCTTACCTGTTTTAGTTTCTGACACTGAGTAGAATTTTCTGTTTTAATGTTGCCTTTTCAGCTTAACTACTGAAGGTGGACAGAAGGTGATTTACAAACCAACGACTACAATGGAAGCATGAGACTGCCGTGAATATCTACTTCTTCCAAATCTGGAACTGAAAATGGCTGATTGAACCAAAGTTATTGATTTCTAGAGAACAAACTATTTGTCTGTTCTCTGCCATTGTCAGATGTGGTTCAGTTATTGTGTTTATATACATATTATCTTGTTTGTTATTAAGAGAAAATGTTGCAGCATCAATCTGTTGTGATCTGAATACAAAGGGTAAAAATGATAGGGTACAGGATGAAGTGGAGTTTACTATTCAGATCTCTTCTGTCTACCTTGCCATAGCCTAATCCTCTGTCAAACCGATTACAAATAGGCATCTGCTTTGCTATGGGGTTGAGGAGTGGGTCCCTTATCTGCATTGGAGTAAATTGACCACTACAAATTGCCCTTCATATGTAGATGAATGGTAGACTCCAGGGACAGAGGGAATGTGGGAAAAACAAATTGGGTTAGGTTAAGACTAATGTATAAATGGGTGCTTGACTGTTAGTGGGCTGAGGGGCTTGTTTATATTCTGTATATCTTCAACTCTAAAAAGAAAAAGCAGTATAGTTAGTAAATTAGGGAATGGAGGCAGAAGAAACTCCTGGTACAGGAATTTAAAGCAAAATACAAGCTGCTGAAAGAACTCAGCAGGTCAGACAGCATCTGTAGAGGGAAAAGGATAATGGTCATTTTGGGTCTGATCCTGCATCAGTCCCAATTCAACATTGACTATCCTTTTGCCTCCACAGATGCTGCCAGACACACAGTTATTCCAGCAGTCTATATTTTTACAACAACTAGGGTTACTGAGTTTCCATATACCAGAAGGATGTTAAATAATCTTGGTCCATCGTACTGTAGTTAATCAACTTCAAGTGAATAACTGAATGCTCATCAAAACCTTTTCTATTTTGCATGTATATTCTATCCTCAATAAGTCAGGAAATTATTACTGATAGTTTTGGGAAAAGGAATGTGGTTTAACAGTATTTGGGCATATTTACTGAATGGGAATGCTGCTGATTATCCACAGGATTACACATGTAAAATGTGCCTGGCAGGGATGGTTGAATGTTGTGGCATTAGGATTTGCATAGATAAATACTTATGTTCTTGGACTGATCGCTAAGAATTGACAAGTTTGACACAGTGAATGTGTTTCAACAGCATCATTGCAGCTTGTGTTTCTGTTACAGTGTAGGTGTATTTTGGGAGTCATGGAAAACTGTAATTCCAAATCAGCAGATAAGACTCCCGAGTCTTATTGCCTTCAGGGAAATGCTACAATAATTTGTATTATGTATACAATGGTATTTAATTCATAAAGTCTCAATGGGTTTCATAATTTAATTTAGATGAGGAAATGGATTTCCATTTCCCCAACTGCTGGCCAATAATTTCACCATAAACTATTCACAAATGTAGGTTTATAAAAAGAATGGGAAAATGACACGATAAATTTGAGAGGGTTATCTAGAGAGTGGAGCTGAAGGTTTGGCATTCTGATGGAGTGAAGGGGGCCAAAGAGATTGTTGGGTAGATTCAAACCTGGCAGAAGATGGTAACATAGAATGAGGCAGTTCTTAGAATTTAAGAATTTTGAATTTAAAGGCAAGGCTGAATACTTTGAATTTATAATTTTGGCAGACATATTAACCTGGTGGGTTGGACTAACTAGTATTAGTTTTCACCTAGGTTCCAATAATATGTTAAATTACTTCCACAATTTGTTACTTTGTATGGATTTTACTTTGCAGGGGCATATTAAAGAAACTATTTCAAAGCACAGCATTAAAATTGAACAAAGGAATTGCTCTGATTTCAAAATGTCTTGGCAATATCGTTGACAGTGAAGTACTAAACAAATAAAATCTTCCTCTTCAAAGATGTCTTTCTGTTATCTAAATTTCTTGCAATTTAATCTTCACCTCAAACCATACAGGTATAATTGTTATCAATATGGCAGAGAGACTCCTGAATAATGACATACTGGCCCCCACCTCACCTTCCAGGAAATAGACACAAGAGATTTTGCAGATGCTGGAAATCTGGAACAACACACAAACAAAATGCTGGTCAAGCAACATTTATGGAGGGAAATAACAGGCCTAGACCTTTCATCAGGACAGTCCTGCTGAAAGGTCTCAACCTGAAATGTTGACTGTTTATTTCCCTCTATGGCTATTATCTGATCTGCTGAGTTCCTCCAGCATTGTGCATGTAAAATGAGAAAATATACTGGCCTGCTGGCAACCAGCTTTGCTCCCATTGGCACATGTTTGACTGTCCAAATACAAACCCCTGAGATAAGGTAAGGTTCCCATTAACAGGAAAAATGATATTTATACAATGTTGAATTATGAAACTAGTACGTTGTCAGAGCTAATGTCGTTCAGGTGAGAATTTAAACCCAGAAACTGACTGCCCTCAAGGTGAATGTAAAAGAAAAAGTCACACTATTTTGAACTATAGCATGGAAGTTATCCTTTGTGTAATATCCATTTTAATCAGTCTCTGGATAAAGAACTGGTTGTTTTCACAGATGTCCCCAAGTTGTATTTGTCCTCAAGCCAGAAAATACACAAAAATCGCTCAATAAAACCAGACTGTACCTCTATTGTAATGAACAGTATCATAAACACAGAAGACTAACAAGAAAGAACTATTACAGAGGGAGAGAGAGACTAGTTCTGCCATTCATAGGAAAGAACATACGTTCATATGTACAGATGTCCTTAGCTCTGGTATCACACCAGTGCCATTAAAACTGGATTATCTGATTAATATTACATTGCTTTTTGTGGGGGTTTGCTGAGTCTATCACAACCTAGTCTTCTCCATCTCTCCTATCACCCAAAATCCTTGTTATCAGTGTGCATCTTGATTATACTCCGTCTATGGCAAGTACATCCTTTTATAGAGAAACATCCAAATTGAATGCAGTCCTGCAGGTGAAGTCTCCAAGGCTTTATGCCCAGCTGAGTCAACCTTTGACTGGATGGAGTTCCCTAATATGGTCACTCCACTGCTGCTAATGTGCCCACTATCTGGTCTCACTCAGTTGTGAGGTGTAAATCACTATTGTCTTACAGATTCTAGTGATGATAACAAATAATAACTGCAGAAAATGGCTGACAGCATTACAGCACAGAAAAAGGCCCTTTGGCCCATCTACTCAATGCCAAACTGTCTTTCTGCCTCATCCCATCTACCTATACTTGGACCATAGCCCTCAAAACCTCTCTCGTCTACATCCCTATCCAAACTTCTCTTAGATGTTCTCTTAGATGTTCTTCTCTTAGATGTTAGATGTTGAACTCTACCCATCACTTCCAGACAACTCATTCCACATTTACACCACCCTCTGAATATAGTAGCTCCCCCTCAAGTTCCCCTTCAATATTTTACCTTAAACCTATGACCTTCAGTTTAAGTCTCACCCAACCTCAGTAGAAAAAGCCTGCATGTATTTACCCTATCTATAGCCCTCATAACGAGTATACCCCCAGAAGATCTCCCCTCATTCTCCTACACTCCAGGGAATAAACATAACCTATTTAGCCTTTCCCTATAACTCAGGAACTCAAGTCCCACAACATCTTTGTAAGTTTTCTCAGTACTTCTTCAATCTTATGAATATGTTTCCTGTAGGTAGGTGACCAGAACAACACACAATACATGTACTGTAATAATAATGGAACTTTACCACCAGCTTGGATGAGTACTGCAGATCAGAACGCATAGACAAGGAATATTTCTGGTTTCAACAGACCTTGGGAGTCCCAGTAATAACTATAGCTAATGAAAGGAAACATTACTGACTGTGTACTGGAATGCAGCACCATCTCCAGTACTCAAATCCTCAACCCAGTGCTGAATGTTAAATTCAGAACTTGAAAATGGTGTTTATGTTATGGATATATAGAACAGAAAAAAAAAACTACAGATGACAGGAATCAGACATTAAAATAAAATCCTAGAAATGCTTAGCAGGCCACATTTGTGGGTAAATAAAATGTTAGCTGGCTGGCCAGTGTTGTAGTGGCATCAGCAGCAGATTCCGAGGCCAGTGGCCCCAGGTTCGAATCTGACCAGCACCTTGCACACTTTTTATCCATGCTATGTTGAGCGTCGAGCCAGTGACTCAGCCTTGTAAGAACACAGACAAAATGCTAAAGTAACAGCAAGACTGCCAACCGATGCGCCACACAGGTTGGAGATGAATAACCTCAAAGAAAATTAACATTTCAGATCAAAGACCCTGCGGCAGTTCTTACAAGGTGCCATGGGTATTGGGTTCAGAATCAATGACAGATTCATTACTTGAACAGGAGAGGAAAGGCTAGAAACAATTGCAAATTCACCCACATTGCACTGTGCACAACATTTCAACTTCTCAGAAAACTGGGTCAAATGCTGAGTCAATTTATCACTCCTATTTTCACTTCCCTTTCAACTGCCTCCATTGAGCACTACGCTCACTCATTCAAATCCTTTCGCAGTTTTATCCCCCTGCTTCATTGTTTCCCTTACTAAATGTGCTCCATTCTTTGGCTGCGTAATTCAGATGATTCTCTTTCACTCCTCGAAGGGGAGCAGAGCACACAGATCACTTGAGAGACCAAGTACTGGCAGTACAGAGGAGGTGCTGATGGAAGAATTGTTATAGTATTTCATTCTGTTGAAAATGGAGAAGTGAAAGGTACCGTTAAATACCGCACAAGGCACCACAATTCCGGGAACATAGAACATTGCAGCACAGTAAAGGCCCTTCTGCCCACAACGTCGTGCTGAACTATTAATATACCCAAAGAACAATCTAATCCTTCCCTCCCACATAGCCCTCCATTTTTCTTTCATCCATGTGTCTATTCAGGAGTCACTTTAATGTGCCTAATGTATCTTCCTTTACCATCAGCCCTGGCATCACATTCCTTGCATTTACCACTCTGTGTAAAAAAAAACTACCTGACATCCCCCTATACTTTCCTCCAAAACACCTTAAAATTATGCACCCTGGTTTTAGCTATTTCCACCATGGGAAAATGTCACAGTCTATCTGTTCCATCATCTCATACGCCTCTATCAAGTTTCTTCTCATCCTCCTTAAGACGTGCTCTCTAATCCAGACAGCATCCTAGTAAATTTCCTCAACACCCTTTCTAAAGCTTCCACATTCTTTCTATAATGTGGTGATCAGAACTGAACTCAATACTCCAATACATACTACATTCAGTTACTGACATAGTTTCAATGCAAGTGACATATGATCACTTTCACCAGGTTCACCATTTCATTTGTATGATTTTTTTGTTAGCCCAAATTGAGGTTAGTTAATGGTCAGGATTCACAATCGCATGGACAAGCAGAGATTGGCACTAATTATTAGTTTTGCAAAAAGTTCCTGATCCGAAGAAATAGAAAAACCCTTCAACCTGTCCAGCTTCTCTTTTATTATGGTTTTCTTCCTAGGTCTTCAAATGTATTAGCTTGCTTCTGTTGTTAGTGATTGGCGAAGAGCATGCACCTTCTGTTTCCTTCAATTCAACTCAGCAAGTAAAATGTTCAGTCTAAAAGTTGACTTATGCATTGTTCTGGCATTTCAAATTATAGATTTTGGATTTAATTTTTTATAATGTATTGTGTTACTAATGGGAAACAGGCACCTTGGTAAGATTGCAAAATTGAGGAATATAACCAAAAAACAAGAATAAATGTGTCAAATGACCTGTAAATTGCTAAATTATTCTGTTATAGAGATCAAATAAGATATATACACAAAAAAGCATGAGGGGAAAAAAGATGAAAAATGTTTAAAGCCTGCTTTAAAACTCACATCTCCTCTTTTCAAACCCCTCATGATCTTGTCCTGAGTTCTTTATGTAATCTCTTCCAGGTCCATATCGCTCATATATGCTTGTACTCCCTTAAGTATAGGATCTTTAAGAAACCAAATTTAACTGGGGGCCCTCCCTTATTAGTCAATGCTCTGGAACTCTCTTCTCTAGACCTCTTCCCTCAATGGATGAGTTTTAGTCATCTGCCCTAATATCTACTTATGTAGCTGCAGGTCTATTTTCTTTTTGATGGCACTCCTATGAAACACATAGAAAGGTTAAATGTCCTGTAAAAATGAAAATAGAAATAACGTAACTAAATATCTGTGAATAACTTTGATTTATACAAGCATGGCAATTTTAATTGGCATATGTAGCGTTGCAGGGCAGTTCTACCAAATGTGCAGTAAAGTTCTCAAGTCGTAGGTAACATCTGAGAAGCATCTGAACTAGCACCCAAATCACAAAACATAGCAGTATATGAGCAAAGTGCTGGTGAATTGAAATAGCACTGATAGTCACTTGACAGTCAACATAGGCTTGTTACCTGAAAGACATCTTTCCATGATGTCCGAGTCTCTGACTTAAACATGGTCGTACAGCCAAATCACAAATCTAGCTACAATGCCTCGAGCACACGAGTTCCCAACCTTTTTAATGCCACGGACCCCTACCATTAACTGAGGGGTCCTTGGACCCCAGCTTGGGAACCCCTCCTCTAGCAGCATCTGGATGAAAACCACTAAGCTTTTTTTCCCATCTGAATGATTGGATTAGTTCTATTGCCTCATGACACCAAACAATGCCGAAACAATACAACTAAAACATGCTCAAGATCAAACATTTCATAATCAGACTTTATTATTTGAACTTGTTGACAAACATGTCTCATGATAATGTCAAAAATGATTTTTTAAAGAAGCTGTAAGAAAATCCTGGTACATGAACAATTTCAAGTCCATAATACATGTTGTAGTTTTAACCTGGTATACTGAGCACTGCATAACAAATTTTATAGAGATTAAATTTCCAGGTTACTTAAGAATTAAATTTTTAAGTAATAAAAAGCAATAGCCCATCAGTTACCTCAATACCTAAAACATCCCTTTCCCAAATGTGGCACAATGCTTGGTAATTGCAAACCGTTTTGTTCAGTAAAAAAAAAAATTGGTTGCACACATGCATACAAGTGTGCAAACAGTCCCATAACCAGGAGAATGATGGATTCCTTTCTCATTTAGAACTGTTCCCAGTACATAACATCTACTGTGGTATTGCTTCATCTGTGTTCAAGGCTTCTGTTAGTATTCCAGCAAATTCTGGCAAAATCCGAGTCCATTAAGGTGGGATGTGTTTCAGTCAGGAGCCAGCCTGTACAGCAGTTCTATTTGCTTGACTTACCTAAAGTGAAAGAAAGACAAGACTTCTAATATATCGCAAAGAGAAGTATGCAAAGAACACAGAAGCCTTCCTAATGGAAGAACAATTTCATCCATTACTGCAATACTTAGTTAGATTTATTTTACTTATTCAAAGGATATGGATGTCACCAGCATTGCCAACACTAATTACCTGTCTTGTCCAGGGTCTCAAATGATTTATGGGTCAAACAGATTTCCTTAAATACACCAAGAAACATAACTTTTTAATGTGAAAACTCTATAGCTTAATAGTTAAAGTAATTAAGACTATGTTTTTATTTGCATCTACCAGCTACAATGACCAGCTAAGGCTTCTTCCACAGCATCACCAAAATTCATGACTTGTGCCACCTTAAGGGCAGTAGGAGTACTAGTACTCCCAATTCCCTTTCAGTTCACAGACTCACAACTCATCATTCCACTGCTGGATCAGAAAGCTGGACATTCCTACTGACCTGGATGAACCAGGAGGTACATCGTCTGCTGAAGGCTAGATCTTTGGCATCCAAGTCTGGCGACCCAGGCCTGTACCAGAAAAACAGGTATGATTTGCAGAGGGCTATTTCAAAGGCGAAGAGACAATTTTGAACAAGGTTGGAGGCAACATCAAATGTACAACAACTCTGGTAGGGTTCCCAAGACATTATTTCCTACAAAGCAAAACCCAATAGCATGAATGGCAGCGATGCTTCACTACCAGAAGAACTCAACGCCTTCAATGCCCGCTTTGAAAGTGAGAATATAACTACTGCTGTGAAGATCCCTTCTGCACCCAGTGACCCTGTGATCTCTGTCTCAGAGGCCGATGTTAGGCTGTCTTTAAAGAGAGTGAACCCTCACAAGGCAGAAGATCCAGATGGAGTACCTGGTAAGGCTCTGAAAACTTGTGCCAACCAACTGGTGGGAGTATTCAAGGACACTTTCAACTTCTCACTGCTACAGGTGGAAGTTCCCACTTGCTTCAAAAAGGAAACAATTATACCAGTACCTAAGAAGAATAATGTGAGCTGCCTTAATGACTATTGCCCAGTAGCAAGCACATCTACAGTGATGAAATGCTTTGAGAGGTCGGTCATGACTAGACTGAACTCCTGCCTTAGCAAGGACCTGGACCCAATGCAATTTGCCTATCACCACAATAGGTCAATGGTAGATGCAATCTCAATGGCTCTTCACACGGCTTTAGACCACCTGGACAACACAAACACCTATGTCAAGATGGTTCATCACAATAGCTCAGCATTTATTACTAACATTTCCACAATCCTGATAGAGAAATTGCAGAACCTGAGCCTCTGTACCTCCCTCTGCAATTGGATCCTCGACTTCCTAACCAGAAGACCACAATCTGTGCGGATTGGTGATAACATCTCCTCCTCAGTGATGATCAACAGTGATGCATCTCAGGGATGTGCAGCTATCCCGCTGCTCTACTCTCTATATACCCAGGACTGTGTGGCTAGACATAGCTCTAACTCCATCTATAAATTTGCTGATGAAACAACCACTGTTGGTAGAATTTCCGGTGGTGACGAGAGGGCGTACAGGAGTGAGATATGCCAACTAGTGGAGTGGTGACGCAGTAATAACATGGCACTCAACATCAGTAAGATGAAAGAGCTGATTGTGGACTTCAGGAAGGGTAAGATGAAGGAACACATACCAATCCTCATTGAGGGATCAGAAGTGGAGAGAGTTTCAAGTTCCTGGGTGTCAAGATATCTGAACACCTAACCTGGTCCCAACATATTAATGCAGTTATATTAAAAAAAAGCAAGACAACGTCAATACTTTATTAGGAGTTTTAAGAGATTTGGTATGTCAACAAATACACCCAAAAACTTCTATAGATGTACTTTGGAGAGCATCCTGACAAGCTGCATCACTGTCTGATATGGAGGGGCTACTGCACAGGACTGAAAGAAGCTGCAGAGGTTTGTAAATTTAGTCAGCTTCATCTTGGGTACTACCCTACAAAGTACCCAGGACATTTTTAGGGAGTGGTGTCTCAGAAAGGCAGTGTCCATTATTGGACAGCACCCAGGGCATGCCCTTTTCTCACTGTTACCATGAGGAAGGAGATACAAAAGCTTGAAGGCACACTCTCAGCAACTCAGGAACAGCTTCTTTCCCTCTGCCATCTGATTCCTAAATGGACTGTGAATCCTTGAACACTACCTTACTTTTTTAATATATATTTTTCCTCTTTTTTGCATGTTTTTAATCTATTCAATATACATATACTGTAATTGATTTAAACATAGAAATGCAGAAAACCTACAGCACAATACAGGCCCTTCGGCCCACAATGCTGTGCCGAACATGTACGTACTCTAGAAATTATCTAAAGGGTTACCCATAGCCCTCTATTTTTCTAAGCTCCATGTACCTATCCAGGAGTTTCTTAAAAGACACTATTGTATCTGCCTCCACCAGGCAGTCCATTCCATGCATTCACCACTGTCTGCATAAAAAAACTTACCCATGATACCACCTCTGTACCTCATTTTAATTTCTTATTATTTTATTCTATATTATGTACTGCATTGAACTGCTGCTGCTAAGTTAACAAATTTCACGACACATGCCAGTAATAATAAAACTGATTCTGATTAGCACTATCCACCTCAAATGAAGAGGGTCAAGAAGGTGGCTCACATCTCAAGCAGTTGAAGGAAGGGCAATAGGTAACAGTGAAATGCACATTTCATGAACGAGTCTTTAAAAATGTACCTTACACTGGATTACCACAACAGTAAATGGCTGCCTGCCTCTCTGGGTCTTGCCAGGTGCAAACTGGTTGTGTTGACTGGATAGAGACAACATATTTTTGGTGTAGCTTGTAGCCTTGATGTTGATTTGCCTTACTCAACCAGATCATGCTATTAGTGGATCTCCAAATTTTCTACTATTAACTACATCACAGTTATTCCACTCCCCCTCCCCCAATTTTATAAAGGACCTACTTTCTCTATTAATTTGTTTCACAAACTTCCTGAAATCACATTTACTATTGGTTCCATGAAGGTACTTGTATCACATGCTCAGTATTATTACTACAATCATTTCACTCTTGTCTCCTACAGCAATGAATGAATAGCAAATTGCACTAACAGTGATGGATAACACATTTCACTGTTTTTGCTGTCCTTCATATCAATACCAATGAAGCTTAGTGGCCAAAATGGAAACTGCAGCCCAAGCGTGATTACACCATGATACAATAATAATCAGCACATGCCATCTAAAAATTATGTATAATTGTGGTTTCAATATTTTAGACAGTTTAACATTGAAAGCATTTCAAAAGGCCAAGTATATTTTATTTCCTTACCTCTAACTAATGGTTTAACTCTATTTTTATTAAAAAACTAATTTTAAATTTTGCACATATACCTTAGTTCAGCATCCTGAGAGGTCACCAGGAGACGCTCATGGAGTGAGTACTGTTTTGAATTCGCTCCATAACCTTTACTATTTTAACCTATGATCACCCTTATTTAACCTATTTTTACCTACACCAGAAGATTCTTATTACTTTTCTGGATTTATCTTTGAATGTGTACTGTGAATTTTGAAGAAATGAGTATAGAAATGGCTTTAAGATCTAAAGGGTGAAACACTGGGAAAGATTCTAACGGTAATGGAAAGGAAAAAAAAGACAGGTTGAATCTAAGTGTACTGAATTGACTTATTATACTTTATTGGAGCCTTTAAATGAAAAATTTGAAGAACGACAAACTTTCAAGGAAGATTTAAAGGCCTTCCAGGATTCTCTGGATAAGACTGGTCATGAAGTTAAACAGCATCAAACTTTAATCACAACTCTGTAAGAGGACATTCGGAAGTGAGACTTGAAAATCAAGAATTTGGAACAGAAACTATTTTCGGCGATTAAACAGTTGGAAATACTTAAAGCCAAGAGCATCGATCTAGAAGACAGAACTTACGCATGCTTGGTGTCCCTGAACGCATCAAACAAGGGGACCCCTCGAAGTATTTCGCTCAACTTTTAAAGGATGTGTTCCCTTCTGAAGTCCCAGAAAGTCCTCCATTACTCGATCGTGCCCATTGAGTTACGCGCCAATCACCAATTTCTTTATCTAAACCACCAGTTGTAATTGTTCGATTTCACTATGTGCATGTTAAAGAGCACCTTGTTTGCACAGCTCACCACTTAGGTATGATTAAATTGCGGGATTTCCAATTCCATCTTGTGGAGGATTTCAGCCCAGAAGTGATGAAGGCGCAGCTCGCTTTTAAAACTTTGATGTCTGAATGTTAGGAGAAAAAGCTTAAACCAGCGCTTTTATACCCTGAGAAACTTAGGTTTCAATTTACGAAAATTTACCTTTTAAATTAGTTAATGATTATTTTATATACTTCGGGATTAAAATTACAAAAATAAACATAAGGATTTAGTTAAGGTTAATTTTTTACCCTTAATTGATCAGATTAAATGTTTGTTTACTAAATGGTCGCCATTGTCTTTTATCACTGATAGGTCGGATTAATGCTATTAAGATGATTATCTTACCTAAGTTTTTATATATATTTCAAGCGGTACCAATTTTTATTCTGAAATCCTTTTTTGACAATGTTGATTCAAAAATTTCTTCTGTTATGTCCGCAGCCCCCTCCTTTGTGAGAATCGCAAGAGCACTAGTTGGGGGGGTGGGGTCAGTAGACACAGGAAATGGGAGAGAGACGTGCCAAATGCCTCTTTCCCCAGCAATGCAAAATAACGCGACATTGACCATTGTCTCCTGGAGACCACATTTGTGGATTGGGGACTATGCTACGTGAAAGCCCTCGGGCAAAGTGGGCTGGTTGAGAGACAGATTGCATCATCCTAACATGACTGACATCTGAGATCCCGTGAGGAAGTATAAAAGAGGGTCTGGGGGAACAACCCCTTCAGATGCACCAGAAGAAACGCTAACGATCCCGTAGTAGTGGGAAGCCACGTGCGTTCGATTCCGTGGCTGGAACCAAGGAAAACAGCTTTTAGCTAACAAAGGAGAAGCCCACTCCCCTGATTCAACAGATTTGCTTCATAAAAGACCCGGGCAAGTTTCTTTTCTCACAAATCTCTCTCTCTCTCCAACAAGTGAAAACCCAGCAGTCCCCAAAGGCTGAAGCTTGCAGGAACTGAGTGACTTTTACATTTCCATCGGACAATATATTATCCCCTAGACAAACGATCGAGCTGTTTCTTATTGATGGTTATTATTAGACCCGCGCTTTTAGATTGAGTAGCGATGATGTATATTATCTGAATGTTTGTATTAATCTTATTTTTGTGCCCCTTCATAAATAAAGACTTTTAAAAATAGTACCATCAAACTTCAACAGACCTCTCTATCTTTGCTGGTAAGCGACCTAGTTACGGGGTACGTAACAACTTGGGGATCTCGTCTCATGATTTGATACCAAATTGGAGGGCCAGTGAATCGGGATTGTAAGTCCAAACTTGGATCTAGTACGCGGGTAGCCAGACGGGAAACCAGCAAAGATGGATGTGGATGAATTTATAGGAAACCCGACTCTGGGGGCGCTAGAGGCGGCCACCAAATCAGACTTGGTACATTTGGCGAAGGGGTTAAACCTCGCAGAAGTGAGGTCGTCAATGAAAAAGCGGGAGGTGCGAAGGGCCATAACTCAGTATTACATTGAGAAGGAGGTGTTTGCAGCTGAAGTATTGGAAAATATCCCTCAAAAGGTACCAGCTAGTGGGGCGGCTCAGTTAGAGTTGGAGAAATTAAGGTGGGAACATGAAATTAAGTTAAAACAGCTGGAAATAGAGAAGGAGAGGGCCAAGAAAGACAGAGAGCATGAGCTTCAGCTAAAAGAGCTGGAAGCAGCTGAGAAGGAGAAGGAAAGGGCCGAGAAGGAGAAGGAGGCAGAGAGACAGAGGAAACATAACTTGGAGATGGAGAAGTTAAGGCAAGTGCAACCAAGTCAGGGGTCAGACCGAGAGGAACGGTTTGATGTCAGTCGGGCGTTGAGGTTAGTACCCCCGTTCGAGGAGACGGATGTTGATAGTTATTTCCTGCTTTTTGAAAAGGTGGCAGGGAATCAGAAGTGGCCCAGAGAGCAGTGGGTGGCGTTGTTACGAAGTGTGTTAAGAGGGAAGGCCCAGCGGGCATATGTGGCATTGTCCACGGAGGGGGAAGAGGAAGAGAAATATGACCAAGTAAAGGCGGCCATTCTCCGGGGTTACGAGCTAGTACCGGAAGCATATA
Source organism: Hypanus sabinus (assembly GCF_030144855.1). NCBI lineage: Eukaryota > Metazoa > Chordata > Chondrichthyes > Myliobatiformes > Dasyatidae > Hypanus > Hypanus sabinus. The sequence goes on from NC_082719.1 coordinate 82,381,405, forward strand.
GACAAAAGTTCAGAAGTTTACAGAAAGGGTGGAATCAGACATATACTGAGTTTGCCCATGAGAAGGGTGTACTCTTGGACCGTTGGTGCGCCACAGAAAGAGTGGACGAAGATTATGGGCTTCTCAGGGAGTTAATTTTGATTGAGGAATTATTCCGGAGGAGATCCGGATGTATTTGAATGAGAGGCCGAATAAGTCCCTCTCAGAATTTGCTAGGATCACAGATGAATATGCCCTAACCCACAAGGCAAAGTTTTCCTCGACAAAAAGTTACCCGAGAGACCGTGGGAACGGTAGGGAAAGCCCGCCGGCAAAGGGAGAAATTCAACCAGGAGCTAGCAGGAAAATTGAGGATGAGAGGCCAGAAGCCAGGAGATCTCCTGGTTTGACTTGTTTTAATTGTGGGAAGGTGGGACATATTTCATCTAAATGCCCCGCTCCGAAGAGGGAGCCAGTAAAAGGGAAAGCAGCTATCCCTATAGGCTGTATTGCGTCGATCAGAAAATCGACGAGAGGGCCCCTGGTAGATGGAGTACAGGAGGGGCGTGAGACGTTTAGTTCCAAAGAAACCATGTCTGTGAAGGAGGGAGGCCCACAAATTCCAGTACGGGTCTGGAGAGACACAGGGGCTGAGCTGTCATTGATTAGCCGTAAAGTGCTAGAGTTTGGACCTCAGACGGGAGAGGTAGCCCTGAGTGGCATAGGAAAATGGACCAAAGAGGTGCCTTTGCATAGGGTCATTTTAGATTGTGAGTTGGTGTCGGGACCAGTGGAATTGGGGGTCCTGCCGGAGTTGCCAGGGGAAGGCGTGGACGTCCTTCTGGGTAACGACCTAGTGGGGGGGAAGGTGGGGACGGCCGTGAAGCTGACAACCCAGCCTGCAAGGGGGAGCCTGCGAGGGTTGAGGCCCCTCCCCCAGATTCCAAGATCTATCCCGCATGCGCGGTCACTTGCAGCATGTCGAGAAAGGCAGCCGAGACAGACAGCCGTTTAAATCTGGCCAGTGTCGAGTTGGCTGAGACGTTTTTGCCGACTCTGTACCAACGAGGGTCAGAGGAAGGTAAACCGGAGAGTAGGGAGGGAAGAGAGAGTAAACTGGGGGAGGTAGACCTGCCCTTAGCAAGAAGAGAGTTTGTACGGGAACAGGAAGGTGACCAGGAGCTGGTAGCCTTGAGAGAGTTGGTTCTTTCTGAGACCGAGATTGAGACAGAGCCCAAGGGTTACTACCTGAAAGAGGGTGTGTTGATGAGAAAATGGAGGCCCCCCCCCGCGGTGCCGGTCGATGAGGACTGGGCGGTGGTACATCAGATAGTAGTTCCGAGAGTGTATCCGGATGAAATTTTGAACCTAGCTCATAAGGGACCCTTGGGTGGGCATTTGGGAATAACGAAGACAGTGGATCGGGTTCAGAGAGAGTTCTATTGGCCAAACCTGAGAAAAGATTGTAAAAGGTGTCATACCTGTCAAGTGGTGGGTAAACCAAACCAAGTTATCCCTAAGGCACCCCTCCGACCCATCCCCGCTTGTGAGGAGCCTTTCTCCCGAATCACTGTGGATTTTGTGGGTCCCTTACCTAAAACTGCGAGTGGGCGGCAGCATATCATGACCCTGATGTATGCCGCTACACGATTTCCAGAGGCTGTGCCTCTGAGTAATATTAGGACCTCTGTGGTGGTGAAGGCCCTCATTAAATTCTTTACCACAGTGGGACTGCCTAAGGAGATACAGTCAGATCAGGGGAGTACATTCACATCTAGCGCATTTTGGCAGATGGTGACCCAGCTAGGGGTCAAACAAATTCTAGTCTCTGCATACCATCCGGAATCCCAAGGAGCATTGGAAAGATTCCACGCTACACTAAAGACCATGCTTAAAACTTATTGTCAGGAGAACGTTTGAGACTGGGATGAGGCTTTACCCCTTCTGCTATTTGCCGAAAGGGATACAGTCCAGTGCTCACTGGGGTTCAGTCCATTCGAGCTCGTTTTCGGTCACCAGCCCAGGGGGCCTCTAACCCTACTGAAAGAAAAGTGGTCTAGCCCAACCGTGCAAGTCAGTGTGATCGACTATGTTCTGAAATTCCGGGAAAGGCTGCAGAAAGTATGCGCCTTGGCAAAGGAAAACCTGAAAGACTCCCAGGAAAAAATGAGCCAGTGGTATAACCCAAGAACGAGAGAGCGAGAGCTTCACGTAGGCGACAAGGTTTTGGTCCTTTTTCCGGTAGTTACCAACCCCCTCCAGGCGAGGTTTCAAGGACCATATACAGTGCGTAAGAAAACATACTCGCTGAATTACGTGATTGAAACCTCCGATTGGCGAAAGCCGACCCAGTTAGATCACGTGAACATGATGAAAGGGTACCATGAAACCACCCCCGCGGTGGTCGGTGCGGTCATGAAAACTGATGAGGTAGAGGGGGGTGGTAAGGAGGAACCAGAGCGGTTTGAAAAGATAGGTATAGTCCCCACCAGATTGGAGAACTCTGTCGTATTGGCAAGCATTGCGGATAAAGTTAGCCACTTAAAGCCTGAACAGCGGGAGCAGGTAATACAGCTCATTAACCGGCATACAGACTTATGTCCAGATGTTCCCAGAAGGTGTAGTGGGACAACACATGATGTGATAGTTACCTCAACCCAACCTATAAAATAGGCCCCTTATCGGATGAATTCCGAAAAGAGCCAGCTAGTAGGAAAGGAGATTGAACAGATGCTAGCTGCTGGGATAATCCGCGAATCCTCTTCTGCGTGGGCTTCCCCTTGCGTGGTTGTCCCAAAACCGGATGGTACTATAAGATTCTGTACCGATTACCGGAAGGTCAACGCTGTCACCCAGACAGATGCTTACTTTATCTTACTCAGGGTGGATGATTGCATTGATCAAGTGGGGAAGGCGAGGTACATCACAAAAATTGACTTGTTAAAGGGCTACTGGTGCGTTCCTTTAACGGACAGGGCTCGAGAGATTTCAGCCTTTGTCACCCCATCCGGGTTGTACGAGTACGACGTTATGTCGTTTGGGTTGAAAAATGCACCAGGGACATTTCAGCGGATGATAGACACTGTGATAAGGGGGTTAACCCACACCAAGGCTTATCTTGATGATGTGGTAGTTTGGAATGACACCTGGGGGGAGCACCTGGAGGCTGTAGAAAATCTGTTTACCCGAATGTCGGCAGCCCAACTTACGGTAAACCTCGCAAAGAGTGAATTTGGCCATGCCACGATCACCTATTTGGGGTATGTGGTGGGAGAGGGGCAGTTGGCTCCTGTGCAGGCGAAGGTACAGGCTATTTCTGAGGTCCCTGTACCCTACAATAAAAGGGCCCTGAGGAGGTTTTTGAGCATGGTGGGATACTATCGGAAATTCTGTAAAAATTTCACGGATGTTGCTCTCCCCCTTACAAAACTCCTACGGAAGGAGGAAAAATTTGAGTGGGGTCATTCTTGTCAGAATGCTTTTGAAAAGTTAAAAACCATAATGTGCCATCACCCTGTGTTAAAAGCACCCGATCTGTTAGCACCCTTCTCCTTGGCGACGGACGCCAGTGATGAGGCTGCAGGAGCAGTCCTCTTACAGCAAGCGGGGGATGGAGTGGAACACCCAGTAGCATATTTCTCTCGGAAGTTCAATGTACACCAGAGGAATTACTCTACCGTGGAAAAAGAATTGTTGGCCCTTGTGTTGGCGATACAACATTTCGAAGTGTACATTTATCCAGCGCAAAAACCCTTAGCGGTCTATACCGATCAAAACCCGTTGGTATTCCTGGCCAATATGAAAAATAAAAACAGGAGGTTATTGAGTTGGAGTCTGATGCTGCAAGAATTCAATATTAAGATACAGCATATTAGGGGGAGTGATAAAGTGCTAGCGGATTGTTTATCTAGATGCTGAATTAAATGTATTGCTCTGTAGTGAAAAGAAAAGCTTGTGTATTGTGTTAGATTCTAAAATCCTGTAAGACTGTACGAATCTGTTTTTAACCGCTGGTAAAAAACGCCTTTAAGAGGGGAGGTGTTCTGTCCGTAGCCCCCTCCTTTGTCAGAATCGCAAGAGCATTAGTTGGGGGGGGGGGGGGGGTCTGTTGACCCAGGAAATGGGAGAGAGAGACGTGCCAAATGCCTCATTCCCCAGTGATGCAAAAAACGCAACATTGACCATTGTCTCCTGGAGACCACGTTTGTGGATTGGGGACAATGCTACGTGCAAGCCCTCGGGCAAAGTGGGCTGGTTGAGAGACAGATTGCATCATCCCAACATGATTGACATCTGAGACCCCGTGAGGAAGTATAAAAGAGGGTCTGGGGGAACAACCCCTTCAGACGCACCAGAAGAAACGCTAACGATCCCGTAGTAGCGGGAAGCCATTCGAAGGAAGCCACGTGCGTTCGAATCCTTGGCTGGAACCACGGAAAACAGCTTTTAGCTAACAACGGGGAAGCCCGCTCCCCTGATTCAACAGATTTGCTTCATAAAAGACCCGGGCAAGTTTCTTTTCTCACAATCTCTCTCTCTCTCCAACAAGTGAAAACCCAGCGGTCCCCAAAGGCTGAAGCCTGCAGGAACTGAGTGACTTTTATATTAAACGATCGAGCTGTTTCTTATTGATGGTTATTATTAGACCCGCGCTTTTAGATTGAGTAGTGATGACGTATATTATCTGAATGTTTGTATTAATCTTATTTTTGTGCCCCTTCATAAATAAAAGACTTTTAAAAATAGTACCATCAGACTTCAACAGACCTCTCTATCTTTGCTGGTAAGTAAGCTAGTTACGGGGTACGTAACACTTCATATATATGGCAGTATAAAAATCCTAGGTTAGGTAAAAGGTATTTACAGAAGTCAAAAAAGGAAGTTGGATTGGCATTGCCAAATTTTAGATTTTATTACTGGGCAATCAATATTCGATGTTTGAAATGTTGGTTAAGGGATTTGGATTTATCTCCTAGCCCTCATTGCGTAAATTTGGAAACTAAATCTGTACAAGGATTTTCATTGGGTTCTATTTTAGGGACTTCTCTTCCCTTTGCTCTTTCTAAATTGCATAAACGAATTGACAATCCGATAGTTAAACACACTCTACATACATAGTTTCAATTTCGGAATTTTTTTGGTTTGAATCAATTTGTTTTATCAATTCCTATTGTATCCAATTTCTTTTCTCATCCCTCTATTATGGACCAAGCTTATTTAGCTTGGAAGACTAAAGGTATACTACGATTTTCTGATTTATGTTTGGATAATTGTTTCATGTCTTTTGAACAATTATCTAATAAATATAATTTGCCCAGATCTCATTTTTTTTAGATATTTACAGATTAGGAACTTTTTAAACACTGTACTTCCTACCCTTCCAAATATAGATTCTATGGGTATTTTGGAGAAATTGTTAGAACTAAATCCTTTTCAGAAAGGTGTAATATCAGATGTTTACAATATAATTACAGGCCATTTATAAGTTCAAGAATGATTGGGAAAGAGAACTTAACTTTACTATCCCTATTGAGAACTGGGATAAAATTCTTCAACTAGTTAATTCATCCACTATATGTTCTAAACATTCATTGATACAGTTTAAAGTTGTGGACAGGGCTCATTGTCCAAGGATAAATTAGCTCTTTTTTATTCCCACATAAATCCTATATGTGACAAATGTCATTGTGAGATAGCTTCTCTAACTCATATGTTTAAGTCATGTCCGTCTTTGAAAAAATATGGGAAAGACATTTTTAGTATTATTTCCATGGTATTGAATATTGTTTTACAACCTCATCCTATTACTGCAATCTTTGGTTTACCAATGATGGAGTCAATTCATTTATCTCCTTCTGCTTGTGAGATGATTGCATTTCTTACATTAATGGCTAAAAGATCTATTTTGTTGAATTGGGAAGAAATTAATCCCCCTACCACATTTCATTGGTTTTCTCAAACTGTGTTATGTTTAAATTTGGAAAAAAATATAAGTGTCATATATGACCCTTCTATTAAATTTGAAGAGACTTGGAGGCCATTCATTCAATATTTTCACATGATATAATTTGACCCTATTCCAACCCTATTTTTTTTTCTGGTTCTGATTATATATATGTAGAGAGGATCGGAGTTGGTGACACTGATGATTCTTTGTCTTTTCTTAGATACTATAAACAGCCCATGTTTTTTTTTCCTTTTCTTTTTTTTATTAGTTAGTGGTTAGTTTGTTAGATTAGTTCTTATTTTTTGGGGTTTTTTTTCCTCTTTTTCTTCTTTTTCTGTTTTTTTTCCTATTGATATACCTAGTTTGATTTATTTGGTCTTGTCCATATTATATTTGTACCACATATGATTTGGGAAGACTTAACTATATTGTACTTATTGCTTATGTATCCTTTTATGCTGATTTTAATTTTGTAATTTTGTAATCCCAATAATTATACATCAATCTCACCATGTTGATATTAATAAAAAGATTGAAAAAGAAAAAAGAGCATCCAGTACGTAACATTTCACAGACATGCAGGCAACATGTTTTGCCTTCATTCTCTGCTGCATAATTGATCTAAATCATTTTGCAAATCCTCTATTATTCTCTACTGTGGTGACCTTTCTTGTACAAAGTATTCTTTAAATAGTTCCTGCAATACATGCAGCTATTACTTAAGATGCAGCAATGTGTCTCTGTATGATTTTTATTTTCAATATAATTGGAATAATCAACTTACACATGAAGAAGTTTTGAAGATTTTGCAATGATCCACCTGCTGTAAAGTACGCCCAAACTCCCATAAGAACCATAATTAGATATGCTGGGATAAGGCTGCCTTCATACAATGGATTCAAAAATGTCTGCAGGATAGAACAGAACAAACAATAGTTACAAACACAATAGTAGATATAGTGCTCCATTCCAAAGATGTATGGGTTAGTAGATTAACTGGTCACATGAGTGTAATAGGGTGGCTCAGGTTGTGAAGCTGGAAGGTCCTATTATCGTGCTGTATTTCCATATAAAATAGTAGTTACTTACGATATTCAACTTTGTACATCAATGCTGATATTCTAAGGTGTAAAACAAAAAATGAAATTGCGAAACAGTAAAATAAAATATACAAGCCATAGAAAAATTGACCTTTCGAGTAAATTTTGGAGAGAATTTTAATAACGACACAATAAGTTAAAGAACCAGAGGGTGTAACAGTAAAGTATATAGTTCAGGGAAGTCCCTACGTGTCGGTGCTTTCTTTCACCAAACAAGAAATCCAGAAACCAGAAATCAATCTGATTTGTTTTATTTAGAGTATAAAATGGCATGGAGCTGACTTTAAACTTTAAATTCAGCATTGTTACCAATAATACTGCCTCCTGATCCATTCAGCATTTAAAAAGAGTTCTCTGTAAATTCACTTTATACCAAGTTGACTCACCATTCCAAACTTCAAGAGAGGAAACAATGTTCAATAGCTCAATGCAGAACTTCCAATTTAGAAAATATTCCAACACTAGCTATCACGAAATTACTTAAAACAGGATGGTGAGTCAACCATTGGTCTTTGTTAACTACTTTCAGCAACACACACAATCTTTGAGTTATAGAAAAGGATTAAAATCCACTAAGTATGATGCCTCAATCAAACGGTTGGGCAAGTAGTAGGGATTTATTTAAGCATAGCATAGATAAAAATAAAAGAGTTATGATGAGGACAGAGGAGAAAAGTTAAGTAAGGCATAAACAGTGAATTCTTTTTCAATATTTCAATTCTTTACATTTAATGTATTTTGATGGATTATTGCTAAAACAGATCCAAGGGTAGAAACCTTACCAGTCCTGACACTAGCAAGTGTGTTGAAATAACTGCAACTACAGCCCACCATCGTCTCTTCTCAAATCCATCGAAGAATAAAACACTCCAGAATGTATGTAGTAATATGATGGCCATGGTCATAAAAGCTGCAAAATAAAAATAAATACAGGGAAAAGTTAAAACACAGCAGAACATACAGCAAGAAAATGACTGACTGCTACATAAACATGTATTTTGTCAATATTCTTTGATAGATTCTTTCAAGACCTTGCTTTCTGTGGTCTTTGAATAAAAAAGCTCAAAAGTTTCATGCCCTTCTTAGAGATTTTAGTAAACTACAACTTTACCATCAATGAGCAACCCCTTATTTTTAAAACAGTGATTCAATAAGATTAAGAGTCCAGAATTTTGTAACATTCTCAACGTGCCAACAATGTGGCAAATTTTATTTGGTTATCTAAAAAGTCTTTAAAATGAGTCCATCAATGTTTGATCACACAAAATTGCCCTCTCTTTCTCCCCCCCAAGTTGCATATTATAATCAGCCATTCTTGAACATGACAGTTCCAATTTTTAGAGCAATTTTAGTGTAGCTTTCTGGTTTGAATCAGAGTCAATTTGTTGTTTTGTGGCAGAAGTACTTTGCAATACATAGTACCTCAAGGGTAGTAATCTCAGGATTACTGCCTGAGCCACTCAACAGTGGGGACAGAGATAGAATGAAGTGGCTGATAAATGCGTGGCTGAAGAATTGGAGCGGGGACAAGGATTCACTGGATAAATGGGACGTCTTCTGAGGCAGGTGTGACTTGAATCCGAGGGGGACCAATATTCTTGCAGGCAGGTTTACTACAGCTGCTGGGAGTGGTTTAAGCTAATATGGCAGGGAGATGGGAACCAAGATGACAGAGCAGAGGATGAGCCAGCGGTTTTACAAGTAGATGATGGCTGTAACATGAATGTAAGAAAAGACAAGCCAATTATTGGGTACAAATGCAGTCTAAGCAAAGAGTTAAACTGTACCACAGAGGGAAAATTCAAACGGGCAAAAAATGCAGGACTGAAGGCGCTGTATTTAAATGTGCATAGTATTCGCAATAAGCTGGATGAGTTTGTCCAGAACTCGTGGCACAATTTCAGATTGGTCAGTATGACGTTGTGTGCATCCCTGAGTCATGTCTGAAAAAAAGCCATAGTTGGGAGCTTAACATCAAAGGAAATATTTTGTATAGATAGGAAGACAGAGGCGGTGGTGTGGCTCTGTTGATAAGAGATGGAATTACATCTTTAGAAAGGGGTGACATAGGGTCAGAGAATGTTGAAACTTTGTGGGAGGAGTTAAGAAATTGCAAATAGAACCATAGAACATTACAGCACAGAAACAGGCCCTTTGGCCCTTCTTGGCTGTGCCAAACCATTTTTCTGCCTAATCCCACTAACCTGCACCTGGAACATATCCCTCCATACCCCTCTCATCCATATACCTGTCCAAGTTTTTCTTAAATGTTAAAAGTGAGCCCGCATTTACCACTTCATCTGGCAGCTCATTCCACAGTCCCACCACTCTCTGTGTGAAGAAGCCCCCCCCCATGTTCCCTTTAAAATTTTCCCCCTTCACCCTTAACCCAGGTCCTCTGGTTTTTCTCTCCCCCAGCCTCAGTGGAAAAAGCCTGCTTGCATTCACTCTATCTATACACGTCATAATTTTATATATCTCTATCAAGTTCTTCTATGCTCCAGGGAATAAAGTCCTAAATATATAAAATATATTAAAAAATCATAATGGGAATCATACACAGGCCTCCAAATAGTATCCAAGATATGGGATTGAGATTGCAAAGGGAGCTGGAAAAGGCATGTAATCAGGATAATGACATAATTGTAATGAGTGACTTCAATATGCAAGGGACTGGGAAAATCAGATGGGTGTCAGATTGCAAGACAGGGTATTTGTTGAATGCCTACAAGGTGGCTTTTTAGAGCAGACTGTGCTTGAGCCTAGTTGGAGAAAGGCTATCTTAGATTGGGTGTTGTGTAATAACCCAGATCTTATTAGGGAGCTTAGTGTAAAGGAAGCCTTAGGAAACAGTGATCATAATATGATTGAATGCCTACTACAACTTGAGAGGGAGAAGCATAAGTCGCATGTACCAGCATCGCAATAGAATGAAGGAAGTTACAGAGTGGAGCTTGCCCAGGTGGTCTGGAGGAGGATACCGGCGGGAATGATGGCAGAGCAGAGATGGCTTTTCACAATGCTCAGGACAGATATGTCCCACAAAAGAAGTAGTTCTCAAATGGCAGGGCTACACAACCATGGCTGACAAGGGAAGTTAAGGACTGCATTAAAGCCAAGGAAAAGGCAGACAAGGTAGCAAAAGTGAGGGGGAAGTCCGATAATTGGGAAGCTTTTAAAATCCAACTAAAGGCAACTAAAAAAAGCTATAAGAAGGGAAAAGATTAAATATGAGGGCAAACTAGCTAATTATATAAAGCAGGATACTAAAAGTTTTTTCAGTTATGTGAAGAGTAAAAGGGAGGTGTGAGTTGATATTGGACCACTGGAAAATGATGCTGGTGAAGTAGTAATGAAGGACAAGGAAATGACAGATGAACTTACTGGATACTTTGCATCTGTCTTCACTGTGGAAGATACTACCAGTGTGCCAGAAGTCCACGAGTGTCAGGGAGCAGGAGTGAGTGCCATTCCTATTACAAAGGAAAATGTGCTTGGCAAACTCAAAGTCTTTTGGTGGATAAGTCATCTGGGCCAGATGGATTACATCCCAAGAGTCCTGAGAGAAATTGCTGAAGAGGTAACAGACACATTGGTCATGATCTTTCAAGAACCACTTGATTCTGGCATGGTCCCAGAGGACTCAAAGATTGCAAATGTCACTCCACTTTTTAAGAAGGGAGGAAGGCAGAAGAAAGGATAGTCCAGTTAGCCTAACCTCAGTGGTTGGGTAAGTGTTGGAGTGTATTATTAAGAATGAGGTTTCAGCATATTTGGAAACTAATGATAAAATAAGTCTAAGTCAGCATGGTTTCTATGAAAGGAAATCTTGCCCTGACAAATCTGTTAGGGTTCTTCGAGGAAGTAACAAACAGGATGGACAAAGGAGAGGCAGTGGATGTCATTTACTTAGATTTTCAGAAGGCAATTGATAAGGTGCTGCACATGAGGCTGCTCAGCAAGATAAAATCCTACGGCGTTACAACGAAGATAGTGGAATGGCTGACAGGCAGGAGGCAGCAAGTGGGAATAAAGGGGAACTTTTCTGTTTGGCTGCCAGTGACTAGTGGTGTTCCTCAAGAGTCAGTACTGGGACTGCTACTTTTCACATTGTTTGTCAATGATTTGGATAATGGAATTGATAGCTATGTGGCAAAGTCTGTAGTTGGTACAAAGATTAGTGAAGGGGTATGTAGTGCTGTGGAAACAATGTGATTGCAGCAGGATTTAGGCATCATGGAAGAATAGTGGCAGATGCAGTACAATGTTGGAAAATGTATGATAATGCATTTTGATAAAAGGAACAATAGTGTGGACTATTACCTAAATGGAGAGAAGGTTCAAACATCAGAGGTGAAGAGGAGCTTAAGAGTCCTCGTGCAAGACTCCCAGAAGGTTAATTTACAGATTGAGTCTGTGGTAAAGAAGTCAAATGTGATGTTGGCATTTATTTCAAGGGAAATAGAATATAAAAGCAAGGAGACAATGCTGACACTCTATAAGACATTAGTCAGGTTGCACTTGGAGTACTGTCAACAGTTTGGGTCCCATATCTCAGAAAGGATGTGTTGTCACTGAAGAGAGTCCAGAGAAGGTTCAGGAGGATGATTCCAGGATTGAAGGGGTTAACATATGGAGAACATTTGGCAGCACTGGGCCTGTACTCACTGGAATTTAGAAGAATGCAGAGGGATTTCATTGAAACCTACCAAATGTTGAAAAGACTAGGTAGGGTGGATGTGGAGAGGATTCCTGTGGTGGGGGTACCCAGAACTAGTGGACATGGCCTCAAGATTGAGAGGCGACATTGTAGAACAGAGGTAAGGAGGATTTTCTTTTTCGCGAGAGTGGTGAATCTGTAAAATGCACTGCCACAGACTGCAGTGGAGGCCAAGTCCATGGGTACATTTAAGGCAGAAGTTGATAGTTTCCTGATTGGGCAAGGCATCAGAGGATATGGCGAGAAGGCGGGTGTATGGGGTTGAGCATGATCTGAGATCAGCCATGATGGAATGACGGAGTAGACTCGATGGGCTGAATGGCCTAATTCTGCTCCTATGGTCTTATAATAATAAAAACTATAAATTTCAATAGGTAGATAGATATATAGATATAATTAAATAAGTAATGAAAAAAGAGCAAAAAAATAGTGAGCTGATACTTATTTATTCAGAAATCTGATGGTAGGGGAAAGAAAGTGTTCCTGAAACATTGAGTGTGTGCCTTCAGACCCCTAGAGCACTTCCATGATGGTAGCAGTGAGAAGAGGGAATGTCCTGGGTGATGGGGTTTTTTAATTGATGGATGTCACCTTTTAGAGGCATCACCTTTGAAGGCATCCTTAATGATGGGGAGGCTATTGCCCCGTGATGGAGCTGGCTGAGTTCTCAACTTTCTGAATCTTTTTCCAATCCTGTACAATGGCCCTTCAATACCAGACAGTGATACAACCAGTTAGAATGCTTTGGAATTTACGCGTCTTTGGTGATATACTAAGTCTCCTCAAAATGCTCATAAAATATAGCTGCTGTCGTGCCTTCTTTGGAATTATATCAAAATGTTGGGCCCAGGATAAATCCTCAGAGATGTTGACATCCAGGAACTTGACACTGATCCCTCCATGAGGACTGGTGTGTGTTCCCTCGACTTGCGGCAATAGGAAATTGAAATGGGTCCAGGTCCTTGCTTAGGCAGGAGTTGATTCTGACCATGACCAACCTCTCGAGTGCCACTGGGCAACAGTCACTGAGGCAGCTCACTGGGTTCTTTTTGGGCACTGATATGATTGTCATCCTTTTGAAGGTGAGAAACTCCAACTGCAGCAGTCTGGGACTGAAGATGTCCTTAAAAACTCCTGCCAGTTAGTTGGCACAGGTTTTTGGTGCCCTACCAGGTACAAGATCAGGTTCTGACACTTTGCGAGGTTCACCTTCTTGAAAGATGCTCTGACGTCAGCATCCAAAAGTCACCGGATGCTGCAGGGATTTAGACAGGAATAGTTTTATTCTCCCCTTCATAGCATAAAAGGCATTGAGCTCATCTGGGAGTGCAGCATCACATACAGTCATGACTTTAGGTTTCACTTTGTAGGAAGTAATGGCCTGCTAACCCTGCCAGAGCAGACATACATCTGATTCAGTCTCTAACTTCAATCGGAATTGTTTTGGCACCCTTAAGATAGCCTTCTTGTATAGTTCTGGATCACTGGTCCTGAATGCCACGGACCAAGCTTCTCAGAAGACTACAAATCTCTTGGTTCATACATAGCTTTTGGTTTGGGTATATTTAATACATTCTCGAAGGCACGCACTCATCCACACAGATCTTGACAAAATTGATGACAACTGTGGCAAATTCATTCAGATTCAAAGATATTATCCAGTCCACTGACTCAAAGCATACCTTCACTGTACCTTCTTGGTGCACTTCAAAGGTGCTGCAATCTTTAGTCTCTGCCTATATGCTGGGAGTAGAATAGCCAGGTGATTGGACTTAGCAAAGTGTGTGTGTGGGATTCACTGTAAGCATTCTCGATGGTGGTATAATATTTGTCAAACGTGTTGGCTCCTCTGATTCCACAGGTAACATTTTTGTGGCAGTTATTCAGAGACTTCTTCAAGTTGGCCTGCTTGAAGTTCCCTGCAATGATAGGGAAGGCGTCCGGGTGTGCTGCTTCATGACTGCTGATCACGGTGCTCTGCTCCTCCAGCACCTGTGTGAAGTTGGCCTGAGGTAGAATGAACACCACTACCAGGATGATGATGGAAAACTCACTTGGCAGATAAAATGGATGACATTTAATTGCGAGATACTCCAGTTCAGGTACGCAGGACTGAGACAGAACTGCCATGTTTGAGCGCCATGACAAGTTTATCATAAAGCAAACTTCACTTCCGCTGCTGTGTACTTTGCTTCACAAAAGCATGGCTCACCGCTGCTATTCGTATGCAGCGCTGCAGCCCTAAGGCTTCACCATTTTCAGCAATGCTTACATCCCATGCAAGAAATGAAAAATGGTAAATACAGATTAGATTAGATTATGAGGACACTCAGTCCTCGTTTATTGTCATTTAGTAACGCATGCGTTAAAAATGATACAATGTTCCTCCAGTATGATATCACAAAAACACAAGACAGACCAAGACTAACTGACAAAGACCACATAATTATAATATAGTTACAACAGGGCAAAGCAATACCATAATTTGATAAAGAGCAGACCATGGGCACATTAAAAAAATGTCTCAAAGTCCCCGACAGCCCATCATCTCACGCAGACGGTAGAAGGAAGAAAAACTCTTCCTGCCATGAACCTCCAGCACCACAAACTTGCCGATGCAGCACTCTGGAAGCACCCGACCACAGCCAACTCTGAGTCCGTCCAAAAACTTCGAGCCTCCGACACCGAGCTCCATCTCTGCCGAGAGCTTCGACCCCAGCCCCGGCCGCCAAGTAACAGGCAAAGCCAAGGATTCAGGGCCTTCTTCTCTGGAGATTTTCCAATCGCACAGTAGCAGCAGCAGCAAAACAGGCATTTCAGAAATTTCACCAGATGTTCCTCCATGCTTCTCACGTCCGTCACCATCAAATCAGGATTGTACACGGCATCCTACTTGACAGGTAACAGATATTCATCCTGGAGTGACCACTGCGTGCTGCATCGCGCCGCCATCTTCTCAGATGTACTGTTTCCTCTTTTTCATTAACTTTCTCCACTTCAGCAGCTCTCCAAGTTCTCTGTACTCGTTGAATTCTTGTGCAGCCCCAGTTTTCATCTCTCATTCTAGTAGCTGCATTTCTCGCTGTCAAGTCCCTAAACTGTAGAATTACAACCACACCTAACCTCACCACTGCTCCTAAAAACCTTCCTCTTCAGCCAAAGTTTTGATCACCTACTTAAACCGGACCTGCTGTCAAATTTTGTTTGTGTTTTACTTATCTGCCCATCCATCCTATCTTGGCATGCACTGTCACTGCCCCTCCTTATACCAGTAAGAAACTGAGCAAACTCTTCACTACTGAGTGGATGATTTTGGGTCAAGCAGCCTCTCCTGCACTTCCCTACGATCCATATTTTCAATAACTACCTAAGAAAATGTCAAAACATCTTTAACAAAATTGTATCTGATAAAAGTGCCTATGATTTTGTTCTTGGGGTTAATTCCAGAGGAGTCCCAGCCAATAAACGATCGCTAGAAACTCCAGGAGAATCCTAACAGATTAGCAAATCTGGATTCATCAGCTGTAACTGTCAAAGAAGAAATGCCCTAGGAAACTTCAAATATATCTGTCAGAACATATAAACAGGGAAGTACTAACGCTTTGTTAGTCCATGAAATTTATACAAAGAAAACACCACTTCATGGTAATGTCATGTCAACCAACCTAAAAATGAAGGATGATATAACTACAATTGCATTGTCTGGACCTTTGCACACACTCTCCTAGATAGCAAAGATCAGAAGCTTGGAAGTACACAAATAATATGGCATACTAATTTATCAGTGTTGCATTAGTGATACCTACAAAAACGTGTGTGTGGCAATCTCTTCTAACAAAGTTAGCATTCATGATTTCCTAAGGTATTCATCCAGGCTCCTTACAACTTTCACCTCCAATGCTTTCCCAACTATTTTAATAGGTCTGGCTATTGGAATAGATTGGAACAGTATTTTTAAATAATTTATTTCATGAATTTTCAATATCCAAAAAAACATGTCTAAGAAGCAAGCAAGAGTTGTTTTTCTTAAAGTAACACCAGTTGATTGAAATTCTAAAAATTACCTGATGTTAGGAAGTAATATTGAGAATCATGAAAGATTCCCACAGTTCCTGGTCCCACAGAGCCTGCAAGTATGTTGACAACAGAGAAAGCACCACTCATTATTCCAAATCCAAGCCCTGCCACTGAAGACACAAAAATACAAAATTTAATTTATAACTTTGCATATTACACACACACAAATATAATGAGAAATAATGGCAGTCATCAAAAGATTGCTGCACAGGTTTACTGCAGGAAATGATAACGTTTCTCACTACAAAAGAGCTGACCTTGCGCCATTTTCTCAGGGAAAGCAGATATGTACTCCTTGGCACCTTTGTCATAACCTTCACTACCACAAGTTATCAAGTCAATGCTAGATTGCTATGTGAGATATTATTGTGAACTAAGTACCAACATTCTAAAAACAAATGAAAGATTACATAAATCACACATCTTTCATTTTTATTTAATTCCACTCAGAAATAATCTGATAAAATTATAGGAACTCCATGACACTTACTCCCTCTAGTAAAATCATCAATATAAATAATAAATAATTGAGGGCCCAGCTGACTATTGATCACCAACCCGAAAATTATGCATTTATCTTGATATTGTTTTCTCTTAACCTGTAATTTATTCATAATACTAAACTAATCCCAAAACCAATGTGCTTTTATCTTGTTCAGCCTTTTATGTGGCATCTTATTAAATGCCTTCTGGAAATCTAAGTACATCAACTGGTTCCACTTTATTCTTACAAAATTACCTACATAAAACTACTTTGGCTCTGCTTTGATTGTTTTATGGTTTTCTAAATGACCTGCTCTCCTCTCCTTATTAATAGATTCCAGCTTTTTTCAAATCCCAGATGTTAGACTATAGACCTATAGTTTCAAATTTCTGTCCCCCTTCTTTCCTGAATACTGGTTTTACATTTGTGTTTTCCAGTTCTCCAAGATTGTTCAAGAATCAGTGGAGTTTTGTCATTATACTATCATAATATCCACCATCTCAAAGGTCACTTCCTTTAGAAATTAGGATGCAGTTCATCAGATCCAAAAATCTTGTTAACCTTCAGCTCCAAAAAGTCTTTAAATAAGAACATAGGAGCATGAATAGAGGATCTTTGCCATCGAGCCTGCTCCTGGCAAAGATTCAATAAGATTCATGGCTGATCTGGCAATGGACTCAGCTCCACCTACTTGTCTTTTCTCCATAAACCTTAATTCTCCTCTGCTATGTAAAAAAAAAAGTATGGAAAGGAGAAATGCAGAAATGAGTCCTAACAACATGAAAATCAGCAGCTGCGGTTATTATTATGCCCCTCACCTCAATGATTCCATTAGATAATGCGTAGGAGCAACTGGGTTCAAGGACCAACTGTTTGCATACTTTCATATTTTTCTTAATCTACATTCTCAGTTCTGGGTATATATATTCTAATGCACAGCACCCACATATGAAGCTGTAACTTAAGAGCTTTAAAGGTACACTGCTTCATTGGCAATAAATAAGTGCTCCTTAAATCTCAGGAGCTTTGACTGAAATTTGGCTTAAGTTTGTTTATAACATCCGACTCAACATAAGTAGTATTAACAATTGCAGGTGCTGGTATTTTTTTTTGCAATAAAATTACTGCTCACCATAGGCCATTTGCTGAACTGATAAAGGCGACTTTCCATCTTCACTTAGTGCCGCTAAGCCTTCATTGGCCTTTCTAAAGGGAATAAAAGATATACAGATTTAAATAAAAATCCATTATGGGAAGATAAACAAACACTTTTTATTTTCATCTAATTTGCTTAATCTTCTTAAATTAAATACTGTACTGTACTGTAAACATAACTCAAGTAGCTTAAAATTTAAACTTATTTTCTTATACTTTGCTTAGTAAAACCATTTTTCAAAAAGAGATAAAATAGATTACCACGGCCATGTGAAAATTATAGTAAATTAAAAGTGAATTGTGTAATTAAACTTCTGCCATAGAAGTATTTAACATATTTTTGAGGTCAAATCATTTTATTTCCTTTAAACCATCTCCTTAAAGTTGGTACACTGGTTATAGATTCAGTGGCTCCAGTAGTGTTTAATAACCACATTCACACAGTCAACTTCCATGCACAAACAGGGCAGAAAATACCAGCAATTTACTCAAACATAGGCACTTCATAATAACACATCATTTAGGCTGAAAACTGAAATATAGTAGTGAGATAGTTAATACTAATTCTGTGTCCCAAACCCTAATCCTCAGCACGACCTACAGGTATAAAGCACCGTGAAAAATATGTATTACTTGGCTGCTACCCAAGCTTTGGCAAGAAATACTGTGCACAAAAGCAACACTGAAAAAAAATGCTAGGTTAATGGAGCTCTTTCATTACCAACAGATCATGTCAAAATTTTATAATTACCTACAAAATGCTCTGTGAGTTAGAATTTTTTTTAGTTGGATGACCCTTCTTTCGGAGAAGAACCTGAACAGCAGGATCTGATGTCAGTATGGAAAGAGAGCTGAATATACAAAATACAGAGTTTGAAAAGTACAGATGGGAACAAGCAGAAAGCAGTCCATTGGAATAGTGTGGAATGAGGCTGTGGTATGATCTGTGAACAGTGTTTAAATTGAAGTCTACAGTAGAGGGAAGTATTGAGTATGCAAGAAAGGAATGAGCCTGTTTCAGTCAGCACATAATTGCTTGAATTCTAACAAACATGTTGAGGGAAATTGGCAAGTGAGAGATTGTAAGATGTTATGGCTTCTTTTGTCCCCCAATTTAATCTGTCTTTCTAAATGACAGTTTATATTGTTTCCAATAGACACCCACCCCCCACTTTCTATCTTCCTCCTTTGTCAAACAGTGGTGTTACATTTACAGCTTTCCAATCCTCTCTGGCCTTCTTAACAAAGCATCCTCTCTCTCTCTCTCTCTCTCTCTCTCTCTCTCTGCAGCCACCTCCTTTATAGTTCTAGGAGGTTGGCCAGCAGATTCAGGGTTCCTGTCAACCTTAAGCACTATTAGCTTACCCAGCACTTTTTCTCTAGTTCCTCCCTTCCCTCAGCTGTTTCTAGACCACTTCTGCTAAATCATGCCTTGGTTCAGCAAAATTAGCCTCGTGCTTTTGTGCAACTTTTACTATTTTTTTCCTTGTCCACACTTATACAAGCCTATCTAAGTTATGAAAGTACCAGAAGAATGCTGTCCCAGCCTTATTCTCTGATATTAAATTCAGAATTGTCCACTTTTTTATAAGGCTTGTGACATACCAGTTAAAACAGTTCTTCTGAATTCAATTTAGCATATCTGTGCATTTGACACATTTCACAGTGAATGCATCTGTTAAATGTGGGAAATTTCAAATACTTTCATATTACCATCTTAATCAATATCAGAAATCTGATTACAGATTTGTTCTCTTGATTCTAAGTAGTCTGCAGTACATTCCCAACAATGTGAATGGCTTTTTTTTTATCTTTTGCTCAACTCATAAATTTATTTAATGATTGTTCAAGTTATCATCCATTCTCAGAACTGTAATTCTTTAACTAATATGGCCTCCTTTTCCATCCCTCTATCTTAACTGAAATCTCTGCAATCAGAACATTGTTTTTTAAATCTGTATCAACAATCTAGATGATAATGTGGCTAGCTGGATCAGCAAACTTGCTGGGCGGATGACACTAAGATCGGGGGTGCAGTTGACAGCGAGAAAGACTATCGAGATCTGGACCAGTTGGAAAAATGGCAGAGAATTTAATACAGACAAGTGCAACTGGGCACTGAGTGTGGTAGGACAGAGGGATCTGGGAATACAGGTCCATAATTTGTTGAAAGTGGCAGCACAGGTAGATAGGGTCGTAAAGAAGCTTTTGCACATTGGCCTTCATAAATCAAAGTACTGAGTACAGGAAATGGATGTCATGTTGAAAGTTGTAAACATGTTGATGAGGCCTACTTTGGAGCATTGCATGCAGTTTTGGTCACCTACCTACAGGAAAGATATAAACAAGTTTGAAACAGTACAGAGAAAATTTACAAGGACGTTGCAAGTACTGGAGAACCTGAGTTATAAGGAAAGATTGAATAGGTTAGGACTTTATTCCTTGGAAAGCAGAAGATTGAGGGGAGATTTAATAGAGGTATACAAAATTATGGGGGGTATAAATACGGTAAATAGAGACAGGCTTTTTCCACTAAACATCAAGGGTAAAGAGTGAAAGGTGAAAAGTTTAAGGGGAACATGAGGAGAAACTCTTCACTCAAGAGGGTCGTGAGTGTGTGGAACAAGCTGCTAACGTGAGTGGTGCATGCGAGTTCAATTTCAACATTTAACAGAAGTTTGGATAGGTACATTGATGGCAGGGGTATGGAGGGCTGTGGTTCAGGTGCAGGTCGATGGAAGTAGGCAGCTTAAATGGTTCAGCATGGACTAGATGGGCTAAAGAGCCTGTTTCTGCACTGTATTTTACATGACGCTATGAGTCTTTAATGGTGCCGCCTTTTGACAGGCTGTTGACTCAAGATATTAGCACATATCATCTTACTTATTAAGGATTCTATCCACCTGATATTTTGCTCAAGGAAGCCTTGACCTTACTCCAAACAGGCAGCCTGAATGGCTTTGAAATGAAGTAAACAGTATCATCAGCATTTTACATGATCTTGTGCTTGAATAGGAGCACAGCAGTGTACTTTGAAGTCTCAAAAGAAAAGGAGGAAACATTTTCTAGAAGTATGCTGGACAAGTTTGGACAAGTTACATGAGAAGTCACACAGAAATTAACTACAGTCAAGAAACAAGACAGAGAACCTCTCTGGTAACTACTGTATGTCAAAGTAATTACCAGAGTGGTTTCTCTGTCTTGTTTCTTGAATGTCAAACAATAAAGAAAGACAAGGAATAAACATAGAGGAGGATAAAATTACAGTTTAATGAGTGCAGTCTGGCACTGCAAGCAGGTTAGAAAGCATTCAACAGGCTGAGAGAAATATTTATTGAAATAACAAAATTATTGAGACCTGAGAGGAGAAATCATGGAAGGAATGAAAAGACACTTGCAGTAAATGGAGGGTAAACATTTACAGATTATAATGACAAATTGTGCTTCATTAGCTCTCAGTGTTCCAGTTTCTTATTAGTGAATCAAACTTTTTGCAGGTGACAAGAATAGATTTTTGAATTGCTTACCCCCCCTATTGTGCAAGTTCCACTGCTACCACTTTAGATAAAATGTAGATGGGTGGGTTTGTAAGTTTGTGGATGATACCAAGATTGGTAGAGTTGTGTACAGTGTATAAGACAGGCAACAAATACAGGGCCATACAGATCAGTTGCAGATATGGGCAGAGAAATGGCAGATGGAGTTTAACCTTGATAAACGTGAGGTGTTTCACTTTGGTAGGGCAACTACAAGGAGGCAGGACACCTTAAGAACAAGACCCTTAACAGTTGCTGAGCACAGAGATTTTGGGATTCAAGTTCATAGGTCCTTGAAAGCGGCTACACAGGTCGATAGGGTGGTTAAAGCAGCTTATGGAATGCCTGCTTTTATTAGTCACGCCATTGAGTTCGAAGGTCAAGAGGTTATGTTGCAACTTTATAAAATTCTGGAGGACACATCTGGAGTATCGCATACAGTTCTGGTTTCCATACCATAAGAAAGGTGTTGAGGCTTTGGAAAGGGTGCAGAAGAGGTTTACCAGGATGCTGACTGAATTAGAGGCCAGGTGCTATCTCAAGAGGCTGGATAATCTTGGTTTGTTTTCTCTGGAGCAGCAGAAGCTGAGGGGAGATCTGATACAGGTTTATAGGATTATGAAAGGCAAAGATAGAGTAGACATCTGTTTCCCAGAGTTGCAATGACTAGTATCAGAGGGTATGCCTTGAAGGTGAGAGGGGCAAGGTTCAAGGGGAATGTGAGAGTTAAGTTTATTTACTCACGAGAGTCATGGATGCCTGCAATGTGCTGCCTGGTATGGTGGCAGAGGTAAATACACTGGATAGGTTCATGAATGTGAGGAAGATGGAGGGATATGGACATTATATAGGTAGGAGGAATTAGTGTTTGAGTGTTTTTGATCTGCTTTTTAGCTGGTTCAGCACAATACTGTCAGCCAAAGGGCTTGTTCCTGAGCTGTGCTGTACTGTTCTATCTTCTATAACTCTAATCCTATAGCATTGGCAAAGTTTCAAAAAATTCTAGTAAATATCTGTGGAAAACAAATACACACTTCTCATGTTCTCAATTATTCAGGAAAATTGAATGGGCAGTAATGTAGAATTTGCTTTGTGATAGATTCTTAGTTACTTTCCATTAAAATAAATCCTGCCAAAGTTCAAATTTCATCCCAGCTGTAGATGCTGAGTTCATAGCAAGCACTGATGTACCCCTCAACTTCAATCTCACAGCAAAATAAATGTAGCCCCCTGGTAAGCCTCAAGCTCACTCAGCTCGCTTCCGTCTAGGGGAAGCAGCCTTCGGTCGGTGATGTCCCCACCACGCCAAATAACAGACAGTACGCCATATGCCATTAAATAATTACACTTTATAAATCTTACTGGAACTATGTACTTAACAGAGATACAATATAAAAGGAAAAGTAAACGGTGCCAAACTTATCGAAGTCCAACCACTTCGTGCACAACCGTTGGAGCTCAGTTAACAAAGTCTTCTTGCTACCATTCAATCCCCTCCAACCTCCTCTTCCCGCCGCCTGGGACCAACCAATGTGGTCGACCAGACACTCCACATGAATCTGTCCTCGTCTCCTCTCCACACCGAAAACCCTGGGCCTTGGTCCCCCCTGCTCGGGGGCCGTTCCGTCGCCCAGCTTATAACATCATGCCTTCTCCCTCTAACCCAGGCATGGGCAAACTACGGCCCGGGGGCCATATGCGGCCCGTTAAGCTTTTTAATCCGGCCCGCAGAACTTGATGAAATTATACTAATAAACCTTGTTAGCGTTTTTTCCCTGCAATTCTGGCGTTTTCCCAATAGATGACGCACTCTATATACATTGACCTTTGTTGAGGTGCAGCGTATTACTCCACATTTGCGCTTTACTCTTTGTTCGGCTCAACCTATTTGTGTGAACAGGCATTCAGCGTCATGAACATCAACAAAGCCAGCCACAGATCCAAGTTAAATGACCAACACCTCAGATCCATCCTGAGAATCGCCACAACAAAACTAAATCCAGACTTTGATGCGCTGGCTAAAAAGGGAGACCAACAACACTGTTCCCACTGAAATTAAAAATAAGTTTCTTCGTTGTGTAATGTAAAAAATGCATTTGAAAATATTTTTTTCAATAAGCCTTACATGTTACATGTCATTTCTGTTAAGTGATGGACATGAGTAGTGCGCAGGTGCACGTACGTTCTCAAAATAAAAAATGCGCTCCAGATCAAATAACGCACTCCGCATACTGACGCGCTGTCACTGTTCTGTCCTTGTGCTGGTCGTTGTTCAGTTTTGGCACAGGGGACAATTGAATAAGAAGGAGCAGGACAAGTAGACCTGCATCTCCTACCGTTTTTGAAATAAAGACAGTCAGGAGGAGAGTGATGATGATAATATCTTGAAGGATAACAGAATTTTCAGTGCTTTAAAATAATAACTGTTACTATTAAAAAAAGCTGTATTTTATTCATTTAATTTTCAGTGTTTTAAAAGTCATTTCAATAAATAGCTAAATACCATGGGACTTCAAAGACAGATATTTTGTTGTAATGCATTTGTTCATTTTCAATTGAAATTAAAGCACATGTTTTCTACATATCCCATGATATTTTATTTTCTCTTATGAGGTGTATTACCAAAACACTCCGTCCATCTGCCCCTGGTCCGGCCTCCCTGTCAAATTTTAGAACCCTTTGTGGCTCACAAGTCAAAAAGTTTGCCCACCCCTGCTCTAACCCCTCGTGCCGTCTCCTTCGAAGCCCCGCACAACACTAGCTTACAGACCCACAAGAAAGAATAACACCTATCCCAATTGGTTAACAACTGAATACAATTCTCGTTATCAGTAACTATAACCCAAACAAGCTGTAAGAGAAAACACACTCTCACCAGTTAGCATAACAAAGAAGCATTTTTACTTTATCAAAACAAAGACGCCATTTTGATTAACATACGCAGTAACATAAAAGAAGAAACCCCTTACATAAATAATGGTGAAACTGCAACAAACTGTCTTACTGTATAATAGATATCAAGACAATTGATAACCAGCCTTACACACCTATTGCACAAATTTAAATCTATTTACTCTAGAAGCAAGTTATCTTCTGTATGGCAGCGTAGGAATCAGTAAATTATGATCCTGATGAAGAAGAACAATTAACTCTTTGCAAAGATCCATTAGATAGCTTATAAGTTCACATGGAGGAGGGAACAGCACAGAACCGGACTCCCATGGCACCTCCTGGTCCCTTGCCCATATTGACTATGATGCCTATTTATTCTGGTTCCACTTGCCCACATTAGGCCTGTATCCTCCTACACCATTTTCTATCTAAATTCCTGTCCAAATGCCTTTTAAACATTGTTATTATATCCATCTCTATCACCTCCTCTGGCAGCTCTTTCCAAATAACCACCACAATCTGTATAGGAAAACTTAACTCTCAGATCTCCTTTAAATGTTGGCCCTTTCACCTTAAACCTGTGCCCTCCTACTCTGGGAAAAAAGACTGAATCTAATCCATCTATACATCCATAATTTTATAAACCCATCAGCCTTCTAATCTCCATTAAAGATAAGCCCAGTCTCTGCAATGTCTCCTTATAACAAGAGACTCCATTCCGGCAACACACACAATGCTGGTGGAATGCAGTAGGTCAGGCAGCACCTATAGGGAGAAGTGTTGTCAACATTTCGGGCCGAGACCCTTCATCAGGACTCACTCCATTCAAGGCAACATTCTGGTGAATCTCTTCCATGCTCTCTCTTTTGCTTCCACTTTCTTCTGGCAGTATGATGGGCAGAACTGTACACAACACACCAAACGCAGTTTCAGCCGAGACCCGAAACGTCAACAGCGCTTCTCACTATAGATGCTGCCTAGCCTGCTGTTTTCTACCAGCATTTTGTGTGTGTTGTTTAAATTTCCAGCATCTGCAGATATCCTCGTGTTTGTTCTTTAAACACAGTCTAAGCTAATTTTTATATAGCTGCAATTTGCCATAATAATTCTTATACAGAAGCCTTCTTCCTGACCCTATCCATACATGTCACCACTTTCAGGACTTAGATTAGCACTGCAAGGTCCCTCTACACATCAAGGCACTGGAGGTCACTGCCACTTAACACCAGAATCTGATGTTCCAAAGTGCATAACCTCAAAACTCCGGATTAAAGTTCCATCTGCCACTGCTCTACCCAACATTCTAGCACTAGTATGTCCCACTGGTATCTTTAGACAACATTCTTCACTATCTAAAACTGCAGCAATTTTTGTGATACCTGCAAGTCATTTATATATATGTATGAGAAACAAAGGTTCCAGCACTAGCCCCTGCCATACACCACATTACACAGACTTCCAGTCCATATGGGAAGGAGGAATTAAAATGGTAGGCCATCGGGAGATCCTGGCTGTTACCACAGACAGAGCAAAGAAGCTCAACAAAATGAACCCCTAACTTGCGTCGGGTCACACCAATGCAGCTGCACTGGGAATTCTGCATGCAATAAATGACACGGCAACACACACAAAATACTGGAGGAACTCAGCAGGTCAGGCAGCATCTATGAAGAAGAGTAAACAGTTGACGTTTTGGGCTGAGAATCATTTTCAGGAGAAGACTGTTTACACTTTTCCATAGATGCTGCCTAACCTGCTGATTTTCTCAAATATTTTGTGTGTGCTGCTTTGGATTTCCAGCATCTGCAGATTTTCTCCTACTTTCAAAAAATGATACTGATGGCTTCACACGTGAAGGACTGTTTAGGGCCCTGAATGCAGGTGAAGAAGGAGAAGTAGCACTCAGTGTGGTTGGAAGGATAAATGGCTGGAGGGGAATGGTGAGGATAACCAAACAAGAGAGCCACAGAGAAAGTGATAGTTGCATAAAGAGGAGAGGGGAGGGAGAAGATGTGCTTGGTGATGGGATCCCATTGGAGATGACTGAAATAGTGCTCATGGGTTGGTTCATTGGCTATTCAGAAATCTGATGGCAGATGGGAAGAAGCTGTTCCTAAAATGTTAATCAAAATAGTGCACTACTTACTTAATTTAAATTTTTATTGTAATTTGTTAGTACTCAATCCATTGTCACACACACCACATTCATCAGATTAACATCCTACAGTCTGCTTCCTTATCCCTAATCAGATAACGCAGCACAGAAGAGTAGACCTGTTACATGGACTGGAAATGAGCTGTTACAAAATAGTCCAGCTCATTAATACACGACAGTGGAGATTAATTACACGTCTAAGACTCTCATAATCACAGAAGGATAAACAAGGAGCTCAAATTTAGCTGACAGATAGCAGAGTTAAAAATATCTGACAACATCATGTTCACAATTTCATTAATGACCCAAATTATGAGAGAGCTAAGTTAAAGCCATTGTCAAAATGGTGTCAGATAGCAAAATTGCACCAATTTCTTTTTGGTTTTCTAGGATCTTCAAATTTATTGCAAGCATTGCAGGATATCCTTAGGACGATTCATCAGGAGGGCTCATTATTTCTAAGGGTGTATTGTCACAATTTGTACTATAATTTGCCAAAAGGTTTCACCTGGTTACTCAAACCTCGAAAGTGAGTACAAATAGATTCTGAATATAAGTTCTAGAAATCAAGCTTATACCTTAACATCCTTAAAATATTTACACAATAGTATGAAACTATCAGTTCAGCATGTGGGATTATGGGCATAATAATTTTCAGACATACCTCAAGAGCTTGTAGTAAGCAAACCGGAAGACTTCCTGCAGAATTACAGAGAACATCACACCAAAGATGATGAGGGATTTCTGTAGTCTGGCATCCTTCTCATTGCTAGCTTTTACAGCAATAAACCACACTAACGAAGACAACAGTAAGGAAAGCAACCAGAAAAATGCTCTGGAACACAAAAATCATTCAATTAGGTTAAAATCAGAAGTGGAAACTCCAATTATGTATGGGTGCTGCTTGACCTGTTGTGTCTTTACTTTCTAAAAAATCTGGCTTCTGAATAGATTTCTGGCGACAAGAAAATATTGGAACAGCTTGTGTGATGCCAAGGTTCTTCAGAAATCAAGAATGAGGCATTAAACTTGTTGCTAACAGATATTTTTCTTAAGTGTTATAAGAACAAAGAAACACAGGGAAAAAGCAGTTGTGATTGTCTTATACTCAAGAATAGATAATAAAAATTCCAGGGATAGCCATTAACCTATAAAATAGCCAGATTCAAGTGGTCTGACACCTGCTACTAAGAAACTTCTAGAAAAATATAGAAGCAGCTATGCGGTAATTGCTGGGAAAACTCACTGAACAATTACATGGATATACTGTAGATGACTACATAAAAAATACAAGCAAGCATAGGAAAGGTAAACTACAAGAAAATTAGCAATTCTGTACCCTAGTGCAACACCTGTCAATATCTAGATTATTGAAGTAGGCTTTTAAATTATTGGAATCATTTGTATTTGTAACTTTCACAACCTCAGAATAATTCAAAATTGTTTAGAGCCATAAAGGCTACATCTACACTATAATTTTGAAAATGCCGGTTTCGCGTAAAAACGATAGCAGTCCACACTATGCGTTTTTAAAAATATTTCCGTCCATGTTGAAACGGAGATTTCAGCGAATCTCCTCTTACTGCGCATACGCAGGACACATCTACCAAAAACAAGTGACATGTTTGGTGTCAAATCTCGCAATGAAAGTATGTGTTTGTTCAGTTACAGACTAGAAAAATTTAAACAACGGGCAGCTGTTGGCTCTCGCGCAGGAGGATTTAAAAGTAAAAAAAACAAATACTGAAGCGTATGGAGGCAACCCACAGGGAATTCACAGACAGTATGACATGGCTGATGACGAACATTGAAAAACTGACTAACTCTGCTACATTAATAAAGCACCTAGTTAAATGTGTAAAACATGTCTGCATCAGTATTATCCTGTAGTTCCATACAATGTTACATTAGGCTGTTACACAACTATTGTCAGAGAAGTACTTGCATAAATAGGTAAACCACCTTCATACGAGCAAGGACAGAAAACAGAACAAAGTGAGTATACTTATTTATTCAGTAAGTTATGGGTCAAAGTATTTGGTGAGTACATTTCTAACTCTTCTGGCTTCAGTCTCGTTGCCATCTGTTCTGAAATTGTTAAGTTGTGTTCAGGAAAACAATGAAATGGCGCGCTACCTTCTGACAGCGTTTTCAGATTTCTCTGGTTACCCCGACCACACTGATCTGCCCAAGCCAAGTTTTCAAAAATACCCACCCTGGAAAGCGTTTCTGAAAAGCTCCGGTTTCGGGGGATGAAAACGTCGTTTTAGTGTGGACAGAGGGTAAAAACGAAGAGAAAAAGCTTCAGTTACGGATTTATCCGGTGTAGTGTGGACGTAGCATAAGTTGACTTAATTGCTGCAAGTGAGGTTTTCATTGAATTGTGCATACATGTACTTCTGCAAACAACAATAAACTCAACTTCAAATTGTAATGATGGAAACACAACAGGCAACTTCTGTAAAGAAGTGTGAAATGGAACAATTAATGACGGTTAAGAAGCGTTTGGACACACACAAAACAGGAACAAGGATCTTGTGCAGGCAAAGTGCATTAGTTTAGATTGGCAGCACAGCTGTATGGACATTGTGGCTCCATGTTCTATGCACTTCCAGACAAAATAATGCAAATTATCAAAATTACTGAACTGAATACTACAGGACTCCTGGCTTGACATTTGATATTCTAAGTGTTGCTCGCTCACTCTTTGCTGTTTGCGCAATTCGGTGTTTTTATCGTGCATTGGGTGTTTGATGTTTTCTTGAACAGGTTCCATGCTGTTTCTGTTTTGTGGCTGCCTGCAGAAGGATGAACCTTAAAAGTTGTAATACTTTGATAATAATGTACTTTGAATCTGAAAAATAGAAAATGCTAAAAATTATGCTATTGCATCAGGTAGCTTTGAGTAATTTCTGCAGAAAGAGAAATATCTCAGATCAATTTAATCAAAATTGGAAAAAGTTAGAAATATTAACAGGTCATGTGTACAAATTCAGAGAATGGAACAGTCAGTAACAGAGAATGAAATCAGGCTATTTGGCCCAACTGGTCCTATGATAACGTAGAAAGTAGGTGAGATTAAGCTACAATGCAAGACAAAGGAGGATAGAAATAAGGACAAGTAAAGAAACAAAAATGGTTTGGAGCAGTTTGAAATGGGAAAAGCACAATCATTAGCCCCAGCTGTTTGACAAAAAAATTCAGTTCTGAAACTGATAAACTTGGTGT
This sequence comes from Hypanus sabinus, assembly GCF_030144855.1. Lineage (NCBI taxonomy): Eukaryota > Metazoa > Chordata > Chondrichthyes > Myliobatiformes > Dasyatidae > Hypanus > Hypanus sabinus. Next base: position 82,410,678 of record NC_082719.1, read on the forward strand.
TGGGCTCAAAAATGTAATGTCGTGCTTAATCAAGTGGAGCAGTTCTCCTCTGAGGTTACACTGAACTTCAGTGATAAGCAAAAGTATCAGATATCAAAGTGGGAATGGGTTAAAAAAATTAAAGGAGTGGAGACAACAGAGTAAAATTCTAGGCAATTCGCAACATTTCAGGTTGAACACTGACTTCTGTCAATTTCAGTTCATAATCAGTGTCTTCCTTTTCAAACTGCTGATGACAATGATAGTCAGAAGGACTTACTCTTCTGAAGTGTAGTCATGATTATAAATTATTAATTATTATTACAACTCCTATTTGAATAGAGCAGGTTCCCATAAATGGCAACGTAACAATGAATAGTCATTATCTCCAGCTTCATGATGTTTCTCTTATAACAAGTTAACCAAAACTGTACACAATACTCCAGAAGCCACTTCACCAGTGTCTTGTAACTGCATCCTAATGTGCTAACTGCTATACTCAATGCCCTAACTAAAGGTCAAAGTGCCAAACGTTTACTTCACCTTCCTATGTGTAATTCCACCAATGCCAACAAGGTGCTTGTACCCTGTGGTCCACAACAGTCCCCAGGCCCAGCCATTCACTGTGAAATCCCCAACTTGGTTTGACTTTCCAAAATGCAATACCTCACACTTATGTCATTTGCCATTCATATGCCTTAATATTCTCATCTAGTCTATACAAATGATGAGCAATGTTAGGTCCAACACTGATCCCATGACACATCCTAGTCACAAGCCTCCAGTCCTACACCCTCAACTCCTAACCAACAAGCAAATTATGTATGCGCTTAGTTACCTCTCCCTGGATCCCACGTAGCACAAACTTAAAGACCCATCTTCCATGCGGAACTTCAAAGACTATGCTGAAGTCCATACAAACAATGTTCACTCTCCTGCCCTTATCAATCTTCTTGGTTAGCACTTCAAAGATTTTGAGGCACAATCTCCCATGCAAAAAGCTGTGTTCATGATCCCCCATCAGTCCTTATCTATTCAAATGCTGGTAAATCCTGACCTTCGGATTCCCCTACAGTAACTTACCCCACTACTGATGTCAGGCCTACCAGTCTGTCGCTCCCTGTCTTGTCTTTACTGTGCGAGGTGGACAGATAGAGAGGTGACCCTTTTTAGCCCTTAACTGAAAAATAAACACCAGAAATAACTGCACCGCTCCCCCAGTTTTTTGAAGTGTTGTTTACTAACGGAAGCAGATGCAACCTGGGTTTAACATTTAGAATTTCATTTGAAAAACTGGTGTTTTAACAATATAGAATTCCATCAGTGCTACACTCGAACGCCAGCCTTCAAACTTCAATGATCAATCGCTGAGTGCAATGAAGCCCTCAATCCTCTAAGTCACAAAGCTACAGTGGGTAAAATGGAGACAACTGGGCCCAACTGTGGATAGAGGATATCAGTAATGCTGACTGTGTACATAGGATGTTGCAGAACAATACCAGAAAGAAGTGAAAGATACACTCAGTGGGCACTTTATCTGGTACACCTGTTTAACAATGCAAATATCTAACCAGCCAAACATGAGGCAGCAACGCAAATGCATAAAATCATGCAGACATGGTCAAGAGGTTCAGTTGTTGCTCAGACCAACAACAGAATGGGGAAGAAATGTGAACTAAGTGACTTTGACCACAGGATGATTGTTGGTGCCAAATGGGGTAGAGCTCAAGTATCTCAGAAACTGCTAATGTCCTGGGATCTTCACACACAACAGTCTCTTAGAGTTTACAGAGAATGGTGTGAAAAAACAGAAATACATCCAGTGAGGAGCAGTTCTGTATCAAGAATGCAATGTTAATGAGAGGTCAGAGGAGAACGGCCAGACTGGTTCAAACTGACAGAAAGGTGACAGTAACTCAAACCACTATATGTTACAACAGTAGTGTGCTGAAAAGTATCTCTGAATACACATGTCGAACCTTGAAGTGGATGGGCTAACAGCAGCAGAAGACCACGAACACACACTCAGTGGCCATTTTATTAGCTACAGGAGATACCTAATAATATGAACACTGAGTGCATAAAGAAATCAGTTTATGGGACTCTATACTCCAGATCCCATGTGGTCAGCTGCATAGGCAAAATTCTTCACATGAGAAAAAGGATCTAGTGTTTTCCCGCATATATCACGAATAAACTCTTCTCGGGCTTCCAGCTAGACACAGGTATTGATTATAACTGATGTTTCGATGACAATCTCTGCTATCTTCTTCAGGGATGAGGTCTAGAGTAGGTCTGTAGTCTAGTGTAGTTTTTTTGTGTTGTTTCACGTAGTTCAGTGTAGTTTTTATATTGTTTCTTGTAGCACCATGGTCCTGAAAAACGTTGTCTCGTTTTTACTGCGCACTGTACCAGCAGTTATGATCGAAATGACAATAAAAAGTGACTTGACTTTGTACAACATTTTTTCTGACATAAAAATTAATGCTTTTTTAAATGATGTGAAAAAGGCAGAAATATAATTTAATACAGGACTTCAAAGATAAATCTAATTTAAAGATGTTTTCATTTCAATCACAGTAAAGCCTTCAGCCAGAAATTTAATTACTTTGACAATCTTGGCTCCAAAAGGGAGCAGCATATTTATTTCTTTTTGCACACATCATCTTTGCTGCTCGTAATTCTACTGAAATCACTCATGGTGTTGACCTACAGTGATTCCCAATTAACTAATAACTTTTTTATTTCCAAATTCACCTGTGGCTACACTTCCTTACTTTTCTAATAACCATGCTAAAATGCCTCTAAATTTTGTCTTTTGGTTATCCAATTAATCTCTCCACTGTTAGCTGGTCACTAAAATCTGGACTTCTCTCCCGACATCTCTTTGCTTCGGTCTTTTTTTTAAATATTTGCACAGTTTATCTTCTTTTTCTCATTGGTTGTTTGTCAGTCTTCATTTATGTATCAACTTTGTTCATAAATTCTGTTGTATTTCTTTATTTTCCCATACATACCCCACAAAAAAAGAATCTCAAGGTTGTATATAGCAACGCATTATGTAAAATTAAAATTTTTTATCAAAGTACTCCACATTAACCATATAACCATATAACAATCACAGCACGGAAACAGGCCATCTCGGCCCTCCTAGTCCGTGCCGAACTCTTAATCTCACCTAGTCCCACCTACCCGCACTCAGTCCATAACCCTTCACTCCTTTCCTGTCCATATACCTATCCAATTTTACCTTAAATGACACAACTGAACTGGCCTCTACTACTTCTACAGGAAGCTCATTCCACACAGCTATCACTCTCTGAGTAAAGAAATACCCCCTCGTGTTTCCCTTAAACTTCTGCCCCCTAACTCTCAAATCATGTCCTCTCGTTTGAATCTCCCCTACTCTCAATGGAAACAGCCTATTCACATCAACTCTGTCTATCCCTCTCAAAATTTTAAATACGTCGATCAAATCCCCCCTCAACCTTCTACTCTCCAATGAATAGAGACCTAACTTGTTCAACCTTTCTCTGTAACTTAAGTGCTGAAGCCCAGGTAACATCCTAGTAAATCGTCTCTGCACTCTCTCTAACTTATTGATATCTTTCCTATAATTCGGTGACCAGAACTGCACACAATATTCCAAATTTGGCCTTACCAATGCCTTGTACAATTTTAACATTACATCCCAACTTCTGTACTCAATGCTTTGATTTATAAAGGCCAGCATTCCAAAAGCCTTCTTCACCACCCTATCTACATGAGACTCCACCTTCAGGGAACTATGCACTGTTATTCCTAGATCTCTCTGTTCCTCTGCATTCCTCAATGCCCTACCATTTACCCTGTATGTTCTAAAAAATATCACTTAGTACTTAAGTTTGATAACTTGCCCAAATACTTCCTTATGTTTCAGGATCAATTCTGATCTGATGAAGGCCCAAAACAACAGGCAAGTTGTATTAAAGTCACTGTATAAATGCATGGTGTCATTGTATTGAAATAAAGTTATGATAATTGCAGTTTTTGCTTCTGTTAACTGAATGTTTGTCATCAAATAGCAGAAATGGATGATAAAAGAATGGGCTTGTTAATAGTTACCCATGGTGTCAGCAAAAGCATCATTTAATCTGACTTAAAAACATTAGTTAAAATCTCTGGATATTTAAATACATTAAATAAAGATATGCTCCTGATTACATTAGAGGAACAAACCCATTTTACTGCTAGCAGTTCCTTCCCATTGGCAATCGTTAGAATAGTTCAAGCAGTATATTTATTACATGCCTCTGAATCAGGAACAGGTAATTGTGTAATATTCCCTAAGCAAATTTCACCAAGAAATTGATGGCTTTACTACAAACGTAGCATTGCACTGCACATCCGTGGACTCTGATCATTTATATTTACATCATTAAATATTCTACAAGATCACTAACTGGAACAGTCCTTCAAAGTCTGCATCATTTTAAAATCAATGGTTTGCTCTAAATTTAGGAATCAAAAAGCAGACATGGGAATTGTGTTTTATGAACCAAAAACAGATAATCGGATTCCTCTCTGCTCTATTAGTTTGCAATCATTACCCAAACTTTTTTTAATATATAATAATGAAATTCCAACCTTACATACACAAACATTGCTGACAGAAATGTTATAGAAGGGAAACTAGCTGCCTAACTGAGTCAAGTTTGAGTTGGGTTGAAGGTACACTTTCTGATGAAACATTAATCTGGAATCCATGGTACTACAGGAAAGTTCCTAATATGGTTAGAGCATTGGCTGATTGGTAGGAGGCAACGAGTGGGAATAAAAGGATTCTTTTCTAGTTGGCTGCCAATCACTAGCAGTGTTCTGCGGGGACCTATGTTGGGACCACTCCTTTTTATGCTGTATATCAATGATTTAGATGATGGAATAGATAGCTTCTTTACCAAGTTTGCAGCTGAAATGAAGATTGGTGCAGGGGCAGGTAGTGTCAAGAAACAGGTAGGCTGCAGAAGGAGTTAAACAGATTAGGAGAATGGGGAAGAAAGTGGCAAATGAAATACAAATGAAGCTGGAAACTGCACGGTCATACAATTTGGTAGCTGAAATGAATGTGCAGACTATTTTCTAAATAGGGAGAAAGTCCAAAAATCTGAGATGCAAGGGGACTTGGGAGTCCTTGTGCAAAACAACTTAAAGGTTAACTTGTAGGTAGAGTCAGTGGTGAGGAAGGCAAATGCAATGTTAGCATTCATTTCAAGAAGTCTAGAATACAAATGATGTGATGTTGAGGCTTTATAAGGCACTGGTGAGGCATCACCTGGAGTACTGTGAACAGTTTTGGGCTCCTCATCTATGAAAAGATGTGCTGGCATTGGAGACGGTTCATAGGAGGTTCTCAAGGATGATTCTGAGAACGAAAGGGTTATCATATGAGGAATGTTTGATAGCACTGGGTCAGGACTCGCTGGAATTTAGAAGGATGTTGAGGAGGGGGGAATCTCATTAAAACCCTTACAATTTTGAAAGACCTAGACACAGTGGATGTGAAAAGGATGTTTCCCATGGTAGGGAGTCTAGGACAAGAGGGCACAGACTCAGGATAGAGGACCGTCCATTTAAAATAGAGATACTGAGAAATTTCTTTAGCCAGAATTTGTTGAATTTATTACCATAGGCAGCTGTGGAGGCCAGGTTGTTGAGTGTATTTAAGACAGAGTTTGACAGGTTCTTGATTGGACATGGCATCAAAGGTTATAGGGAGAAGGCTGGGGAGTGGGGCTGAGGAGGGGTAAAAAAGGATCAGCCATGACTGAATAGTGTAGCAGATTTGACGGGCCACATGGCCTAAGTCTACTCCTATGTCTTATGGTATTATGGAATCAATCATGCCAACCCAGGTCCAGTACTTAATCTAGATCAGGATTAACACATCCAGTTAATTATTTGGTGATTAATGAATTATTCCTCAAACAGATGAGGATCACAATGAAAAATTCAATATCATAATTTCCCTTGTAAAGCATTAAACAGCTGGCTATGCCCCATTTTTTCTCAATGAGTCTTGTTAAGCTTATTTCAGTCTTTCACTTGACTAAAGTAATGGCAGGTTTCACGGTCAGCTTTAAATTTTTGGTTACTATAGAGGAACTTTAGAAAGTTAATACTCAGAAGCTAATTGAACCAGCTTACAGAAACATTTCAAAGAATACCACATGCAATTCCTATGACTACCGAATGTAATCACCCGAACTCCATGAAAACTGGAAGCAAATCTATACTTAATTTATTCAATAGCAAACTTGTTCCAAAGAAAACGTTCATCATTTCTAAAAGCCAAAGGTCAACAGGGCTACTATTTTAACCCAGTGCAAAATAAAGTCCACTCTGTCTGTCAATGTTGATGTCAAAGTCAGGGCTGGCGTCACTACTTTGGGTGATGCGAACACCAGCCCCCAGCGATAGCTAACATTGTCTGTGATTTTTCAAAAGAAAATGTTGCATGCAATAAACTTGAATGTAATGCAAACTAAAAAGAGAGTTCATGTAGTCATAAGAATTAATACAGACTGGGAAGTAGATTTGAGTCATTTTAAGTAGGTTTTAAAATGCTGTTTTAGTGTTTTTAAAAAGCTAACAGAGGTCATTACAAGTGATACAGAAACTAATTGCTGACTACTGGACATTAAAAACAAAAAATATCACATGAAGACAAAGCTCTATTAAATTCGTAAGTTATGGAAGGGCATGTCATACACACAACCTGTTTCAGAAGTTGGATAGTATCCATGACAACTATATTTGCAAAAGATCCCTTCGGCTGGATGAGTTCAAACTTGATGCTGGCATCATGATTGCATCTGTAAGGCTGAGAGTTACGTAGATAGAATACTTCAAGAGTTGGTCACTCCACAGTTAAGTAATGGTAGCAGCGATGATTGTGAAGACAAAATATTGTCCAGTTAGGCAGCCTAAGGGTCCCCCTTGAATGCTTCTCCTCCGAAACCAGCATTCAACTCTGAGCAAAGTTGCATGGGTTGTTTTGTTGCAGGCTCTAAGAGTTGGTAGAATCTTCAGCAAAGAAAGCACATTGCAATGTGGGAACAAGGAGAACCCTGTACTTTCTGAGAAAAGTTCTGATAGCTACATAAGCCGTTCTGACTTTTGGAACATTCAAATACTGTTCAATGCTTTAAAACTAAATAAAATGTTTAAGTGCTTAAATACAAACACTCTGAAAATCTAACTCAAACTTATCCAACAACAAACAAAGGTGGTGACGGAGCACAGCAGGTCAGGCTGCATCGATGGAGGGAAATGGATAGTCAACATTTCAGGTCAAAACCCTTCGGGAGGATTGGAAAGAAAGAGGGGAGACAGCCAGTACAAAATGCTGGTGTGGGAAGGAAGGGGTGGAGCAATATTTATCTCAAAGTTCAAAGCACTTATATGCTATCATATACTATCTGGAGGTTCATTTCCTTGAAGGCATTTCCAGGAAAAATACAATAGAATTTTATGATAAACTACACATAAACCAAGACTGACAAACAACCGATGTGCAAAAGGTCAAAGGTTCATTTAATATCAGAGAATATATACAGTATACAACCTGGAACTCATACTCTTATGAAACAAGAAGCCATACAGAATGAATGATAAAAGCAGCAAAGCCCCAATGACTTCCTCACCCTTCCCTTCACACAAGCAAAAGACAAGTTGCGCAAGTAAAAAAACTAGAGAAAATGAGTTGCAAAGAGTCTTTAAAAGTGAGTCTGTAAATGGTAGAATCAGTGCAGAGTATTGGTGATTGAAGTAATCCACTGGTTCAGCAGTCTGATGGTTGTAGGGTAACAATTGTTTCTGAACCTGGTGGTGTGGATCCTAAGGCTTCTGTACTTCCTGCCAGATATTAGTAGTAAGAAACTGGCACAACTTCATCCTCCTTCACAAGTGAGAGCTCAGTGCTGAAGCTTGGTTAGGCAAATAACCACACCACCTATCCTCAAGGTTTGGAATATTTGCATCCGTATGCACAAGCAGTGAAACATACAAATTGCTGCTGTTACACACAATCAGGAGCTTTGCTCAGATTACCTCACAAGGTCCTGGCTGTGCGAATGACAGTGTGAGCAACACGCAATGATACTGGCCGATGGCATTGTGTCCACAGCAGCCACTCTGATCTGAAGCAGGATTGCGGCAGCAGAGCAATAGCAGAGAAGCTGCCCAGTCCCATTAGCACCAGCTGAGCAATACAAATACCTGCTCCCACAATGGCAGCTTTGGGAAGATAAAACTTTGCCCTTAGAAGAATAAATTAATGCACGCCAGAATAGAATTCACAGGAGCCTGGCGAGGCAAGGGCCTGAACATCAAAAGGGATTCCCACAATGCAAAACAATCCCCTCCCATAAAGGAAGACAATCCCTTGCCTACCAAGAGTTGAAATTCTTCAGTATGAACGTCCTTTCAGCATTCGCACCATCTGCCTCATATTTTGTGGTTATGAGATCCTCAGTCTCAATACATCCTGGGTGAATAATTTTCCTTTAACTAATTCCCTAATCATCTTGTACACACCTTAATCTTCTCTTTTCCATTGGCTAATATATTTGGCTTCTTAACCCATAGTGTACTTGATACATCTCCTGTCCTTCAAATTCTTCCTGACACATGACACAGAGTTATTCACAACAGTGAGCACTGAAGCCTAATCAATAATTTAAAAGGGTCAGACTAATCTCATTCATTCTATATTCAATATCTTTTTATTACCCTAAGTAATCTCCATACTTAATGTCTGTAACAAACTTTTTCTAATAGACTTTTCAAATCCATTACTTCACAGCTGACTTCACTAAACTAACCATTTCACCATACTGAAGCTTCTGATTATTCTCCTGCTCACTACATTTGAATTAGGTCCACTCTCAACTATGCATCCATTATAACCATATAACCATGTAACAATTACAGCAAGGAAAGAGGCCATCTTGGCCCTTCTAGTCCTTGCTGAACGCTTACTCTCACCTAGTCCTGCTAGTCTCACCTGCTCTCAGCCCAAAACCCTCCATTCCTTTCCTGTCCATATACCTATCCAATTTTTTTTTAAATGACAAAATTAAATCTGCCACTACCACTTCTACCGGAAACTCATTCCACACAGCTACCACTCTCTGGGTAAAGAAGTTCCCCCTCGTGTTACCCCTAAACTTTTGCCCCCAACTCTCAACTCATGTCCTCTTGTTTGAACCTCCCCTACACGCAATGGAAAAAGCCTATCCACGTCAACGCTATCTATCCCCTTCATAATTTTTAATACCTCTATCAAGTCCCCCCCCCCCCCAAACCTTCTATGCTCCAAAGAATAAAGACTTAACTTGTTCAGCCTTTCTCTGTAACTTAAGTGCTGAAACCCAGGTAACATTCTAGTACATCTCCTCTGTACTCTCTCTATTTTGTTGACATCTTTCCTATAATTTGGTGACCAGAACTGTACACAATATCCAAATCTGGCCTCACCAATGCCTTGTACAATTTTAACATTACATCCCAATTCTTATACTCAATGCTCTGATTTATAAAGGCAGCATACCAAAAGCTTTGTTCACCACCCTATCCACATGAGATTCCACCTTCAGGGAACTATGCACCATTATTCCTAGATCACTCTGTTCTACTGCATTCCTCAATGCCCTACCATTTACCATTAATGTCCTATTTTGATTAGTCCTACCAAAATGTAGCACCTCACACTTATCAGCATTAAACTCCATTTGCCATCTTTCAGCCCACTCTTCTAACTGGCCTAAATCTCTTTGCAAGTTTTGAAAACCTACTTCATTATCCACAATGCCACCTACCTTAGTATCATCTGCATACTTACTAATTCAATTTACTGGTATCACCTTGATTAATATAAACTACATCAATGGATAGCAGATCTTTTAACCCTCGGTGATCTCATTCATTCACCTTTTAAAGATCATTTCCTAAATTAATTCACAGAAATGTCAAATCAGAAATCTGAACACAATTTTTCCTTGAGCTAAGAAATGAAATTATCAGTTTTTAATTCTTCAATGAATGTTTATGCGTCTATTTGTTAAAATTCAGTATTAGTTATCTTTCTTATATATAATTATTCAGTGAATTTTTTTAAAAACCAAATAAGTTTCGGCCCGAAACGTCGTCACTACCTCCTCCCATAGATGCTATCTGGCCTGCTGAGTTCTGCCAGCATTTTGTGTTTTTACAAACATATATCAGTTATTTAGGAAATAGTACTTATTCTTTACTGTGAGAACTATAATAGATCAAAACTATAGTTGACATTTTATTTCCTTGTGTATTTTTGGAACCTGACTACTGAATTACTAACTTTTTACTGCTGGCTACAAACACATAAAGTGAGTGTGTAGAATCACATGTGGAAGTCACATGAAAGGGTAAAAGACTGTCTAAAGAGATAACATGATGTTTGAAAATCATTAGAACTACAGAGACAAAAAGAAGTTTTTCCCCCAGCATTTGTAGCCTCCCCTTTATCTTAGAAAAAGAAAGCAGTTACAATTCTACCTACTCTATAGTAACTACTTAGATAACTGCAAGACATACAATACATTAGGCTACTGTTTATTGATAACAGCTCAGTGTTCATCACCATCAACCATCAGTATTAATATCCAAGCTTCAAATCCTGGGCTTCTGTACCTCCCTCTGCAACTCGGTCCTCGACTTTCTTAATGGGGAACCACCGTCAGTGTGGAACAGTAATAGCATCCCCTCCCCACTATCAATACAGGAGCACCTCACAGTTATGTGCTTGGTCCACTGCTTTACTCTCTTTACACTCATTACTGTGTGGCTAAGCACAGCTCATTCGCTATCTCTAAGTGCGCAGATGACATCAGTACTGCTGGTAAAATCTCAGATGATGATGAGAAGACACAGGAGCAAGGTAGCTCAGCTGGTTGAGTGGTGATACAACAACAACTTGCACGTAATACTAGTAAGACCAAGGAACTGATTGTAGACTTCAGGAAGGAGAAGTTAGGAGAACACACACCAGACCTCATTGAGGGGTCAGCAGTTTCAAGTTCCTGGGTGTCAACATCTCACAGGATCTATCCTGGGCCCAACATATTGATGTAATCACGAAGAAGGCATGCCAGTGGCTCTATTTCACTCAGCCTGAAACATCGACTGTTTACTCTTTTCCGTAGATGCTGCCAGGCCTGTTGAATTCCTCCAGCATTTTGTGTGTGTTGCTTTGGATTTCTAGCATCTGCAACTTTTCCCATTTGTGCTACTTTGTTAAGACTTTGAGGAGATTTCATGTGTTATCAAAGACTTACAAATTTCTATACATGTACAATGGAGAACATTCTGACTGGCTGCATGATAGCCTATTGGCTCCAATGCATAGGATCGCAAGAGGCTGCAGAAGGCTATAGTTAGCCAGCTCCTTGGGCACAACCCTCCCCACCATCAAAGACAACTTCAAGAGGTAGTGCTTATGAAGGCAGAACCCATCATAAAAGAGCCATACCATCCATGACATGCCTTCTTCTCATTACTACCATCAGGGAGGAGGAACAGGTGTCTGAAAACCCACCCAATGTTTCAGGAACAGCTCTTCCCCTCTGCCATGATTAGGTTTCTGAACGGTCCATGAATACTATCTTGCTTTCTGGACTATATAGTTCTATTTTTGTCATTTAGTCAATTTTTATGGCTACTGCTACAAAACATTTCACATCATATGTCAGTGATAGTAAATCTGTTACTAATTCTAAAATAAGTACTAGTTAATACTTACAGTCTGGTTTTCCACCTGACCATCAGCCAAAGAATACAAATATTTTCCTCTAAGATTAGATCAGATATGGTCACCTCACTGCAGGAAGGATATGGAAACTATAGAAAGGGTGCAAAGGAGATTTACAAGGACGTTGTCTGGACAGCCATGCACTCGGCCTTTTCTCCGTGGAACAGCAAAGGATGGCAGGTGACCTGATAGAGGTGTATAAGATGATGAAAGGCATTGATCGTGTGGAGAGTCAGAGGCTTTTTCCTAGGGCTGAAATGGCTAACACGAGAGGGCACAGTTTTAAGGTGCTTGGAAGTAGCTACAGAGTAGATGTCAGGGGTAAGTTTTTTTACACAGAGAGTGGTGAGTGCATGGAATGAGCTGCCGGCAACAATGGTGGAGGCGGATACAATGGGGTCTTTTAAGAGACTCCTGGATAGGTACATGGAGCTTAAAAATATAGAGGGCTATGGGTAGCCCTTGGTAATCTCTAAAGTATGTACATGTTTGGCATAGCATTGTGGGCCGAAGGGCCTGTATTGTGCTATAGGTTTTCTATCTATTCTATGTTTCAATCAGATAACATTCATTTCTGAAAATCAATAACACAACATCATAAACATCATATATATCAGAAAACACATATAACACTCAAGGACAGTTTGACAAAAGTTTTAAAAACCTGTAAAAGCTGATCAAAATGAATAATTGCATAAAGTTGACTGTTCAGATCAATGAGTTTTTAACTACTTATAGTAACTATGAGACAGGGCTGAGAATATTCTATCAACACTGCATGACAGTTGTGGGTTTTTTTTTGTAAACCAAGTAAATTAGGTTGGTGGTTAAGCAGGCATTCACTTCCTCATGTTAGCACTTTAAATCCCTTTGTCAATATTTTCTTCACTGTTAATAAAAGATGCAGTGCTCAATATGTGCTTGCCCTATCTTCCATGAATACATCAAATTCTTTACTCTCAGTAGGTATGAAATTATAAAATTATGAAAGGGATAGATAAGATACAGGCAGGAAAGTTGTTTCCAGTGGTAGGTGAGACTACAACTAGGGGACATAGCCTCAAGATTCAGAGGAGTAGATCTGTGACAGAGGTGAGGAAGAATTGCTTTTCCCGGAGAGTGGTGAATCTATGGAATTCTCTACCCAATGAAGCATCGAGGCTACCTCAGTAAATATACTTAAAACAAGATTGGTTAGATTTTTGCATAGTATGGGAATTAAGGTTTATGGGGAAAAAGCAGGTAGGTGGAGATCAGTCCATGGCCAGATCAGCCATGATCTTATTGAATGACGGAGCAGGCTCAACGAGCCAGATGGCCTGCTCCTATTTCTTATGTAATGTCTCATATATTCTTGCACAATTACTGTTCAAATGCTAATAAGGTAGCTTAGGGTTCCTTGATATGAACTGTCATTTTATTCCCATAGTCTCCTTATGCCTCCTCTATTTTCTCTTTGATTTTCTCCTTCAATTTATTGTGTTCACCCCAATTTGCAGTGGAAAACTTCACCTGATCTGCATCATGCTTTGCCTCGTCATATTCTTTTTTTGATCTCTTTCTGCACTAATTAATTTAATGATTTATTTGCAGCAATTTGTAGTTTTTTGCTTGTATTGTACTATACTTCTGCCATAAAACAAATTTAAAGACGTGCCAGTGATATTAAACTTAATTCTGATCTCTTTGTTACCTAATGAGTCCTAATTTGTTTCCAATATCCTTTCATCTTGTAGAAATGTACATAACCTGCATCTAAATCAACAACCAGCTCCTTAAAAATTGTGTTCCAGTCATTTTTCCAGTGTTCTCATTTCACTCAGCTAAATCTTCAATTATCCCACTAAATTCACCAGTTTTGAAATACGACTTTAAATTATTCATTACCCTTCAGCAAAAATATCCTAAACTTTGTGACCCCCCCCCCGCCAACAAAGGTCCAAGTGTTCTTCCACTGGCACCTGAACCTCTCAGGTTTCCTCACACACCAGTACCAGATTCAGCAACGTCCATGTTCAACTCCTTTTTAAGTTTTAAGACTATAAAACCATAAGACATAGGTGCAGAATTAGACCATTTGGCCCATCGAACCTGCTCCGTCATTTCATCCTTCATGGCTGATCCAATTTTTTTTTCAGCCCCAATCTCCTGCTTTCGTCCCATATCCCTTCATGCCCTGACCAATCAACAATCTATCAGCCTCTGCCTTAAATATACATAAAGGGTTGGCCTCCACAAAGAATTTCAAAATTCTTTCCCATCATCGAAAACGTATGTCATGAATCCGAACAATCCAAATAATCAAACTTGATTAAACAAGTACAATAACAGGCCCGTGAGAGGCTGATATTGAATACAAATAGTATACGACCAGAAAACAATAAGTTTCCTTGCCAAAGAAAAAGTAATTGCTTTTGACGAACAATGGAGAAAAAGAACATGTGATCGTTCGGAATGCTACGTTTTCTTTTCTATTTTCAGGGTTCCAGCCTTCTTGGTACTTTCGCCTATTGTCTGATTTCGGTGACAGCATCGCCCCTTCTCATATTAGCAATGAGTTTCAATCTTTCGGATTGTGAAAGTGTGAATGGGTTGCGTATATCAGTGAGAATGCGATGGGCAGAACAGCCTCCGTCACTCTCGTAAACTATGGCTCTAGGAAATCCCAGTGACCAGAGAATGGGAAGAGGCGGGTGGGACCGAGTTATGAAGAGGGAAACACACACAAACTATTGGGGAAAATGGTGAAGGAAGACGTGAGCGTTTGCGTTCAAACATTCAGATTTCCTTTTGTCTTAAGGCACACAACGGCGAACACCGACGCTGGTGCGGACGAAGTAACTCGGCACACCAGCAAAGGTTGTTTAATGGTCGGTGTCCGCGCGTTTTGTCTCCCTCCCACCGACACGGGGGTTGGCAGGCACAAACAAAGAGCTCGCTGCGCCGGCTTACCCCGCGATCAGGACAATCACTCGCAGCGGGTCTTTGGCGATGGTGAAGACGAACAGGGCCAAAGCGGGACCGAAGGCAACGAAAGTGCAGCCGAAGAAGACGGCCACGGTCATCTCGTCAGCAGCGACTCCCAGCGCAGATCCGTCCGGCTCCCCAGGCCACCCGGAACATGACTTCACCACACCCGGCGCCGGGCCGCCCGCTGGCGGCTTCTCGTTTCCCCTCCCCTCGCCCCTGCGGCGGTGGGAGAAGTGAAATTCGGCCGCTGGCCCTTCCGATCGGAACGATGTCGGGTCCCGGGAAGAATCCGAAACGCGAACCAGTACACAGAGACGGGCGGCGCGGCCACCGTCACCCCGCCTAATGCGTCACGTGGCGGTTCAGAGGTGAGGGAGCGCTGCTGGTGTGGGAGGAAGAAAAGAGTGGAGGGAGCACCTCAGGTTACTGAGGGGCCTCCTGTACTTCTGTAAGGGAGTTCCTTCTTCTCTCGGGGACCTAGAGACACAAGAGACTTGAGCTGCTGGAATCTGTGAATCCTGCTGGAGGAACTCGCCCTGTCCAGCAGTATCTTTGGATGGGGGAAATATCGACGTTTTGGGTCAGGACCCTGCATCAGGTCTGCTTTTGGGCACATCTTCAGCTTAAGGTCAAATTCTAGGTAGAAAATCAGTAAACCAAACAATGGTATCCTCCAGAACGCAGACATGGTGACTTTACTCTTCTCTTGGTCTGGATAAAAAGTCTGCCCCTGAGATGACTCTGTCCATTTCCCTCTACAGATGCTGCTGGACCCCTGAGTTCTTACAGCAGAATTGTGTTGCTCCAGATTCCAGCACCTGCTGTGTCTTGTGTCTTTGCTGCATCAATATGATTAGAAATTGTTCTTCCCAATTAATGTGCAAACACTTGGTTTTCATTCTTGCAACACCTTCACAGCCAGAATGTAAATGCTGGAGGAACTCAGCAGTGATGAAATGTTTTGAGAGATTGATGAAACATATCAATTCCTCCCTGAGAAGCAACATAGATCTGCTCCAATTTTTTTGTGTGCCATACTCTGCCAGAGCCTTGGCAAGTTGCTCGACACTTGACCCAGCACAGATGGAAAGCGTGTCTGGAAGTGGCCCGACTGGATTTGAATCCGGTGCTGTTGTCACTGTGCCACCAGCCAGCCATGGTACATCCATAGAAATTTGCAGGAATCTTTGGTGACATAACCAATGTCCACAAACTCCTAATGAAATATAGCTGCTATTGTGTCTTTGTGACTGCCAAAATATTTTATGCCTAGGATAGATCTTCAGAGATGTTGACATCCAGGAACTTAAAACTGCTCACCCTCCCCTCTGCTGACTCCTCACTGAGGTCCGGTGTGTGTTTCCTTGACTTCCCCTTCCTGAAGTCCACAGTCAATTCCTTGGTCTTACTGACATTGAGTGCAAGTTTGTTGTTGCAAACCATTCAACTAGCTGATCTACCTCACTCCTGTACAACTCCTTTTCACCATCTGAAATCGTCAAATTTACAGATGCTGTTTGAGCGGTGCCTCGGCACACAATCGTAGGTGTAAAGAGGGTGGAGCAGTGAGTTAAGCATGCATCTTTGAGGTGATGATCGTCAGCAGAGAGATGTTATTTTCATTCTGCACTGACAGTGGTCTCTCAAAGGGAAAGTCAAGGTTCCAGTTGCAGAGGGAGGTACTGAAGCCCAAGTTTTGGAGTTTGTTGATTAATACTGAAGGTTTGATGGTGTTGAATGTTGAGCTGTAATCAATAAACAGCAGCCTGATGTAGGTATTGTTATTGTTCTGGTGATCCAAGGCTGACTGGAGACCTATTGTATATCCTCTGTAGATCTATTGTTGTGATAGGCAAATTGCAATGGGTCCAGATCCTTGCTCAGGCAAGACTTGATTCTGGTTATGACCAAACTCTTAAAGCAATCCTACATTTTGCAGAGTTTGCTGTTCAAGGCCATTGGTGTTTCCATACCAGGCTGTGATGCTATTGGTCAATATACTTTCCACCACGCATCTGTAGAAGTTTGTCAAAGTCTTAGATGGCATATTGAATCTTCACAAACTTCTAAAAAAGTGAAAGCACTACTGTGCTGTTTTTGTAATGGTGCTTACGTACTGGACAGGACAGATCCACTGAGATGGTAACGCTGAGGAATTTGAGGTGATTGACCCTTTCCACTTCTGATCTCCTGATGTAGACTGGCTCATGGATCTCTGGTTTCCTCCTCCTGAAGTCAATAATCAGCTCCTTGATCTTATTGAGTGAGAGGTTGTTGATGTTGTGGCATCACTCATTCTCCTTCCTACAGCTGATTCGCCACCATCTTCGATTCAACCAAAGGCAATAGTATTGCAGCTGGTATAATATAGTTCCAGAAGAGTCAAGTCAAACAAATTTTTACTTTATTGTTACAGCCCCTAGCGAATACGACTAGTGAGGCATTATGGGTGGAACTGAGAAATAAGTACAGTATGACCACGTTAATGGGGCGGTATTACAGACCACCCAACAGTTTGAGGGATTTAGAGGAACAAATCTGTAAAGAGATCGCAGACTTGCAAGAAACATGAGGTTGTTAGGGTAGACAATTTTAACTTTCCACATATCTGGGAATCCCATACTGGAATCCCATCCCATAGCTGGCTTAGATTTTGTCAAATGTGTTGAGGAAAGTTTCATTCATTGGTACGAAATAAGTCCTAACGAGGGAGCATGCATATTATTTTCACAGTAAATATGCAAAAATATAAGTCTGGTTTACCAGTTCAGATTCTAAATTGGAGAAAGGCCAATTTTGATGGTATCAGAAATGATCTGGCAAGTGTGGATTGGGACAGGCTGTTTTCTGGCAAAGATGTACTTGGAAAGGCCTTCAAAAATGAAATTTTTAGAGTACAAAGTTTGTAAGTGCCTGTCAGAATAAAAAGTAAAGATGATGGTTGGGGTACCTTGGTTTTCACAAAATATCTAGGCCCTGCCTAAGAGAAAAAAGGAAGTGCATGGCAGGTATAGACAAGTAGGAACAAATGAGGTGCTTATGGAGTACAAGAAATGCAAGAGAACACTTAAGGAAGAAATCAAGAAGGCATGAATTTGCTGTAGCAGACAAGGTAAAGGAGAATCCTAAGGGATTCTACAGAAATTTTAAGAGCGAAAGGATTGCAAGGGACAAAATTGTTCCTCCAGAAGACCAGGATGGTAATCCATGTGTGGAGCCAAAATAGAGGGTGGAGATCTTAAATTAATTATTTGCATCTGTATTTACTTGGGAGATGGACACAGAGTCTATAGAGGTAAGGCAAAACAGCATCAACTTCATGGACCCTGTACAATTTACAGGAGGTATTTGCCACACTGAGGCAAATCAGGGTGGATCAATCCCCAGGGCCTGACAAGGTGTTCCCTCGGACTCTGCGGGAGGCAAGTTCAGAAATTACCAGAGCCCTAGCAGAGATATTTAAAACATCCCTAGTGACAGGAGATTTACCAGAGGATTGGGGGATAGCCAATATTGTTCTACTATTTAAAAAAGGCTCTATAGATAAACAAGAAACTTACAGGCTGGTGAGTCTGACATTAGTTGGGGAAAGTTATTGTATTCTAAGGGACTGGATATATAAATATTTGGATAGGCATGGACTGATTTTGGGTAGTCAGCATGGCTTTGTGCATGGTAGGTCATGTCTATCAAATCTTACAGAGTTTTTCAAGGAAGTTACCAGGAAAGTGGATGAAGGCAAGGCAGTGTATGTTGTCTACATGGATTTTAGCAAGGTATTTGACAAGGTCCCACAAGGGAGGCTGGTCAAGAACATTCAGTTGCTTGGAATTCAGGATGAGGTAGTAAATTGAATTGGACATTGACTTTGTGAGAAAAGCTAGTGATAGGGAGTTGCCTCTCTCACTGGAGGCCTGTGACTAGTGGTGTGCCACAGGGATCAGTTCAGGGTCCTTTGTTGTTTGTCATCTATATCAATGATCTGGATGATAATATGATGAACTGGATCAGAAAATTTGCAGATGACATCAAGATTGTGAGTGCAGTGGACAGTGAGGAAGACTAGCATGGCTTGCAGAGGTTACCTGCATCAGCTGGAAAATGGCAGATGGAATTTAATGCAGAGAAGTGTGAGGTTTTTCACTTTGGTAGGTCCAATGTAGGTAGGTCTTACACAGTGAATGGTAGGACACTGAGGAGTGTTGGAGCGCAGAGGGATCTGGGAATACAGGTCCATAATTCATTATAAATGATGTCATGGGTAGATAAAGGTATAGAGAAAGCTTCTGGCACGTTGGCCTTCCTAAATCAATGTATTGTATACAAGAGATGGGATGTTATGTTAAAGTTGTATAAGACATTGGTGAGGCCTATTTTGGAGTATTGTAACCAACACTGCACTCTTACCTACAGGAAAGATGTAAACAAGGTTGAAGGAGTACAAAGAAAATTCACAAGGATGGTGCCAGTTCTGGATGACCTGAGTTGTAATGAAAGATTGAACAGAACTGTATTCTTTAAAATGTAGAAGATAGAGAGGAGATTTGACAGAGGTATACAAAATTATGAGAGGTATAGATAGGGAAAATTTAGCAGGCACACTCCACAGAGTTTGGGTAGGACTACAATCAGAGGTCATAGATTAAGGGTGAAAGGTAAAAAGTTTAAGGGGAACATGAGGGGAAACTTCTTTATTCAGGTGATCATGAGAGTGTAAAATGAGCTGCCAGCACAAGTGGTGCTTGCAAGCTTGATTTCAACATTTAAGAGAAGTTTGGATAGGTACATTTTGGTCAGTTACTTAAGAATATCCAAACCTTCTCATGATATTTGCCCACATTGTGAACTCTTTTCAAAGGGTAGGTGAAATTATTTCCATGTCAGGGAATATGAAATACTGCACCAACATAAAACCTTCCTTTACCATCATTACGGGTACCCAGTATTATACACTATTGGTTAGTGAAAGACTTCTACTGTGGCACAAGGGGACCTTTCCCTGATGCATTCTTTTAGCTGCTCATCTGATCCCCAATTTGGTACTTGATGTACATCAAGTTGAGTTAAATTTGTACCAATCAAGGCAAGCAACCAACTAGCGTATGTAGCACAGATCTCAATTTTATACATTTCCTTAAGTATGAGGTTTAAGCAGTCAATCATCAGATTCTTTGTATCTTGAAGGGGCTTCAGAAATTTGAGTGAATCCAGAGTTACCTATGAGGCACTCTGACCAAGTTGATTACTCTGTATCTGATCCCAATAATTTTCTCCAGTAATATCCTGCATTTTCTGAGGGACTATATCCGGTTTCCTAATTCTGCTTTATCTAAGGTATTGTCTGCGGCTACCCCGACGCATAGCATGCTCCCACCAATTCCACTAGTCCTCTCTTTTTTCTATTTCCAACTGGCTTAAACTCACTTCTGCTTAGTTATCTCCCAAGATGAATAAATAACTGTCTCATTGTAGATACATTAAGCACCATTATTTCGGTTAGATTAAAAATTACCTACATGTGCTGGTATCCTGGTACCAAAGTAACAAATTCCCCCATATTTTCTAAGACCAATCCTACCCCCTTTATGCTACCCTGCATCTCACTACATTTAAGCTTTGGTGAAGCTCCAGTTCCTGAGGTTGTGGGGTGGTTGATTTTACATTATTCTCATCATATCGAATTATAACACACAAGTGTAATCTCTGCTCTTATTTCCAGTTTCAATCTTAAATTATTTTAAGGCCACATTTTCTGTCTGTTTTTCTAGTCCATTCAATCCAGGCTCCCAATTTCTTTGGACTCAAGCCATCCATCTTTCTTTCTCTCACACAATTTTGTTTCTGTATAGAGGTGACATAAACCAATGTTTTTTTTTCCTGTTCTTTATTTTCTTAACAAAACTCCCCTGATTCTCAGACTGAGGGAACAGAAAACTACCCCTCGGTCGTATCTGTTGCCATCTTCTTGGAACAGCTGTTTCAATCCCAAATTTTCCAAATCAGGATTACTTTGTACATTGATTTTCAAGTCTCTGAAATCAGGATCATCATGTAACCATATAACAATTATAGCACGGATACAGACCATCTCGGCCCTTCTAGTCCATGCCAAATGCTTACTCTCACCTAGTCCCACCTACCTGCACTCAGCCCATAACCCTCCATTCCTTTCCTGTCCATATACCTATCCAATTTTTTTTTTATATGACAAAATTGAACCTGCCTCTACCACTTCTACTGGAAGCTTGTTCCACACAGCTACCACTCTCTGAGTAAAGAAGTTCCCCCTCGTGTTACCCCTAAACTTTTGCCCCTTAACTCTCAACTCATGCCCTCTTGTTTGAATCTCCCCTACTCTCAATGGAAAAAGCCTATCCACGTCAACTCTATCTATCCCCTCATTATTTTAATTACCTCTATCAAGTCCCCCCTCAACCTTCTATGTTCCAAAGAATAAAGACCTAACTTGTTCTCTGTAACTTAGGTGCTGAAACCCAGGTAACATTCTAGTGAATCTTCTCTGTACTCTCCCTATTTTGTTGACATCTTTCCTTTAATTCGGTGACTAGAACTGTACACAATACATCAATGTACATCAATGGTTACCTGCCGATGGTGATAACATTCCTGTTTCTCCCCCACTAATTTATTTACTAATTGATATGGTACCATCCACATATATCTGGAGAAATCCGTGCCCTATAAACTGATGGACTTGCTTTGTCTTTAAATTTATAGGGTTTTGCAGAACGTGGACATAAAAATGAGGTGGGTTAGTGTATTCTGATCACCGCTCTTTGTCTTAATTCTACAGGACTGATTTTTGAGTCAAAGTAGGTTTTTCTTTCCCTGTTCATGGGTTGCCACATCATTAGCCTCATTCACTATCTCTACCAATTATTGCACCCATTTTTCTGACTGAATCCCACCTATTTCGGATTTTGCAAGTCTAATTCTAGAACCTCCTCCAACCTTCTCATGTCTCTTCCAGTCATGAATTTATAAGGGGTGTAATCCATTGATGATGCCACTGTATTCCTTATCATCAGTACATAAGGCAAAACTACCTGCCCTGTTGTTCTATGCTGTTGCACCATTTTGGTGATCATAGTCTTGAGTATTCGATTCATCTTTTCCACAATTCCAGTAGACTGTAGTCAATCAGGTATATAAAATCTCTGCTCGATTCCTAAAAGTGCCATGACATCTTGCATTATCTGGGCTGAAAAATAAGCGCCTTAATCCGATTCTACAGTCCAAGGTAATCCCTAATGAATAAAGACCATTTCCAATAAGATTTTTGCAGTGGCTTTGACCATGTTTATTTTAGTCAGGAAAGCATCCACTCACTTGGTGAAAATATCTATAACTACAAGAATATATTTGTAGTCTCCTGGGGTGGGTAGCAAGGATCCAACATAACCTGTTTGCAAATTGGTCCAAGGCCCTTCAACTGGTCTGGTATGTCAGAGAGCTCCTTTCTTTACATATCTTTTTAATTCTTTTATCTTTGTTTTCTCCATTACCTTAATCTGCTTTTTCTTCTGCCATCTGATCTCCCCAATCTGTAGCTGACATTCTTGCCCAGTTAAAGCACCTTGCTTTGCCAACTCGTCAACCTTCCTATTTCCCTCAGGAGATAATTTAGAGTGGGCTTTCACCTTTATGACTCCAAATATATACCATAGCAGAGCATCAGCATCGGAAGGGCTTTCCATCAGTTAAACCAAACCATCTTGCTTCTCACAGAGCCAAATGTACATACCACCAGAAAGTATGACTGTTCCGGACAGAAAACATTCTCGGTGGCTAACCACATATGCCACAGCTGTCATTTCTGCTGCCCGTGCACTCATGATATTAAGTTACTTTGAAGCTGTACAGTATTCTCCTGGCCACGTCCATTCTCCATGTATATACCGCACCCAGTTCTCCTTCACCCATCCGTACTGATGAAGTGCATCTTCAAAAATGTTAAAGTGCCATTTTTCCTTTGTCCATGTCTTTGTTCTTGGGTATTCCTTTCTGATCTCCTTTTACCTCCCCCCTTATTATTTCGATGCAAGTGGTCCCTTGGGATCATTTGTTATAATATCCTGATGCCCATGTGATTCTCCAGTAAAATGCAGATTATCTGCAAGAAAGACAGAAACTTTTAACAACATCTACAGCTACATCTCAACCCTGTAGTGCCAAGGCTGGCTAACTAAGACATTTTAATTCAAACATCCAGCAGTAGCTAGATAAATGTGTGCCTTAAGATGGTGAAGTAATTAACATTGAAATACTGGTTGGACCAGTCCAATATTGAAATTGAACTATTTACAATTTACATAACAAAACACTGGTTGCTTTTTCCAAGGGATCTCATACTCAAAATCAATATGTCAAAAGTCTTGAGCAACATCTTTTATATTCTGTAAAAGAAGCACTCTCATTAGTAAAATAACTTATAGGATTGTTCCCCAAATGATCCAGTTTTCCCAAAATGTTAAATTCAAATTCCAAAATTAACTGTCTACTAATGAGCAATTTCCCTGAATGCCCATTTCCCACTGAAATGTGGGCATCTCATATCTGGTATACAGATTTCCAAGATGACGGCGCGACACAGCTTGCAGCGGCCACTCCGGAGCTGATTATCTGTTATTTGTGAAGTGGGGTGCCATTTGCAATCATAATTGATTGAAAATGGACATGGGAGCACGGAGGAACATCGGAAAATCTCCAGGAAGGCCTTCTTCATTGCTGCTGCTGCTGTGACATCCGGGACTATGCTGGGAAGAACAGGCCCCCAATCCTCGGGGTCGTGTTGCCAATGGCCATTGGTGGGGCCATCTTAATACGCTCGGCAGAGGATGGTGCTCGGAGAAGCTGTGCTGGAGGAGATGGTCGGAGGCTCGGGGGTTTGACGGACTCAGAGTCCACTGCGGTCGGGTCGTTTTCGGTGTGTGCTGCATCTGCGAGGCTGGTTTTGACGGAGCTTTCATTGTGTGCTGCATCTGTGAGACTGAGTTGGGCGGCGCCGTGGAAGTCCATAGCAGGGGTATTCCCTTCTGCCGCCGGCGTTGGATGGCGAGTCTGTCGGGATCCTGGGGACTTGTGGAAACTGTGTGGTGAATTCTTTTGAACTTATAGTCCTTTAACATCTTAGGACTATTTTTACTGTGCCCATGGTTTGTTTTTTTTATCAATTATGCTATTGTTTGCACTTTGTAACTATGAAGTTTTGTGCAGGTCTTGTAGCTTTAGTTTTTGGTCTTGTTTGTCTGGTGGATTTGGAGCTCCTTTCTGGGGAACGCGCTAAGACGGTAGTGCGATATTAATACGCAGCAGCCTCACCGGACTCTGGATTGGGGATTGCCAAATGTTATGTGGATTTTCTGGTGTAGTCTGTTTTGTCAAATGCTTTTGTGATATCATTCTGGAGGAGCGTTGTCTCATTTTTTAATTGCATTGCATTTGTGGTTTCTAAATGACAATAATCTGAAGATGCACAAATTTCCATCTCAACCCAGATTACATCTGGCAGGTGTGGAATTTGAGTTTCTCTAAAACCGTTTCCATGGAAAGCAAATATAGAAACACAAACCAAAAACACAGATAGGGCAAAGAAGAGGCCATGCTTGTATTGTTTTTCCTTTAGAACCTTCCACAAGTAATTGCAAAACTTAAAATGAAGAGTTAATTCCCACCATAAAAAGCTTTCATGCAGTTTTCAAAGCAAGAAAGACAAAATACTGCCGGGTGGGGTCCCCCAATACATTAACATTGATGCAACCTCTTGAAGGCACAGCCTCTTAAAAACAGCCATCTCTCTCTCTCTCTCTCCACTCACGCACTCACTCTAATATTCTCTCAAATGAACTCACCCGTGGCCACACTTCAGGCACTTGAAACATACAAACTATTCACCCTTTGACCTACTTCAGAAATCTCTTATTTCTAAGCTTTAAACCATTACCACAATATTCAGCTACGTTACAACAACACTGGGGAAATATGTTACTGGAAGACTTAAAAACAGAAGAAATCTTGGCGTTATTAATCATATACAAGTAAACAACATTCAACAAGTTTAAGGGATGAAATCCACATGTTAACCAAACTTCCGACATATTCTGACCCGTCTGTTACTCAGATGTCTGATTTTTGTTAGAATTCAGATCATGTGAACTGTTTGCTCTACAGTTCCGAGCATAATGACCCACATTACTACAACTGAAGCAGCAGCTCAGAGCAGTGTAATGTCCCCAACCACAGCTTTCCTGACTGGGTGAAGGTGTCCTCAAGCTCTGTGTTATTTCTACAATATTTCCGCTGGCTTCTCCCCAAACATGCATTCCTGTGTATTTCCTCAAAGGGAAAACACTCCCACACTTCCTTCTCCCATGCTCTAATCATATTCCACAGTATGCGCAGGGTTACTGGCTTCAAACAGTTCCAACATCTTTCTAAATTTGTCAGTGCTAATGTTCCCAACCATCTATTTATGAGTTCTGGCTTTAAATGATCACAATTTAATGTTGATTTATAGAACCCTTGGAACGCCATCCAGAGACAAGACGCAAATGCCGTGGGGTGTTTTCCTTTTCTCTGGTAACATTTACATAATTCATCTATTGGGCCACCACTGTTATTACCCGTAACAGTCAATATCGCATTCTTTAACTCCTCATTTGTTCCCAAAGCATGTGTTTCTGGCAAAGTGAAGCGTAGGTTCAGATGCAAGTACATTATAATCAGTCTTCTTTCTTCGGCATCATCTAGCATGTGTATTGATCTCTGATAACTAATTGCTTGGGACAGTTCCCAAGGATCATCCCCAGGTGTATATATCCCTCAGCTGCTGTACCCTGAATGTTGTAGTGTACGTTATATTCTGGATCTGTCCCTGATAGTAACTAGGGGAACCAATCGTGCCATCAGTAGCGCGGGTTCTTTTTGGTTGTATGTCGGTGGTGGTCCACATTAATAATGGTGGTCTTGAGAGAGTCATCATTGCCAGCACACCCGAAGCCTCGGCTTTTATATTCACTCAGAAACAGAATCAGGATTACTATCACCGGTATGTGTCGTGAAATTTGTTAACTTAGCAGCAGCAGTTCAATGCAATACAAAATGTAGAAGAATAAAAATAAAATAATAAATAAGTTTACAGTATACGTATATTGAATAGATTAAAGTCATGCAAAAAACAGAAATAATTGAATATTTTAAAAGTGAGGTAGTGTTCATGGGTTCAATGTCCATTTAGGAAATGGAAGGCAGAGGGGAAGAAGCTGTTCCTGAATCGCTGAGTGTGTGCATTCAGGCTTCTGTATCTCCTACCTGATGGTAACAGTAAGAAAAGGGCATGCCTGGGTGCTGGACATCCTTAATAATGACACTACCTTTCTGAGACACCGCTCCTTGAAGATGTCCTGGGTACTTTGTAGGCTAGTACCCAAGATGGAACCAACTAAATTTACAACCCTCTGCAGCTTCTTTCAGTCCTGTGCAGTGGCCTCCCCTCCCTCCATACCAGACTGTGATGCAGCCTGTCAGAGTGCTCTCCACAGTACATCATTAGAAGCTTTTTAGTGCATTTGTTGACATACCCAATTTCTTCAAACTCCTAATGAAGTGTAGTCGCTGTCTTGCCTTCTTTATAACTGCATCAATATGTTGGGACCAGGTTAGGTCCTCGGAGATCTTGACACCCAGGAATTTGAAACTGTTCTCTCTCTCCACCTCTGATCCCTCTTATAGAATTGGTATGTGTTCCTTCATCTTACCCTTCCTGAAGTCCACAATCAGCTCTTTTGTCTTACTGACATTGAATGCAAGGTTGTTGCTGCGACACCACTCCGCTAGTTGGCATATCTAACTCCTGTATGACCTCTCGTCTCCATCTGAGATTCTACTAACAACTGTTGTATCATCAGCAAATTTATAGATGGTATCTGAGCTATGCCTAGCCGCATAGCCACGGGTTTAGAGAGAGTAGAGCAGTGGGCTAAGCACGCACCCCTGAGGTGCGCCAGATTTGAAGATCAGCGAGGAGGACATGTTATCACCAATCTGCACAGATTGTGGTCTTCTGGTTAGTAAGTTGAGGATCCAATTGCAGAGAGAGGTACAGAGGCTCAGGTTCTGTAACTTCTCAATCAGAATTTTGGGAATGATGGTGTTAAATACTGAGCTGTAGTCGATGAACAGCATCCTGACATAGGTGCTTGTGTTGTCCAGGTGGTCTACAGCCGTGTGAACAGCCATTGAGATTGCATCTGCCGTTGAACTATTGTGGCAATAGGTAAATTGCAATGGGTCCAGGTCCTTGCTGAGGCAGGAGTTCAGTCTAGTCACAACCAACATCTCAAAGCATTTCATCACTGTAGATGTGAGTGCTACTGGGCAATAGTCATTAAGGTACTGGTATAATTGCTGCCTTTTTGTAGCAAATGGGAACTTATGCTGTAGCAGGGAGAGGTTGAAAATGTTCATGAATACTCCCACCAGTTGGTTGGCACAAGTTTTCAGAGCCTTACCAGGGACTCCATCAGAAACTTCCACCCTGCGAGGATTCACTCTCTTTAAAGTCAGCCTAACATCGGCCTCTGAGACAGAGATGTCAGGGTCACCGGGTGCAGCAGGTATCTTCACAGCTGTAGCTATATTCTCTCTTTCAGAATGGGCATAGAAGTGTTGAGTTCATCTGGTAGTGAAGTATCGCTGCCAGACATGCTATTGGGTTTTGCCTTGTAGGAGGTAATGTCTTGCAAACCCTGCCAGAGTTGTTGTACATTTGATTTTGCCTCCAACCTCATTCAAAATTGTCTTTTCATCCTTGAAATAGCCCTCTGCAAATCATACCTGGTACAGATCTGGGTCACCAAACTTGAATGCCACAGATTTAGCCTTCAGCAGATGGCGTACCTCCTGGTTCATCCATGGCTTTTGGTCTGAGTATGTACAGTCAATCTTTGTTGGCACACACTCATCCACTTAGTTTTTAATGAAGTGAGTAACAACTGCAGCATGGTCATCCAGATTCAAAGATGAATCCCTGAATACAATCCAGTAGTCCACTGATTCAAAGCAGTCCTGTAATCACTCCTGTGCTTCTCTTATCCATACCTTCTTGGTCCTCTTTACTGGTGCTGCAGTCTGCCTATACTCAGAGAGTAGAAATACAGCTGGGTCATCAGACTTCCTGGAGTGACGGTGTGGAATAGCATGGTAGGTATTCTGGATAGTTGAGTAAAAGTGGTCCAGTGTGTTGTTTCCTCTGGTATTGCAAGTGATCTGTTGATGATAACTGCTTAGTGATTTTTTCAGAATGGCCTGGTTAAAGTCCCCCAGTGGTGAAGGTGTTAGGGTGTGCTGTTTTGTGCATATTGATCCCATTGCTTCGATCATCTAAAGCCGGGTTGACATTGGCCTGAGGTGGAATGTATACTGCTACCAAAATGATCCCTGAAACTACCCTTACCAATTCAAATGTGGCATTATAGTGTTATTGGCTGAGGTTCATCTGACTGACCTTTAATAACTTCTTATTGGGCGTGATCCAAGCCAACATTCATTTATTTCCCTTATTGTGCACGTATCCTTTGTCCTCCTTGACTCTGACTGGTTCAAAGCAGTCAAAACCAGGTCGAATCATTTAGGCCAGACACAGACCACACCATTCACACACCTGCATGTTATATTATATCAAAGAACACCTCAGAAATAAATCTTATTTGGAAATTATCTCTAGTCCAGCTGATTACCTGGAGCATCATTATGTCTACTTTAAAACACTGATCAAGCCAAGCAACTTCAATTCACAAAATGGAGGATGCAGAGCAGTTTCACAAAATGGCAGCCTCCATCTCCTTCAAGCACATGGCAAGAACAAAAAAATGGTGTGTCTGCTTCCACTGTCCTTGATTTATTCAAATTCACTGATCTTTTTAGACTGAAGTTTTTTCTGGCCAACGAAATAATACCAGCAAATCAGAGGCATGTATGAGGGCATTCTAAATACTAATTATATTTTACAGGGAATGGGATACAAGGTCTGAGAATGGTGAGAGCTGTAACAGGGAGATACTGGAAATGTTGAGCAACACACAGAATGCTAGGAGAATACAACAGGTCAACCAGCATCTATAGCAGTACATTAACAGTTGATGTTTTGAGCCAAGAGACAAGAGGCTGGGGCCAGGTGGGTAGACCAACTCATACTGGTTGAGTCTGTGGTAAAGAAGGGAAATAGAATATGAAAGTGAGGAGATAATGCTGAACCTTTATAAGACACTAGTCAGACTGCAATTGGAGTATCGTCAACAGTTTTGGGTCCCATATCTCAGAAAAGATGTATTGTCATTGGAGAGAGTCCTGAGGATGATTCTGGGGATGATAGGGTTAATATATGAGACACATTTGGCAGCCTTGGGCCTGTACTTACTGGAATTTAGAAGAATGCAGGAGGATCCCATTGAAATCTACCGAATATTGAAAGGACTAGATAGTCTGGATGTGGAGAGGATGTTCCTTCTGTCGGGGGTATCCAGAACTAGAGGACACAGCCTCAAGATTGAGCAGTGACCTTTTAGAATAGAGGTAAGTAGGAATATTTTAGCCAGAGAGTAATGAATTTGTGGAATGCTCTGCTACAGACTGTGGTGGAGGGAAAGTCCGTGGGTATATTTAAGGTGGAAGTTCATCATTTTCTGATCGGTCAGGGTATTAAAGGATATGGCAAGAAGGCAGGTGTATGGGGTTGAATGGGATCAGGAATCAGACATGATGGAATGGTGGAGTAGACTCAGTGGGCTAATTGGCCTAATTCTGCTCCTATGTCTTGTGGTCTTACGCATCCTGTTAAATTACACATTCTACAGACTTTGCACGATGATTTCCATCATCTGCAATAAGAAGCTGTCTGTGCGAGCGTGTGATGTGAACTTCAGTGAGCCACACAGATACCAGTCCTGTAGAGGTAAACACTCTTTATTCATCACAGGCAGACATTCAGGAGGAGATCTGGTGGGAAAATGTGTTCTAGGATACTCTCACCATAGAGTCTCCCTGAATTCAAATAACATCAGGTTAATTGAATGTAAGTATCAAGAAAGATAATAGCAGGTGATTGAATACAATTTCAATAGTTACAATTGCACAGTTTACTTCAATATTTTGAATGCAGACAAACGGTTCCATCGAGTTACACATTGCAGCACATCTTAGCTGACAAAACACCTCTGCAGGAATGTGAATGTTTCCTAGTTTCTGAGAACAAGGACCTCAGGTACCCAGAGTTATGATGTCCAACTCTTTGGAAACACAGATATGCCCAGTTAGTGATTTTTTAATCTGAAGATGACTGATGCCTGAGTTTATGGAGGCCAACTCAGCCCCTTGCCCATATCTGCATGTTTTTATGCATTGAGTTGCTGCCACATGATTGGCTGATTTGGTATTTACATCAACGATCAGGTGTACCTAATAAAGTGACCACTGGGAGTACATACAGAAAGGTGCTGGGAAAAGGGCAGCAATATCAGAAAGGGTCCTGCTCACCCTGCTTATGGACTATTTGTCTTTCTCCCACCAGGAAACAGTATGGAAAATGCAGGCCTGAACCACTAGACTCAAAAACAGTTATTTTCCCTGTCAGGCTGATCAACATATTTACCCATTAACCTACCCCACCACCACTACATCCACAATAACCACTGTTTTTGACAGAGAGGCACAAATGAATTCCAGAGAATGACCCAGCAGCAGCAGATACTGACAGGGTCTTTCAGGTTTATGTCTTCGGCAAATCATATAGTCGCTCCTACTTTTCTTGCTATGGACAAGAATCTCTCATTTTCAATTAGACCCATCATCCTCTCTTGCACAGTGTGCTTTGGTCCATTAAGTCTTTGCAGCCTCTGATGTATCACTCTGTAATTTTACTAATTCATCAGAAGAATTTGGAAAGCATTGTCATCCTGATCATACTGGAGTGCTTTGTAACCATAAAGATCTGTTATTTCAGGACCTCCAAGAGGACCACAACCTTGTTATGGTTTGGAGGCTTGTGTGCCTCAATGACCTGGAGACCTTTGTTGGCTGAAGTCAGGACTTTATGCTTTGGCACTTGGTAGGGTCACCCATGCCGAACAGGTCAAAGGGTCGAGGGCAGAATAAGAGAGGTCCACTGGACCTCCAGGTTCATGGGTTCAGCTCGGGGCTAGCAACCTTGAATGGTAAAACAAAGTTATTGCAGAAACAGCAATGAAGAAGCCTTCTACATATGAGTGCAATGGTATTCTTGAGTCTCCACCCGGTATTGAAAACTGAAAGGAAGTGACTGATATGATGAAGGAAGCCCTGAATACTGCCAGAAATGGAGAACCTTCATAGCTGCCCTAAACGCTGGTGGTATAATGGGCAGTACATAAGTAAGTATCACGAAGGAGTCAGCTCATTTGTTTTGTCCAGTTATTTCATCATCATTCCCATTAGTATGAGCCACATAGTTTATAACAACAGATGTAACAAGTAATTGAAAAGCAGGAAAAGGATCATAGTTAGTTCACTGTGTTTTATCAGAGTTACGAAGAGGTAAGAAACCCAGTTAGTTTTCATATTGCCACTATCATGTGTAAATCATAAGGAACAATGAACTTCAGTGCTCTGGCTGCAAGGATTGCAGGCTTTTGTTAAAGCTAAAATGTTCAGCTGCTTGAGCAGAACAGGAGGGAAGGTAGCCACGCCATCTCAGCTGATATAAAACACGTACACACTATATATCCACTGAAATTTCCACCCAGTTCCAGATTGAAGAAAAATAATTAATTGTTAACAAGATGATGAGAGGCATTGATCATGTGGATAGCCAGAGGCTTTTTTCTCAGGGCTGAAGTAGCTAGCACAAGGGAGCATAGTTATGAGGTGTTTGGAAGTAGGTACAAGGGGGATGTCAGAGGTAAGTTTTTTTACACAGAGAGTGGGGGTGCATGGGATGCACTGCCAGCAACAGTGGTAGAAACAGGTACAAAAGGGTCTTTTAAGAGCCCTCTTAGGTGGAGCTTAGAAAAATAGAGGACTATGCGGTAGGGAATTTCTAGGCAGTTTCTAGAGTAGGTTACATGGTCAGCGCAACATTGTGGGCCGATGGGCCTGCAATGTGCTGTAGATTTCTATATCCTACATTAATATTTGAGTTCCTTACTTGCAAGGTTAATTGCCATTCACAATAGAAGTATTAAAAGTCAATCGAAATTTCAAGATGATATTATATTTTGAAGTTAGTAAAGCCTTTATCCCTTATTTGTTGTGTGTGTTTCATATCCTCCATTTATTACTATCTCTTCTGTTTCTGGCATCCCCCCCCCCCCCTGTACTTTGTAAGGGGAAGCTATGTTATTCTAGGATGATTATACACTGCCATAATCATTCTCATCTAACTGTCTGCAGTAAGCAAGATTGGCTCCAGCAGTCTCGATTCCAAGGTCTCTCTCCCTTGTCTGGGCTTGACTACACACCACCACGGTCACTTTGCCTGGATGTTGTCTTTAACCATTTCTTTACTGCAACTTCCACAAGTGTTGACATTAAATAGGATTTCTCGGTATTGGCATAGATTCACTATGTACCAAGATACAGTGAAAGGCTTTTGATTGTGTCGGACTATGTCATAAATAAATATATCGAGACAGCAAATGGGAAAATGAAATGCAGAACAGTGTTGCAGTTCCCAAGGAAGTGCAGCGTAGGTAGACAAATAAGATGTAAGGGGGGGTGGGGGTGACAAGGAATACTGAAGATCAAGAGTTCAGTCTAGTGAAAGTGAGAAGATGAAAGTGAAGGGTCTCGGCCCGAAACGTCAACTACTCTCTTTTCCATAAAGGCTGCCTAGCCTGCTGAGTTCCTTTGATAGTGGACAATATGCAGATTTTCTCTTGTTTGTGATTGTACAGAAAGTTAATGGAGGAGAGGCTGATTTGCATGATTGACTGGACTATGCTCACAACTCTATGCAATTTCTTGCAGTATTAGGCAGAGCAGTCTCCTTGAGTTTGTCCCTGAAATGTCATGAGCAAAACAAGAAATATTTGCTTCCTCTGTGTAGCACCATTATTTCTTTCAGGGTCTCGAAGCAATAGGTAAAGGATAGAGTGTTTCATGTAAGCAGGAAGTTAACCAATTTGAATGTCTGAGTGCATCCTCAGTAAGTCACACCTGTTAATTATTTACAAATTCACTATTACTGTATCTAAATAAATAAGACTGAGTATAGCAAGATCCCACGAAACAAAGCTTGTACAGTGAGTGACCCATTCATTTCCTTTTGGATTGTGCTTATCATCCCAGTCAAAATGTATAAATGCTATCTTATATACACTTGGTGATATCATTGGGTGAAGGGTAGGGTTAGTGATTATCCATTACGTTAGTCACTATGGCAGTTAAAGGTCAAAATCCTGGAGGTGTTTTATGTCTGTTTTGACAGAAATTTTATGACTTTAGTAAGGCATTTGACAGGGTCCTGATCAAGAAGGTTCAGTCATTGTGCATTCAGGATGAGATAGTAAACTGGATTAGACATTGGCTTTGAGGGAGGAGCCAGAGAGTGTTAGTAGAGCATTGCCTCTTTGACTGAGGGCCTGTGACTCGTGGTGTCCCACAGGGATTGGTGCTGGGTCCTTTGTTGTTTGTCATCTATATCAATGATCTGATTGATAACGTGGCTTAATGGATCAGCAAATTTGCGGATGACACCAAGATTGGGGGTGTAGTAGACAGTGAGGAAAGCTATCATGGCTTGCAGAGGGATCTGTATCAACTGGAAAAATGGCAGATGGAACTTAATGCAAACAAGTGTGAGATTTTTCACTTTGGTGGGAACAACCAGTATCAGTCTTACACAGTTAAATGGTAGGGCACTAAGGGGTGTTGTATCGGGGAGTATAGGTACATAATTCATTGAAAGTGATAGGATCATAAAGAAAGCTTTTGGCACATTGGCCTTCCTAAATCAATGTATTGAATACAGGAGATGGGATGTTATGTTAAAGTTGTATAAGGTGTTGGTGAGGCCTAATTTGGAGTATTATGTGCAGTTTTGGTCACCTACCTACAGGAAAGTTGTAACCAAGGTTGAAGGAGTACAGAGAAAATCCACAAGGATGTTGCCAGTTCTGGAGGATCTGAATTGTCAGGAAAGATTGAACAGGACTGCATTCTTTAAAATATAGAATATAGAAACATAGAAAACCTACAGCACAGTACAGGCCCTTCGGCCCACAAGGCTGTGCCAAACATGATTTGATAGATGTATACAAAATTATCAGTGGTATAGATAGGGAAAATGCAAGCAGGCTTTTTCCACTGAGGTTGGGTGGGACTACAGCCAGAGGTCATGGTTTAAGGGTGAAAGGTGAGAAGTTTAAGGGGAGCATGTGTGGAAACTTCTTCTCTCAGAGGGTCGTGAGAGTGTGGAATGAGCTGCCAACACAAGTGGTGTGCGCGAGCTCAATTTCAATGTTTATGAGAAGTTTGAATAGGTACATGGATGGTAGGGGTATGGAGGGCTATGATCCCAGTGCAGATTGATGAGAGTACAGTGCGTAATTTAAATGGCTTCGGCATGGACTAAATGGGCCAAAGGGCTAGCTTCTATACAATCTGACCAAGTGACTTCCAATTTTCAAATGAAAAACAAAATTAAATACCTTAATCCATAGAAAAATAGATTCCTTGTTCACCCAAAAGCAATGTTCATTTATTCTCAATCTGTACATTAATGCACACATCACAGTGATGCACTGAGCAATGCAACATTTTTCCCTAATGAATTTACCACATAACATCCTTCCTGTTGCATAGTAATCTTCCTTATCTTTCTGCCATCTTACCAGAAAAGTAAATTAAGTGGTGGTAATGAATTATAACAATTCCAGAGAAGGAAGGTTGCACATACCGTTCCAAGAAAATTGAGGATGAGCAATAAATGTAGACCTTGTCAGTGATGCCCATGTCAAAGAATTAATTGAAAAACACATTAACAAAAGGTTAGCATATTTAAAGACTGCATCATGCTATTGTTATGATCCCAGCCCCCTCCTTTGTGAGAATCACAAGAGCACCCGTTGGGGGGGGGGGGGGGGGGGTCAGTAGACCCAGGAAGTGAGAGAGAGAGAAACGTGCCAAAGTGCACGTCCCACCTGGGATACAGAATAAGATGCCAGCGACTATTGTCTCATGGAGACCACATGAAAAGCCCTCGGGCAAGGTGGGCTGGTTGAGAGAGAGATTGCATCATCCCAACCTGATTGACACCTGCGACCCCGTGAGGAAGTATAAAGGAGAGTCTCAGGGGGACA
This sequence comes from Hypanus sabinus, assembly GCF_030144855.1. Lineage (NCBI taxonomy): Eukaryota > Metazoa > Chordata > Chondrichthyes > Myliobatiformes > Dasyatidae > Hypanus > Hypanus sabinus. The sequence goes on from NC_082719.1 coordinate 82,445,802, forward strand.
GCCCCTCAGACGCACCAAGAAGACACGGGAGAGTGATCCCGCAGCAGCGGGAAGCCATTCTGAAGGAAGCCACGTGCGTTAGATTCTGGGATTGGAATTTGTGGCTGGAATCACAGAAAACCGCTTTTAACTAACATCGGGGAGAGGGAACCGACCCTCCCCCGATTTCACGGAAGATTCATCAAGACTCGGCAAGTTCTTTCACTTCTCCCCCCCAATCTCTCTCTCTCGGTCGCCCCACGCAAAACCCAGCGATTTTCAAAGGGCTGAGGCCTGCAGACTTTCAGAGTGACTTTTATATTTCCAACGGACAATCTATTAACCCCTAGACACCAGCAGAGCTCACTTCTTAATGATGATTATCACTATACCCGCGCTTTAGATTGAATGTTGACGATGTGCACTATCTGAATGTGTGTATTAACCCTACTTTTGTGTCCCTTTATAAATAAAAATGTTTGAAAATAGTGACACCAGACTTCAACGGACCTCTCTATCTTTGCTGGTAAGTTATCCAGTTACGGGATACATAACACTATACATCCAGGGGCCACTTTATTAGGTAAAGGAGGTACATAATAAAGTAGCCACTGTGTTTGTATGTTTGTGGTCTTTTGCTGCTGTAGACGTCCACTTCAATGTTTGACATGTTTTCTATTCAAAGATGCTCTTCTGTGCACCACTGTTATAACACATGTCTATTTGAGTTACCATCACCTCCCGTCAGCTTGAACCAGTCAGGCCATTCTCCTCTGACTTTGCCCAATAACAAAGCATTTTCAAGGAACTGGCATTCACTTAATGTTTTTTGTTCCCCATACCATTCTCTGTAAACTCTAGAAACTGATGTATGTGGAAATCCCAGGAGATCAGTAGTTGCTGAGATACTCAAACCACCCCATCTGGCACCAATAATTGTTCCATGGTCACAGTCATTCAGATCTCATTTCTTTCCTATTCTGATGTTTGGTCTGAACAACAACTGAACCTCTTGACCATGTCTACATGCTTTTATGTACTGAGTTACTGCCACATGATTGACTGATTGGATATTTACATTAGTGTGCAGATGAATAGGTGTACCCAATAAAATGGCCACTGATTGTATGTAAACCATTGTAATTCAGTGGTAATGGTGTATATACATATTTATTTGTTTTACTACTTGGCAAAAGCCAGCAAAATAGATTTCCAAGAGGTTATAGAGCCTGATAGATTTTCAGTCACATTGTTGTTCAATATCAATGAGCCATGGTCTACTTTACAGACCTTCCTACATTGGTTCATGGATCATAAATTCAATGGATGGGTCATCTCATTGCAAACGTGTGTGCTGTGTGAACAAGGCAAACAAGATCAGTAAACACATTGGATATTGTGGGTTTTGAACTACACTTCTTCATGACCATATAATCACTGAAGGGTAGATGGAGATGGGGGTTGGGGAGGGTACCATTGTAATAAGGTGGTATAATTTCATTGAGAAATAAAAATGGTTTGTGTGGATTTTGTTGGCATAAAATGAGCAAGAGTTGCATTGGCTCAGATAAAGACATGCAATAATGCTTACTACCAACTATCAAACATATGAAAATGAGAAAATGTTGTCCTCTTTGGAACCCTCAGCTCGTGGTAAACATTCTAATTAAGAATACGGACTTATCTCTCAAGTACAAATATTATTACTAGGTACATTCAAACAAGTTTCTGTGTATTTCCAGTCCTAGAAAGTTCAATAATCTGATGCTATTGGGAAATGATGAAGTGGTTAAACCTCTGGTAGAAAGGTCTGGATGCATATGGCAACTGCTCTACATGAGAGCACAAAAAATTGCAGAGTTGTAGGCACAGCTCGGCATTTCACAGGAACCAACCTCTCCTCAATGGATTTGGTCTTTACTTCTCCCTACTTCAGTAAAGCAGCCAGCCACCCCAGAGCTTCTCTCTTCTCCCCTCTCCCATCGGGTAGAAGATACAAAAGCCTGAGAGTACGTACCACCAGTCTCAAGGACAGTTTCTAACCCACAGGCTCATGAAGAAACCTTTCGTATAATGAGATAGACACTCAGCGTCACAATCAACCTCATATGATCATGCACTTTATCATTTACATGCACTGCACTTTTTTGGTAGATTTTACACTTTATTCTGTATTGTTATTGTTTCACCTTATTCTAACTCAATGCACTGTGTAATGATTTGATCTGTATGCAACACAAGTTTTTCCACTGTATCTCGTTCATTCATTATGTACCATTTTGTATGGCTTAGGCGATCATGGTCTATCATTGTTCTTGGCAAATTTTTCTACAGAAGTGGATTGCCATGGCCTTCTTCTGGACAGTGTCTTTTCAAGACAGTTGACCCCCAGCTATTATAATACTCTTCGGAGATTGTCTGCCTGGCATCAGTGGTTGCATAACCAGGTCTTGTGATATACACCAACTGCTCGTACAACTATTCACCACCTGCTACCATGGCTTCATGTGACCCTGGTTGGGGGTGCTAAGCAGATACCACACCTTGTCCAAGGGTAAACTGAAGGCTAGTGGAGGGAAGGAGCGCCTTGCACCTTCTTTGTTAGAGACATATTTCCACCCTGCCACCCTTGCATCTTGGTACATGTGTAATAATAAGCCAATACCAATACCAATAATGCCTATGTATGAAGCACAGTTAATCAAATGGACTAATGTGTTAAACATAAATACAGTACATAAAAAAATGAGTAGGCCATTTGACCCATTGTGCCAGCTCCTTCTTTCAATGTGATCATGGGTGATTGTTTACCTCAGTCCTATTCCCCTCACTATCCCCATATCCTTTGATTTCCCCCATTAAGTAAAAACCCCCCTTTGTTCTGACTGTACTCAGCAACTGAGCATCCACAATAGAGAATTCTAAAGATTCACCAGGCTCTGGATAAAGAAATTCCTCATCCCTATCCAGAATGGCTGATCCTTTATTTTAAGAATGTGACCTCTGACTCTACAGACACCAGCCAGAGAAAACATCAACTCAGTGAGAATGCTGTGCATTTCAATAAGAATTATTTTCTTTAACTCAAGAGAGTATAGGACTAGACTGCCTAAGCTTTATGCCAACAGTGAAATCTCTGTAGGAGTTGCTTGATTTTAAGCCATCTTGAGTCCTGCTGAAGGGTCTCAGCATGAAACATCAACTGTACTTTTGCCATAGATGCTGCCTGACCTACCGAGTTCCTCCAGCATTTAGTGTGTGTTGCTTGGCTTCATTTTAATTTATTTTCAACTTCCTTTCACCATCACAAGCGAATGTAGATTAGAAGAGATAATATTGATCAATGTGCTTTGACAAGTTTGTACTTCAGATAAATAGTTTTATTTCAAATGCACCAATACTTGGGTGTATCAATAGTATTTCTTCAATTTTAATGATTTCTGCTTACCGAGCCACAAGATTTTTATCTTCATTTTTCAGTTGCTTAATATCAGTAATTATCTTGACATTGCACTCAGAAATGCATGCAGTTTAGATGTGCTATTGCATTCCAAGTACGAACTCTAATGCTAACATAACAGACGGGTACTGCCACTGTGATACAAGCTACTGCTATGGCAGGACATCTGCAAATGCCTTCCAGTTTCTTCTTCATCAGCAGTCTGCCCATTTAGAAGCATTATTCAAAAATAATGTGGATTTCAATTAATGACATTTGACTCCTTGCCACCACCTCATTCGACCTGACCTGATGAAGGGTCTCAGCCCGAAACATCGGCTGTTTACTCTTTTCCATAGATGCTGCCTGACCTGCTGAGTTCCTCCAGTTTTATGTGTGTCACTTTTGACCTGCATGTTGTCTGTAAGTTAGTGGATTATGTTCCATATCTAGAAATGGTTGAGCAGATTTTTCAATTTATTTGCCTTAAATGTATTTTGATAAGGTAGGCAAAACATTGTCTCCCTTCTCACTCTATAAAATTACTCCTTTTACTTTCATTACTTATTTCTGAACTGATAGGCCAGCATCCGATGAAAGTCACGTTGTCTATTATTTGCCTCCATTCTGCTCATACTGGTTAAAATATTGAGTCCAGGTTTAATTTTGGGAATGATCAAGACCATCCCAGGATTTCATAGCATTAACAGGTGTAGGTGTTTTGTAGATGTATTTAATAAGATGAAATGCAATATTCTAATTTCCATACTCTTCTTTGATCGTGTGACACTATTTTTTAGGAAAGAATATTATCCAGTATTTTTCAAAATATGTAATATTTCTCATGACAAAACAGCATTTTGCCTGACCAGATCTAGCTGGGACTGGCCTATAATCTGTAGTAGCCACATGTGCTTACAGTATGCTCAAATATACTTGGTTTGAATGTAGATAGCCTGAAAGGTCCTCAGACGCTGGTGGTGAGTCATGGTAATATCTTGAATGCAAAATCCACAAAACCTTGTCCTCAATTTGACCAGCTTTGAAAGCTCTAACAGCTTTGAGATTTTACTGAAAGTAAATGCTGTTAATGGTGCAGGGTGGATGCATCCCAGAGATGAAGACATATTCTAAAGGGGGGATGAGGCAATCATGGCTGACAAGGGAAGTCAAGGATTGGGTAGCTTTTAAAAAACAACAGAAGGCAACTAAAAAGGCCAGAAGGAGAAGAAAGGTGAAATATGTAAGTAAGCAAACCAATAATATTAAAGAGGATGCAAAGTTTTTTCAGATATATAAAGAGTACAAGAAAGGCAAGAGTGGATATTGGATTGCTGGAAAATGACACTGGAGAGGTAGTAATTGGGGACAAAAAATGGCAGATGAATTTAATGAGTATTTTGCATCAGCCTTCAATGCGAAAGAACTAGAAATATGCCAGAAATTCGTGTGTGTCGGGACAGAAGTGTACCTGCTATTATGAAGGAGAAGCTGAAAGGTGTGAAGGTAGTTAAGTCATGTAGACCAGATGGACTACACCCCAGGGTTCTGATAGTGGTAGCTGAAGAGATTATGGAGGCATTAGTAATGATCTTTCAAGAATCGTTAGAATCTGAAATGGTTCCGGAGGACTGGAAAATTGCAAATGTCACTCCACTCTTTAAGAAGAAGGAGGCAGAAGAAAGGAAATTATAGGCCAGTTAGCCTGACTTCAGTGGTTCAAAGGTCCAATTTAATGTCAGAGAAATGCATACAATATACATCCTGAAATGCTTTTCCTTCACAAGCATCCACAAAAACAGAGCACCCCAAAGAATGAACGACAGTAAGAACCTCAAAGTTCCCCCCAGCTCCCCTCCCTCCCACGCATAAGTAGCAGCAAGCAACAATCCCCCCCTCCCCCCACTAGCAAAAAAAACATCACCACCCACCACCGAGCACTCAGGCATGAGCAGAACAACAGCAAAGACACAGACTTGCAGCTACCCCAAAGACTTCGCGCTTCACCCGGCATTCGACATACCACAGGTTCTCTCTCTCTCCCTAATAAGGGAGAAGGAGTGTCTCTGTTTTTCTCCCCAGCGAGTGGGGAGACATAACAAACAACTCACTGGTATAAGATGTTAAAAGTCCGCTACGTCGCTTTTTCAGAGCTCTGTTCCCAAAGATCCCAAAGATCCCGGGTCTTTGGGCACACAGCAGAAGATTTTCTGACTCCCCTGACAACACACACGTCTCCTGCCTCGATCTGCCCCTCTACAGAACCCCGTGATCTTAGGCTTCCGAAACCAAGCCAGACTCTCAGGCCGAACCCTTGGCGTGCCCAACAACAGCCAGTTCTGAAACCCCAAGAACAGGTCCCATTCCCGCAAAGAACCGAAGTCCGCGTGTAACTCCAGGTCAGGGTCTTCAAAAGGATCCTGAAAGGGAAAAATAAAGATACTAAAGATGAAAATAGAGCTGTTTCCGAAGCACCATCTTGACTTCGCTCTGCCTCTCCATTGATTGGAAAGATGCTAGAGTCTATTATTAAGGATGAGGTTTCAGGGCACTTGGAAGTACGTGATAAGCTAGGCCAAAGTCAGCATGGTTCCCTCAAGAGGAAATCTTGCCCAACAAATCTCTTGGAAATAATAACAGGATAGACAAATGAAAGTCAGTGGATGTTATATACTTGGATTTTCAGAAGGCATTGGACAAGGTGCCAAACATGAGGCTATTCAACAAGATAAGAGCCCATGGTAGATACTAGCATGGGTGGCATACTGACTGACTGGCAGAGGCAAAGAGTGGGAATAAAGGGGGCCTTTTCTGAGTTGGCTGCCAATGACTTGGATGATGCAATTAATAGATTTGTGGCCAAATTTATGGATTTTATAAAGCTAGTTGGAGGGGCAGGTAGCATTAAGGAAGCAGTGTGTCTGCAGAATGACTTAGACAACAACAATAACGGAATAAAACAAGACAACAGCAAATCCATGCACACACACAGGCCTCCACACTTTGCACAGGTCTCCTCCAAGCCTCCTCTCAAATTCACAGCTTTTGGTGCTCTAACCTTCAATCTCTGGCCTAAACTCAGTCTCTTGATGACTCTGATCTTTGACCTTTTGGGCTTTCTACCTCAAAAGCACTGGACTTCAACCTTCAGCTTTACCCTCTGGACTTTGTTGATTTCTGGGTATTGAGCCCAGGACTCACCGATCACTTGGCCTCGACCCAAGGACTCGCTGGTCACTGGTTTGACGTTTTGGCCTCGACTCATGTTAAATGGGAAAAAGTATACCTTTGTGGGCTCAGGAGAAGCAGCAGTGCATCTCCTGCCTTAAAATATTCACCCGCCACCTGCTAATAGGCTTGGAGTCTCTCACCATCCCACATTTGCACCTTGACTCAGTCTGTGGGTTGGCTCAGTGCAGAAGCTGATCTATTTCCCATCCTCAGCAAATGGTAAACTTCAGTCAGTCAGCCTCAGTGAAGGGCTGCCAATTTTTCAAATGTGATCCTTGGCTAGATTTCATACCAGCATGTACCTGGCCAGCTGTCACACCATCGGTTAACCCAAATTTTGGGTGCTCAGCAAATTTACTTTCAAAGAAGCATTTGTCAGATCAATTAAAGAGTGAAACATTCCCAGATCAGTTCTAACACTGCAAATTAACTTATCATGTTGTCGAAGCAATCTGTTCCAAGATCAGAACATGCCATTTCTCAAACTGTGTACAGTGCTAATCCCATTCCACTCCACACGCACATTCCCTTGCTTCAGTTAACTAATCAGTACCAAATACCTCATAAGAGAATGGGTCTCAAAGAAACCCGCTTCAATGCAGTTACATTCAGTGAAATTGGTCCGGTATCATGAAAGATGCAGTCCTGTTTCAGTTTCCTCTAATATCCACTAATCCCAGTGTGGAAGGTAGAGATCGAGGTGGAAACTGATATAAAGGAGCAGGGGGTGTACTGAATCCCTCTTGTTTCAAAGTCTATCAGAACCCTGGGGCTCTCTTCCCTGGAGTCAAATCATTGACTCGAAATGCTAATTCTGCTTTTCTCTCCACAGATGTCATCTGGCCACTTTCCCAGCAGAATGAGTGAAGCAATGAAACCGCAGTGATTCAGTTCACTTTGTGAGAATACTGGAAGCAGATATTACTGAGACAGAAATGCTGTCTCTACAGCTCAGCAGCCCAGTCCCTTGCCACCATTGACCACATCTACAAGGAGCACTGCCTCAAGAAACAGAATCCATTATCAAGGACCTCCACCATCCAGGCCACGCTCTCTTCCCACTGCTGCCGTTGGGAAGGAGTTATAGGAGCAGTTATCACCCTACAACCATAAAGACTTCTCTAACTTCCGTTAATGCCCCTCCTCCCCTTCTTACCCCATCCCTGATATATTTAGTTTCTTTCCCCCCTCTTTTTTCTCTCTCTCTCTGCCCATCACTCTGCCTGTTCTCCATCTCCCTCTGGTGCTCCCCTCCCCCTTTCTTTCTTCCTAGGCCTCCTGTCCCATGATCCTTTCCCTTCTCTAGCTCTGTATCACTTTTGTCAATCACCTTTCCAGCTCTCAGCTTCACCCCACCCCCTCCAGTCTTCTCCTATCATTTTGCATTTGTCCCTCCCCCTCCTACTTTCAAACCTCTTACTATCTTTCCTTTCAGTTAGTCCTGACGAAGGGTCTCGGCCCGAAACAACGACAGCGCTTCTCCTCATAGATGCTGCCTGGCCTGCTGCGTTCTGCCAGCATGTTGTGTGTTACCTTTCTGTAATGGCTTGGTACTGATGGGAAGATGAGATGCTGATCGACTCTCATAGCTATTCCATCCCACAAAGTCACAATGAGCCAAATGTTTTAAAACACTGATTGAATGTAGTTTTGAATAGGAAGTTAACCCATGGAGAGAGAAAACAGTTCATGACTCACATCAGTGAGGGTTTAATAGAATTCAGAACATTGACTGAAAGTTAAAGACAAAAATTCTCAATGATGAAAGTCTGACAGAAACAAAGAAAATGCAGCAAGCTGTTAGCAAGTCAGTGAATATTGATTTAAAGATAAGGATTAGCTTTATTTGTCACCTGCACATCAAAACATACACTGAAATGTGACATTTGAGTCAAATGTTGCCTTGCTTCCGGTGTCAACAATTTGCCCACAAGTTACTAACACAAGTTTGCTATGTGGAACGAAACCAGAGCACCTGGAGAAAGCCCATACAGTCGTGGTGAGAAAGTATAAACTCCTTCCAAACTGCGGCAGGAATCAATCCCTGATCTGCCATCACTGGTACTGTTAGCTAACTGCTGCATTACCATGACATTTCAGGTCCAAGGCCCTTCATTAGGACTGGGAACAAGAGGAACTAATTTAGTTTTCAGGAGCCGAGAAGGTGTGGAGAGATCAGTAGGACAAAGGGAATATTTCTGATAAGGTTAGGACACATGGGTTCATGTGGCATTTGGAAGAACATTATGCTAATCTGTAAAGAGTTGTGACTGTAGAAGAGAGTTTTGGTCAAAACTTTATCAATAACTGAAAGAGAAAAAGAGGCCACTGAGGCAAACAAGCCAGATAGAGAGTGAAGGAGAGCTTCTTCATTCCAGGAACGAACGCAATCTTCCCCACTGAAGTGTTTCAGGCCCTTTCTGTTCTCATTAGTTGGATAGACCATTGATATGATCTGCAAATCCCTGTTCTTCAAGGATCTTAAGGGGAAAAAAAGGATTCTGCCCTTCACCCAGAACTAGGAACATGAAGCAGTTTTAAATGATATATAGGCATGGTGTGGTTGTGACGCTGTGATTTCTTAACTTTTAAAGTTTCTCCACAGTAAAGAAGAATAGACAATGGATATAAATGCTGAAGGTCCCATTGCTTTTTAACTGATGCATCTGTTTTAAAGGTTATAGATGTTGCAAATGGAATATTGTTACTTTTTGTACAGTGTAGTTCTGTATAAAAGATAATTTTTCTAATAATGTTGCAAACATACTTGTTTCCAGCTGTCTGGGGTTACTATTTTATGTTGTGTGAGCACGTGGTAAAACCGTGGAGAGCATTCTGACAGGCGGTATCACTGCTTGGTACTGGAGGTGGGGGGCGGAGCTACTGCACAGGATCGAAAGAAGCTACAGAAAGTTGTAAAATTAGTCAGCTTCATCATAGGCACTAGCCTCTATAGTATCTAAGACATCTTCAAGAAGCAGTGGCTCAGAAAAGCGGTGTCCATTATTAGGGATCCCTATCACCCAGGACATACCCTCATACCCTCATTGTTACCAGGTAGGAGGTGCAGAAGCCTGAAAGCACACACTCAGCAATTCAGGAACAGCTTCTTCCCCTCTATCATCTGATTCCTAAATGGACATTGAACCCATGGACACTACCTCACTTTTCCATTATTTCTGTTTCTGCACTGCTTTTGATTCAATTATTTAATATACATATACTTAATGTAATTGATTTACTTATAATTTTTCTATATTATTTTGTATTGCATTGTACTGCTGCCACTAAGTTAACAAATTTCACAATGTATGCTGGTGACATTAAACCTGATTCTGATTCTGAATGCAAAATTTGGACCAAAGTTCTTAGTAATGCAAGGATTTCAAATCAGACATATTTAATGAAATCAAGGCACAGTAGTAACTCTTAGAAATAGAAAACCTACAGCACAATACAGGCCCTTCGGCCCACAAGGCTGTGCCGAACATGTCCCTACCTTAGAACTACCTAGGCTTTACCCATAGCCCTCTATGTAGCCATCCAGGAGTCTCTTACAAGTCTCTTCACCCCATCTCCCCAGTCAGACAATGTACATGTTTGTAATTTGACCAGATAATAGGATCTTGAAATTGGACTGTGTAAACCAATGTATCTGTGTCGACACAATCTAATTTCTATGGAAATTAGAACATTGAACATTACAGTGTTGTACTGGTCCTGTTGTGCTACCTTTTTAACCTATTCTAAGATCCATCTAACCCTTCCCTCCTACATAGCCCTCCATTTTTCTGTCATCCATGTACCTATAGATGAGCCTCTTACGTGCCCCAAATATATCTGCTTCTAGCACTACCCAAGGTAGGGTGCTTCATGCACACACCAGTCTCTGTAAAGAACTTAGCTCCAACATCCCCACCAATACTTTCCTCAAATTGCCTTAAAATTATGCCCACCCTGTATTATCCATTAACACCCTGAGAAAAAGTCTCTGGCTGTCCTCTAGATTAGGGCTTCTCAACCTGTGGTCCACAGACCCCTTGATTAATGGTAGGGGTCCGTGGCTTAAAAAAGATTGGGAACCCCTGCACTAAATCTACGCCTCTTGTCATCTTGTACGTGTCTATCAAGTCCAACATTAGGGACTGAAGGGCCTGTAATGTGCTACACATTTCTATGTTCTCCTCTCAACCTCCTTCACTCCAGAGAGTAAACCCTTGCTTGTTCAACCCATCTTCTTAAGACATGTCCTTTAGTCCAGGCAGCACCCTGGTAAATCCCATTTAATTTTTGAACAAAATCTCAAGCATGCAGTATGGATCTCAAAATCTATGACTTCCTTCTCAGTACCTCTGTGCAGCCGTCATGTAATATATTTAGGAACCAAAACCTGTGAAATAAAGTCCAGTGATTTACAGCGCATGTCTGTATGGAACTACTTGTGTTTATGTTGCAGTGTTCTGTACCACCTGCAGTAATAGGCTATCAACATCCCCCTGAGGCTTGCTCTCTACAAATCAAAGAGAACCAAGTTCAAGGAGATCTCAGCCCAAGTGGCAACCAACTTCAGACAAATCTGTTTGAGATTATTTGCTTCCCAGCTCCCTTTTTCACGGACCTATGATATCAACTACTATATTCTCAACCTTATCAGTCCCACCCACTTTGGAAGCACAGTGGCCCCAGCAGGCAGGGCTGCTCCCTCACAACACCAAAGACACAGGTTCAATCAAAATCAAAATCAGAATAAGAATCAGATTCAGGTTTAATATCACTGGCATATGTTGTGAAATACAGTATATTGTTTTGTGGCAACAGTTGCAATTGCAATATATAATTTAAAAAACTATAAATTACAATAAGGAATATATATATGAGTGTGTGTGTATATATATACATATGTGTGTGTGTGTGTGTGTGTGTGTGTGTGTATATATATATATATATAAGTATTGCAAAAAGGAAGCAATAAAAAATAAGAAAAAGTAGTGAGGAAGTGTACATGGGTTCGTTGTCCACTCAGAAATCTGAACGCAGAGGGGAAAAGGCTGTTCCTAAAGAATTAAGTCTGTATCTTCAGGCTCCTGTGCCACCTCGATGTAGCAATGAGAAGAGGGCATGTCCTGGATGATGGGGGTCCTTAGTGACGGACGTCGCCTTTTTGAGGCATCACTTTTTGAAGTTGTCCTTGATGCTGGGGAGGCTGGTGCCTGCGATGAAGCTGGCAGAGTTTACAACTTCCTGCAGCTCTCGCCGATCCTGTGCAGTAGCCACTCCATAGCAGATGGCGATGCAATCAGTTAAAATGCTCTCCAGGGTATATCTGTAAGCATCTTTGGTGACATACTAAGTCCCCTAAAACTCATAATGAAATTTAGCCACTGTTGTGCCTTCTTTGTAATTGTATTACTATGTTGGGCCTAGGTATTTTCAGAGATGTTGACACATGGGAACTTAAAACTGCTCACCTTTCTGCTGCTACCTCAATGAGGGCTGGTGTGTGTTCCCTCGACTTCCCCTCCCCAAAGTCCACAATCAGTTCCTTGGTCTTATGGATGTTGAGTGCAATGTTGTTGCTGTGACACCAGTCAACCAGCTGATCTATCTCACTCCTGTACACCTCGTCACTATCTGCAATTCTGCCAAAAATCGTTATTTCATCAGCAAATTTAGAGATGGCATTTGAGTTGTGCCTAACCTCACAGTTGTAAGTGTAAAGAGTAGATCAGTGGCTAAACAGTCGTCTTTGAGTTGTGCCAATGTAGATTGTCAATAAGGAGGAGATGTTATTTCAGATCCACACTGACTATGATCTCCCAGTGGGGAAGTCAAGGATCTAGTTGCAGAGGGAGATACAGAGAGCCAGGTTTTGAAATTTATTGATTAATACTGAGGGTATGATTGTGTTGAACATTGCTGTTTATTGATTATAGCTCAGCTTGACACAGGTATTGCTATTGTCTAGGTGGTCCAAGGCCGAGTAGAGAGCCAGTGAGATTGCATCTGCCGTAGACCTATTCTGGTATCAACAAATTGCAGTGGGTCCAGTCCTTGCTTAGGCAGGAGTTGATTCAGGCCATGATCAAGCACTTCATCACAGATGACGTGAGTGCAACTGGGTGACAGTCAGAAGCAGAAGAAATCAATGTTTGTGCCATTAGGTTAAAGGCTACCTGTAAGGAATCTAATCTGCTCTCAGGATGAGGTTTTTCATTCCAGAACTATGGAGATGTCCTCCTTCTTCAAAGAAAGGAGCTTTCCTTCCTCCATCGCTGAAGCTGCCCTCAACCACACCTCTCCCATTTCATGCACGTCTGCCTCACCCCATCCTCACCTCACACACCACCAGCCTCCACGTTCAGCACATAATTCTCCATAACTTCCGCCACCTCCAACAGGATCCCACCGCCAAGCACATCTCCCCCACCCCCCTCTTCTGCTTTCCACAGGGACTGCTCCCTATGCAACTCCCTTGTCCATTCGTCCCTTCCCACTGGTCTCCCTCCTGGTGCTTATCCTTGCAAGCGGAACAAGTGCTACACCTGCAGCTACACCTCCTCCCTCGCCACCATTCAGGGCCCTAACAGTCCTCCCAGGTGAGGCAACACTTCACCTCTGTGTGTGTTGTGGTGATCCACCATATCCCGTGCTCCCAGTGTGGCCTCCTGCTTATCGATGAGACCTGATGTAGGTTAGGAGACCACGTCACTGAGCGCCTATGCTCCAACCGCCAGAAAAAGTGGAATCCCCACTGGCCACCCATTTTAACACCATGTCCCATTCCCATACTGACATGTTGGTCTATGGTCTTTTCTACTGTCATGATGAAGGTTGGAGGAGCAACACTTTGTATTCCATCTGAGTAGCCTCCAACCTGATGGCATGAACATCAATTTCTTGAACTTCCAGTAAATCCCCAGCCCCCTTCACCAGTCCCCATTCCCTTTTCCCTCTCTTGCCTTATCTCCTTCCTGCCCATCACCTCCCTTTGGTGCTCCTACCCCTTCTCTTTCTTCCAGGGCCTTTTGTCCTCTCCTATCAGATTCCCCCTACTCTAGCCCTGTATCTCTTTCACTAATCAGCTTCTCAGCTCTTTGTTTTACTCCTCCCCTCTCCCGGTTTCACCTATCATCTTCTAGTTCTTCCTCCCCTCCCCCCACTTTCTTACTCTGACTACTTTTTTTCCGGTCCTGATGAAGGGTCTCAGCCCAAAACATCAACTATACCTAGATGCTGCCTGGCCTGCTGAGTTCCTCCAGCATTTTGTGTGATGCTTAGCTACATCACCATCTGATATGGGGTGGCTTCTGCACAGGATCAAGGTAAGCTGCAGAGAGCTGTAAACTTGGTCATCTCCATCATGGACACTAGCCTCCCTCCATAGTATCCAGGACATCTTCAAGGAGCAAAGTCTCTAAAAAGTGGCATCCATAATTAAGGACTTCCGTCACCCAGTTATTGTTTCATTCTTGTTGCTTCCATCAGGAAGGAGGTACAGAAGCCTGAATGCACACACTCAACAATTCAGGAACAGCTTCTTCCCCTCTGCTGTCTGATTTCTGAATGGACATTGAACCCATGAATACTGCCTCACTACCTTTTTAAATTCTATTTTTGCACTAGTTATTTAATTCAACTATTTAATATATATATACTTACTGCAATTCACAGTTTTGTGTCTATTATGTATTGCATTGTATTTTGACTGCAAAGACACAAAGCATTATGACATAAGGTGGTGATATGAAACCTGATTCTGACTTTAAAATTAATTATAAGGCCACAAGACAAAGGAGCAGAATTAGGCTGTTTGATCAATGGAGTCTGATCTGCCATTTGATCATTGCTGATTTATTTTCCCTCCCAACTTCATTCTCCTGCCTTCTCCCCATAAACTTTGACACCCTTACTAATCAAGAACCTACCAACCTCAGCTGTAAATATACCCAAAGATTTGAACTTCATGGCAGTCTCTGGTGATGAATTCCTCTGACTGAAGAAATTCCTCCTCGTCTCTGCTCTGAAGTATCTATGTGAACTGGGGGAAATTGATGTAATGTGGAGACAATAATGTGGGATTAATCTCAGATTGGTGTAAATGAGAGGTTGATAGTTAGCATGGACACAGTGCGAAGAAGAGCCTAGACATCCTTTATAGAAATGTGCTCTAAGATTCTGTATCTGCAACGCCTCATCGGTCCATTGATTGCAAACCTGGATAACAATTACGGGTCCATCCAGTGGCCAGCAACTATCTCTGTGCCTTGCCTTTACACCCATTTGATGAGTCTCAAATCTCGCCAATGTCCAATAGGCTTGGTCACAGCTCTAGTCTTGAATCCCTTTTCTTTCTGGACCCTGCTCTGCAAAGTCAGAGGTTTAGATCATACAAGGCTGGACACTATCTGTGGCCTTGGACCAAAGGCCTTAAAGAGCCACCACCCGGAAACCCCTTAACCAATAACTTGTCTTGTGACATTTTGAAAGCCTCTGTTTTATAAAAGAAAAGCTACTCAAAATGTAAAGATAAATTGTTGCCTACATGAACTTCATGTTAGGGTTATGATGGGTCAGATATAGATTAGTGGTGGCATGGAGTATGGTTATTGTGGGTTACGTTCAAGTTTATTTGAAACCGCTCAAAGATGAGAGCAAAGCATTTGGGCTGCAGATCATGCAAGTGTTTCACAGCTTCAGCGTGAGACACCCATGCAATCCTGATCTCTGTGCAAACACGACATAGACAGTACTATTCTCCTGTGACATTGTGGATTTCCTCTGGGTGCTCCAGTTTCCTGTCACGTCCTGCTAATTTTGTTTTAATTGATTGCTGTAAGTGACTCCTAGTGTTGGTGGTTGGTGGGAGAATTACTCGGGTGTTTTTGGACATGCTTGAGAGAGTACAAGGAAATTAGTAAGAAAGAACATAAGACATAGGAGAAGGAAAAGGACATCTGGCCCATCGAGCCTGTTCTACTATTCAATAATATCATGGTCTCAGCTCCACCCACTTGCCTTTTCCCCATTCCTTTAATTTCCCTGCTATGCAAAAATCCATTTGTGTCTTAAGTAAATTTAAGAAGGTAGCCTCTAATGCTGCCCTGACAGAGAGTTCTAGTGAAGCATTAATCTTTGGGAAAAACAGTTTCTCCTCATCTCACCTACAAGTGGAAGCTATTTTCTCGCCTATATCTGTCCTGTTCATATATTTATAAGTTTCCGTAAGATCCCCTTCTGAATTCCAGTGATTATAGTATGCAGTGACTCAATCTCTCCTCAAGGGCTAAAATCATCACCACTGAATAGTTTGCTGTGAGGGCCAGCAAAGACTTGATAGGGTGAATAGCCTCATATGTTATAAGGAAAGAAAGTAAATAAATTAATATTTAGATACTTGAAGTGAAATACATATTATAGGTTCTTTAGCCTGAATCATTCCTCATTCCTATTTTATATTTATAATAAGCACAGTAATCTTTTTCTCCCATGGTACATTCTTCATAATTCATTTACTTCACACTCAGCCTGCTTGTGTGGGACTCTCAGGAGTTTACCCACTTTAATAGGTCCCTACTTATAAATAATGTACAAAGGAACATAGTAGTCAAACTACAAGTTTGCTGAGTGTTCAGCTTGTATTTATTAAAATAGGCAAATCTGATAACAAAGCATTTTTATTTGTTGAGAATATTTTGTCTACATAAGACTAACTTAATCCATCTTTCTTTCTCCTCCTGCTTAGAAACCTGCCCTTATGTGCTCTGTCAGTTGCATCCAGCAATATTGAACTTAAATCAGCACAGATTAACTGGATCTTATACTTAATCTGCCATGGAAGGAGGCCATTCATCCCACAGGATCCACACTTGCTCCCAGGATTCTATCCTATCCATTCTATTCTACTTTTCCTGCTTTCCCTGACGTTTACTCTGTATTGCACATGTCTATTTGTTTACCTATTATTATTTTTGAAATTGTGGTCACTTCTACTTTACAAAAGGACCACTCAACAATCTTATGGCCAAAAGAACACCTTTATCTGGGACGGCAAATGATATTTACAATACAGAGGCTTCCAGGGACCTCGTGCGGCCTGGGTGGTGGAACTATATACAATGCACACTGGCAGCAAAAAAGAGCGGAAATAAAACCCCGCCAACCCCGGATCCCGCCTCTTGTTATCACAGCTTCCTGAATAATATTAACTTACTTTTAATAATACTCACATTACAACACTTCTCCCCCTTTAAAATCCAACATTCCCCAAAAATAGAAGAACTGGGAAATAAAAACAGTGGTATCATTAGCAACAGGTTACCAATACAAAACACTTAAAAAATACGTGGCAAATTCAACATTCAATCTAACAGCAAGAAACTATCGAATCAAAGATTCAGTCTGTCAGGAGGTTTGCGAGGGCGCTGCGATCTACGCGCTACCCCTGGTGATCCAGCAGGCACCACTGGTGAGGATGTTTTGGTGGATCTGGTGTTGGGGACACAAGAGGGGTCTGTGCGCCCGTGTGAGAATGTCCATCCTCCTCAGGGGACCCCGACCCCTCTGCCAGCGTCTCTCCCTCTGGTGGACATGCTTTCCTGGTTTGTGTTAAGTGGTCATTGCTCCTTAACTGTTTTGGACTACTGAGCTTCTTTGAAATCGGTGGCAAGCTATTCTCAGCATTATTGGGACAAACAGCATCTGCAGGTTTGCTACCTAGCTTGGAACGCACAGAAGAAGGAACTTTGGTTTTTGAAACATTGTCACAACCGTGGCTCTGAATAGACCCAATTGCAAATTTTTCATAGAGTTCCTTGTTATAACTTGGAACTATCTGGAGTTCAACAGCAGGAAATTGCAATGTGTTTTGGAAAACCTCTTGTGCCTGAACAAAGGTCTTGTCTGTTAAATCACAGTCATTGATTTTGATGATACGTTCATTCTCCTGGAGCAGGTTCTCTTTTCTTGAATGGCCATTCTCTTCAATACCAGGAATACTCAGGCCAAGGAATCTTCCACTCAGCGTAGAGTTAAAGGGCACCACATGGATTCCCAGGGGGTTGCTGTCTCCAGAAAATTCTACTTTCTTTGTCAAATCATTTAGAGTACTTTTTGAATGCTGGTCTGGTGGTCCTGGGGGCTCTGTTCTTACATCATCTGCGGGTGCCCCGTTTGCTACTGTTACAATTGGCTTCACATGCAGGTTCCTGTTCGCAGGATCATCAGGCTGAGATGCACCTTGCTGTAACTGGGCAGGTGGTACAAGAGCCGGGTCACTGCTTCGCCGTACTAGAAGTGGCGTGTTGGCTTTCAGTGCCGAGGGGGTGACTTCAATTTCTCCTGTAGTAGGCTGAAGAGCCACAAGCTGTGCTGCGAGCTCACTCCAAACGTGTCTGGACTATGTCTGTCACTCACATTGCCCTCAGCGACTTCATCTGCACGCTGCGCCTTTTGTTCTTCATATACTGCAACAAGCGTTTTGTCTGCCTTCAAAACTGGAACAGTGGGAGCCGCCCACCTTGAAAACTGGACGGGCTCAATGATGCCCAGTCCCTGTAAACGTTCCAGCTCCTCCTCGACCTTGCCTTTCGTGGCATAGGGCACCGACCTGAGCTTAAAAAAGTGGTGTGGCCTCAGGATCGACATGGAGTTTCACATTCACGCCCTTCAGTGTGCCCAGCTCGTCCCTGAAAACGTCACTATACCGCTGCAGAATGTCCTCCGTCGTGTGTGCATACTTAATTTCACGCCAGTTGTGCCGGATTTTGCGAAGCCAATTGCGGCCCAAAAGACTGGGCCCACTGCCCTTCACTATCACCAGCCTGGCTTCAGCCTTCTGGCCCCCAGCTGAAATATCCACGTATAACACACCTAAATGAGGTATGGGCTGCCCCGTATAGGTCTTGAGTTTGAGCTTAGATGGTCTTATGGGAGACAGGTCAGACCCCCATGTCCTCCTGTAGGTCTCCTCACCAATGACCGATGCAATATTCCCTGAATCAATCTCAAAAGTAACTACGGTATAATATGGTTCAGGTGGTTCCTCATCCGTTTCCACCCCAAACATGTTGTAGGCACACACTGCCTCTCCGTCTGCTTCTCCTCGGTGGTGTGTGGCTGCCTGAGTCTGTTGAGCTTTCCCCTGCTCAGGCTTAACCTCACCCTTTATGCTCCTGCACTTTTTAGCTAAATGTCCCGTTTTGCTACAAGCATGACAAGACAGTGTCTTTGAATTTGCAAACATTTGCATAGTGTGTTCCTTCACACCAAAAACATTCCACCCGCTTTGCCTGTTTACCAGACTCCCTCCTGACTTGGGGCACTGCCGCCAACTGTGACCCCCCCATGTCCTTTGTGTATATCCTTGGCATTATTAGCAGCTACTCCATGCCTTGGGCAATCTCGAGGGCTTTCTTGAAAGTCAATGATGGGGTTTCCCCCAACAAGCGGCTTTGTATGGCGTCATTATTAATGCCGCACACTAATCTGTCACGGAGCATGTCATCCAACACGGCTCCGAAATCGCAATGCACCAACAGCCGTCGAAGCTCGGCCACAAAATCACCCACAGACTGACCTGGCTTCCGGACATGGCTGTGAAACTTGAACCGTTGGACTATCACAGAAGGCTTCGGATTGTGGTAGTTCCCCACGAGCTTGACCAGTTCGTCGTATGGAATTTCTTCTGGTTTCAGCGGTGTAGCTAAGTTCCTTATCAGCTTGTACGTCTTTGCCCCACACACACTAAGGAGAATAGAGCGCTTCTTAGCCTCCTCAGTAATTCCATCAGCACAGAAAATGTGTCCCAACCTTTCCTCATACTTCAGCCAGTCCTCGTCTCGCCCCACAAATTCACCGATAATCCCAAACGTAGCCATCCAAACGCAAAGCTCCTCGTCCGCTCACAGCTCCTTTTCAAAACAGGCCGACACATCCACAAAACCAGGTCACCTCGTCGCCAAAAATACGTGGTAACTTCTACTTTACAAAAGGACCACTCAACAATCTTATGGCCAAAAGAACACCTTTATCTGGGACGGCAAATGATATTTACAACACAGAGGCTTCCAGGGACCTCGTGCGGCCTGGGTGGAGGAACTATATACAATGCACACCGGAAGCAAAAAAGAGCGGAAATAACACCCTGCCAACCCGGGATCCCGCCTCTTTTTACCAACAGCTTCCGATTAGTACTAACTCACTTTTAATAATACTCACATTACAACATAAATTAACATACACTAGGTGTAATTTACTGCAGACAATTAACCTAACAGCACAACTTGTGATGTTTGCTGTTGCTGGAGCATTACAAAGGAAGTTCACAGTCTTATGAGAAAACGTGCAAACTCTGTATAAACAGCACAAAACATCAGAGTAGAATCCTAGTTCCTTGCTGCTTACCCACCATGCATGTTCCAACTAATGCATTACTATTTCTACAGATGTGCTTGACCAGTTTTATTCCAGCAGTCTCTATTTTCACTGAGACTTGGTTGGCCTCTGGGCTTTTTGTCGGGGGTGGGGGGGGGGTGTCTGATGACTTGATGCTCCATACAGAAATCTTTCTCTCCAGTCAGTCAACAGAACTGATAACAATATTTATCTTGAAATGTTGGCTTCCCGCATGATGACACAATGTTTGCAATTTCTCAAAATGAAGCATGCATGCTGCAAGAACTAGGCAAAGTTCAGACATGGGCTAAAGAACCTCAGTTGTAGCGAGAGCTAGGCCTCAAGCTTTGGTGTCAGCTGTTTACAACTGCCCAGGAGAGAGGCATTAGAGTTGATGTGCCCCACCAGAGGCAGTGTGGTGCGGTGTCCAAGCTGGGGTTAGTGCTGCCCCCCAGTGTTCACTTGGCAGAAGACAAGCTCTATTGTGTTTGTAGACTGCTGTAACATTCATGGATTTTGGATCTTGGACTACATTTTTTTGTGTCACTGTATTTTACTGAAATCTTATAGGTGCTTGCGCTGTAAGTGACTGCTGCTATTCTGTTTTGCCTCTTGCCCCTGGAGTAATGGTGTTTTGTTTGGCTGTGGAATGACAAATAAACTTGAACTTGAACTTCACATTCAGTGGTATTATATTCATTGTGTCTCCTAGCATCCTGAGCAGAAGCTCAACAGGGCTAGCTATATAAATGCAGTGAATACTAGAGCTTTTCAGAGGGTGGGGATCCTGTGTCAAGTAACACACATGACACTTTTCACCATCTACAAGGTGCATAGCAGTAGCATGGTGAAATTTCCCCCCCCCCCCCCCCCCCGATTGCATGGTTGAGAGCAGTTTCTGCAAATCTAAAGAAGCTCATCTGACTGGATCACCATACAGCTCCGAAACTGGTCACTTCCTAAGGTTAAAGAAAATCTGCTTTACTTGTCACGTGTCCATTGAAACCTTCAGTGAAATGCATCATTTGTGTCAAGTCAAATCAGAGAGGATTGTGCAAGTGTCACAATGCTCCCAGTGCTAACATAACATGCCCACGACTCACTAACCCTTACCCGGAATGTGGGAGGAAACCAGAGCACCAGGAGGAAATCTATGCAGTGGCAGGGAGTATGCACAAATCCTTTACAGACAGTGGCAGGAATAGAACTCCAACTCTGCAGTCAGTCTGAATCAGACTCAGGTTTAATATCGCTGGCATATGTTGTGAAATATGTTGTTTTGGGGCAGCAATACATTATTGCAGTATATAATATTAAATATATAAATTACAGTAAGATATATAAAATTAGCAGAAGTTTCATGGAAGTCACTAAAAAGTATAAAAAAGACAAACTACTGGTTAACTGAGTGACAATTTATGTGTTTAAATCAACACTATCAATACCTCTAAATTACAATAAAACGGTGTATTTGTTCCTAAAGTTTATTAATGGAGGAATTCAACTGCTGTGTTCTTTTGACTGAATGTAAATGAACAAAATCAGGGCAGACATCCAATGCAGGTAATGGACTCTCTTCATGCAATGCATTAGATGACTGCATCCTCCTAATCTTCAAACGGATCTGGGGTTGAGAGGGTAAACACCTTTAAGTTGCTCAGCATTCACATCACCGAGGACCTCACATGGTCTGTACACACCAGCTGTGTGGTGAAAAAGGCATAACAGCGCCTCTTTCACCTCAGACGGTTGAGGAAGATTGGTATGGGCCCCCAAATCCTAAAGATTTTCTACAGGGGCACAAATGAGAGCATCCTGACTGGCTGCATCACTGCCTGATATGGGAACTGTACTCCCCTCAATCACATGACTCTGCAGAGAGTGGTGCAGACAACCCAGTACATCTGTAGTTGTGAACTTCCCATGATTCAGGATATCTACAAAAACAGGTGTGAGAAAAGGGCCTGAAGGATCATTGGGGACCTGAGTTACCCCAACCACAAACTACTCCAGCTGCTACAATCAGGGAAACAGCACCGCAGCATAAAAACCAGGGCCGACAAGCTCCAGGACAGCTTCTTACACCAGGCCATCAGACTGATGAACTCACGCTGATTTGTGTGTACTTCTATGTTACATTGGCTGTTCTATTTATCGTAAATTATTATATATTTTTATTTTTATATATTATGTTCTTATGTACATAGTAAGGGAATTAAGGGTTATGGGGAAAAGGCAGGTAGATGGAGCTGAGTTTACGGACAGATCAGCCATGATCTTATTGAATGGCGGGGCAGGCTCGATGGGCCGGATGACCTACTCCTGCTCTTATTTCTTACGTTCTTATGTTCTAAATACTATGATTGCTCATTGCACATTTAGATGTAGACGTAACGTAAAAATTTTTATCCCTGAAAGATAAAATGTGAAAGATAAAATGAGATGTGAAAGATGTAAGAAATAAAATCAATTCAATTCAATTCAATTCATTATAGAACTCAAGATGATTGTCAATACCTTCATAATTTATAGCTGCAGAAATTATGGAGGCATTAGTAACGATCTTTCAAAAATCATTGTATTCTGGCATGGTGCCAGAGGACTGGAAAATTGCAAATGTCACTCCACTCTAAGAAAGGAGGAAGGCAGCAAAATGGAAATTATAGACCAGTTAGCCTGACCTCCGTGGTTGGGAAGATGTTAGAGTCAATTGTTAAGGATGAGGTTATAGAGTACTTGGCGACATGGGACGAGATAGGACAAAGTCAGCTTGGTTTCCTTAAGAAAAAATCTTGCCTGATGAACCCGTTGGAATTCTTTGAGGAGATTACAAGTAGGATAAAAGGGATGCAGTGGATGTTGAATATTTGGACTTTCAGAAGGCCTTTGACAGGCTACCACACATGAGGCTGCTTACCAAGTTAAGAGCCCATGGTACTACAGGAAATTTACTGGCATGGTTAAAGCACTGGCTGATTGGTAGGAGGCAGCAAATGGGAATAAAAGGATCCTTTTCTGGTTGGCTGCCAGTGACTAGTGGTGTTCCGCAGGGGTCGGTGTTGGGACTGCTTCTTTCTATTTTGTATATCAATGATTTAGATGATGGAATAGATGGCTTTGTTGCCAAGTTTGCAGATGAAATGAAAACTGGTGGAGGGGCTGGTAGTGTTGAGGAAACAGGAAGGCTGCAGAAGGACTCAGACAGATTAGGAGATTGGGCAAGAAAGTGGCAAATGAAATGCAATGTTGGAAAATGGATAGTATTGCACTTTGGTAGTAGAAGTAAATGTGCAGACTACTTTCTAAACAGAGAGAACATCCAAAAATCTGAGACACAAACAGCCTTGGGCTTTTGTGCAGAACACTCGAAAGGTTAACTTGCAGGTAGAGTCAGTGGTGAGAAAGGCAAATGCTATGTTAGCATTTATTTCATGAGGTCTAGAATACAAGAGGAGAGATGTGACGCTGAGGCTTTATAAGGCATGGTGAAGCCTCACCTTGAGTATTGTGAACAGTTTTGGGCTCCTCATCTAAGAAAAGATGTGCTGGCATTGGAGAGGGTTCAGAGGAGGTTCACATGGATGATTCTGGGAATGAAACGGTTATCATATGAGGAATGTTTGATCTCTCTGAGTCTTTACTTGCTGGAATTTAGAAGGATGAGGAGGGATCTTATTGAAACCTTTTGAATGTGGAAAGGCCTAGACAGAGTAGATATGGAAAAGATGTTTCCCATGCTGGAGGAGTCTAGGACAAGAGGGCACAGCCTCAGGATAGAGAGGTGTCCATTTAAAACAGAGATGCAGAGAAATTTCTTCAGCCAGAGGGTAGTGAATTTGTAGAATTTATTACCATAGGCAGCAGTGGAGGCCAGGTCTTTGGGTATATTTAAGACAGAGCTTGATAGGTTCTTGATTGGACACAGCATCATTGATTATGGAGAGAAGGTTGGGGAGTGGGGTTGAGTAAGAGAAATTAGGATCAGCCATGATTGAATGGCAGAGCAGACTTGATGGGCCAAATGACATAATTCTGCTCCTATGTCTTATGAAATTATGGTCTAATTCCTAACTTGCTGAAGTAGTGAAATTCTTTCATTTTCACTCCTGGCTGTTTCTGGTGTCTTCGAGCCCGAATGCTTAAAACTGTGGTGAGGAAAACTGTTCTGAATTGTCTTATCAACATAAAAATCACTGCTTTGTGAACACAAACATACACAATTGACGCTATTTAAAAACTGATAGTCTTAAGCAAGGCTTAGCATCTAATGACCACACAAGTACTAGTCACTGTCACTGTCGCAAGTTAGAAACTGTTCGGTAACAGTCCCCTGTCCTAATTAAGTAGCATAGTGTCCAGATAAACAAAGGGAATCCTGGCTATTTCCTTAATTTACTTTTTGTTCTTTAAGAGTTGTCCCAAATAAACAGCTGCCCCGATGACCCAACTAACCAGAATATCAACTGTATATACTATATATATATATATATATATAAGGAAGTGGTGCAAAAAGAAAGGAAGCAGTTTTTTTTATTGTGCAGTGATGTATATGGATTCATTGTCCATTCAGCAATCTAATGGCATTTGTTCCTAAAAAGCTGAGTGTGCTGAGTGTGTGTCTTCAGGCATCTGTATTCCTCCTTGATGGTAGCCATGAAAAGAGGGCATGTACTGAGTGATGGGAATCCTTAACGAAGGCTGCCACCCTTTTGATGATTCGTCTTTGAAGATGTCCTTGCTGCTGGGGAGGCTAATGCCCATGTTACAACTTTCTGCAGCTTTTTTTGATCCTGTGCAGTGGCCCCTCCATATCAGATAGTGGAGCGATCACCTAGAATGCTGTCTACATTGCATCTGTAGAAATCTGCAAGAGTCGCTGGTGAAATGCCAGTTCTCCTTGGACTTCTAACAGAATATAGATGCTGTTGTGCCTTCTTGGTAACTGCATCAATATGTTGGCTTCAGGAGAGATCTTCAGGGATGTTGACATCCAAGAACTTGAAATTGCTCACCTTTCCACTGCTGATATGGACTGGTGGGTGTTCCCTCCTTCCTGAGGTCCACAATCAATTCCTTGGTCTTGCTGATGTTGAGTGCAACAGCTGATCTCACTCACTCCTGTCCACCTCCTCATCACCATCTGAAGTTCTGTCACAATAGTTGTGTCATGGACAAATTTATAGATGGAGTTTGAGCCGTACCTAGCCACATAGTTGTGGGTGTAGAGAGAGTAGAGCAGTGGGCTAGGCACACATCCTTGAGGAGCACCAGTGTTGATCGTCAGTGAGGAGGAGATATTCACCTTCATTAAAGATGTTCTAACCTCGGCCACTGAGACAGAGGTTACAGAGACACCAGATGCTGGATGGATTCGGACAGGTGTAGTTCTATTCTCCCTTTAAAGGTGTGCATAAAAGGCACTGAGCCCATCTGGGAGTGAAGCATCACAGTCATTCATGATATTAGGTTGTCCCTTGTTAGCAATAATAGCCTGACATGCATCCAAATCCATCTATAACTTCAATTGGAACTGTTTTTTATGCTCTTAAACAAGCCTTCCTTAGGTCATGCCCAGACTTCTTATATAGTTCTTGCTCACCAGTCTTGAATGCCACAGATCTAGCCCTGAGCAGACTATGAATCTCCTGGTTCATCCACAGCTTTTGCTTTGGGTATGTCCAGTATGTTCTCAAAGGCACCCACACAGGTCTTGATGAAGCTGGTGATAACTGTGGTGTATTCATTCAGATTCGGAGACAAATCCCTGAATATTGTCCAGTCTACCAACTCAAAGCAGTCCTGTATCACTCATCTGCCTCCCTTGACTAGACTTTCTTGGTCCTCGACAGTGGTGCTGCTGTCTTAAGTCTCTGCCTATACGCTTGGGAGTAGAGGTTCAGAAGGTTCATTGAACTTTACAAAGTACAGGCGTGGGATAGCACGGTAAGCATTTAAATGGAGGTATAAGTTCAACAGGCGATACATTGGTGGTAGTTGTTCAAAGACTTCTTCAAGCTGGCCTGGCTGAAATCCCCTGCAGTGATAGGGAAGGCACTAGGGTGCACTGTTACAAGACTGTTGATCAAGGTGCTCAGCTCCTCTAATGCCTGTCGGACGTTGGCCAGAGTTGGAATGTACACTGCTACCAGGATGATGGCAGAAAACTCCCTTGGCAGATAAAATGAATGACAGTTGCCTGTTAGATTTTCCAGGTCGGATGAGCAGGACTGAGACAGAACCATTATGTCTGTGCACCATCATGAGTTAATCACAAAGCATACTCCCACTCCTTTATCTTTAAAAGACTCAACTGACCGATGCTGACCACTTTGCTACTGTGCCATTCTACACCACTGGGACAATGGGTTACAGTGTGCACCATCCACTAAATATTAACCTGCCTTACCTTCTGACAACACCATCACAACTACCGCTAAGAGTTTCAGCCACTGAACATTCATAATATCTAATGCTGCAAAGGCAAGTATTGAATTTACCTTTAGAGATATGGAAGCCATTTCCAGCAGCTTAAAATCCTCTTTTAACTAATCAGATCTAGAAGGAACAGAGCAGACAACAGATGGGGATCAGGGAATGATATTCGTACGGATGGCTTCAGATTTCAATCACAAAATCCAATTCTGACATAAAAATGTTGTCTTCCAACAGATGGCAGTCTGCCTCCTGAACATTATGCACAGGCTGACAGCCTGTGAGTCATTTTTATGAGCTGTATATTTGGGAGAAAACACTGTGCTCATGTTATTTATTGCACTTCACATCACCCTGGTGGGTCCCTGGGGCTGCAGTAATCCTTCACACTTCCACAGGATCCATTGAACGGGTGGCGTCCATTCCACGGCACTTCTGCAAGTGGAGCTCGAGGTGGCCAGGCCTCAGGTGCAGAAATGGACCTCTGAGCATTCCACCATGACGGTATGTTTCTGAACGGCTGCTAATTAAAACAGGTCTAAATAATGTGAAGTACATACTTCAAAAATAAATTTAAATAAAAAGAAATGTGTTTTAAATACATTAACCAACTGTGGGTACATTAAAACATAAATATAAATAAAGAAACAAGCAAAAAATTATACCGCGATTACCATTTTAACCAACATTGGTAATCCCATCCCACTAAATGGGTGGGTGTTTAAGCTGAGGTGCGTTGATCCTAGGTTTAGTGAGTTCAATAGCAGAGCTTGGGGTTGGATACGCTTACCTCTGCCCCCGGTTTATTTCTGACCTCTATGTTGCTCTAGACAGGCAGAGGTTTCTGTGGACGTCCCGAGCATGCCAGGCCAGAGCGGCCATAGGTCCCTGTAAAACTCCATTCTCTTCTCATTTTCAAAAATCCCATGTGATAACAGCGAGGCTTATAATTTCCATCCATTCATTTCTAGCTCTGTGGGAAAGGAAGCAATGGTTTAGGACGAGTTAAGTTCAGAACAGACTAAGTCTGTGGGATGCATCATATCAATAAACAATGAGGCCGGATGTATCTGGTTTGCACATTTGTAGAAATTTACATTAGTTCCATGCATTTTTTTCGTCAATGCTGGAAAATATGAACTGGTGTAAAACAAGTGCAAGTACAATGTACTAATTGTTTCCAATTTGTTTTATAATGGTAGATAACATTTCCTTTAGGGAAATAGGATCTGTTTTACTATTTGCAAAATCAGCATAGTTACAGGCATCAAGTGTGAGACAGTGCTGCTCCTTCTCAACACTGCTGCATCGCTTAATTGATTGGCAAGCACAGAGTCATGGGGAACTACAGCACAAAAACAGGCCCTTCCGCATATCTGACCCACGCTAATCTGAGCACCTCCACTCCATCCACCAGAAGCAGAACCTGCCAGAGGTCAAACAATTTAACTCCCATTCTCACTCCTATTACAACATATCGGCCCATGGAGTCCATGATGAGGGCACCCTCTGGATGGAGGAGAAGTACCTTATATTCTGTCTGGGTCGCCTCCAACCTGATGGCATGAATATTGATTTCTCCTTCCGGTAAAATAATCCCTCTCCCTCCTCTCTTCTTCTATTCACCATTCTGTCCTCTTACCTCTTCTATCAACTCCTCCTTGGTCCCCTCCTTCTTTTCTTTCTCCTATGGTCCACCCTCCTCTCCCATCAGATTCCTTTCTCTGCAGCCCTTTATCCTTCCTACCCTCCTGGCTTCATCTATCACCTTCTAGCTATCCTCCTTCCTCCTCCCCCCACCTTATTATCCTGGCAGATTTGGATGTACATGAATGGGAGGGGTATGGAGGGTTATGGACTGGGTGCAGATATGAAGTGCGCTGCACTCATCATACCTACTTTATTGTCGACCTAGAAAACTTCAACCAGTCCAGAAACCACGGCCTTTTGTGAAAATCTGCATTTAGATAAGCACAAAACAAATAAACTAGTAAAGTTTGCAGATGACACAAAATTAGGGGGATGGGTTGATAGCATTCAGGCAGTCAGATCTAAATAAACTCAAGTTGTGGGCAGATAAAAAGCAGATGAAATTTAATATAAGTAAATGTAAAATATTACATATAGAAAGAAGAAATATTAGATATAAAATACAATGTGGGGGGGGGTGGTATTGAGTTAGAAAGTGCTCTGTATGAGAAGGATTTGGGTGTCCTGGCAGACCCATCACTATCAACATCCAGACAATGCACAGAAGAGATTAGGAAGGTGTGGTGAACTACATATACCTGTCTGGACACGCCCCCTGCTGACTGCTCCTGTGGCTCCTCCCACAGACCCCGACACAAAGGCAATTGGGGCCTGAGCCCTGCCTCTCAGTCTCCAGGATGTAGTATGGTGGTCAACTACTGCTTGTTCCTTCTTCCAGTCAATAAAAGCCGATATCTCGCCTTCACGTCTCAGAGTTATTGATGGTGCATCAGAAGGCTAATAGAATGTTGGGTTATATAACATACTCAGTGGAGTTCAAGTCTAGAGATGTTCTCCTTAAACTGTATACTACACCTCTGAGGCCACACTTTGATACTGTGTACAATTTTGGTCTCCATATTTTGTGAAGGATGTGAAGGCACTAAAGAGAGTTCAAAGAGCAACAAGACCAATTACATGTCTACCAGGCATGAACTATGAAGAAAAATTGAAAGAGTTAAATCTTTTTAGCCTAAGTAAACTAGAATGAGAGGAGACATGATAGAAGTGCTCAAAATCATTAAGGGTATAAATAAGGTGGATACCAGCTGCTACTGCAAAATTAACGAGGAAATGGGTAGAGACTGGTTAAAGGGAGATTTCAGACTAATGTCAGGAAGCATTTCTTTACTCAGCAAGTTGTGGACGTATGGAACAAACCACATAACTGTGTAGTTGAGAGTAGTACCTTAGAGACTTTCAAATCTGAACTTGATAGTTATTTCAACACATCATGTGAACAGGAATTTGGCAAACTTTGTTGGGCCAAATGGCCTGTACTGGTCAAAAACTTTCTAATGTTCTAATGCCCTCAGAAACAATCACAAGCAGTTACTATTAATGCATGTTCACTGCTAATAAATAGGAAAATGAAGTATAAGTCCTCATCTGGCTACAAACACCCGACTTATCGACAGCCCTATTTATGATTAAAATTGGGTGCATGTTCAGGTCTGGTAGAGGCATTTGAAACCATTCATTTCTGACACAAAAAGTAATAGAAGGAGATAGAATTGTAAATGATTTGTAGAAGATAGAGGTGCTTAAACAGCAACAGTCTATAGTCAATATGGAGTGACAACGATGCAACAGCTGAAGCGATGGATTTGTCTGGGTAAATTCTGGAATATCACGGATTTGGGAGTGACTCCACAAGTTCAAAAGGAAATGTCCAACAAAGCCGCACTGAAAAGGGAGAACATGAGCAAATCTCACCATTGCAAAGGAAAGGGACCCGAGGAGCTGAAAAGTGAACCCTATTGCAAACTGAGCATTCACGGGCTGTATAGTTCAAGTTCAAGTTTAATTGTCATTCAATCAAACACAAGAATACAGACAAATGAAACAGCATTCCTCTGGGGCCACAGTTCAATACACAGAACACTCACACACTGCACATATAATTATGATAGCAGAAAAACAGTTACAAAAAAATACAAAAAAACATAAAAATATAATATAGCCGAAGTCCATGATTGTCATGGCCATTGATGGTGCATGAATGTTGTCCTGGAGACACATTACTGCAAGAACGAGCCACTGCAGTTGATGATCCTCTTGCATGTTAACCATGCACCAGTATTTGAACATAATGGTGAATTGCCCCTGACCGTTCTTTTGGATTTGGCAAGATCATTAAATGCTGCAGATGTAGCCACTGGGTGGTGCCCTAGGCATGCATATCCCTTCCTAGCCTGTGACATGCAGTTGCTCTGCTTGTTAGAAAGCCAGTGATAATGCAGAGGGTAGAGAACCCCTCCTGGAGCACTTCACCCAGTAAACCAGTGTTTGAGGTGATCCTGATCCCAGTCACTGATGAGGAACACCTGCCAAAACTCAAGAGAACATCAGTTGTACTGTACTAAAATTGCAACCTTAAACCACTTTTTATAATGTTGTTCACATTGACTTATGCACATTTATTCTATATCTGGACCTCAACCTCTCACTTTATTTATTATATAATCTTTATTCTTTATATTTGTTGAAAATTATTTTTCGTTCCATGTCATATTCTAACCAACACATCTCAGCAAATTCCTATTACGTGTAAATGTATATGGGAAATGAAATTGATCCTTAATCCTTAATTGTGCTACTTTCCATGGGTTTCCAAATTGGGCAAATCATCAAGAGAAACATTACCCGCTCTTCCCGCATCCACTCTTGCAAATTGAAATTAATCAGTAAAATGAAACTAGTTACTATTGATTAATATTTTTTAAAGTATTTCATTATTATTATTATTTGACATTCAGGGATATTAACCTGGAGGAACTCCGCAAGACGGCCGAGGGTATAAACAGTTGATGTTTCAGGTCGAGGTGATGAAGGGTCTCTGCTCGAAATATTGACTATTTTTCCTCCTCCACATGACTTGCTGAGTTCCTTCAGCATTGTGTGTGTGTGTGTTGCACAAGATTTCCAGCATCTGCAGAATCTCTAATGTTAGGGAGATTAATCTATATCTTTTCTGACAAATCCAAACTGGGTTAATCCCTCTGCTTCCTGCTGGCCTGAAGTATCCTTGAAAAAGATTACTCGAATATTCAGGATTTGGGAATTACTCCACAAGTTCAGAAGGAAATGTCAACCAAATGGAAACAAAATTGCTGTTGAAAGGAGAACGCACGAGCGAACTTTACATCACTGCAAAAATACTACAGACACTGGAAGTCTGAAATGGATAAAAAGATACTAGGGTCACTCAGCAGGCTTGGAGGCAGGAAATTAAGGTTAAAGGTTCTGGCTAAGCAACAGGAAACAGAGGGTAGTAGTGAAAATGAAACGAACACTGGAGATTCCCCAGGGCTCTGCAAGGATCTTGAAAAATACTGACAAACTTTAAAAATCTTCAGAAATCCCTGGCCCACATCCCAGAAAAAGAAACATTATTTCTTCTGAGTGACTTCAATGGCAAAGCATGATTGCTAGCCAAGTAATTGGTAAAATAATTCTAACAGGATCCTTCTCCTGACTAAAGGTTTGATGTACAAGCTTGTCATAACCAAAACTGTTTTGTCAGGGAGAGAAGCATGTAAAAGATAGAAACTAAGGAAACTTCAAGGCATCGTCCTCATTCCAAGCCCTAGAAACTGTTACATTATAGAGTTATCCAAGTGCGAGACTGCAAAGCTCTCTACATTACTGCATCGTGACAGTGCTCATAGTGTCTTAAGTCTGTGAGGGAAGTCCCTCATAATTAGCACATGCAAAGAGACTCTCGACTTTCCTACCATAGTGAGGGCACATAACGTAGCAGAAATTAATGGGAAGTTCGAGGATTGGGAAACTTTATAAAAAAGCAACTGAAATTGCGATAAGGAGAGAAAAGATGAAATATGAAGAGGATACCAGATGTTTTTGTTTTCAGAAATACCTAAAGGGTAAAAGAGAGGCAAGAATGGATTTTAGACCACTGGAAATTGATTCTGGAGCGATAGTAATGGGGCACAGAGAAATGCAGGACAAACTTAATAAGTATTTTGCATCAGTCCTCACTGTGAAAGAAATAAACAGCATGCCAGAAATTCGAGTGACAGGGGGCAGAATTGAGTGTAGATGCTATTACTAAGGCAAAGATGCTTGGGAAGTTGAAAGCTCTGAACGCAGATAAGTCAATTCAACTGGTTGGACTACATCCCCAGGGTTCTGAAAGAGATCACTGAAGAGATTGTGGAGGCATTTACAATGATCTTTCAAGAATCACTAGATTCTGGATCAGTTCCAGGGGACTGGAAAATTGCAAAATTGCTTCACTCTTTAAGGAGGGAGGGAGGAAATGGACAGGAAATTATAAGCCAGTTAGCCTGACTCAGTGATTGGGAAGATATTAGAGTCCATTATTAAGGATGAGGTCCGGGGTACTTGGAGGCACATGATAAAACAGGCCAAAGTCAGCATGGTTTTGTTAAGGAGAAATCTTGTCTGACTAATCTGTTAGAATACTTGGATTTTCAGAAAGCCTTTAACCAAGTGCCACATATGAGGCTGCTAAACAAGACGAGAGCCTATGGTATTACAGGAAATATACTATCATGGATACAAGATTCAGAAACCGGAGTTGCAAAAGGGCTTGAAATTCATTGTGCAGGATTCCATAAAGGTTAACTTGCAGGCTGAATCAGGAGTAAAGAAGGTCAACGCAACATTAGCTTTCATTTTTAGGAGGACCAGGATATTAAAGCAAGTCTGTAATGCTGAGGCTTTACAAGGCATTGGTCAGACCACACTTTGGAGTATTGTGAGCAGTTTTGGGCCCCATATCTAAGAAATTATCCAGAGGAGGTTCACAAAAGTGATCCCAGGAATTAAAGGGTTAATATCTGAGGCGTGTTTGATGGCTCTGGGCCTGTACTCGCTGGAATTTAGAAGAACAAGGGGGGATGTCACTGAAACTTATTAAATATTGAAAAGCCTAGATAGAGTGAATGTGGAGAAGATGTTTCCTATAGTGGGAGAGTCTAG
The DNA here is from genome assembly GCF_030144855.1 of Hypanus sabinus. Taxonomy (NCBI): domain Eukaryota; kingdom Metazoa; phylum Chordata; class Chondrichthyes; order Myliobatiformes; family Dasyatidae; genus Hypanus; species Hypanus sabinus. The sequence goes on from NC_082719.1 coordinate 82,478,992, forward strand.
AACCAGAGGGGTCGGCCTCAGAATGGAAGGATATCCCTTTGCTGATGAGGAATTCCTTTATCCATTGGAATTCATTGCCAGAGACAGCTATGGAGGCCAAGTCATTGGGTATAGATTCTGCCTCTCTGATAGAACCTCTGATAGCAGAGGTTGATAGATTCTTGATTAGTAAGGATAATTGGTAGCTTGTAAATAAACATTAAGTTGATACTCAAAAACATTGACCCAATTAATTATAAGAATTAATACATAATAATTGAAATATCAACTAAGAAAGTAAAATTTTAGCGCATAGTGTGACTAGGACCAGAATGGCAACCTCCTACTATGGCTGCTACTTTTACTGTGAGCGTTGCAAGTATCATATTATGTAGAGTAAGCTTGACCTTGAATGTAAGCAGTTCAATGCATTTTCAGACGGTAATTTTCTGTAAGTTGGTTCTGATTTTCTTTTGATGGTTGAAATAAGTCTACGCCACTAATAAAAGAAAGATTTTGAAATGAAAAGGCTTTGTCAGTCACAGTTCAGTGGAACACATGTTATTATGGCTATCTGGTCTAGAACTGGGCTTATTTTTAATGCCAATAGGATGATTGCTGTTCCGTATATCCTGCAAGTTTTACATTATTAGGAACCACAAAACACAAACTCTGTAAAAATAACTGAAATTTAAGTCAATAGATCCTGCCAAGTTCTGGCACCTAAGAAAGGTGGTTGCTTTTCCTCCTCTACAACCTCAGCCTCCTCTGTAACTACATTTTTCTTTGCCTGGTGTCTTTGTGGTTTGCTGGAGGCTGATTATTATGGATGTTTCTTTAGAGAGCATTCAGTGCTCCGGACATAAAGGAAGTGTGGCTATGCTGTGCGCATGGCCTGTTTCGTGTTTGCAAAAAGACAGATACACTCAGACTGAGGGGTCATTCAAGTTATTGTAGGAGGGATGATGAAGACCAGGTACTAACATGGCAGAGAGGAGGCTCGCAAGAATGACATTGAGAATGAAAGGGGTAACGTATGAGTGTTTGAATGCTCTGCGCCTGTACTTTCTGGCGTTTAGAAGAATGATGAAGGATCTCAATGAAAACTATCGAACACTGAAGGGCATGGATAGAATGGACATGGAGAGAATGTTTCTGAAAGTGGGGGAATCTAGGACCTGAGGGGACAGCCTCAGAATAGAAGAACATCCCTTTAGAACAGAGATGAAGAAGTATTTTTATCTGGAGGGTAGTGTAACTGTGGAATTCATTGCTACAGTCTGCTATGGAGCCCAGTTTATTGGTTATATTTAAAGCAGAAGTTGATAGATTCTGATTAGACAGGGTGTCAAAGGTTACAGGAAGGAGGCAGGAGAATGGAATTGAGAGTGATAATAAATCAGCCATGATGGAATGGTGGAGTAAATTCGATGGGCTGAATGGCATAATTATGTTCCTAAGTCTTATGTGTCTTTTATTTTATTGAGATACAGAGTGGAGTAGGTCCTTCCAGCCTATTGAGCCACACTGCTCAGCAACTCCTGATTTAACTCTAGCCTAATCACAGGACCAATTAATTTACCAACCGGTACACCTTTGCACTGTAGGAGGAAACCGCAGCACCCGGAGGAAACCCACACCATTCAAGGGGTGAACATATAAACTCCTTACGGACAGCGGTGCTCACTGGTACTGTAAAGTATTTTGCTAACCACTATGGTACCGTGAGCCCTTACCAAGAAATATAAGGACAGGTTTGATGAAAATGGCCCAGAGATCGAGGACCTACAAAGCTCCTAGGACTGAAATCTATACCATGCCTCAAAAGACAGCAAACATCTCTAAAAGCAACTGCAGACTGAAGTCTCTCAGAAATCCTGTAACTAAAAGAACATAAGATGAGGGAAAAAAATGCAGGAGGTCCAGCAATTTAATCAGAACACATTTGGATTCTTCGAGACTTGGCCTTCAACATCTAAGAGCCAAGGACGGAGGTGAACACATCAAAACTGTGAAAGAAATGCTTGAAAGAACTTCCCTCCATAACACTGTCCTTGACATGAGTATCCTTCACTCCATTAACAGCAAGCTACTTGTCCAGCCTTGTTGCAATCCAGCCAACAAGTAGTTGAAAAGGCCCTATGCTTACTGAGAAACAAGTCCTCAGAAATAGACAATAGCCTTGCCAAAGCTTGCAATAGGGAAAAAAATCAGAACCTCATCTCCCATATCTGGGAATAGGAGATCTCGGGGACACTAAAGCAGCACCCATCTTCAAGAGAAAATAGAAACCCAATGGCAGTGTCTACTGGAGTCTCCCTGCTATATGCTATAGGAAAGGTCATTGCTAATATCCTTTTAAGCTACCCTTCCCCTTAGTCAAAGAGCTTGTCACTGAATTGCAGAGAGGATTGTGTCCACTTTGAACCACAACCTGCAATATGGCTGCATGAAAACTATTGTCATAATGAACAGGCTCACAACAGACACTTATCATGAAACAGCATTAACCTAAAATATTGACTATGTTTCCCCTTCTCCACAGGTGCCGGCTGATGTGTTCAATACCTTCAGCATATTCTATTTAAACTTCAATTTTTACTATCTCAATGCAGATAGGCTTCTAGCAAGGCTGCCACATCAGTCCTATGCTCTTCACCGTCATTTCGGCCACAATAATATATCCAATATCCTCATATCCAATAAACAACAGGATAATTGGGTAATTATTCAACTTATGTCCCTTCCACCCTACAACCAAGATCACTTCAACTATAGTCAGAGCGGCACAGTACCACAGCAGTGAGTGTAACACCTTGCAGTGCTGAATGTAAGATTAGGGTTCAGTTCCTGCCACAGTCTGTAAGGAGTTTGCACTTCCTCCCCCATGACCGTGTGGGTCTCCTCTCACATTCTGAATGACGTATGGGTTAGGGTTAGTAAGCTGTGGGCATGCTATGTTGTGCTGCAAACATGGCAACACTGGAAGGCTGCCCCCAGCCTTGACATTCCTGACGCAAACGATGCATCTCACTGTTTGTTCCGATATTTTGATGCGGATGTGACAAATAAAGCTAATTAAAATTATTTTATTTGTATTTATTTAAGCTCCAATATATAACTGTGTACATTGGAAGGCTGAGATCCAAGTACTAGTTGCTTTGTTTACTGAACCGGACAGGAAAATGTAATTACAATTTACTACCAACTGAACAAAGCTGAACAACTTCTCTTCCAACAATAAAAGTCCATGACAGACCTCTGGAAAATATGAGCCACATCCCATATCTCAGGAGACATTTCTCAGTGAAGGCAGAGAATGGTGACATTCACCATTACCTTAAATACACCAGTTAACTTTGGCTGGCTGTGGAAAAGGTAGCTTGAAGACCAGAAACTCAATGCCCAGCACAAAATTCATGGTCTAGCAGGCACTCATCAGTTAACAACTCATCGGGGTGATTGATAAGTTCGTAGCCTAAGGTAGAAGGAGATGAGTTATTAACTTCAAACTTTCTGCATAATCACTCAAAGAGTTGAACTGCACATGCATGTAACGGGAGCTGTATAACTCATCTCCTTTTACCTTAGGCCACAAACTTATCAATCACCCCTGCTGTGGACACTTTCTGGAGGTCCAAGATCCGTATGCTCCACGACCACTGGACTAAGCGTGTAAATGTAGGAGGGGACTATGTTGAAAAATGAATGTGCTAGGTTTTCGAAAACAGACTCTTTCTACCTTAGGCCACCCCTTGTGTTTGGAACTGGAGGGCACTGCTTGTTTTGTAGTGGAAGGAATTTAATTTTATAATTCAAAAAAGGAGGTTGATGAGTATCCAGAAAAGTATACAATTGTAGACAGAGTGGACAGTAGGCACCTTTTCCCAGGGTGGCAATGGCTAATATGAGAAGGCATAATTTTAAAGTGATTGGTGGAAAGTGTAGAGGTGGATGTCAGAGGTGGGGTTTTTTTTATATAAAGAGTGGTAAATTTGTGGAACGTGCTACCAGGGGTTGTGCTGGAAGCAGACACACTGGTGACATTTAAGAGACTCTTAGATAGGCGCATGGATGAAAAAAATGGGAAGGTTTAAACAGCACTTGGAGTGCATTAAAAGGTCAACAAAACAGGGGTCTGTCCTGTACAGTTCTAAGTTTTATGTTCTATGATCTGGGTGAAAGGACTTTGCAGCATGGCAGAGTGGTACAATTTAATCCTTACCTCACAAGCTTCCTTTCTGGAGTTTGCATGTTCCAAAGTCTGTAAAATGGGTCATTGATGTCTATGAGTATTCAAGTCTGGGCCAGGAAGTTTGGAGACCAGAGGTGGATGGCCCTGGGGTTGGAGACCTGTCTGTGTGTGTGAGTGGGAGGGAGGGAAGGGGCTTGTTTGTCAGTGTTGTCATTGCTTGCCTTGTTTCTGCTGAATATGGTGGGCATGTTATTTTGCCTTTGGAACGAACGGCCACACTTACAGGCTGCCCCCAGCTGTGCTGGGTATTAAAGCAAATGACACATTTCACTGCATGCTTCAAAGTACTTGTGATAAATAAATTAATTGGAAATTCCCTACCACTGTACGGCTGTGGTAAGGGTGCTTGAAAGTGGGACTAGCTGGGCTGTTCTCACATAGAACCAAGCAAGACCTGATGGGCTGAATGGTCACCTAATGGGTCAAGTATTATATCATGTCATCCAAATGCACTTCACTGTAAAATAATGGATATTAGAACCAAAAAGATTGCTGATATGGTCTAACTAATCAATTGTTGTCACCTGGAATTCCCATCAGGATTCTCCGAATCTCCTGCCAAGATGTTGCTGGAACTTTGACAACAGCTCCAGAAAGATGATGTAAACAGCTGGTGTCACTGTTCTTGTTAGGTTTTCCTGCAGTCATTTTTATTAGCACAATATGAGCATTGTCACTCGGAATGTAGTCAGTGTACCTGTGTGCTCAAAAGAATCAAAGTCACAAGACTGCATCACAGTATTCAAAGTTACATTCTTTGAAGACAAGCTTTCAAACATTTACATATAAACTAAATTGTAGCAACGAGATAATTAGAAAACCTAAATGGAACAGCCACATTGAGAAGCTACAGCATGAAACACACTGCTGACTGTTCCCTTTCCTACTGAATGTAAGAGTTTACCATCTGAATGTAACAAGAGATTCACAATGTGATTATGTAATCTATCTCACAACACAAATACTTATGCAGATAGCAATTAATGGGATAATATTAAACAAAGGGGACGGGTGTATGGGGTGTCCAGGGAGGGGTGGCACCTCTGATGAAGGGGCTTGTTGTGTCCATTCCAGGGTAGCTCACTCACCTTTGGTCCCCACCGGACAATCATCTCTTACGTGTGGCTCCAAATAGCTGTTTGTGTGTGACAACGGCCATACCCTGCTACACTGCTTCCACGGTGGGTTAAACTAGATGAGGGTAGCCAGCAGCCTCATGTCCTGGAGAGTTAGGGAAATGCCAGTCCCAGCATGTTTCAATAGGCACATTTAATGTCAGAGGAAAGAATACAATATACATCCTGAAGTTCTTTAGTGAAGTCAGCTTCGGCAGACAGGGTGAATGAGATCACGGTGAGATCCAATACCCAAGAAGGTAGTTCCGCAACGCTTTGAGGAGAGCGAAGGCACTGTAAGGCGCTGAAGAAGTCATGGTTATCCAGTGAAACCAAGGAAGACTCCAGTATGTGGTACCTACTCGTACCACTGGACCCCCACTTCCGAAGCTGAGAGAGTGGAAATGCTCTGGTACAACAGCTTTTCCACATCAAAAACTCTCCAGCACAGGTCTTCCGTCATTGTTGGATACGACGGACAACCAGCCAATAAAGGGGAGGTACCAGCTGGACTTAAATAACCTGGTCCAGATGAGATGCACCTCAGGGGGATGAGTTCAGAAAGATCAGATTTCAAAGCAACTTTATTACCAAAGTTAGTGGCCACTTTATTTGGCACCTCCTGGCCACTGAATGTACTTCCGTGTGTTCATGATGCCCTAGCCCATCCACTTGAAGGTCTGATGTGTTGTAAGTTCAAAGATGCTCTTCTGTACACCACTGTTGTAACAAGTAACAAGTTACTCTCACCTTCCTGTCAGCCTGAACCATTCCGGCCATTTTCCTCTCCCATTAACAAAGCGTTTACGCCCACAGAACCGCAACTCACTGAATTTTTTTTTGATTTCACACCATTCTCTGTAAACACCAGAGACTGTTGTGCATGAAAATCTCAGGAGATCAGCAGTTTCTGAATTGTGAAGCCCACCCTGTCCGGCACTAACAATCATTCCAAGATCCAAATCACTGAGATCACATTTCTTCCCCATCCTGATGTTTGGGCTGAACAACAACTGGACCTCTTGACCATGTCTGCATGCTTCTACGGATTCAGTTGCTGCCACATGATTGGCTGATTAGATATTTACATAAATGTGCAGGTATACTGGTGTACTTAATAAAGTGACCACTGAGTGTCTATTACCATGTTGCTTCAGATTCCATTTTTTTTCCAGACAGTTACGGTTGGGGGTCGGGGAGGAAGGAATACAATAAAATTAATGAAAATTATACAAAACGGGCAAAGACTGACCACTAATCAACCAACCAATGAAGAAGGAGAAAATGGAAATTGCAGAGGCCTTGGGCATAATTTTTTAAATAACTAAACTCAGTTTTGGTGTTTAGCAATAGGACATTACAAATATCAACACTTGAAATCTAGTGGTTAAATCTAGTAACTACTGAGGAGTCAGTTTAAGCTCTTGCTCTTCAAGACTGCTTTGAGCACACTGACTGGCACAAGTTCAGGGAGGCTGCAACCGATTGCGACTCTACCAACTTAGAGGAGTACACGGCATCAGTGACCAGCTACATCAGCAAGTGCATTGATGATGTTACTCTGTCCAAGACCATCACTATACGTGCCAACCAGAAGCCATGGATGACCGCAGAGGTGCGTGCGCTGCTGAGGTCCCGCGACTCTGCCTTCAGAGCAGGCGACAAGGCAGCTCTAACAACAGCAAGGGTCGAACTGTCCCGGGCCATTAGAGAGGCAAAGTGTGCACACGCCCAGCGAGTCCACAGTTACTTCCAGGACAGCCGCAACACGCGGCGCATGTGGAAGGGCATCCAGGACATCACCAATTACAGGACAACATCACCTGACTGTGCAGGTGATGCCTCCCTCTCAGATGCGCTGAATAACTTCTACACCCGTTTTGAGGCAGAAAATGATGTGGTGGCGAGGAAGTCCACCTCTCCTACAAATGACAAGGTGCTGTGTCTCACCATGGCCAATGTGAGAAGAACCCTGTGCAGGGTCAACCCACGAAGGCTGCTGGACCGGACAACATCCCTGGTAGAGTGCTCAGAGGATGCACAGACCAGCTAGCAGATGCTCTCACTGACATCTTCAACATCTCCCTGAGCAGCACCACCATTCCAACGTGCTTCAAGGCCGCCACCATCGTCCCCGTGCTGAAGAAGTCTTCAGTGTCCTCCCTAAATGACTACTGTCCCGTTGCACTCACATCCATCATCATGAAGTGTTTCGAGAGGCTCGTCATGAGGCATATCAAGACCCTGCTGGCCCCCTCACAGGACCCCCTGCAGTTTGCGTACCGTCCCAACCGCTCAACAGACGACACCATTGCCATCACCCTCCACCTGGCCCTAACCCATCAAAAAAGACACATACGTTCAGATGCTGTTCATTGACCTTAGTTCAGCATTCAACACAATCATCCATCAGAAACTGATTGGAAAGCTGAGCCTACTGGGCCTGAACACCTCCCTCTGCAACTGGATCCTAGACTTCCTGACTGGGAGACCTCAATCAGTCTGGATTGGGAACAGCATCTCCAACACCATCACACTGAGCACGGGGGCTCCCCAGGGCTGTGAGCTCAGTTCACTGCTGTTCACTCTGCTGACCCAGAACTGTGCTGCAACACACAGCTCGAACCACATCATCAAGTTCGCCGATAACACAACCGTGGTGGGTCTCATCAGCAAGAACGACGAGTCAGCTAACAGAGAGGAGGTGCAGCGGCTAACGGACTGGTGCAGAACCAACAACCTGTCTCTGAATGTGAACAAAACAAAAGAGATGGTTGTTGACTTCAGGAGGGCATGGAGCGACCACTCCCCAGTGAACATTGACGGCTCCTCAGTAAAGATTGTAAAGAGCACCAAATTTCTTGGTGTTCACCTGGCAGAGAATCTCAGCTGGTCCCTCAACACCAGCTCCATAGCAAAGAAAGCCCAGTAGCATCTCTACTTTCTGCAAAGGCTGAGGAAAGTCCATCTCCCACCCTCCATCCTCATCACATTCTACAGGGGTTGTATTGAGAATATCCTGAGCAGCTGCATCACTGCCTGGTTCGGAAATTGCACCATCTCAGGTCGTAAGACCCTGCAGCGGATAGTGAGGTCAGCTGAGAAGATCATTGGGGTCTCTCTTCCCGCCATCACGGACATTTACACTACACACTGCATCCATAAAGCAAACAGCATTATGAAAGACCCCACACATCCCTCATACAAACTCTTCTCCCTCCTGCCGTCTAGGAAAAGGCACCAAAGCATTCAGGCTCTCACGACCGGACTATGTAACAGTTTCTTCCCCCAAGCTATCAGACTCCTCAATACCCAGAGCCTGGACTGACACCTTGCCCTATTGTCTTGTTTATTATTTATTGTAATGCCTGCACTGTTTTGTGCACTTTATGCAGTCCTGGGTAGGTCTGTAGTCTAGTGTAGTTTTTTTCATAGTTCAGTCTAGTTTTTGTACTGTGTCATATAACACCATGGTCCTGAAAAATGTCGTCTCATTTTTACTATGTATTGTACCAGCAGTTATGGTCGAAATTACAATTGAAGTGATTTGACTTGACTTGACTTGATTTACAGGGAAATCATGGAAAAAATATTCTGGGACAGAATGAGCAGTCATTTAGGTAAATTAAGTAAAGAGAGCCAGCAATGATTTGTTTAAGGTAAATTATGTCTAACTTAATGGAATTTTTTTTGCCAGGTAACAAAACGGGCCAGTTATGGATTATGGTGTGGCACACTTGGACTTACAAAACACATTTGATAAAGACCACATATTAGGCTTGCAATCAAGATTAATGATGGTTTAATGACTTAATGACTTAAGATTACTTAATGTCATTTCCAAGTACAGGAGAATGAAATAATTGTTACTCCGGATCTGATACAACACAAAAAAATGCAGTAAGATAAAGAACACAGTAATAATAGAAGAAAGCCAAAATAAGTATAAAAATCATAAGATAGTTTATATACTTAGATTGATTGTATGTCCATAAAGTGACGCTGGGCACAGAAGTGTCTCTACGTAGGGTGACTGACGGGAAATGATACAGTAGTGGTGGTAAGGGATGTGGTGGACTGGGTTAGTGGGTGGATGTGTTGATCACCCTTATTGCTTGGGGAAAGTAAATGTTTTTGAATCTGGTAGTCCTGGCAAAGACGCTATGTAGCCTCCTCTCATATGGAAGTGGAACAAACATTCCCTGAGTAGGATTGTTGGAATCTTTCATGATGTTACTGGCCCCTTTCTGGCATCTTTCTTTATATTTGTCCTTGATACCTATGGAATAAAACACTGTCAGCAACATGGTGGACAAACTCCTCCTTCTCAGACCAAATACACCACTGTGTGTCAGGGTGTTGCTTTCTAACCAACAAATCTCAGGTAGTCAGGATGTACAATGGCTCCTCCATCCCCATCAACCTCAACAAGGGTGTTTGTGCCTCCAAGGGCCCTGGGCTGCACCCATTGCTGTACCCTCTCATCAAGCAATCACATTGTCAAGTTCAATGATAACTCAATGGTGGTGGGGCTTTCCATCAACAATGAAGAGATGGTCTACAGAGAGGAGGTGAAAGAACTCAAGGCCTGATGCCTGAAAAATAACATCTTCCTTGATGTCAACAAAACAAAGGAGATGGTTATTGACTTCAAGAGAACTTGCATCACTCACACTCCCTTTATATGGGTGTCACAGCAGAGGATTAAGCTCTAGGGAGTGCACATCACACACAACCTCTCATGAAAACAGAAAGCATGCTGCACAGTCAGTAAGGCTCATCAGTGCCTCTGCTTTCTGAGGAGGCAGAGTTTGTGCATCCATACTCGCGTTATTCAGGTGCGCAGTCGAGGACGTATTAACAAGCCACACCACTGCTTGGCACGGAGCCTGCACTGCGGCAGAAGGCTCTGCAATGTGTAGTCAAAAGTGCTCAATGCCTCACTGGCACCAGCCTTCCTTCCATCAAGGATGTATAAGAAAGGTGCCGGAAGAGGGCCAGTAAAGTCATGAAGGATCCCACACATCCTGCTCAGTACTGTTTGTCCCAATCCCATCAGGCAGGAGGCTTCTAACCATCCACATCAGGACTACCAGACTCTTACAGTTACTTTCCCCAAGCAATAAGGCTGATCAACACCTCCTCCCACTAACTCCACCACTACTTCATTATTTCCCGTCAGTCACAAATACACATATATAAGCAATCTTATGTATTTATATTTATTGTGTATGTTAATTATTATTGAATACTCCATCTTCTGTGTTTTCGTACTGCATCTGATCCACAATAACAATTATTTTCATTCTGTTTTCATTTTTAACTTGATAAGTCCCACCCAGCCAACACACTTTTTGTACCACTTCCCTCTGGGGGAAGGATTAGGAGCATGAAGACTCATACGGCCAGATTTGGGAACAGCTTCTTTCCAAATGTGATAAGACTGCTGAACAGATCCTGTCCCAGATCTGGACCGTATCTTCCAAATATCTGGACCTGACTTGCACTACCTTACTTTCCCTTTTCTATTTTCTAATTATGATTTATAATTTAAATTTTTATTATATTTACTTCGATTTGTACTTCAGGGAGAGCGAAGCGCAGAAACAAATATCACTGTGATAATTGTAAGCTCTAGTATCAATTATTTGGTGACAATAAAGTATTTGTAAATGTACAGGAAATGACATTAAGCAATCTTCGATCTTGATTGGATAGAAAATTAATTAAAAATACAGGAAACTGGCATAGAGCCATGACTGGAGGGATGCATGCAGTGATGTTCCCAGAGAAACTGGGACCTCTTCTAATGCCTTAGATGTGGGTGTACAAGATAAAATGTGCAAGTTTAATGACATGAAACTTGGAGGCTTTGTGAGTCATGAGGAAATTAGTAATAGGCTCCAAAGAGAATTAGGAAGGCTGGTGGAATGGTGGAAAAGGTACCAAAGGGAATATACTTTTGCCAATTGTTAAGTATTACATTTTGGAGGAAGAAAGGGAGGTATATTATAAACTAGGTACAGATATTAAGAATGTCTCAATAAAGGAAGTAGTAGAAAAGACTGAGAAATTGGTTAAATACAGGATGCAGTATTTTATTTATTACTAGTGGCATTGAATTTAATAACAAGAAAGTCAAAATGAAATTTGTAACATTTGTAACGTAACTGAAATATCATATCCAGTTCAAGGTGCCACATTTTAGGAAAGATGTCAAAGCTTTAGATATGGTAGAAGAGGTTTACTAAAATTATTTCAGTAATGTGAGTAAATTTGGAGTTGCAAGGGGTTCTGATCGAGATGCTTAAAATCATGAAGTTTGAAGAGTTGGACAGAAACCTATTCCATTGGAGGAGTCAAGAGCCAGATGACATTGACTGAAGGGTACGAAAAAAGAATCAAATGTGACATGAAAACTTTTTTACACAGTGGATGGTTAGGGTCTGGGATATACTGCTGAGGACAACTCAAAACCAGACTCAGATTCACTTTATTGCCAGTATGTGAAACAAACCAGAATTGATAGTGATTGGGTGCCAAGCGTAAAACACGGGACAATACCATAACAGACAACACAATAGCAACCAATAATTTACAAGACAATAGTGCAAACACCCTTAAGCAATTAGCAGAAAGGTCACATGCACAAATGTCAATAATCAAACATATAAATAGACTCAATAATTATCAACAGGACAAGGAGAGCAGGATGTTGTGCAGGGACAATTAGAATCAGAATCAGAATTAGGTTTAATATCATGGGCATATGTGGTGAAATTTGTTGTCATGCGGCAGCAGTACATTCCGAGAAATAGTCAAAAAATTGTAAATTGCAGTAAGAAAAAATATATTTATATATTAAGTTAAATTAAATATGTAGGGAAAAAAAGTGAGGTAGTGTTCATGGGTTCATGAGGTAATGTCCATTCAGAAATCTGATGGCAGAGGGGACGAAGTTGTTTCTGAATTACTGAGTGTGCACCTTCAGGCTCCTATACCTCCTCCCTGATGATAACAATGAGAAGAGGCATCACTCCTTGAAGATATCCAGGATGAGGTGGAGGGTAGTGCCCATGATGGAGCTGATTGAGTTTACAAGTTTCTGCAGCTTATTTCAATCCTGTGCACTACCCCCACATCCTACCCACCCATACCACACAGTTAGGATATTACATCTGAGTGAGCTGTATTGAGGAGCTGGATAGCTGCAGGAAAGAAGCTGTTTACTTTGTTTGAGATAACAGTCTATGCTTTCTGCAACCTTTCTTCCATAGTTCTCTTCATAAATTTAAGATAAAAAAAACTCTTGGCATTAATGTTTCAAC